>NC_061771.1:4917500-5542500 GCF_022458985.1 Mugil cephalus
TGGAAAGCGAAGCAGTTGTGCTGATAGCAACCATGATTTACTATAGGAGAGCAGAAACGTGCTCACACAGATACAGACTGTCGCTTATCTGTCTCACATGCACACGGTAGAAGATACACACATACACACAGACATATAAATGCTCACACATACACAAGCTGTTGATGTCAGTTAGGCAGAGGCCGTGACTTATATCAGCCATTCAGATTCAGGTGACTGCATCACATCTGCTTAACACTGGCAGAAAGGCCTATCTTTATTTAAAAGATCTTATGCCACCCAATAGGAAAGACTCTTTGTACCATGTGACTACAGTCAGTTGCCACTATTGCATGAAACCTGCTGAAAGCAGCTGATGGAAAGTGAAAGCAACCGAGGATGGAAACGCAACTGGAAGGTCAGAAGATTCTATTTGTGTTTTTGTTTTCCTACTGAAGGACCATGTGGCAGCATGAGAAGCACATCCACGACTCATGCAAGGAGCCAAGTTAAGCATATAAACTGAATATGGAGGCTCCACAAGACTTTTTTTTTGTGGTTTTGTTTTGTATAAGATGCGAGCGGAGCTCTGGAGAGATCAAGAAATCATGTCATGGCAAAGAAGAAAGGGCCGAGGCGACACATGAGTTCGACAGCCGCTTGATAGCTATATAGGACATGTGTGTCTTTTTGACCACAGACGACTGACTGTTAATGGATGTGTTTAAAAGCACAGTTTAATGTTTGAAGTCAGAAATTGCAAACGTATATCACATTCATAAATATATAACGATAGGATTGCTAACTAGTCTTCACAGATTAAATTGGCTTAGAATTTGAATGCTTACATCTGTATAATCCAACTATTTTGATCTGATTTTTCTGAGCATCACTTTCTCTGTTCTGGCTGCCTTCACCTGCACCACTTTAGAGAGAGGTTACTTTAGTGTCCTGATGATGCAGTTTGGTCAAGGAATGGTGGAATAAAGACCTGTATTCGTCTCCAGAGCTGTACTCTTACTTTAGGTGTGAAATGGGATTGTTCAGCATCAACAGGTATCACTGGGTTTCTTCTGTAATGATTTGGTGTAAAACAACTCATGTACTGTAAAACAACAACACATAACGCTTAGTCCCTCTGTGTGTTTTATCAGCAATTGAACACGAAACGCTACATTAAACAACTGAACAATGATGCAATAAAGAAGAGTGTGTAGGTGCAAAAATCCTTTAATGTTATTCCAATGTTTCTCCAGAAGAAGCAAGTCAGTGTTTATGTTGCCCATCTTGTCCTCATCAATCACACGACCTGTTGCTGCTGTTTTCTGGACCTCTGATGAAGTCCAGAAACACTCTTTTTTTCACTCTCTTTCTCTCTTTCTCTCGGGCTGATGGAACACATCAGATCTGATGCAGTAATTACATGTTTTCTGTTCCCAGAGTGTACGTCCATCATTCATTTCCTCATGCCAGTTTTCTCTGTTAAACATATAAAGTATAACCAAATGTCAGTCTTTGAGAAATGCTCAATAAAGTTACTTTAGATATCCCTCCTCTGCTTTTTTTTATTTCTAGAAGTGTAACAGTTAGAAATATTTTAAATCAATTCCAATTCAGCATTAAATCAGCATAGAAGAAAAATATGTGCAACAGATGACGTCCTGCTTCAGTGGCTTTTAGAAATTTTATATTCAGCTGCAAAACCTTGGTGAGGCATTTCAGTCACTTTAAAGTTCACTTTTACTCAGGTATAAATTTGCATTTGTGTTTCTTTTGTTTCATTTTAATTATAGACTTTATCTGATTTTTCTGTTTGAAAATGAACTTCACTTCTACATTTGAAAATCATATTCAGTCCATTTTTTTAATGTAAGTTTCACATTTTTGTCCAATTGAATTTAAAATTGATTGAGATTGACTCTGAACATACCCCCCCTCTTTTTGCGATGTCAAAATGTGTGTTTGCTTATGTGTTTATATGTAAAAAGAAATTTGTAAATTCTAAATCAAGACATACAGAATGTAAATGTAAGCTCCTGTATGCAGTCATAGTCAACACATACAGTAGTTTATGAAGCTCAGTCCTCCTCGGTTCAGATTTAGCTTTTAGCTAGCTTTTTTAGTGCTGTTTTGATGGATCATATGAATGAGAGGAATGTATGTGTGAACAAGTGCATTTAGAAATGATCATAACAATTCACCCTCAACCCGTTTAAGGTAAAATGGTTTTGTATGTCTCTTATGTGTTATGCAAGTATGGAATCATATTCATATTCTACTTGAATCATGTATTATACTGTAAACATTATATATCATTTAACTCTGTATAAAATGTTATATGATCAAATAAAAGAAGACTTAAATTTTCAGTATTGGTTGGAGTTTTCTTTGAAGAAAGAAATAGAGGACCCATTTAATTTAGCTGGATTATATTTGCCACTGACGATTGAATCCTCAATGTTGATTCACTTAGTTGCAGATTAGATGCCAACCTTGAGCTGTTTTGGTACAATTTTATTTATATCGCATTAACAACACTCCATACTGTCTGAAGATTCTTCACAAAACCCAGTGAATGAAACTGGTGGTGAGGGTGAGTAAATACTCCACTTTACCAGGAAAAAGATGCCAGATATAATAAAACAGCATCAATACATATACACAAACAACACACAAGTTACATGGATGATTTATGTCATGGTTATCATCATGGGAAGAACCCGTAGGGATATAGCAGCATAACTTAATACTTAAAAGTACAGAGTAGAATCTTCCTCCCAAACCCCAACTGAGAGTTAGTGGACCAGTGATTCTAATTTTTGAAGGTTTAAGGACCATAAATAAACCTACACTTTGAAAGTGAAGGCATCTGTTGGGTTAATATGGTGCTATGAGGTCGTTGAGACGTAATGAACCTTGATCACTCAGGGCCCTGCATTAAGGAGAATGAGTTAAAATGATATTCTTCACCAGGCAGGAAATGAACATAAGCTCAAATTATTAGAGAGATATGATCTCATATGCAACATTTTAGTGGCCTGGAAGCCAGCCCAAGTCTCTGTAGGTTGTTTATTTGTGGAATTATCCAGTTATGTTTTCTCTGTATCAGATGAAACATACTCCATAGTGAAATCTAAATGGTGCCTTGCCAGTCTTATCTTAGAGTTGCTTAAAAATAGCCAATAGCCTGATAATGACGAATTACAGTAGTCTAGCCACAAAGTAATAAATCTACAAACTACATTGCTACAAAAAAAGAGTTAAAGAAATAATTTGAAAAGACAACAGATCTCAATGGGGAACAATTATCATGCTGAATACCTACACTCATATGGACTGAGTAATGTGTTAGGAATGAAACAATACCACATTTGATGGAAATGATAATGATCAATCTACATCAGATTGAATTCAAAGACTTGCCGGAAATCCAAGTGAAGAAAATGATCGGGCATGCTAGTCCACTGTTGAAATTTCATTGAAGGAGCTCAAAATGATACTAAATGAAGATAAATATTTTGTACTTTGTATGGTTGTTAGCAATGAAGGTTGTTTTATTTAATTTCTATGAAATGAAACACTGATACTGAATGTCATTTGCATATCTAATGAAGTACTTAAAGAGTCAGTTAGCTCTTGAGTTTCCTCAGCCCACTGATCAGATTTGCAGTGTCATCTATCAGGCTGTGATCTGCTTTACTTTGACACAAGCCTCTTATACAAGCATGAGTGGCATACTGCCATGACCATCATGATGCACCTGAGATTAACTGGACATCTGAGGATAACCAATAAAGGACACACTCAACATTCTGCTTTCTATCTGTCTTCCTGTTCTCCGACTCCTGTGTTCCACTGACATATGAGAACATTTCCTCGTTTTAGCTAGCTGCTGAGGAGGTTAATTCCAGCACTAAATTGCAAACAAGTCAAACTGTTTCTCTGATTCTCTGATTCTTATCCAGTGTTGGATCACACTGGCAGGGGGATAAGCAAGGCCTTTGCCTGCTGTCATTGTGCCAGGTGTCCCTCGGTAACGTTGTCTCTGTCCTATTAATGGATCTTGAATCCTTTCCAGGTAGATGAGATATATAAACACGGTACTCTGGACCTGTTCAGACCTTGCATTGCCATCTGATCTGGGCGATCACATTAAAGATAGGTTTGAACACCCACAGGATGCACTGAAATTACATTTGATCTGATCTCTGACCACATTTGAAAGTGGTCTGCTGACTAAACCTCCACTGATTGCTTCTGAAGCAAAGGAGCAGTGATCTATAAAAAGTGAGCCCAGCCACTATTAAAGGGACACTCATTTATTCTGCTTGATTAATAATTACGTTTTTTGTCACTACTCAGAAGTCATGATCATACATGAAGGTTGGAAGGGCATCTCTGATGTTCAGCTACGTCATTTCCCTTCAGATTTTTACTCTACAACTGAAGAAATCACTACACAGTGAACCTGCTTTGAAAATAGCCACAAGTATAAGATATGATTAAAAAGCACTACTTTCCTTTAAGTGGAGGAATAAAAAAAGAATACAATGTTTTGGGTGATGTTATGCTGATGGTCTAACTACTATAAACGTTATGCCACCAGCTTCTTTGTTAAATTTATTAGATCTCAACTCTATTATTGTGCTGTGACATGTACTCAGTACTTTTGCTCCCCATTCATGTTTTGGAATGACAATAAATCATCATATACACATTCAGTCTGGCAGGATATAGAAACACAGGTTGGGATTGGGAGGAAAGTGAACTGGAACAGGAAAGATGAAAACATCATCACACATCTGTGAATCACTCATTCGGGTCTTAGTTACAGTTTACATTAAACACCAAACAGGAAAGTCTGCACAGTGCAACCAACCAGAAACATGTAAATCTTCATTGCACGGTATAAACAATAATCATCTTGACGTCATCATCGTCATTGAGGTAGATTAAGCATTGTGATTTATTATCATTATTATTAAGACCACAGACAGAGCGCGAAGATACTTCATAATATTTTTAAAAGAGCCAAATTTAGATAAAAGATCGCAGTTCTTTCTTTTTCTTTTTAAATATTTTGCGCTACGCTTCAGTCCAGTTGGTGGCGGTAATGCAGCTAAGATGGTTTGCCAACCGCCATTAAATCAAAAGAAGAAGAATCAACCGGAAGCATGTAGCTGTCAGTTTTGTAACAACACTCCACACTAGTCTTTGTATGGAGCCGAACTGAACTGTTTATGGTGACTTCTCAGTTTGCTCTGTGTTGATCGCTGTTTGATAGAGCACCATGGAGCCCCCACAGTCAGAGGGAGTGGATACTGCGTGTCCCGGGCCAGAACAGAGTCCCAAACCCGAACTTTCGGCAGCGATGCGGGCGAAAATCGAGAGGAACCGGCAACGGGCGCTGTTGCTCCGTCAAGCCCGACTCGCTAGTCGTCCTTTGTCCGCTGTGGAGGGCGCTACATCGGCCAAAGTCTCGAAGACCATTGACTCCGGTGCCGGCTTCTTCATCGAGGAGGAGGAGGACGGGGAGACAGAGCAGAAGACCAAGAGAGTGGTGCACCAGCCAGGTACGTGAGTGACCTGAGTGTGTATGCATGCATGCAGCATGTACCTGGGTTTTGACAACTGCATGTGTGTTTTTGTGATTTGTTTTCAGCTCCCGTTATTGAACCAGACTACCTCCTCTGTGATGAGTGTCAGAAACCCTTCATGGACTCGTATCTCAGCAACAGCTTTGACCTGATTGTGTGTGACAAGTGCAGGTACACACAGACGCACATCTACAGGCTGTTTGTTAAATTAAAGCATAATCCATTCATAAGTTATTAAAAATGTTTGTGAAGTGAGTTTCTGAACTTTTTTTTTCCTGGACACTAGCTTATTCTTAACATTTTCTACAGGAAATGTCAAAGACATGTTCTTCAGGTGTTTTGTGGTTTCTGTTGTGTGACACAAATTTGTACCATGTCTTGATTGTTATTTAAGAGTGAGAGCCCGTTTCCTGTAATAATGTTATGGTACATTATTGTGCCATATCTTCATGAAGTTCATGGTTTTCAACAGTAAGTATGATTGAATTGTGTTGTGTTGTTCTGAGACACTTTTATTATGACATTTTAGTCAGTGTGCTAGGCTCCCGCTTTTTAGTGTTTAATTCATTCCATAATGATCATACTTGAATTACCAACTTTTTGATGAAGTGGCAAGTGTCAATCTGATGGTGCAGCATCAGGTAGTCCATCCATAAAAGAATATTATTTTACATAGCCCATGTCTGCACCAATGCAAGACAAGATTAATAGAAATACTTGTTTGTTAGCATTTTATTTTCTAAACATTTTGATGCTTCAAAATCTTCAACCTTCCCCACATTAACTCACTCTTTTCTCTTTAGAGACAACGAAGAGAAGCACAAGCTAATCTCCAGAACAGAGGCCAAGCAGCACTACCTGCTAAAAGACTGCGACCTGGACAAGAGAGAGCCTCCTCTCAGGTTTATACTGAAGAAAAACCCTCACAACCCACGCTGGGGCGACATGAAACTCTACCTTAAGATACAGGTGTGGAACTGTGTGCGTGGATCTGGTTTAAGGATGGGTTCATTGTTACCTTAAATATATTTTTAATTCGAAAAGATTTAAATAATATAGACAAGTGTATAAATGTAAAAGCGTGCAATAATGGCTGATCATGCGGTCCAAAGATACAAGTAGCTGCAGTAATCCAAGTTTTCATGAATATATGAGTATGTTTTTCAGAGTACCATTCAAACGTTTACTGACTGACACTGACATGTGCAAATGTTAATACATTTGTTGGCGGACTAATTAAACAATTGGCTAAAAATTACAGAGTGATTCATTATTTTTTGATATGCTAGTTTTTAATGAATAATTCAAATCTGATATTTTCCCACCAACAACATAAAGCAGTCCACAAGTAAATCCTTAAAAATCCTTTTTTAATTAAATTTCTTTTTTTTTTTAATTGTTTAAACTCAAACGTGTAAAGCCATTAGACGTGTTGTAGACAAATGTTGAGAGGTTACCGATCCATGAACAGTCCAGATTAGTGTTGAATAGGTCGGTGAAACAATTAATGTGCCTGTGAAATGTTTGTGTGTGTGTGTACTCCAGGTAGAGAAGAGATGTATGGAGGTGTGGGGTTCAGAGGAGGCTCTGGAGGAAGCAAGAGAGACGAGGGAAGAGAACAAAGAGGTGCAGAAACAAAAACGCTTCAACAAGAAGGTTAAAGGTTGGTAAACTGTTTAAACAAAAAGTGTCAAATGCCAAATCGATGGAACTTAAATAATATTAGTAATCAACATTGTGTGTCTGTGTCTATACTTTAGAGCTGCGCAGGGCGGTGAGGAGCAGTATGTGGACTAAAGACACCAGTGTCCATCAACATCAGTACGGACCAGAGGAGGTGGTGGATCCAGAGGAGGACCTCTACAAAAAAACTTGCACCACCTGTGGACATGAACTTTCTTACGAGAAGATGTAGCCATGCATTGACTGTTGCAGATTCAAATGACTGGGACACCCAGATCACATTGGGTAAGGCGGTGGAATATGGAGTCCGCTTTATGACTGAACTGATATTAGCATTAAGAATAAAAGTCCATGGCCATTTTAGGAAAAATGAACTGTACATTTTGGGGAAAGGGGTCCATTTTTACACAAAAAGTGTGTCTGTTTTCAAATGTCCTTACAGATATGTATTGTTATGTCTTTGCACTTGATGATGATAAATAATTGGTGGTGTATTCTTTTTTTCTTTGCTAATTTCTTAATTCCAGTGACAATAATGAGATTTCACAAAAATGTGCTTACATCTACATCTTTCTTATATTGTTTATAAGGCCTAAGAGTAAAATTCTTTGTAAAATTGAAAAAAAAAATTAAGTCCTTTATTTTTCTATAACCCTTTTGAGGTTAATAGGTAAAAGTGACTGTTAATGACAAAATATTGTCATCTCAAACAACCCAGTTCATGTGTGCCAGAGTTTGATTTTTGATCAGGTTACACACATGTTAGAACATGCATAGTTTCACCCACAGGATTCCTGAAGAACATATTTGATGGTCAGTGTTAGGACTCTGGTCGTCGCTGTCGCTAACTCCCAGCTAATTAAAAAATGGGCAATGAAGTGGTGCATGTGTGAAACCAGCTAGTGAAAAGATGATGCAGAGGAAAATGGAGAGCAATCTGAGATGTCAACCATATATCACTCAAAGAGGATTTGTCCTTGACTTATGCTTGACTTAATCATTTAAATAGGTGAGTTACGTAAAGATCCAGCCAGCTAGCAAGGAAAGACGTATGTACTGATGAGGCATAACATTTTGACCACCTTCCTAATATTGTGTAGGTCTCTCTTGTGCCTCCAAAGCAGTTGTGACTGATCAGAGAATGGACATGGACCTTCTGAGGGTGTCCTGTGGTTCATTCCACAAATAGCCTACATGAACAGTTTAGGATCTAGTGAATTTGGAGGCCAGGTCAACACCTTGTGCTGTTCTCCATGTTTTTTTGTTTTGTTTGTTTTTTTGTTTGTTTTTTTGTTTGTTTTTTGTTTGTTTGTGTATGTCTGTGTCAGGCTGCATCCTGTCATTGTGCCATTGCTATGGGGTGGGGATGTAATGCCAGGTCCAACCCGCGGGGGTTGTTGTCATTGGGCAAGATGCAGGGTACACCCTGGACACTCACTTCATGATACTGGCCTGTGTCTGTGTATTTTGAACTTGGTTTACCTCTGCTGCTTCCATTTCTCTTCTCGTACACTGGTTCTCTAAGCTGAACAGTCAGTTGGTGTGATCTCCCTGACCAATTCAGTATGCCGATTTATCTGAAAAGCCTGCAACACTGCTCCAACTAGTTCCACCAGTACTGGACACAGCACAAAATCTAGGGTCAAAGATGCTCATTGGCTGTCCAATGCCAAGCACTAGGATCTACTCTGGGTTCAGTGTCCAAAATATATTTAACTTTAAATCGTGCTGTGTATCCTTAAATTGCATATTCATTAATACACAGGACAAGATGTTACAATCCCTTGTGCCATGATCTAAGGCAAAACTCCCTTAGAAGTCAGGTCCAACTGGACAACCAACCAGCAGACCAGTGGTCAGCTACTAACTATGTCAGAAACTAGTTAAATTAGTCTAGCCACAGAAATAAAAAAAATAAAAATAAAAAACACCAGCTAATTACACCAGCGGTGTAATTATATACACCAACAGTTGGTAATAGAGATGATGGGAATACAACTACACTCGACCAGGACATCTCATCCTTCTGCCAATGTCAGAAACGAGGTACAATTAGCCTATGGAAACAAAACACTAGAAAGCACCAGCTAATTAGCCTAACCACCAATAGTAAGTAAGAAATGATAGACATGCAACTATTCTTCAAACAACATTCCTCCCCTCTGCCAAGATCAGAAGTTACACACAAGAAAACACCAGCAAACGAGCCTAACTAGCAATAGTAGGCAGTGTGCCGCACATCATTGGGGTTTTCAAGTGGGCACCTCCCTTCACTGATGTTTCATTAAGTTAGGCCCACGACACCTCAAGAAGGCTTAACGGTGAGCTCCAGCGTCCCGGAGTCACGCCCCTGAATGCAGCCACCGCGCCACCGTGTGCCTTTCAACCGACAGATTAGATTAATCTAACTACAACTGCTACCTAATGTTAGCACATAGCTAGCTTTACCTTTAGCATGCTCCCTAGCTAGCATGCTTTCTCCATAGCCACAACCACTGGCTCGCTCGCACCGCTGCCAGGGACATATTCTTTACGGCAACCCTCTGTCCTTTTCTGCTAATGCCCAACTCACACAGGGGAGCAATGGCAGATTTCGCCACAAATCCACGGCAGCTGACCTCCACTGGGCGCACACGGGCGCTCCAGCCTGGCTGCTCCGCTTCCGATGCCAACTCCACATACAGTATCTATCTCTCTTGCGCTCATTCGCCTCTTCAACTCTGTCTTCCCACGGGACAGTTAACTCCACAAAATACACTGTCCTTTCTTTCTCAGACCACAACAGCACGTCCGGTCTCTTTTAGAGTCACGGCTATCTGTTGTGGAACGCTCAGGGCGCCATCTAGGTCGGTCCTCAGCTCCCAGACTCTGCCCACACTTAGCTGCCCTACATTATGCCTGCGCCTCGCTGATCTGACCTGGTCTCCCTCCCGAACAAACATAATATGCTTATTCTCCTTTCTAGCAGCTGAGGAATTTGCTTCAATCCGTTTCTCCTCAATTGCAGCTGCTAAGCATTTCAGAACCTGGTTGTGGCGGCAGGTGTATCTACCTGTTGCTTTTTTGCTGTAATATAGTTAAATATATTTTAACTTAAATTTGCTTACAGTTTCACTTCTGTTGCTCAGCTAGTCCACGCTGTAATGCTGCTTACACCATCTGCTGAGTAGTGTTATATGATATGAATCAGACACATTGTGAGATTGTTTATTCAGCTTCTTTCTCTTATTAAATAAGGAACTGTTAAATTATTGAGTAACACTTTCTATGAAGGTTGTATTTACCGATATAATGAATAACCATTAATTTTTTTTGAATCTCAAAGTGCTGAATCCTGCAGCAAAATTGGGTTTACATTAAAAACCGAAATAAGACCATTACAAATCTAATCTAATAATTAACGATACACGATCATGTATCGTATTTCACATTCCTCAAGGAATATCTGGTGAATAAAACATCGTGTTCCGTTGACAGTTGTCCTCATACCACGAAATAACTTCCAATTGAAATACATTAGTTTGACATTCGTTTCGAGCGGCATGAAAATTTGAGAAAAATCCGCAGGCATTAAACATTAGATTTATTTTCGTGACAGTGTCACATCCACTGTGAGACCGGCTTTTTTATACAGGGTCGCTAGAAATGTCCGCATTTATTTATTCCTATGTAAGGCAAAATACCACTACGCTGGCAATGCCGTCAGATATTATTTTAATATCGTTTTTATTAATATTATTATTATTGTAGAAATGCAATTCCTTAGTCCATGACCACTGACCTCTGACCCACCTCTGTCTCATTAGGCTGCTTTAAACAGAAAAACATGATCTGTTTATTTGTTTTCAATCAAACCTTTCTGCATAAAAAACAAACCCAGCTAGAGCACTAATATTTATAATACACTATTCAGATTAAAATTAGAATCATTCATAACCAGTTGTCATAATGCATCATGAAGTTGGTTATGACGACTTGTGAATACGTATAGATGTAATAATGAGCATTATAATGCTTTAAAGACACCTTATAAAATATGAGTGCATTCATAGGGCATTATAAATACAACCTTAATAGAAAGTGTTACCAATTATTGCTTTAATATATTTACAGTAATGCATATAAACACATTGAGTGGTGGACCCATCACAACGACGGCAATGATCAAAATGACATTATAGTTAAAATGACATGCTCCAGCTTTTAAAGGTCAACAGCCTGGCAGTTTAGACTGCTGTATATCCCAGCAGTCTCAAGCTTGTAGACAACATCACAGTGTAAATGGCTGTCTCCTGACATGTCAACAGAGACAATATTAAACATCTCATATGGAGGAATCAGTACTTCATCTTCATCCGAGTCAAACTCTGAATAGGACTTTAGGTAGGCACCATAACATGTACGTATGTCAAAGCAGGTCCTGCGTCCAAATTGAGTCAGATTGTTGCTGAGGGAGCTGGAGGCAAAGGAGCCAAAGCGAATGGTTTGTCCAACCTGGCTGCTGAAAAGCCGTCGGCTTCTTCGGTAGGTGGTGAAACAGGTCCCTTGGTTAAGTTTCAGCAGTCTGATTGCATCAGACAACAGGAAGTGGAGGGCGTGGAATTCAAATGAGTTCCTGTAGAAAGTCTTCCCCTTACGTACAGCACGGTTAAGGTCAGCATATGCCCCCGCTGTGTAGGCACACAAAGCCCTGAAGTGGTCCAATGATAGCAGGTCAGCGATGTCCTTATTTTTCATGGCTTTATGGGCACAAAGTGTTGTGGATGCGGTGTACAGATGATCGTTGGTGCTCTTAGGAAGGTAATCACGTTTCACCTTGATGAGCATATTGTGGGAGCAGCCATAATACATGTCGTCAACAGAGTCAGGAGATAAACTCAGAGGGATTGTGAAGAGATGGATGGAGGCATCAGAAGACTTCAGTGAGTCATTTGTGGTTTTCTGCATGACAGTCTGGTTGGAGATGTTCTGAACCACTCCAGGATCTCCTAATTGTGGAACCTGTATTGTTTCCTGTGCTGCTGGACCACCATCCAATTTTTGGACATCTGAAGCTTTGGAAACGATGCTATCTTGTAGAGGCCACTGTAGAAAATTAAGACAAACATAAATTCTGTTGTCAACAGTGGTTCATTTTAATGAGCCACACTGCTCAAATGGTCTTAATAGAAAACAATCATCAATTAAATCTGTTGTATGGAGGTAATGAACTTTTTCTGTCAATCTGGTGTCTTCAGTGGAGTTCACATTTAGTTGGACTGCACTTTGTCTTTGCCAAAAAAATAAAAATAAAATAACAGGAGTCAACATCTCTTAAGATCTTTACCTCTGTATTATGTAGGCATAAATTTTCACTTTACCAATTTAGTATCTCTTAGATTAAAAGTATAATAAAAGGAGTGGATTTTTTTTTGGTCATTGGCATGCTTCAAGTCAAACATAGACTTTCTGTTATATATTTGTCCTGATAAAGTTATCGATGTATTTATTATCTTACTGTCTTTGCATGTAGGGGCTTTATCTTTACACAGAGGCAGCAGATGCCCATAAATATCAGCACATTGTCCTTCAACATGGTTGATGATGCCTAAACAAAAAGGAGAAAGAACAGGTTAGTGAGTATCTTCAATGATCCGTTAAACATTAGCCTAGATTTGAATTTTATCATATAATCAAAATTACTGAAAACCTGCTCATACTCAAAGCATTGTGCTGAAGCACCTAAAATGTAATGTACTAAATAAGCTAATCATCTTACCAAGTACCAGAGCAGCAGGTGCTGTCAGAACCAGCGAGTCTGAGGGTCAGATAATCATCGTTCCTTATATCTAAAGCAGTGTAGTCAAGACATGAAATCCCCCCCCCCCCAAAAAAAAAATAAAAAATCCATTCTTGTAAATACCAAGGGTTTCCCCATATCTTCTTTTTTTTAGACATCCGGTAGGATAGAGTTTTCTCACTTTCATAAGTTCAAAATAAAAATAGGGGAAGTGGGGAAGTAGCAATTCCTACAAAAAAAGCCATGCTAAAATTAGTGTGCTGACACTTGACATCACTGTATCGTGAAAAAAGGTAAAAGATGGCCCCACTTAGGTTGAGTTTGTCAATCTCCATTGTAGTGGATTACATGCATAAATAGACATTTATCAAGATTCAAAACTTTTAGATCATGATTTAGATCTTAATCAGATCCAGATTACATCTTTGGATCCCTCATAAGGTATCACTATTCACTGCCCAATTCTAAACTTAAGGTTTGAGTTGTCAGTAAGTATAAAACGGTGAATTTCAAGGTTGTCTAACATTTAATTGAAATCACCCAATGTGGGGAAATGCAGGTTTCCTTGAAAGTCCCCGAGTCAGCTGTTACTCTAGAAAGTCAAAAAAAAAGTACACTGGAAAAGCAATTCAGCAGTCATGCGACGAGATGGTCATGGTCCTTAGTCATGTCAAGATTTTAATCTCACATACAGTATAAATGTTGACCGGTGATATCTATTGCCTGTGGCAGAGTTGAATCCATTTCACAGGTGTGAACTGGAAGGTCATTTGTGGTGCTGTCGAGTTGCATCCCATTTTGTAAACTCCATATTAGGTCACATGAAACCACAGTCACCCCCAAAACAAGTTCCTTTTTAAGGATTGGAACTAGTTCAAGTTAGTACTGCAACATTTCAGTTTCATTTGCTACTAGTTCCTTGTAAATGAGTTTCAAACCCACCCCATGTGCATTTTGCACATTTTAATGCATAAAGCAAAGCATTACGTTTTACAGACTATTCAGCCTGGGAAGATGACTTTTAAATTTCCCCTCAAGTTTTCAGTTCTATGGCCTTTAAGCTGATTGAAGTTAGAGTGATGACAGAAGGCTTTGATTAAGCTCTCAACGTTTCAAACCTAGCCATGCATGAGATGTGACAACTAGAGGCAAAATGTCCAGGACCAATCGTCTTTCCCAAGTGAGATCATTTCCTACTGAAATGTCACCAGTTGGCTTTATATTGAATCAGGACCTTTAATTATAATTAAACACCATGCTGGAATCTTTAAGCTTTGACGACACTGATGTAGTCATACTACCCAAACACTTTAATACAGTTTTATTTTTTACATTAACAGGTTTGCATTTAAAATTCAAATGTCTTCTGAATATCAGATGTCTTAAAAACAAACGCATCCTCTGTAGTGTGAGCCACGATTCCCTCAATGTCACCCTAAAAAAAGAAAGAAAAGTTTAGCAGCTGCAAATTAAAAGGTTCAACTCTACACGATACTTACGTCACTGAAGTATTTCTCTATGAGGTTGTGCGCTGCTTGGTACACCATCTCATTGTCATGATTCTGTAACATCTCAATGCGGTCTAGTCCTCCCAGCTCTTCCACCAACAGGGTCAGCTTTTCCGTCTCACCCAGCTTTTCTGCAGCCTGAATGCAGCAAGTTTATAGTACCAAGTTTGTGCCATTTAGCTGTACAAATTGAAGTGTTTGCATTTTGTATGTTCCTGCACTGACCATGAAAATGTTGTTAATGGCATCCAGAATGACCAGAATGACTTTGGAGTCTTTGACCTGCAGCAGATTGATTATCGCTTCCAGGGCTCCACTCTGCACCAAATGGACCACCTGCTCCACAGTGCCCCCACTGGTGAAGTTGGTCACTGCCCACACTGCTTCCCTTTGAGTCTTGAAATCTCCCTAAAAGATTAAGCCCATTCAACCAAGAGTTAAAGTGATTGACTTGGAGTGCAGCTCAATTTGCAGGGTTTATGAAATGAGCTTCCAAGTCTTAACAGCTGCCATTTAACATGAAAACTTCAAATGTCAGGTATACGTTTTCAATACTTGGCACATGATTTGTTCCTCTATACAGTAGGGAAAGCGCAGCTCAATTATTCGTCCCCTAGTAAGCCAACCAAATAACTTGTCCTACTGTAAACTTGAGGCTACTCACACTTCTCAGCTGTTCGACCAGAGGAGGAAGCAGGCCACAAGTGATAAGCTGTTGGATTTGCTTACAGGGTCCTGCAGCAATGTTCGACAATGCCCACGCTGCCTCCTTCTGCACACTGGGCTTTGAGTGCCTCATCAACTTGGGAAGAACATTCAGAACTCCAGCATCAATCACCATCTGGGTCTGCAGATCAGAGCCACTCACTATGTTCCCAATGGAGCGCAGAGCGGGGGTCTGGAGGTCAGGTAAACAAGTCAGTGAGGATTACTCACTTTAAGGACTTGCATGTGAGGGACTTGACATTTTTAGCTGTACTATATCTATTAAACAAGTTAGTCTTTGTGTTCAAATATAGATGGTGAACTTGTCCATTTGACAGTTGGACAGGGAGCACATAATGGCCATAAACCATTACCATGACACTGATGGAATCATGGTTCATGAGCTCCACCAGTCTGGAAACGATGCCAGTTTTCACTACGACATCGATGCGGTCATTGTCACCATCCGACAGGTAGGAGATTGCCCAGCAAGCATCCGATAAGATGTCGTCATCACCAAGATGAAGCAACTGTATCAGAGAGGGAAGCATCTGGAGGAATGACAGACACAGCACCTTAATATACCTGGTATTCTAGCATCATTCAATACTGTACGTTTCATGTGGTATTCAGCTTAAGCTTTGCCGTAAATGTTACCAGGAGTGACTTCATCTACCTGCAGGACTGCAGACAAGGGAGGAAATGGGTTCTTGTTTCGGCACAGGTTGGACAGTGTCCATGTCAAGTTACGCAAGTAGCCAATCTGCAGATTGGAGACATCACAGGACCAAAGTTCCCTTAAACCAAAATCTAAAGTGTATTTGTAACAACTCAAAATCCAATGTCTGTAGTTCAAGATTTGGTTAAAGAAATTGTCATTACAGGTACAAAACTGATCAAATGGATTGAAGGCAGTATAACCACTGCATCTCGTTTTAACACTGAACAGCATTTGGCTCATGAGCGGTTACAACTTGAAGAGAATCTAGACACCAGAGCTTAACAAACAGTTATTGTCCAATTTAAACTCTAAATAAGACAGATTTAACATGATACATGTTTCCGAGCTTGTCATGTAGAGTTTTTACATACTGGTGTGTCTGGAGAGATGCGAGCCAGTAAGGCAGGGATAACGCTGCAGTCAATCAGGACATCCCGAAAAGTCGAACCATCACCTGTCAACATTTTGTTAACTGTTAAACTCGTGTAGCTTTGAATATAGGATAAGATAATTCTTTAACCGTGCAAATGGAGTGTCTTCATGGCTTATTTTAGTTCAGTTTCAGTGGAATTTATAATTTCCATGCCTCAGTTGGATAAACAATGGTCATTTTAAGAGTCTCACCTGCAATATTTCCTAGCGCCCAAACAGCTTGTTCACTGATGTGCAACATTGGTGAGGCCAGCAAGGAGATGAAAGCTGGGACAGCCCCATGTTCCACTACCTGAGGGTGGAAACTGTTTTAGTTTAGTCTGAAAAGTAATTCAAGAGGAAAACAGTTTACCCATCAAACGAGAACCCAAGTTAGTGTGAACAGGTTGGCATCGTCAGTCACACTGTAGGCTTGAGTTTCTCAGAAGTACAGACACCTGCTGTGTGTGCCAAGACGTTCCAGAGGCAATGTTTGTGAGAGCCCAAGCTGCCTCAAACTGCAGAGTCGGCTCATCATCCATGCACAGGAAGGACACAAAGCGGGCCAGCAGGCCAGCATCTATAATCTCTTTCAGAGGAGGGTTACGTTCCTGAGAAAGCAGTTTCCTGAGGAGTGGACAAAATGTAGAGTTAGTCTTCACGTTTATGGGCTAAAGTTTTTCCCTTTTATATAGTGCCAAATTTGAAAGTTTTAAGGGAGAGCCTTAAAATGTATGCTCATTTGTGCACTAGGGGTTGAGAAACTTAAGTATCCCTTTGTGACTAGGCAGTAGGAAGCCAAAGCTTCCATTCAATCAAGCCTATACACTCACCTGGCTGCCTGACAGCCTCGGATCTGGGCCTCCCTGCACTCACTGTTCACGTTTTTAATTATTTCCTCAATGGGCAAAGCAGTCACCTAAATGACAAATGTGGTGTTAGATGGTCATCTCATTTCAATGAAACAGTCGCTGTGTAGGTTAAAAAGGACCTTATCCATGGATATGTAGTCAGGAGAAAGGGCCTCCTCGTCTGGGAGAGATGAAAGGGTTATATTTCTCCTCTTCAGGAAGTTCTCATTCTTGTGAGCTTTACGCAGCTCCACACACTCAGAGATCCTCTTCTCTCGAAGTTTCTGCAAGAGGTGGACAAGTTAAGAGACCTGACTTTCATAAAAAAAAAAAAAAAAAAACACTTGTCTACGTACCATGGGATCTTTCCCTTTGTTTTTAAACTTGGAGAGCCGCTCCTCAGTCATGTTCTTGGTGGGCATGTTGGAATTTGGTGCACAGTGTCCAAACTGCTTCACTCAGGCTGATGAAAAAATAATGAAACCCTCCGCAGGGGTGGTTATATTTGGCAGAGCCACCTCGTGTGAATCAAATTAGCTGTGATTGTTGTAACAGCCACATTGATTAATTTACCTGCAGCTGTGCTCTATTCAATCAAGTAACCAATCCTTCTAAGCTCCCGCAGGCTAATCAGGTTTGAGGAGAACGCTTCGCGAATCATTATGTTTCTTTTCCTGCGACACATCTCCTCCTAACTGGATTTGTTCAAATGATTATGCTCCTGATTTTTCACAGGCAGGTGAATACATTTTATTTTTATTCAGAGGAGGAATTTCATTGGCTATATATGCGTTATCTTTTTCTAAATCATTAAAAATGAACTACTTGTTGTTTTGTGCTCCTGAAAGTTGTGCGATGATGGTGCGTCAGTAGATGGCAGCACAACATAACTGACCACCAAATCAGAGCAAGGTTTAAAGAGGTTCTGTGAATTGCCTTCATATCTGAACATGGAATACAAAATCTTATACAATTATAAGCTTACGTTTAGGCGTTTGTATCTTATGTGTATCAGTGCAAAAAAAAAAAAAAAAAAAGAACAGTGTGATCAAAATAGGTCAAAGATGTAAACAAATAGATCAAACAAGAGAGATAAAGCCCAGTGTGATGTGACAGTGATGGAGTCCTCTCTTCCTCTGTAACAACCAGGAAGGGCTGAACAATAGCAGCTAAAGTGGAGGCTTCCCCCCGACCAAGCTATAGTCGTTTCCTCTTGATAGCACACACACACACACCCTTCAAGACTGAGTTTTCAGACACATGTACCCTACTTGTCCTCTCCACCCTCCCCAGCAGGAGTCTTGAGTGTAGGTCATGGCTGTTTCCTCTAGTGCAGCACCTTCTCACACCTAGCTGTGGCCTGTCTTGGTCTCTCTCCCTCTCTCTCTCTCTCTCTCTCTCTCTCTCACACACACACACACACACACACACACAAATGTGGATCACTTTTCATCTTTCTGTCCATTTTGAGCTTTTTTTCTTTATTTTTTCTTTCATTTTTTTCTTGAATTTAGAAACGGGTCACTTATAATCAAACAAATTATCAGCATTTTCACACAGTGGCTAATTAATAGGACCCTTGTCAAACTTCTAAATCAACTCAGAAGATGTAAAAACAAAATTAGAAAAAATCCCCACCATTCCCTGTGATCATTCTTATACTCCTCCTCCTATAACCTCTGTCAGGTGCAGTAAAACCAGGGAGGATTGATTCATGTTTTCATTTGTTCTCATGCTCTCTGGTTACATCTTTTATTATCATTCCCATAGAGGTCCAAATGTCCTTGAGTGGTCAACCAAGCGCCTGTGAGCCATTTTACCAAAGATGTTTTCTGCTTCATCAGTGACAGACCAAAAATACATCCTCGTTTCCCAAACAGATTAACTTCTTTAGTGTTTTCTGAATGTATCTCATGGAATAATCACCTGTTGATCGTCTGCTGTGTGAGTGTGTGTTTGTGCTGGCCTTTTGACCTGGAAGTGCTTATGGTTCCTCAGAGACACCCTGGAGGGTGTGGGGTGTTTCAGTCCAGCCCTGTTGTCTTTGACTCGTTGTTAGTCTGAACAATGTGAGGTGATTGGAGGAAATTCCACTGTACACAGCAGGTTCAAGATTTCTCAGACTCACACACACTCACGCACACACACGTGAAACCCACATCTACGTCAGCAGAATCATTATTACGTAATATCAGATTTAAAGACATTTAGTGATGTCTAGACATCAGACATTTGTCATTGCACAATGGAACGTGTTGACGAGATGCTCCCTTTAATATTTTTTTTCTTTATTAATTTTAAAAGAGAAACACATTTTGAGCCAAGGTTAGTTCTTCATCGGTTACAGAGTTGTCCCTATTTTCATAACCTGGCAGATTTCTTTTTTGCTGTGGTTAATAAGGACTTACACGTTATGTAAATTTAAATTTATGAATCAGTTGTTAGAGTCCTCATTAAAAATTCTCCTTGGCTTGTTTAAATACTCTCTGAATCTGCTTCATAGCACAAAATTCAAGAGTCCACAATCTGTATATTGAATGTTTCTTACCATTCACAGCTCTGTAATTGCAGACGGTGTTTGGCCGTGGGTTTTTTAGATCTTGACCAGATCTCATTTTGTAATGACTTTCAAATATTTAGGCCCTGCTCAGACTTAGTTTTACCACGTGTCCTGAGTCTGTATGCTGTTTAAGAACAAAATTGTTTGTGGTAGCATCCATGTGTACTTGTACTCTTTATGCAGCAGTACAGAGAAACTGCCAGGATTAAAGGACTGTATGTTCACACTCCTGAAGTGATATAGTCTCAAGTGGCCCCAGATGTGATCAGAGTAATCGGATCTTAAAGTGTCCTCAATGCATGTTGGATGTGTTCACACCTGTACTTAAAGCTGGTCATTTGCTATCAGGTACCTCAGGATGCAGCAGGTCTAAACAGAGCTTTAGATGTGAACTCTTCGAAAAACATGCAGAACCTCAATAGCATTTACTTATTAACTTAATTATTAATGACTCACTCACAGCAGAGCACTTGGTTTAATAACAAACCCGATTAGTTATTAAAAGTGATTTATTAACCATACCTAAAGTCATTATATACGACATAGATCATGATTAAACTGAGGTAACGTATCCCCGTATACCCTTCCTCCATTCCTTCTCGTTCTCTCCTGCCATCTCTTCATTCATCTCTTTCATGTTCTCTCTCTTCCATCCTCCTCGGTTCTCAGATCAACTTGAGGTGTCTATGGGAAATC
The DNA here is from genome assembly GCF_022458985.1 of Mugil cephalus. Lineage (NCBI taxonomy): Eukaryota > Metazoa > Chordata > Actinopteri > Mugiliformes > Mugilidae > Mugil > Mugil cephalus. Next base: position 4,937,991 of record NC_061771.1, read on the forward strand.
ATTAGTATAGATTGTTCTGCAGTGCTGCGTCAATACGCACACACATACATACATAATATGCCCTCTCTGCATCTAATAGCGCAGGGATGATCCAACCCTCTTTGCTATTTAAAGTGCATTACTGAGAACAAATTCTTGGCACAGGGCGCGAGTGAGTGTGTGAGTTGCCGTCAGTGTGGTAGGACGATCCCGTCAGACACACTCTGACTTCCAAATATGATGACAAACACTCTTTGCAGTGTGGCAAAGACAAAGGTGGGCCTTGTCTGTCCACGAAAGTCAGCGGTTCTCAGGTATCAAAGTGGAGGAGAGAACAAGAACCACAACAGGATGTGGGTTAGAGTGACAGAACGAAATTGAGAGAGAAAGAGAGAGATTTAAGTGTGTATGTGTGTGAACTTTATCAAAGATGGAGGGAATTTCCACTGAGAAAAGAAAAAAAAATCACACTGATATCAGACACATTTCCAATTTTCATGGACGCATATTGCAATGCTTTTCTGTACTCATCATTTCTATTCTATGGTCCAGTCTCAGCTATGGCTGCTTCTCTCTGCTTGTCCTTCTCTTTCTCCTTTTCATTCTTCTCCAGTCTATTAATATTTCATGCTGCCACTCCAATACCTGCCTATCAATAACCAAGACAAGACACACCTCAGGTCCAATCCATCATTCTCACCACTGACCAGGGCGGCAGCATGGCGCGTGCGTGCGTGTTGATAGATGATTTGTTTCTGCTGACATGGCCGTGGTCGTAGGCTTATATAAACAGGCTGAACAGCTGGGAGATCGAAATAAGTCATTTATCATTTGCTGTGGAAGCACACATTCACACTGTCAGGTGCACACACACACACCCACACACAAACCCAGAAACCTATAGATGCCTGCTGACACACAGGGCTGATAACTCTATTCATATTTTCACTGATCCGTGGTCCCAGAATAATAAAGTTACATGATTAAATGGGAAATAGGTTGCAGCCATAATTCAATGAATATTTAAAGTGTCGTAGAATATTACACACAAACCTAATGTAATTACTTGATTTATCAGGAATTAAACTGCAGTTTCATAAAGATGCTGTTCATAAAGATGTCAGACTATAATTGACCTTTTTCCATCGTTCTGTGAGTCTGCAGCAGGTCACAGTGAAAGGAGCTGGGTACCTCGCTGGGAAGTTGGAGGTGTGCAGCCTGTCGCTGGCAGCTCTTCATCTAACAGCTCAGTGTAGTTGCTCCGTTCCAATACTCTCTGCAACCTAATTTAAATCTGTATGTATACCCACATATCTGTTCATAGATTACATTAGCTTTGATTTAATACCACATTGTTGTCAGGAATGTCTCCACTGACATCCAGCTCCTGATAATGCGTGTACATTTTTCAATGCCTTTATCAGAGGGTCATAAGTTAAGACTCCCGTCTTACTTCATGTCCTGTTCAGCGATAGGTAGTGGCATAAAGATGAGGCTGTCACTTTAAATACTGATCTTCTGATGGATCAAGTCTTTCCCTCTGGTTAAGCTGAGGTGTAGTTTTCAGGATCTCAACATAGATTTTCTTTTCGTTTTGGATCAGTTACAGTCAACAACACTTCTGGTTCTTGCTGCTTGTTCTCTGGTGCTGGTTGCAGTATGAGCAATGTATTGCTTCCATGGGAACTACAGTGCATTTTCTTTGTGTCATGATAAAGTATGTTTTGCTGGAGGTTAGTAAATGTACGTATTTGTAGAGACTTTAGTAACATGGTTTTATCCTTATTAAGTTATTTCTTGTTAATGAAGAACTTGATCATTATTTAAAACACCCAAGCATGTGTTACAATGATGAACTCACAACAGGTGAAGGACAAAGTTTCTGTTTCAGTTAATATTCAGTTCATTTCAATTCAATTTTATTTATATAACATCACAAACCGTACAAATTGTCTCAAGACGCTTTACAAAAAACCTCCAGAGCAAGCCTGAAGGCGACAGTGGCAAGGAACAACTCCCTTACTACACAGTTACTAAACAATGTGGTGCTACTGTTAACTGCACAACTGTAGTTTTTTTAATGTTTTTGTATCATTTGAAGAATCACTTGGATGATATTAAAAATAGGATCAAATCTAAACAGTTCTGCAAATACCATGTTTTAGACTGGAAACTGAGACACTGGTGTGCTAACATGACACAGATGTGTGGTAGGTGACCAATGTGATGGCTGCTGGTGTTTGTGGATGCAGTAAAAGGCAATGAAGAGGTTTTGCCGTATTGTCCTCAAGACAGTCCAGTCAAACTCTCATCAGCATGCAAACTGTGGCCTTGTATTAATGCACCTGTGCGCCTTCAAAGCAACTGTGCAATTTCAACACATTGGTGACATGCAGTAAACGCTTAGAGCATTAGACAGTGTGTGGAGAAAGCACACCAATGATCCAGTGCAAACACAGTAACTGGAGCAGTTATCGTCCCTCCATCTATTTTGTGTTTACTTTGTGCACTTCTCCCACACGTTCACCTCTGTGTTGATGCTACTACCACATACTACAAATTAACAAATGAAGCATGGAATAAGTGCGCCTCCATTTGCTCCGCACCTTACAGCCATATATGCAGAACATGCAGCCTCGGAGAGACTGAGTGGCATTATCTGTGAATCAGTCAACTGCCCATAACAAGAAAGGGAATCAAAGCAGGGGGAGAGGCGGTGAGGGGCGGAGGGGGTGCAGAGATGCATGGTGGAGAACTTCAAAGGTGAACACAGAGTTCACACAGATATGAGGCTCAGACAACAAGGCAGAGCCCACATAGACTCTAAAGAGAGAGGGGGCAGAGCTGAGAACATACGTATAACACAGCACACAGCACTGTCAACAATAACATCCTTCATTCTTCTTGTGTGTCTGGGTGCAAGAAAGAAAAAGCCAGCTGGCAGGCAGACAGGAGGAGTCGAGGGCTTTAGGGGTGCAGTGAGGACTTTGGAGGGTGGTGGGAGGTGGTGGGTTAGTCTGACTGTGGGGGTGTGGGCCAGGTATCAGGTGTATCTAGGGCTGAGAGGCCCCCCTCACATGAGCATCCTATTCACCTGCCTCCCGGGTTCGGACAAAGGCCGGGGCTCTGGGGCTCCGCTGGGCCACAGACAGACTCAGTAACACTAGAAGGTCTTAATGGCTCCAAGATGAAGGGAAGATAGTTAAAGGAAGATTACAACATGGGAAAATGTGGGGTTAAAAACACAGCTACATGACCGTCAGAGGCACAACCATCAACAAAGTCACTCTTTTTCCCATGCAGCTATTTCATTGCTTGAAGCTATTTCATTGCCAAGTTTTTAAATAAATGCTTTCATCATGAAGCAAGACAAAAAAATAAATCAGTGATTCCAATCACAATACCAGTGTTGGGATGTTCAAGCAAATCACCAAACTTCAGTTGTTGTAATTAACAGTTTAGTGTTTGATAGATGCAGACTTATTTAAAATATAATCATAAAAACATCCTCAAAATTTACTGAAAAGAGGACTCCTACAGTGCATAACTGCCTGCAGTTACAGTGTATAAGAACCTTGGACTAGAGCAAGATGTTATGAGCAGTCAAAAGTGTTCCAGGTTTATCCAAATGGAGTAAAAAGGCCGGCCATCATGGAAAAGGGGAGAGACACAATGATCTGTGAATACAGGGATTCCTGTGCTCTGTCAAATTGTGGCAATTTATGCACAGCCCAAATGACAAATAGATGTAGTGTGAAAAAAGAGAGCAGATAGAGAAGAAGTTCAAACCAAGCAGAGATTCTCACCTCTAAAAGCTGTTGATGTAATAGTCCTACCCTCACATTTTGGGATATTTTTCAAAAATTTCTTCAAAACTCATCTCTTGTTGCTGTTTGTCAAAAAAAATCTCAAGTGAAGTTTGCAATAGAAAGCAATATGGAATGATTAAAACTGGTTCAGGGCAGTGAACAGGCTGCTTTTGTGGCTTTATGCAAATACTTCAAATACCTGCTGATCTTTAAATGTTTGGCAAAAGGTCTGACATGGTTCTACTAAATCTCTGTGTGTGTTCCTATCAAAAGAGAAGTGAGCATGAAACTGATCCTTGTTCCAGCGCCGCAGTGTCCCCATACAACAAAAGCAGCATTTATGAAAGAAAAGACGTTTTGATTTCTGCATTTTTCTGTACGTTCCGTAGAATCTAAACAGTAATTAGCATGCTTGACTGACATTCAGACAGTCAGATGTCTGTGTGGGTCTGTGTAAACACACAGATTGTTGTTGGTTTTCATTTTGCACATTTCAGGAGCTATTTTTACTTTTTTTGTTTTTTAGAGCGTAAATCAGACTTCAGCCTGAAATATTTTGATTTCACTGTTTCCATCTTTAAAGACAATTTTCCACTGTGTCCTGCAATGTCAGCGCTACTCAGGCCCCTGTCTGCAGCTTCAGCATGTTGAACTATTGCCAGAGGGAGTCAGTCAGAGAGATCACTCCAATTGACTGGACACCTTATGGCGTATTTCCACTAGCACAGTACGGCACGGCATGGCAAGACACGGCATGGCACGGTACGGTTCGGGTCTGTTTCCATTACAATTGAGTACCATGTAGTACCTCCTCGATGTGGGCGGGGTCATCATAATGTCATTTACACCACGCCGAGCCACGTGCGAAACCGGAAGACCAGAACAACACCAGACGAGAGAACACGACAAAAAGACGATGTTTGAGGGTAAGCTAATGGTTGCTAACGCTAGCTTGGCAGCCTTTACATTGTACAATAATGGCTGCAGGCTAGGTTTTAAAAAGTGGTGGGGTCGAGTCTTGTGTTTGTTTACAGTCTGGTCGGTCCTCACGCTCTTATGCCGCTTCCAGTGACGACACTCATTGGCCAATCAGTGGAAGGCAGTTGGCTGATGTTACGTTCTAGTATTGCTTTGGCTCGCTTGGAACCAGGGCTGAGATGATACCAAAATAGTACCTGGAACCAGGTACTACGTGCTAGTGGAAACATGCAAATAACGTACTGTGCTATGTCGTACCATACCGTGCCGGTGGAAATGTGCCATCAGTGTACCACCAGAAGAGAAACTGAAGTAAGAGAAAAATCTGAACAATCTCTTCAGATACTTTTAAAATATCCAGGATAAATAAAATGTAGACCAACTGGTCAGAATGATTAGAAGCAAGGTCTATACGACAGTTTGTAGATCTCTCTAGCTTCTCAACCCAGAGTTATGCGCTGTCACATAGCTGCAGAAGGTATGTAGCAGATGACCGTTGGTTGTTGTGTTTGTGGTGTCCAAGTGTTTGACCCAGACACAGGAGACATGAGATGACAGCCTACCTTTGCTGCCGGCAGTTCTTTGATGCTGGTTTGGTAACATAAAGCATTCGTAAGGGTTTTTTTTTTTTATTATTGAAACAACCACACATTCTTGTTCAAATATAACACTATTTATATCATACACAATGACACACTCCTTGATGGCAGCAGCCATACCCAGCAGGATGCAGCCTGACACAGACACACACAAAAACACTTAAGGAACAACTCAAAAAACATGAAAATAAAAAAACAGTACAAGGTGTTGACCTGGCCTCTAAATTCACTAGATCCCAAACTGATCAAGTATCTGTGAGATGATCCACAGAGGCTCTAATATCACCAGTAACAACACAGACACCACAGGACACCCTCAGAAGACCCATGTCCATTCTCTGATGAGTCACAACTGTTTTGGAGGCACAAGGGAGACCTACACAATATTAGGAAGGTGGTCATAATGTTATGGCTGATCGGTGTATAACACACACCTTGCTTGGCCTGATACCTTTCATTTTATGTAATCATTTTATTTGTCTTCCATCTGGTTTTCTGACTTAAATTAAATGTGAACGTTACTGCCCATCGCGTACCTTATGTAGGTGTTTTGGATGAAGCTGCTGTAGGACAGTATAGGATTGGAGAGATACAACTATGGTGGGTAGGATGGAAAAAAGTGGAGACATCAAAGAGCAGTGGAAGAGAGAAACAGCTGGTCAGTGTGTGTGCGTCTCTGTCTGTGTACATGAACACACCTTCAAAGGGGACCCTAGATGTGCTAGCCCACCTGACTTCAAGCACCAGTATAGGAACCCGTACACTCTCATGCACAACTCTCTCAAATACACATGTACGCTACATGCAAACCCCACCTGTCCCTGGGTCTGTGTGTGCACCTCCTTGTGTGTGCTTCTAGTCGGTGATTAAAACACACAAAAGTCACACGCAGATAAATCACTGGGTCTGTGGAAGTTTAGAGGGTGTACATGTCCTGGCGTGTCCAGGCCTGATGGAGTATGGATCAGCCTGGATTTTAGCCTCTGTGGAGGACAGAACCAGACTGGAGCTCGAAAAAGGAAACAAACTGATGAGGAACATTTGTCAGTGCATAGACTATATGCAGATGGTGTCCAACACTTTACCTGTTTTATCGAGGTTTTAAAATAATTAGTTCCTAGTTATAAACTTTCATTTCAGAGCAGAATTTTTGGATGGTCTGTAAATTTCAAGTCTCACAGAGAATTAAAGGCTCTTGTGTGTATATATATATATATGTACACACAAGAACCTTTGCAACCTGTGTAAAAAATATAACCACCAACGTTAGTCGGCGCTGAATCTTTTTACCAGTCGGGTTTCTACTCCCTGCTACAATTTCCACTTCCTGCTGACTCGCGACTGAAACTCTTGCCGAAGTTTTGAACACAAGTCATACAAATGTCTGTATCTAAAGATTTAAACGCAACAATAAAAATAAGCCCAATGTGCACACTGGTGCAGTTGGGTTCTAAGTATTTTATTATATAATATGTCAAATGGGTTATGTATAAAAGTTCTGATAAGATTTTTCAGGGTGCATCGACTTCTTTATATCCACCGTACCTGACTGTGCGTGTGCTGGCGGGGGTCTTCCACTGTTTACACAGCACAAACGTACTTTTGCGATGGGCCTCGATTTTAAGTCACTTCTTCTGTTCAAAATGTTGCTGTAGATGTTTTCATGCTCAGCATGCTCACGCCCTTGCGTGATCACTTCCACTTGGACGACGACACGCAGATGAGAAACTGTTCCATAACGATAAGGCAGCTGCTGACAGGTCAGACACTCTCGCACGGCTTTGTACACAGACTCGCATGTACAGAGAGCGCTGAGATTGGCCCAGGATGTGTTTAGTTTGGCTTTGCTCAAATGCTGCGAGCAGGGGGAAACTACAAGCTTGGCCACGTCAAGATATTAAACTATATGAGCATCATAACAAGGGTTGTCAGTGTAGAGGCATTGTGATTTAATGAGCAATTATTTCCCCTACAGGTTATGGTCCCCCTTCTTAGTATCTGATTTACGGCGTCATTTAGAGTTTACATTGTGACATAATCACTGAATGAGGCTCTTGATGAGAGAACATTGCTTTCTTTCACTCCCGAAGTCTGTTGGTGTAAAGCAAAAATACGATACTCTTGTTTTCTGGGGGGAAAAAAAGAGAGAGTGTCAATGTGCAATTGTGCGCGTGTCTGAAAGCATGCTGTTGCATGTACTCATGCACTGGAAATTGTTTTAAGTGGTTCAAGTTTTGCTCTTGCCTTAAAACTGAACTTTGGTTGAATAATTAGTGCAGTGTTACAGACGCAACTTTTGGCACTGCTGCATTTCATTGTTACAGGTGATGTAAAGCCACAGTGTCTGTGCAGGGAGGGGGTCTGGGTGGATAGATGGACTGGAAAACATTTGATTCTTTTACGCATGGTTATGCAACAACCATCACAGCATTTAAGGACATCCACATTAACTCAAATCTTTCCCAGATTTGGACTAAAAGAAGACGAAAATATTTGTGAGATCAGGTGAGCTGTTCAAGACAACATGCCTGGCCGTTTCCAATTGTACCATTGCATATTCTAATTCAACATCTTTTAAAAGACACAATGTAAAAATGGACTCCGGACAGTTGTATATCTCTACCGGGTATACCGGAAGGTCTGCTGATTTTAATAATAAACATTCATTCATTCATTCATTTAATTAAAAATAAAGTACTTCTTTCATTTTTAGATGACTATTGTCTGTAGAAGAACTAGCGCTTTTAAGTTGATACCTCTTGAAATTGATACAACTTCATTTGCATTTAGTTAATAAAATGATTAGGTCGAAGCTCCATAGATGTGGTGAGTTGAGGTGAGCATACACACGCACACATAGACATTTACGATACATTTGCAGTGCTGCAGCCAGGAAAGGAAACTCCCTGGCTTGGTAAGGCAGTGATCAGTCATATCCTGATCTTCTGATAACAATCTATGTATGTGTGTGTGTGTGTGTGTGTGTGTGTGTGTGCTTGTGTGTTTCTTGCACAGTGACTGTCTGGTTTTCAGTATAGTAACTAAAGCATGTATAAGAAGAGCATTCCTCAGCTCTGCAAACAACACACATGCAGATGCTTTTTTCAAATATTGTCTGTCACCCTCTGCATGTCGTAACTCTTCAAGTATGGATCCTGTCATCACAAGCAAACACCTCTCTCTGCCTTTTCTTTGCTGAAGTCGGTGAGACGGAGATGACACAACCACAAAATAAGACGGGATCAAATGCCTCCTACCTGTGTGCGTGTTTGTGCGTGCGTTCGCACAGCAACTGCAACTGCTAAGAGCAAGCCCAGTGAATAATAACCACTATGTACATTTGTGCTGTTATTTATTTATTTTCTTGTGGTTGTTCACTGTCATGCTGACACCTACACTAATTCCAAGGTACATGAAGCGAATAATCTCAAAGTCTCTCTTCTTGTGGCCGCTCCTTGGAGATCAGTGAGTCAACCCGCCACTGGCAGATCTCATTTAAAATAAATGGCACAACTAATGGAGGATAGAACACATACAGACACGGCAAACTGGACTTGTTTACTCTAAAAGTCATAAAAACAATAACCAGGATGACATTTGCATGACATGCAAAGTATGTAAATAAAAGATGTAACCTTTTCATAAACTTAAATTCTTAATTTTCTAGGATAATCACGCTGGTAAAACAAATAAATAACTGACTCTTGTGACTCAAGAGTCAGTGCTTTGAATCAGAAATATTCAAAACTTCTAACCAACTGAACCCAGTCTGCAACAATAACTCTTCCACGTTTGATCTCACAGCTTCATGTTTTAGGAACGAACAACGGATAAAAGCCCAGAGGAAGACTGTTGTTGTTGTGAAGTCATGTTTTGTTCCTGAAAATCTGGCAGCCCTTGAGCCTGACCGCTGTCTACACCTGTAAGTGAGAACACAGTCACACACACGCACACACACACACACTTGCTTTGAGGAGAGGTTCCATAAAACTTCCCTGTCAGTCTTTTATGTGTGGGGCTTAAGAGCTGTCACACTAACAGGAGGAAACCACCATGCTTTGATTGGCCCTTCACACTGAGCCGATATCTGCACATGCTTGGACGTGTGTGGGTGTGTGCGTTTGTGTTTGTGTGTCTGCGTTGCACATATCATCAGGAGCCCTCGCCCAATAAGACTGCCTCATGCCGAAATACTATATACAGTGGAAAGGCTAAACAGCACTGAATGACTCTGCATCAGTGCATCAACTGATCAGCTGCACTTACCATCTGGTAAAGATACTGGATTAATTGGCACTAATCCTAAAACTAAGGCTGCAGAGCAGTGTTCCTTTACCCGGGATCCTTTATTTTTGTCACATGTGCTCTGTTGAATATGTACTAGGACCGATGGCAGGATACGCATTCCGGTTGACTGTGGTAATACAAATGAGTGGTGCATGCGAGCCAGGCTGTATTCCACTAACTGACAGCTGGTGGCAGTCACAACGTGGAGCTGTACTGTATCAGCAAAATGCCACTCGCTGATGTAAACATGGGCGTTCAGATTTGAGAAATCTGAAAGTGTTTCTTACAGATGGACATGAATTGAACTCATAGCACAGGGAAGCACGGAATGTGAAGCAAACCTTGTGCTGTCAGGAACGAACTAACTTTATAATACAGTGTGATATATACACTTGACAAAGTGCATGGTAAGAGTGTAGTTAGAGATCACCAGCCAGAGAAATCAATCCTTAAAATACTGCTCTGATTTGGTGTAGTTGTTGGTGATGGTGAGCATCATAAAATGCACACTGACTCAGTTATCATACAGAAATGTACGAATCTGTTTAGTTATGGTTGCAATTTATAATTTGGATTGGCAATAAAAAATTAAATGTTATTTTTACGTTGTTCAGGCATTGTAAGCCAGTGAAAAACAGATTTTACATTTTCTAAAGTTTGTACTTGGAGTCCCTTATAGGTTGACCGAAATCACGACCAAGATTACTAATAAATAGATAGATAAATTATCCGTATTCTGGTCCATTTCTTATTTTGCCATTCTTCCAGAAAACCTTTTTGTTTGGGGCAAAAATTTGTCAAATTTGTCAAATTAAGAGAATTATTGGTTGAATCCATGGATTGAGTGAAGGTACTGAGATGCTGTTCATGCTAGACTGTGTACATGTCTGACAATATCTCAGAACCATGTGAAAAGTCGTTAGTCATTCACACAAAACGCTTCACTGGCTCCAAATAGCATTTGCAAGCTGAAGTGTCTATCCTGCTACTGGGTGTCGATGCTCATTTTAAAGTCTGCAGTGTTTGCGTTTATTTGTTTGCATACAGCCGTAGTCGATTTTCCTTTATTAAGCAATGCATTTCAATTGGGCCTGGTCTCTGATTGTCACTTACCAAAACGTTTCCGTTTCCACTTTTACCTCTTTAGCACTCACATTAAATACTGCCAAGTCAACGTTTTGAGGGGAGGATGGAGGATGTAAGGTGGCGAAGAGGAAATGAAAGAAGAATCCTTACAAGCAGAAGCACAGTGGAAGAACTGAGCAAATACATGTAAAACCACTTAGGATTGATCTCAAATAGGAGATAATCAATTTGACTCCAATTGAATTCACATCAAGCTCAGGGGACTGACCGCATGGGGGAAACGCATTTCAACAGAGCAGCAGAGGCATTCTTCTCCTCCACCATTGATGGCGTGTCTGACACACATTTGTCATGTCGAGACCTTGAGGAGAATTTCTACTGATTATTCTGTAAAAATCCATGGCTGCTTATTCCCCTGCCGCTTGTGGGAAATCTCTGCTATCATTTTTTTCCCCCTGTCGTTTCTCATCAGCAGGGCTTTGTCCTCTGTGTCACGAGAGTCCACCTGGGCTACTGGGCATTTATGATGACTATACAGTCTGCCTGGACTGAGCAAACACATCTCCCCACCAACAAGCACACAAACGCTGTTCCATTGATCTGCTAATCTAGTGGGGTGGGGAAGTGCAAGACACTCATTTAGTTAAAATCATTACCCCTCCCACAAGATAGATAGAGATAAAGGGATTTAGAGAAAGAGGAGAAAATGCACTGGAAAAAAGGAAGGGAGAGCACACAAGGTCACAGAGAAAGGATGAGAAAAAGAATAGAAGAAGGGGAGAAGAAATTAGTCGAGAGAGATGAATACCATTAATTGCATTTCTAAAATTAGTTTTTGCAAATTCTGCAGTGCAGAGCATCCCCGCATATTTCTGCATACTACTGCCCCTGTCCCACATTGCACATACACACACTGCAGAGGAGAAGGGTTTTGCAGTGGGAAGTCTTTGCAGCGGTCGATAGCGCTTGGCAAGTGATCTATCGACAGAGTGGGAGTGTGTGAGAGATGAGTTCAATATACTTCAATTTAGCCCCACTTGCTTTAATTACTTCCACTGTGTGTGTGTGTGTGTGCATTCCCCAGAGATTTGTGTGGTTTTAGACTACCTGTGAAGACTGATAATAAAAATGCTTTGGCCATTATTGAATTCAGGGTCTGCTGAGTATTTAGGAAGGTATTTTGGAGGTTGTGACACCTCAAGGCACAGATTTAGGGAGGAAAGTTATTCTGTGATTGATTGGATAATTCTGCTAGAATTCTGCAACTCGCTGCCTGCTTTCATGCTGTTGATGGGCCCAGGAGAACGAATGAGTTAGGAAAACACACAAAACGCACCACACCAACAAAGTGGTTAATGTATTGCACTTATTGCAAGATAATATTGGTAATTCGTAGTTAGTTAGTTAATCACATGAACTGAGTCACAATCTCACAAAACAAAAGTTAAACTTACTGAAAAAACTGCAAAGATCAGACCTCGAGGTCAGTTAGAACAGATAACAGCGCAACTATTCTCATGCTGTAGGTTTCAAATAGAAAAAAGGTCATGCTGACGTTCCTTCTCCATGTCCTACTCTTGCCTTCCTACAGGACTTCACGGAGCGGTAACAGTTGGCAACTGTTAATTAAACTAAAAAGAAATTTCACAGATAAATTTCTCACATAAACATACATCAGCATATTTATACTAACTACATAAAATGACAGAAACCATCTTAAACAAATGATTTGACATGTACTTTAGTGTTTTAGTTTGGCCCAAATCCCATCCACTAACGTGGAGGAGGTGGAGCTTATGACTTATACTGCAGCCGGTCACCAGGGGGAGCTGTACTTGCTTTGGCTTCACTTTAGAGGAGCTATCATTCTTAATTTTTTACAGTCTTTTTTATTCAAGGCAGATGAAGGTAACAATGGTTTGTTGAGTTTCAAAATGATCCAATGTCTCTCTCATACATTAAGCCTCAGGTCATTTAGTTTGACTTTGTTAGTTGTTACTAACTGAATTTGTGAGCTACAAGGTTGCAGGGCAGTTAACAACATGTACCAACCAACAATTCATGCTTAATAACTTACTTGTGTGTACTTGTATATCCAGTCCAGTAGGAGCCTAAGTTTGAACTTTTTGTTGCTGGTCATAAGTGTGGAACTGGCTCATTGTTGCCTCTTCTGGCTTTTAGGAGGAAAACCACAGACCATCAAATACACGTTGGACATTTTTAATAGCGCAACACAGTGAGGTGAGGAAGGAGCCTAGTTTACAGCAGGGAACACGCTCTGTCCCTGGACAGGTCAGAAAACTGAAGCAAAATGGGCTGTTTCTCAAATGACCCCTTGAGTCTTTACATTTTCTTCTCTCCCCCTACGTCCCACTGTTCTTCCCTGTGTCCTTCCTTGTCTACTGCATCAAGGGATGTTTCCACTCCTATTAAGAATTTAAGAGTGAATTTGTCCAGGCCATTGAGCAAACACATCTGCAGGTAAGCCTCATAAATGATTTCACACCACAAGGATAGGGAGCCACAGGGGAACAACTGTCTGCTGCCTCATCTCTAGTCCGGCCTCCGCTTCCACTGACCTCTCTAAAATGATATGAAGAAGAAAAAGTTCATCTAATTTTCATGTTCCACAACAATCTGAGGTGTGAGACTTAAAGATGTATTTGGGATGCTTCCTTCCTACTTTGGCCCAGACTGAGATATCTTGACGACTATGGATGGACATCAGTTAAATGTGGTTCAGACATTCATGTTAGCCCCAGGGTGAAATACAAGACTTTTGATCAAATGTCTGCAAAACTGATTACATGGCCTTCATCTATATCGAATCTGAACACTCGAACACAAATACTTTCACAACAACGTGATCATCTAGCATTAATAAACTGACTCGGGAGAGGGCAGCTCTGTACAACAGGTTGTAGTCCTTGCTAGCGATCCCTGCTCATGTGGGCTCCTCTGGTTTCCTAGAAGTTATTTCCTCTCACACAGAGCGTGTGTGCCAGCTGGCTGTAGTGTTTGTGGTGTGTTCAAGTGCTTCTTTTTGGTCCAGGCACAAGCGATGTGAGTTTATGTCACAATCAACCTCTGCAGTCGGTACTTCTCGACGCTTATTTGGTGCGTCCGTACTTTTAAGTTCAGCCACTACAGCATTCGTGTCCACTCTCAGGAAGAGTACTAACCATGCATGCAGGCCTCATCTGTGCAGACCCCTGCAGCCTGCCTTAAGTGATTCTCTGTGACTTGATTGCTCTTTTCAATCAGTCATTTTAAGGTCTGAGAGCACAGCACAACTTAAAAAACAGGAAATGAACTTAGACTTAGTAATTGTCCTGTAGAGGATGTGCAGCTCAGTCAGATTAGGTGATTATTCTACTTCACTTCTTCCCCACAATGTGCATTTCCTGAAGGACTGCTGTTGTTTGCATGATCACACCTGCAAGTTCATCTGAGTTTGTTGTTCATTTTATCCCTTTGTGTGTGCTGGCAAACGTGCATTACGAAGCACCCACAAACATAATTCAGTCAGCTAAATTAATTAAAGTAAGAAGATATAAACTGTTTGCAGTTAGAGACAAACCACTGATTTCAGGTACCCTCACACTGCCAATTATGGCCTGTTGTTGTGTTAACATAACTTAAAAGGGAATTACGTTTTTATGTGCTTGCAGCATTGTGTGGCCGCGAGGCTAATATAAATCTTTACAGATGAACAAAAATACATATTGATTGTCATGACAATCTAAGCATTTTGGATTTTTTAAAATCTGTAATATCTTGTAATCTGACAGAACTCTAGCTCTCTTTTTCCGTCCGATTTCATGTCCTACCCGTGTCTCGTGTAATTTGTGGTTTTCGGGTTTGTGGATATGAGCTGAAGGCAGTGGTTAGACGGGTATTTGACATGGAATCTGCCTTCTGCTCAACAACATGTTCAGTGACTGCTTAAGAACTGTTGATGATAACAGGGTTGAAAATATGTGCACCGGTGCGAATCTTTCATCTGCAATATGTTAGGCAACACTCTTTCATTGAAACAGACCCAGAGAAAATAGCAGGGGGGGTGTGGAGGTGCACATCAGGTACATTTGGTTTACTTCGTCTTGTGATGTGGTTTCTCTCTGCATTGTTGTGTTTTTTGGCCGGTTTCCCCACATTGTTTAGTCTGTGTTTTATATTATTTTAATTGATGCTTTAGACAGTAAAATAGATATTGCAAAACTAAGTAAACCGTTTTAACACAACACACTCCACACCGAAAGGGCTTTCTAGCTTCTAAATGCTCCACTGTGTTCCTCAGCTAAGCACTAGTTGGTCAGCAGTTTTTCCCGCGTTTTTACAGCAAGCACAGACAATTAAAATTGAAACAGGTCGATAACAGTGATGGAAGTGAACTCAGACGATAACATTGTGGCCATGCAACCAGAACGCTGAGCTGAAATGCTTTGTGCAGAACAACTGCAGAGACTGGAAATGGTTCTCTGTGGGTTTGTCACTATGACCAACCATTTTCGCACAGCTGTTTGAGACATATGTCATTTAAAGGGATTTGTAAGCACACCTTCAGCCATTCATAGTATGTACCCTTGACTGAATGTTTGTGACCTAAGGGGTTGAATTTATTTGTTTTGGTTTCTGTTTCTTTGTCCCCGGCAGCCATGTTGCCTTTGTAGATGTCAAAACGGTGACCTCTGAGCTTTTTGAATGCAGCAGCCCACTACTTCACCGTGGTGTAAGAAGAGTCACCTTCCCTTAATGTCACCACGTTGTCTTTGTGGACCTACAACTGCGTTAAACCCTTGAGGCTGAGGTAGCGGATGACTGGCCAAAGGCTGATGTCCATTTTTAAGGCAGTGCTGAGTTGCGATTTTCAATTACTCGAAACAGAAATGACTGCTAAAGTAATTAACCTCTAATTTCCTGCATAATCACTCGAAGGGCGACTGCTCCCACATGTAACAAGAGCTGTGTAAGTCACTCCTTCCACCTTAGCCCCTCAAGCTTGTCCTAAAGCTTCTTTACAAAGTATGCATCAACCCAGCAAATGACACAGTTATCACCCAAATCTGGATCATTCCCTAACCTTTACCGTGATTTATACCGAGCTTCAGCTTAGCATAATATGACTGTTTGTTCAATCTTACTGCTCTCTTGCTATCATTTTGGGGGCCAAGAGGAATTTCAGGTGGAAACCATGGAAAACTACACCATTTGCTTCAAAAATGATGTGACCAGTGGACGAGACTCAAAATTACAGCACGTATGAACAAAGAGCTGCTAACAAAGATGACCATGTCTGCATTTATGACATGTCAGTCCTCATGTTGGTCCTCAGAACTTCAGGTGTTAGAGGTTGGTTTAATTCCTGGTTGGTTTGAATGCTTGGTTGCACGTTTGTAAGACGCTGATGGGTACGTCATAGCTTGAGAGTCATTTGTTAGTTGAAAGTTGGATGAGTTCATAGGTGTCTAATACGTCTAAGAATTTGGAAAGGACACATTGTTTTTTTTTCTTTTTCTTTTTCGTCTGAATTCACCGCAGCTGAGTCACCCCCGTCAGGACCATTAATCTCACGCACAGAGAAGCGTTGACAGACTGTGTTTGAATGCCTTAAGTGTGTGTGTGTGTGTGTGTGGACGACTGCAGGAAGGACACCTGTGTGGATTCTGTAGGTCCCTAGTCGTAGCTGCACACACGTTTACGGCACATGAAACCATACAAGAGCAAGATAAGAGATGTTTGAGACAGCTCGAGGAGGACGGGAAAGATTTGAGGAAGACTTGACAAGGTTTAAAGATCAATTCAGCACATTTCCTTTTTCCGATTCTTTTGCTGTGGTTATCCATCCATGGACCATTACCTTTCAGATCCGACAGTGAAGATCTAACCAGTCAATGGAAAACCCCACAGAGGACAGAGATAGAGAGAGAGGGAGAGGGAGAGAGGGGCGGAGGTATGGCACTACACACACAAACACACGCCCAGGCCTTCACACATCAGTCAGACAGCCCTCTAGTCAGGAGAACCCCTGGCTCACCTTCACACAGATTCGCAGATCACACACGCACACATACACAGAAGTTGTGCTGACATGAATCCATGCAGTCACTTTGACTCACATAAACATGCCTCCCCCTCTGTGCACGCACACACGCACACTTCAAAGGAAAATTGTAACCTGACAGGCCGGCAAAATACTAAGAACCCACATAGTTTTTTCTTCTTCCATTTTTTCTTCTCAGAAACCCACCTGTTTCTTACAAACCTTCAAGTCAGACATCTCTCCCTGTCTCTTACCTTGTTTTAAGGTCTCTCTCTCTATCAGTGTCCCTATGCTGGTACTCTGTTTGTCTGAAGTTCTCTCCTTCTCATCCCACACTGTGTACCCCTATTGGAGGATTATACACGCACTGAACCGTGCCTTAACTAGACACAATGTAGCCATGCTCCTGCCTGCACAACTGGGCAGATATGAACCGAAGCGCTGTGTAATCTTATCTGAAACACGCTGCCAAGCCCATGAGCCAGTATGCTGGCACCAACCTGAGAGCGACCATATCTCCTTGATGTGAAATGCAGCTGGACATATAAAGCCATTTTTAGACAATTCTGACTGAGCGGATGTTTCCACAGTGTCACACCAACACAGGCCAGATGTTGAGGGGTGCAGGCAGCTGTCCCCCACAGAGGTCAGTGAGACACAGCTCAGCTCAAGTAAGACCACACAGTGTGTGTGTGCATGTGTGTGTGTGTGTGTGGGGGGGGGGGGGGGGGGTCTCGATAATCACACATGGCCTGAAGGTAATTCTAGTCCTGTGTGAAGAGGGATTAAGGTGTGTTAAAGTTATTCTAAAGATTGACAAGTTACTAAGCTCTGGTAACGAAATCGGGCTCACTCCAGGTCACTGTTCTTGATTTCAGACAGATATCAACAACATCTCAACAAAGATCACAGATAGCTCTTCTAATATTGTGAGCAGTTACCTGTTGTGCTACCAAGTGAATGTTGTGAACTGCTGACATGCTAACATTGGGAGTTCATGCGATGAAACGATACATAGTTTAATCCACCCATTACACTTGAGTTGAGGTTTTGGACAATGTGAATTCATTTTTAAATGTGGCACCAAACTAATTTGTATGTAAAATATCCTCTGATTACAGCCCCACGCAAATCACTTCAGCGTGTGGAGAAAGCCAAAGCTTCACCAACCTTCAGTGCCTAGTTACGGTTGCTAAGCTAGACAGCCTCCATTCTCAGCCATTGATTGGTCCTTGAGTTGAGCATGTTTTATCAGCTGCTGTTTCAAAGGTCTGGAATTCAACTTCCTTACGATCCTTTAAATCCTCAGAATATTCAAACATCTTTTAAAACTCGCTATCCTCAACAAAGCCATGTTATATTCGCGAAAAACTCCAAAACTGCCTTGTATATATTGTCCTTGAGGTGACATTGTTTAGTCAAGGACGGTTGCTAAGATCAGACTGCTTGAAACATAAAACACCCAGTGCAGTGAGCCTTCAAATTTCTCTTTTTGTTATCACGCCTCCTTCATAGTTGTCTTTTCTCGGCCTTGCTACACCCTTTTATTAAAGCCAGTACCTAATGTTATTTTTTGCCATTCATGTGATGGTAGGGGTGACGGAGACAGTCACAGACATTGAAGTTATGAGGTAGCCACTAAGTTAACCGTTTTCTAAACCCAGCTCTGCTGCAGCATCTCACCTGTACCAGAGTGACATCTGGGCAGATCGGTCTCTGATGTGATAGGGGATGAGTCATGCATAATAGCTGGTTGAAAAGAGATAAAGGAGATGATGAAGGGGAGGATGAAAGAAAGCCGCTCGTCCTGCCAGTCACTTGTCTAATTGCAGTGTCTGTCATAGGAAACTATACAAAAGATGATTTCATGTTATTTTCCTCTTCCCTTCCCATTATTTTCATCACCCCAAGAATGCCAGTGCCATTAAACATAAACTATGGCCACAAACCTCCACTTGGTCCAACTTTTTTTTAATAAATAATTCTTGCTTGGGATGTTTTTTTCTCCTACAAACTTTACAAATAATTTTAAAATATTTTGGAGGTTAGCTTTGATATTATAGACTGAAACATCTTAGTTCTCAGTTTTTTGAAGAATGGAAATCATTTTGTAAAGATCAAGGTGTCAGTTTGTCATTGTCAACCAAATCAGCTCAGATAGGCACATACTGTGTGTATAATGGTTGATGTTGCAGGTTAACAAATTATAGAACTGGCCTGTGACACTTAAACCAAACTGAAAACACAAAATAATGGATTATGCTATTATGACACAACTAATAAGAAAAATCTCTCATGGCTTGTTCTGGATACGTTTTTTATTTTATCTCATAACTGCAAAAATATATTCTCAAAATAAATAAATATATGAAATAAATATACTGTTTGTCCTAAGAAACAAAACCTCATAAATAAGAATAAAACTTTTGTAAAGTTGTCTTTGTCAGTCCCATGCTCGCTGTTTGACTGCGGTCAGCCGGATGACGACAGAACTCCTTCACTGGCTTCCAGAATCAGTCTCAGTCTCTACTGAACACACAGTGTTCCACCAAAGAAGAAGGTCCCATGAGGCTCCATCGGACCTGTTCTTCTTCTCTTCTTTCACATGCACTTTGCATTTAAGTTAGATTTTATGAGCAGCATTTGTCTCTGGACTTATTTCAAAGGGTATCCATTCATTCCCACAGTCACATATTGGTGATCATCTCAATTCTAAGACCCGTTTCCCAGAACAAATGTGGCTGCTTTCCAGTGCATGAGACAATTTTTTTTTTAGGGTAAACCAGCCACACTTTATAGTGGATTATGCATTTGAATTAATAGTTAACTTAGCAGCCACAGTAATGTTTGAATAAAATTAAAAAGGCCTACTGAAAACAGTGGAATTGACAAGACTTAGCAGCCACAGCAGTAAAAAGCTACCAGCAGCCAGTGGTTATTCTCAACTCTCAAGTCCACACCTTTGTCCTTTTGAACATGCAGTCTGGAACAGCATGTAGGTGGATTCATTAGTACAACGTTAAAGGAAATCCACGATTCGTCTGTTTGGCCACCATGGCCTTTGCATAGCCCAATAAAAGGGTAATATTTGAGGCCCAGGAAGTCTCTGTCTCTGTCACGAGGTCTTCACATCTTCTGCAGAAGCTCCCATAGTGCTGTTCAGTCAAACTCCCCTGCAGCTCTGGTTCCATTTCCTTCCTCTGTGCCAGTGGTGGGGAGTGTTGATTTGGTGCACTTTGTATGATCTTGTTTTGTCCAGACCAACAAGATCTTCCATCTTCCTCAGGAAGGAGGATGAGTTTCTGTGCACTTGATTTGCTTTTCAGCTCAGACCAGCTTTGACAGTGTCATAGTAACACTCTGTCAGTCTCAGCTCTGGCCCAGTATGTCTCTGTACAGGTCTGGGACCCTGTCTGGATCTACAGGCCTTGGGAGAAAGTGTGTGAACCTCTGATGCCGCCTGGACCTTGTCCCATCCCTGGACGTTCCATCTTTGTTCAGAGCAACAAAATAAAATGCACCTTTCTCTCCATGCCGGTAGATATTAGAAGAGTAAGTGTTGTACCAGTTTTCTTCAAATTGCTCCCTGAAAACACATTCTGCTGATAGCTTCTCCTGCAGAGAGAAAGAGGGACAGACAAAGAAAGAATGTAAGTTTCATGGTGCAATATGTGCCACCTGCTGGCTGTGAGTGAACATATCAGCCTCACTAAAGCATAAACCACAGACAAATATACCGTCATCTATGAGTAGATAAATATATATTCCAGCTGCAATACTCACCGATCCATACAGTTCTCCCTTGCTGTTCATGGCGAGGTAAAGGCCACTGTCCACCCCTCTGATGCTGACAAGTCCCACAGCTAGACTGATGAACTCTAGAATACCTGCACACACACAGTACATTACATTCATTAATAAACATATCTAGCTTCATTAACACAAGTGATGCACATAAACATTACTTTAAACATTCAAATAATGGATGGTAATATGGCATTAGTCTTAATAAGGTTATTTCCACTGCTAAGACCAAGGTAATGGTAAAGGTATAAGAGGTATAAAAGAAAATGGAGTCTTCCTGCATTTCTGCTATTAAATGCAGTTTTACTTAATTAAGACAATGGTACCCAACACTAAATTCTGCCCACCATTTGACTCTGACAAAGCAGGACTGTAGCGGACTTTGGCACAAAGTTAGATCCAAATCTCAGATGGATTGATTCAAGTACGAGAAGTGCTACAACATTGCGGCTGTTAAGAATCTCTGAGTGGTCTACTTTTGATGTGCCGCAGGCTGCAGCCGTTTATCTTGTTAGCTGAGAGATAAGCAGGTAAAAGCTGACAATCTAATCTCGAGGCGGAAAAGTGGCAGAGATGTGCAAACATAAAACGTTGCAACTGTTCCTCCTGAAAGGGGCATTTATATTAAATTAGGTGTCACCGAAGGCGTCTGTATATGAAAGTTTGGTGTAAGCAGCAGCAGAGGACCTGGCATGACAGCAGCTACTACATCTCCTCTTAAAATTTGATGATAGTAACCTGTATGGGTGGAGTGATGTGGGTATTTATATGGTTGTAAAGTGGGTGTCCACTGGATGGGGGTGATGCAGCTGATGCTGTGAGTAAGCACCACCTTACCAACTACATTCAAGTATTAACTGTGCGGCAAAGATCATAACTACTACTACGACTCTTTATTAATAACAATAATGATCCCTAAATAAGTCTTACCGAATCGGCTGTGGTCTTTCCTGGTACCCTGCACGGTGCCGTCTGGATGGATCTCCAGGTGGAAACCGGTCCTGCAGTACAGCTGCCTCCGCCTCAGAATCCCTTTCAGATGGCTGAGATCCGCCAGGCTCCGGGACAGCCTCTCCGCGGACACCAAGTGCTCCTGCTGCAGCCCCTGTCCCCCCATCATCAGTCCGGTAACCGAGTTATAGTCCACCGCCCCGGCCGGGGTGAGAATAAAATGAGAGCCAACAGGAGCCGGGGCTGCGCCCGCGGCACCAAAGCTGTCCAAAAATCCGTTGGCGAAGCTCCCAAGCTCGGCCGTTGCCCCCATCACAGATATCACCCGATTCCGTTTTACTGCTGTTCAGGAGGTCCAAGTGATGGGAAGGGAACCCCTGTGCGTGAAAGTGGACGAGGGTGAGTCCGTGAAGCGAGGAAAGGGAAAAGTTAAACCTTGAAGAGCAAATTCCCAGTGAGTGCGTATTTTGGCGCACCGTTAATTAGATTCTCATCTAACAGATATTAAAAGTCCTGTGTTATCTTGACGCCTGTGGGTTGCAGCAGCCCGTGTCCCTTCTGCTCCTCTCTTCTGCTATTTATCCCTCTCTTCTCTGAACCGCTCCCTCTCCCCTCTACACCTCGGGATACTCCCCTTTCAGGGTCTCTCTCTCTCTCTCTCTCTCTCCCTCGCTCTCTCTATCCACTTCAGCCGTGTAGTTCTGCAGTGCTCTCCGGTCACAGCTCTCCTCCAGCAGCAGCAGCAGCAGTGATAGACCAATGCACTTCACTCCACATCTATATAAAGCATTGCTTCGTGTCATTCACCCCAAGTTGCCTTTTTTATGCAAATGCGCACCGATCCCCTCCCTTTATGGCTCATTTATCTCCCCCTTCACCCCTCGCTCTCTTCTTCTTGTTCTCATGTCACACCTTTAATGTAGTGACGAGGATGCAGAGAATTCTGAAATCATTTTTAAAACTCACTACTAATAAAAATTAGCCTGAAGTGATTATTTTATGTGCGCTTCCCCGAAGCTCGAATATGCGCAATACCGCGTTGCTCAAGGGAACTTCAACAGTGCGAACAGTTTGAACTGTCGGAGTGCGCGACTCAGCACCAACTCGTGTGCGAAATAGACACTGACAGAAAGAGAGAGTTTGTGTAGGCTGTATGTCAAACAGCATGAAAGTGATATCGCCATTATCTTAAACGCTTTACAACTCCACGCCCCCATCAGGTGCGGCGAGGCAGGGAGAGGAAAGCCCCCATTTGCGTAATTTTCGCACTCGACTGTTGATTTATTGCTCCTGTTTTATGTAAGCCAGCCGCACGTTTACAGCGCCCGCACAGACACAAACATAGACTACACACACACTATCGTACACAGGCACCCACACACACCTGTGCAAACGACATCACTTGACTGTCAATCCCGTCATTGATCTTTCCACCAGTCTTTGAACAGCCCAGGAGCCCATATATCCTTAATTGTGGTCTTAAAAGACGAATCAAAGACACAGAGGCTTCAAAGCGCGCGGATCTTGTAAGGGGATCAGGCAATAACAACCAGAAGAAGGGAATATACCTGTTTGAACTGTAAGCTAGAAAATACCCCGACACTTGACACTTGAAGGACTTCAGGTAAATATGATAAATATATATATAATTCTTTTGTGTTTCTTTTGAGTTTATTACGCACCCATATATTTTTGTTGACCATGACTTTGAACATGTACTCTGAACCAAAAACAAACAAACTATGCTATGCCCAAAAAAACGAAATTGGTCACTTAAGGCACTTAAGATGCAGGAAAATAAATAAATAAATGAATTTACTACAGGCACTGAAGTTTATGGGTATTGCATGATAATAAATGCAAATATGGCTTTGACTTGCAGCAGTCACACTAATACGTTATTTACCACTGAGGTGCGGGTTAAAGTGCAGTTGGCTGATTTAGTGAATTGTGGTTTTGACAAAACCAGGGGCCCAGGGTCCTATGTTCCAGCCTACATGGCATTGATTTTGGCAGATGCATATACAGACGCACGGTCGTGAACGCAAACGCACGCGCGCACACAGCGCCCCCCCTCCTCCCCATCCCCTGGGAGTCCCGTTGATAAATGAGTCGAAGGTGCAGAGGTGTTGGTGGACGCGCATGTGTGGTCATTTTCCATGTCGATTTCTGCAGAATGACAAAAAGGCATAACGCATTGTGTATTGTGTGTGTATAAACCATCTATATTTACAGTATTTTGTCTAATATCTGCTGCAAGCGTGCACGAGGTTTGTGAGATGGCATCTATATGTGTGGCAGGGCGTCTCTCGCTGTCTCTCCTTTGCTTCATTAGTATTTATGACCAGCACACACACATGCACAAAGAACTTTTTAAAGGAGACAGGATCGATCGGAATCCCCTCAGGCTGATCAGATGCTGATGTATTGAATATCGACCTGGCTCCAATGAAGACGTCAACTACAACGCCACATCCTCACAAAGACGCGCACGCAGGCGAGCTCTTCCCAGGATCACATGATTTGCCTTAAAATATAATGTCGAGGTTTTCTGCTCTGTGTGTGACACCGGGGACTGAGAGGGAAACCAGCCATGTATAGCGACCACAGCAGTCACGAGGAGGAGATGGTGGAGGAGGTGGAGGAGGAGGAGGAAGAGGCCCCCAGGGTTATAGGTCTACCCTCACCCACCCACACACACATATACGCACAAAGAAATCAAAACCTAATCGAATGCCTGGATAATGGAATAACTGAATAAGTAGCCTGGAGGTTATTAATGCAAGTAGTTTCCAAACTGGGGTCTGGGAGAACACCGGGGGTCCTTGAAAGCAGCATTCAGGGCCGCTATTAAAGTAGCTTTTAATTTCATAATTATTTATGTGTCAGTTGGAAAGCATAGAAGAATATGGGATTTTAGTTAGGATCACAGTTTTTTTTTTAGTGAGATATGCAACCAATTTGTTTCTTATTGGACCACTGTAAATATTTTAAACTGCCACTGTTTATACCACTATTAAATCTCTGTCAAAGACTGAGACACTTTAAAATGTCTCTATATCTCATGTCTGTATATAAATGCTTGCATAATCATGTAAATTGGACTGTAGATTGGACTGTATATTTTTTTGTAATTATTCACTACCTCATTCATTTTTTAAGATTTTTAATGTAATTTAATTTAATTTAGATTCTTATTCTTATGTCTATGTCTGGTTCATATATGTTCTTTCTTATCTTGGGACTCTTGGACAAAACAATATCAATAAAGCGATCTTGAATCTCTTGAAAGATATTATTTAGTAAAAATGACTATGGCTATACAACATCTTTTACTAGTAGTGATTTACATTCAGAATGAATGCAATCTCATAACATTGCCAATGAGTAGTCACCATTAAACACTAATCTAGTTTGGGATATGAACAAAGCAGAAATCAAAGAAGTAAATCAAGGGTTTAAGTAACCATACTCAAGCTTTTAAATGGTTTATTTCTACCAAGTGGTTTTGACAGTCATTGTTTGATCTATTTTCGTCTAAGTGAGTCACAGTGCTTCATGTGTGAACAGGCGACAAGCCCATCTCAGACTTCTTCCCTTTATCCTCTCAGCATCAAAGTAATCAGAAAAGCCCCATCAGGTTAACATTAGACCTACATGTGAAGACTTAAATGACGAGTTTATCTTTGATATTTGTTTGATATCTGCTCTCCACTGGTTCATTTGATCACATACTTATCACTGGATAATTGATACCACACTGACCCTTGGTGAAAATTAAAGTTTAAATTATTGGTCATTTAGGATTTTCTCAATATAAAAATAGTTGTCTCTTCAAGAAGTCACCACTCATCCAAGTGGCTTTTTCAGTTCTGCTGTGAGTCACAGCATTCAGTCAGCTTGACCGTTTATCAGGAAGTGCTGCACTTATTTTAATATGTGTATCCAATACCCCAAACAGGTAGTTACTTACTACAGTAGTTAAGTTTTCATGTAGTCTACTTTGTTTACTTTCTAATTTACCTAATTTTAGGAGGAAACTATGTCCTTTTTACTCCATTACACACAAAATACATTTACAAGCTACAACCTGAAAATGCTGCTAATACAGTACAATAATACTGTGATAAGCTGTAGTCCATGTAATGTGGAATGTTTCAGACACCTTTGGATTTACTGTAGTTTATTTCATTCACAATACTGTTAGGGAGCTTCTAAATTGAAGATTTTTAGACTGTTGGTCTATCATTTGCTGCTTTTACGTTTAGTTGACTTAAATTCAACAATCGCAGCTTGTTTTTGCTTGAAAAAACAATAACACTTTTAAATGATACATGTAATCTCAATTTGATATTACCACATGTGTTGTGCATTGAAACGTTGAGTATTTTAGTATATACAGCTCGGTTAAATTAAGATTCAAAAAACCTTATTTGTCCCCAGGGGCAATTTAAGGCACAGTTGAGCAACATGACATATAAGTACAAGACATTTTAATTTACAAAAAAAACAGAGCAATACAAAGTATATACAAATGACAATGCCAAAAAAAAAAAACAAAGAAAAAACAAACGAAATAATAATAATAATTAAAAAAAAATCAACAGCAAAAAAACACCAAAAGAATGGATGTATTAACTTTCCTAATATGTAAATGTGTGTATTTAATCCGCACAAACGGTCTGACTGGTTTATATTTGACTGCACTGGGCTTTATAATTGACTGCGGTTCAAATGAATCACTCATTTCCACTCAGCGAAGCATCAAATCTTCCACTTTGTGTGTGGGGACTTCGCTCTCAGCCTCACCACCAGAAGAGCAGTGGCCGCACATCTCGCGATGACACCGGAGAAACGCGATAGTTTTGAGCTGCCCCGCAAAGTTACAATCACAGCAGCCAGCAGCAGCGGCGGAACCAACGGCAGCAATGGCCGCTTTCCGCAGAGTGGCAGCGCTGGCCGGAAAACTCAACCTCTGGTCCGCGGCGAGAAACGAAGTACTCGGCATTCCGACGGCCGGAGGAGGGGGAACAAGGAGGCGTCTGGTTGCGGGGATGTGCGTTGTAACGGGGGGCGCCGTGGCACTTTACTTCTACGGTGATACGTGGAGCGACCGAGGCAGGGAGGTGATGAGGAGGAGGAGTAGGCACAGCATCAACGGTTTGCTGCCGTCCATCCCGACCGTCGAAGCCAAGGAGAAGGTAGGAGGCTGAAACTACGATTTCTGCGATTGGGGACATGTCGTGCTATTTGTATGGTGGGTAGTTTGTTTTGGACCCCGGTGAGGAGGACTGAGGAGTGAAAGGAGCATTGTAACGTTACTTCCACGGAGGTTAGAGTCACGCAGGCCCAGTCTGGCGGGCCTGTTTGTGTGCTGTTGCCGTGGTGCTGCTGGCAGTTTTGAATGTTTTTCTCTCCGGGCCCGGGCGGATGAAGTGTGTCACTCATTCCCACGACGCCCAGTGGAAACAGCGCGCGCTCGCTGCTTGGCTGCAGGAGGATGGCGTGCGCGCGCCGACGCGGGAAGGCGCTCTCCGCTCGTGCTGGTGCTGAAATGACAACAAGCCGAAGATGCTAGTGTCACTTAGAGAAGACTCACTTTTACTAATGAAGGGTCACATAATACTGAAGTACGGTGTTGGAAAAATACACAAGTTAAACTGTTACACAAGATACTCTCTCTTATCCTATCCACCAAATAGTAGGAGGAAGGCCCCACAGATAGGGCATGAAGTCATCCAACCTACAGCTGAATTTCCCTAACACACTGTAGCACTGTAGTAACATGATGTAACGAAACATCAAACTATGCAAGAAGGCCTATTACAGAATGACAAGTGTGATCTAATGGCTAGAGTAATTGTTACAGGTATGAAACCCCCCTTTCATCCATCCATAACTTAAATGCCAAGGACCAGGTGCCCTTCATCCACTGACTACTCCATGTGTCTACAAATAATACACAAATACCTCAGCAAATGGTAAATGGTGTTTTCGTATAGCACCTCTCTACTTATTGGTACACACATTCACACACCAGTGGGAGACACTGGGGTTTATTGTCTTTCTTAAGGGCACTTGGGATTGAACCCGCTAACCCCTTGACACAGTTAAGTCAGTTTCAAAACGGTATTCTGCTGTTAATAACAAGTATGTAACACTTTGTGTGTGTGTGTGTGTGTGTGTGTGTAGCAGGTAAATTAAGTATTGAACACATCACAATATTTTATAGAAAATATATTTCTAAAAGTGTTACTGACATGAAATTTTCACCAGGTGTTGGTAACAACCCAAGTAATCCATACATAGAAAGAAACCAAAACAAATGAAGTTATGTGTAATTATGTAAAATAACAGAGGGAAAAAGTATTGAACACCCACAGAAAAGGAGGTGGAGAAAAGCATGGAAAACCAAGACACCAGAAGGATTTCTAAACTTCTGTAGGGGCCATAATCCAGAAGTGGAAAGAACATCATTCGATGATAAACCGGCCACGACCAGGAGCTCCTCGCAAGATTTCTGACAGAGTGAAAAGAATTATCAGAAGAATTGTCCAAGAGCCAAGGACCACTTATGGAGAGCTTCAAAAAGACCTGGAATTAGCAGGTGCAATTGTTTCAAAGAAAACAATAAGCAATGCACTGAAAGGCCACGGCCTGTCTGCACGCTCGCCACACAAGACTCCATTTCTGAAGGAAAAGCATGTTGAAGCTCATTTAAAGTTTGCTGAACAACATTTGGACAAGCCTGTATATATAATACTGGGAGAACATAGTCTGGTCAGATGAGAGAAAAGTTTAACTCTTTGGATGCCATAACACACACCATGTTTAGAGGACAAAATGTACAGCTCATCACCCCAAAAACACCGTACCAACAGTGAAGTTTGGAGATGGAACATCATGGTGTGGGGCTGTTTTTCTGCATATGGTACTAGCAAACTTTGTATAATTGAAGGGAGGATGAATGGAAAATGTTTCGAGATATTCTCGAGAAAAATCTGCTGCCATTTGCCAGAATGATGAAGATGAAACGAGGGTGGACATTTCAGCAAGACAATGACCCCAAACACAGAGTCACACTCAACTGGCTTCAGAGAAAGAAGATAAAGCTGCTAGAACGGCCCAGACAATCACCTGACTTGAATCCAAGTGAAAATCTATGGAAAGAACTAAAAACCAGAATTCATAGAAGAGGAACACGGAACCTTCAAGTTTGAAGACTGTTTATGTGGAAGAATGGACCAAAATCACACCTGAGTGATGCATGAGACTAGTTTCTCCATACAGGAGGCGTCTTGAAGCTGTTGTTACCAACAAAGGCTTTTGTACAAAGTATTAAATAAATATCAGTAAGCGTGGTTCCATCTAATATACCCTATATTGTAATAGTTGAGTAAAATTATTGGTGAATTCAGGTACAGTAGTGGGCGGCACAGTGGTTCTGTGGTTAGCACTGATGCCTCCCAGAATGTCTGACTCGGGCCTTTTTGCATGGCGTTTGCATGTTCTCCGTGTGTCTGTGTGGATTTTCTCCAGGTACTCAGGTTTCCTCCCGCCTCCAAAGACATTCTTGTTAGGTTAATTGGTGACTCTAAATTGACCCTAGGTGTGAGTGCGAATGGTTGTTTGTCTGTGTTAGCCCTGCAATGGACTGGTGACCTGTCCTGTCCATGTTAAATACTGCAGATTAGTTTAATAATATATAATAATACATCATAATTTATTATTTGTTACATTCTGTTTCAGTAATTTGAAAAGTAACTGAAGTTGTGATACACTCACTTTCCAGTTCATTGTGTACAATCATACAAAGGAAGACATTTAATACCATAATCCTGCATTAATATGACCCTTACAATGTTCAGTTTATGTTGATTCAGCTGTACGATCATTTTGCAGGATGTCGTTTGTGTAAATAAATGTATTGAATTGCTTCTGTCGTTTAGCCTGGCCCACTGACTAAAATGGGATTGTCAAAATAAGACAGTCCCAGTCAAAAGTTTCAGAACACTCTAATATTTCTTTAGACCAAAAGATCTTTGAACATGTGAACACGCACGTGATATTCTTTCTTGCTAAAATGGAAATCACGTATTTTTCAGAGAGTTCTTGCCAATTTTGTTGAAAAAGTTCCCAGAAATGTGTGGCACTTATAAGGTGCTTTGCTTTCACTCTTCTGTCCAGTTCATTACAAACCAGCTCCATGGGGTTAAAGTCTAGAGACAGGGCCATGGTCCACTCCATGTTTTCCAGCTTTCCATCTTGTTTTTATCCTGAGGTAGTTCTAGTATAGCTTGGACTAAAGTTTGGGGTCATTATCTTGCTGTACGTTGTAGCCCTGACCAACTATACCAGAGGATACTGCGTTTTGTTATACAGTTCAACAGTACTAAAGCACAGATTCCAAAATGAAAACACAGTTGAGTCAAAAGCTCTCTCTCAAATCTACTGGATGGAAAAAAAAAAAAAAAACAACAAAAAAACTAACAGAAAGGTCCTTTTGAGGAGGATACTGTTTGAAACATTTTATACAGAGCGCCCTGACACAGATATTAACTTTTATCAACCATGGGTACATAATCCAACAAATATGTTGGAAACAATATCCAACAAATGGATGGAAATAAAGCATAACCGCGTCAGTGTGGTGATCTCTAGTACTCAGCAGTGACACATTACTAGAATTGTTTTGTAATATGCTGCTAAAGGGCATGAACATAAATGACAATTCATATCCTTTTGTTTAACACGTAAAAAGATGTGTGGAAGTAGTGGAGATGCTGTAGAATACAAGGTAGAACTCAAATTACAAAAAAAGTGAGAATAATAAAAATAAGATAGAACATACAGCAACACAAGGTATGAAATGCTTGAAAAATTTTTTGGCAAAAAGTTGGTGCAAGAGAGAGGAATGTCAGGCAACCCAAGGTTACAAGATGATGCAGATATATCACACATGCTGTAACTATCTGCCTCCAGGAACTATGTAATACTGATGAAATCTTTATTGAAATATTTAGTGAATTGAGGCCAGTGGTAATAGACAACCGATCTAAAACTAGCAAAATATATGCAGGTTGGAAATGTAATGGTATATCTTCACCACAGCTGGAGACAGAAAAGTTACTTGTTTGGACTCTGGGATGAAAGAACGTCTTACTTACCTGCATCTTACTGGGGAAAAAGAAGGGTAGGTGGTTAGATAGCCGCTAACATTGGGAACCTGATAGCACCAGTGGGTAAAGGGAACACAGCTGGCTGCGATTCAGTAAGGATATATTAGAAATTTGATGGATAGGTAACAAAGATGTAGAGAAACGTAAGTTGTAACATTCTTGAAAACAAGACAGAGATTCTGGTGATAAGAAAACCACACAGCCATAAAAACGTGGATCAGTTGAGGCTTCAGAGTCCTGGATTTAGGAGAGCAGACCTTAAGGACTTCAGACACGCAAGCTGCCGTCATCTGTATCTAGCCACAAATAGTTTTATACAAAATGTTTGCATGTGGCGGTACTCTGTACCACCTGTAAACAGAAGTGATGTGTAAAATCGCACTATTAAAAAGCCAACTAAAGCAGCATCATACTTCAGTAAACCTGCTACTTCCTTTGTGGAAGTGACGACTGCCCAAAAATTGGGAATTGTGTAATCATATTCTGACCTGATCTCAAGAGCTGGTTTATGTTTTCTTGGACCTGGTCTGGCAAAATGTCACTGTAATCCAACTGAACTGAAATAAGTAAACCTGATATCAGACAGGAACACAGGGAAGTTTAAGAGACAGATTAACAGAGACAGTCAAAGAGGGGGTTTAAAGAGCTGCAGCTGTGAAGGGAAAATACAAAGTTGCCTAAGGGGAAAACACCTGGAGCATCTGTTGTGCAGTCAGGAGATCCAGAAAAGCCAAACGGAACATTTCTAGTTGTGGATACATGACATTACAGCTACACAAGAACACAGTGAACCACACGGAGTCTACTTTCATATCATCACCATTAAATGATTAATGATTCTAAGGATCTTACATCAGTTTTTACATAATGTAATGAAAGTGAACCTAGCTGCCTTTGTAGAACTTTTCTAAACTTCATTCATTAGTGAGAGAGCCATGGGTATCTATGCTCTTACACTTGATTACAGTGCATTCCCATGGAGCAAAGCACTCATCTCCTATTCATGCCTTCAAAAGCCCCCTTGGTGGAGGCAGCATCAAAGCTTTATGAATGAATCTCTATGCTCATTAGCATGTTAGCTGAGCTGAGCAGGAACCTCTGTGTACTGGGGCCTGCAGCCAAACAGCTTTAAATTTGGAAACCTCTGCTAATTACACAGCTTCATGCAGCAGAGTCTGTTGGCGTAGCGACTCTCCAGCGTCGCAGCTAATCAAGTTGAAACCCTGGCTCCTCACAGAGAGAGAGAGAGAGAGAGAGAGAGAGAGAGAGATGGTAATCAAGTAGAAAGTAGTGACAAAGTATTTGTGTGTGTGTATGTGTGCCCCCGTTCTTCTGTTATAACACTGCGCCAGAGGTACTGACTCTATTTTTAATCTCAGAGAGCTAAATGGAGAAAGACGATGCCAAGAATAGATGGATCTCCTCATTATAGAAGTTCAAAAGCAGTGAAGAGACACACATAGTTTAGATGTTGTCTGCATGAGAGGCTTGCTGTGAAGAGAACTATCACAACCGTGAATATCATGTTCAAATGTGTGTCCGCTGTCAGAAATGAATCCCCCATGTCTGTAGGCTATTCTGTTCTGAAAATCGAATGTCATGGTTGAATAGTAAAAACACATAAACCGATTACCTATAACGTCACTAGAGGTGATATTCTCAATATCAGTAGTGGTATCATATTTTTTAATAACCAGAGTGCAGATCATTTGTTTTGACTTTGACTGAGCTTGCTGAGCCACAAAATAACCGTTTTCTGTTTTGGGTTTATGTCCGCAGGCACGGCTGTTTGACTTTGAGGAAGGAGACGTGTACATGTCTTCCCATGAGTATCGTTTCCGCAAGTTCAGTTCTGTGGAGTACGAAGGACAGCTGTACATGACCCCGCAGAACTTCATTGAGTCGGTTACCATGAGTGAACCAAGAAGTATGTAACAGATGTAGAGGTTGACATTTGGTGCATACCCAAAAAATACTTTTACACAATCATCGCTGTTTATTTATTATTTAAGGGAAATGGCCGTCAAATCTTATTTAAGTTTAGTCAAATCTTAAGTCATTTTTAGTTCAGTGGTGGTAAGCATTGAGACATTAGATATGTCAGCAGACTTGTTGTCATTATAGATTGCACAATTTCATTTTGTATGGTGATTCTCAGTACAGCAGCACAACCAGAAGTAAGGAAGTAAGAAGTAAAATAAAATGTAACATAAAAAAAACATTAAGGGACGGAGTAGTAATAATGCTGATGAAAAATAATGGGGCAGCAGCTTATAGCGCAAAGAAACTCTTTGCTCGTAACTGATTTTTTTATGTCGTTTAATCAAGATAATTATTATAAATTATTATAATAAATTATTATTATAAATATTGGGTATGTGTTCAATAAATGAAATACATCTTTATTATATTTTTTGATCATCTTTGATCTGCATTCAATCGCCCAGTATGGATATCTTTCTTAAAACACTTACAAATTGTGGGTTTAAACACATCTTTGCAGTTCATGTCAGCCGGCTGCCAGTGGTAACAGATTAGCCCCGGCCAGGCAGGCAGCCTCAAAGCAGATGGCTTTACAGCTATTGTTTAGTCTGAAGTTAATGTTAGTCAGACACACACACACGCACACACACACATATTCTGTTTGTTATCCTACACACTTTCTCTTACCCTTTAATATCTAAACTAGACTGTCTTCTTAAATGTGCCCTTTGCTGGTCTAAAACTATTGATTTTCACAACAGAAATAGCTTTTCTGTGCATTTGATTGAATTGCGTGCAAACCGTGCACCTGTATGTGTGTGTCTACATCTAGCCGTGCCTCACTGACATACGATACAGCCGCACATACCCTCTCGGCAGCCGACATCCTCTAATACCCCCTTTGAAGTCGAATTAGATGAACTTTGTTGTATAAAACAGAACAAAAGTAGTATGTGCTTTTACGGGGACATTCCGTGTACTACAAAGACAAGCACGGGGCACTTTAGACGGTACAAATGGGCCTATGATGATGACAGTGTATATACAGGGAGCGTGTCTGTGTGTGTGTGTGTGTGTGTGTTGTGACTGTACCCGCCACATTAAGACCCATTTCTAGATCATACAGATGCTATCTGACCAAGCCCACCCAAACTCTCTTCTCCTCTTTCCCTTCTTCTTCTCTCCTCTTTTGTCTCGTCCCCTGGCAGACAAGAGGCCCTGGAGGTCCCTGACCAAACAGGTGGGAGACACACTCTAAATCCTTCTTTCTTCAGCTCCTCCATGTTTCAGGCGGAGATCTGAGATGCATGTTACATCTGTTATAGCTTTTTATACAATGCACTGTGCAAATCTAGTTTGTTTTCCCTCTAGTATTGTTGGGTCATTTCTTAATATAAATGTAAAACCACTGTCAGTATAGACTCTTCATAGATAGATAGGCAGATAGTAGTGTTGACCATGGTTAGATTTCCTTTTGTTCTGTCAGTTGAAATACAGGAAACTCAACTTTTCACTGCTAGCTGGGTTGAAATGTACCCTGTGGGGTTTTAGTGTAGGCATAGTTCAGTGCTGTGCAGCAAAGCCATTGTGTGTATTCTTTAGCTATAGCAAACATTTGAATACATAACCCAACAGCTCTAAAAAAAAAAAGAAGTCCACAGGGTACTTTGATTAACAGTTTTGCATGTTCATCCATCCACTTAAATGCAAAAAAAAAAAAAAAAATGGTTGGTGCCAACAGTAGAATACATTCCCTGATGGATGTGTAAGTGCAGTAAGTCTTTGTGTTTGATGCAATGTGTCTTACTCTTTACTCTATGTATCAGGAGCTGGAGAAGATCTTGTCAGACACTCCCCCAGTTTGGAGAGGATCTTCCAAACTGTTCCGCAACCTGAGAGAGCGAGGTCAGAGACCCCCCCTCTCCCTGACCCACACACACACACACACACACACACACACACACACAGAGACACAGAGCCACCTTCATGCGTGCTCACATGCAGACTGAATGACTTTTTTTTAATGCAGTTTTAATGCAGTTTTTAAATACATAACACACACTTAGATAATAATCAGGTCAGTGAATGTCAACTGTCGAGCTGTCACAGCTTTATATAACCGTACTATGAACTTGTCTACAGTTTAATTTTTTGTATTAAATTAAGAATGAAACGTTAAAGTTCATTGCAGTTTCTGAAATTGTACTGAATTTTCGCAGCTTTTCATTTCTGCTTGTGTGCACTTCTATACAGTCCCACTTTTTGCTGTGTGTATAAATAGTAATTGTAAGTTGCATGTCGCTGTGGGTGTCTCTAATCTGGGGTTGGTACCATGCTGACCCTTCGTATAGCCAAGCAACCGGCTAAAAAAATGCTCTCCTGTCCTCTTACTGATTTGGGGGAGAGAACAAATTGTTCAGCACCGAGGAGAGAAAGAGGAAGCAGAGCCTAATTATGCTTTTGCTCCAGGAGTATGTGACAGAGGAATCACACAGTCTGGGACTGAGTCCCTGTAGTGATAATTACACAGACACACTGGGAGATGCTTAATATAGCACACCATGTGTGATGCATCCCCCTCTCTTCCTCTACTATAATAACATAAGTATATTGTTCAACTTGTAGCTAATGTGTCTGTTTGATTTAGTCTGTAGAGAAAGTATCCAGAAGGATGGTATCCTTCAAGAGATACTAAGAAAAGTACATAACGAGATCTAAAAGGGGGTTTAAGATATGGATGGAGTGTAATGAATGAAACAGAAAAGAAGAGACAGAAATGAAAAAGGTCCAAGAGCAAAGAGAAAAAGTTTGTCTTCATGGTAAGGGGACATTGACCTTACAGTATATACTTATCGTACTTTAGTGCTTGTCTATTGGTGTTTCTGTTGGGACATTGCCAAGACCACACACACACACACACACACACACACACACGCACACCATTTGTTTTAATTTTCTCTAAACCACATTCATTCAGTCACATGTAATCTAGCTATCTTGCGATGCCATCCTTCGAGTGAGTGTGTATGTGTTGATGTCAGAACACGCCGTCCTCTTCATGCCATGATGAGCGAGGACAGTTCAGACCCTTGGAATGGCTTTGGTTCTCGGAGGATGACAGAGCTGCGTGTCAGACGAAGGAATGCACAGGGTTGCCTGAACACCGTTTATTGAGTGTGTCTGTAAAATATGTCAGTACTGGTTTTCAGTGACTCACACAGTTACCTAGCGTTGTGATGTTATTACTTTTCTTGACAAACACTGGATGAATTCAGCAGAATGACGAGTTTACATTGAGGTGATTATAAGTTTACTATGCTGGACATTTACCACAAGGGCAGTCCATATCTAAAAGAGGAGGGGTGGTTGAGACACTAGTCCAGTGTATTTAGAATTACGTGCTGGTCAGCTCCGCTAGCTTGAGTGGGTTTTGTCTGGGGTGACTTGGTGATTTTAAATGTCTTAAATTTTAAACCTGTCTCCCAGCGTTGAGCCAGAGTAAATCAAGTGCAGCCAAACACTGGATGGTTATTCAAAAAACATCAGTGCTTAATGGTTTGTTACAATTTATCATCATCGTGCCATATTTCAAGCAGATCGCCACATTTCTGTTCATGTTAGGGTTGAAACAAATGATCAGTAAATTGATGATGTTTATTTTTCTGATTAATCCATGAATCATTTTCTGAGTAGTCAATGAATCCTGTAGTTAAACACTAAAAAACAGACTTATTCACCTGCAAATGGCTGTCAACACCCACCTGGAGTGTAAGCGCTGTCTCGTTGTTTGGGGGCAGATCTTCTCTGTGGAGATGCTCGCGTGTAGCAGCTCTGAGACATTTCAACTTACTGGGTCTCTGTCTCTGGTCACCATAAATGTGGATTGACGTAAACATTAGAACTCAAAGATGTATTGCACACAAATCAGTGTTTTTATGTTGATGTTGGTGGCACCGATGACTTCAACAAGTCGTTGTAGCTCTAATTCATATGCCTTTTGGCCATTGCTTTATTAGAATATAATGATAAATCTGGCTTTTCTTTTTACAGCTTTCCAGGCTTGTAACGTCAGTGGAGATGTTATACGACAAAAGTTGTTTTTATTTTTTTTGTTTCATCCATTTTGTCTTGAACTGGTGTCTATTCCTTTTCATGCTGGGAAGGACGTTGGCTAAGGACTGCAGTAAGCTAACAACATCTGCTTCTTGTGCGAGGTTGAGAGTTAGACTTGTTGGGACAGTTGTAAACCAGCTAATTAAAACAATCAGCTGAGGAATGATAAGGACTCAAGATTTATTTCGTTGACTCTAAATGTGATCTGCACCTCTTTGTCATTACAATTAATGTAGGATTTGTACTTGAAGCATTTTACCTTGCTGAGCTGGAAAGCTTATAAAGAATAAACCAAAACTAATGAGCATTTAATGATGCAGCTAACAGGCTGATATCAGTGATTTCTAGTGTTTTTTCCAAGAAGTTTCATCGTTAACACTGAAATTGTTGCTGAAGCTGTGTATATAACCTCAGGTGCAACTGTAGATACTGTGGATAATAGCGATCGGCATAACTTTAGGCTGAAATGAAATCACATCTTTTTATTTCTAATAATAATTACCACCTGAACGACATAATCCAGCTTTTTATTTGATTATTATTATTATATATCACTGAACATATGGCAGAGTACATGTGAAGGCTCTATTGTAGAAAGCTGAGTAGCTTCACCGTGTATATATTCTGCTCTTTGCAGAGCTCAGGCTACGCACAGAAAAGATAATTCAGTTCCAAACCAGCTCCTCTTCACAAAACAGTCAAGCATCAGTAAAACACAAGACTCACACTGGCTCTGACTGGTGTCATGTTCACCTTCACACACACTCAGAAATGGAAAAGCAGTCTCCCGTAACACTCAAGCAACTCACCCTGAACTATCTGAGCGATCAGACAGAAAGCGAAAAAGAAGGAAGGAGAGCTGAGATGGAGCTACAAAGATTCCTAAATGCGCCCGAGGCAAGAAAGGATCACCTCCTAAAACATTTTTCACTTGCTTATCCAAACACAGACACATACACACACCATCAGTGTCTTCTTTACTTTGGACACTTCGGGTGTAGAAAAAGAAACTGTGTGTGGCCAAATGTTGGCAGCTCCGCTTGGAGAAGACACATTTTAAGATGCTATCTTCATGAAAGGAGGGATTATGTGTGTTAGTGTGTGTGTCTGCGTGCGAGGCGAAGGAGGCCCACAGTCTTTGAACATCTGTAAACATTGTGTGTGTTGAATGTGACCTTTTCCTTAACTCCCTCTGTCTTGATCTAATGTCTAGGCATCATCTCATACACAGAGTACCTGTTCCTGCTCTGCATCCTGACAAGTGAGTCAGTTCAGTCACTTAACCTCATCTTCTCTTATTTACCGACATTCTTTCTGACAGCTTAGTTTTATTCTAATTTATGAGAACAGTGTTAGTTGTGAAAACATAACAACTACGCGTGTGGCCTTTTTTTTTTTAAAAAAAACAGCTGAACTACTTTTAAAATTATAAAATTTTAATTTACAATGCCATTATTCAATACGTAATTCAATACTATTTTATTTATAACTGAATAAAATGTAAACTGCATTTGCAATCAATTTTTCTTTGTGTTCTTGTTAAGGTTCATCAGTGTTTATTCATTGTAATTAATATTTGCCACGTTTCCCTAAAGGCAGAGTATGACGTGTCTGAAAAAGTGAAATTTGTTCCCATCATGAATAATAATAGTTTTACGCTGTCCATAGCTCCAACTGGTCCTGTAGATGTGCAGCTGTGTTTAAACTGAGAAAATGGTAGAGTGGTATACGGTAGATAAATGTAAATGTTAACTGTAGTCCTCACTACAGGCTCTCACCCCTTCTCCCTCCTATCTGTGCCAGTTCTGTCCTTTCTATTTATAGATTTAAAATTGCCTTTGACAAACAGACACACACACTCACTCACCCTATGCGTTTTCCTCTCTGTTCTCCAGAGCCTCATGCTGGCTTTAAGATTGCTTTCAATATGTTTGATGCGGACGGCAACCAGATGGTGGACAAGAGGGAGTTCTTGGTGGTGAGTCGCTGATACTGAGTGTGATCCAGTGATAGTCAGTGTGAAGTAAAAGTCCATGATTATATGAAGGCTTTCATTTGAAAATGTATACATTTTTTATTACTAAAAAATTCAAGACCCAACTCTCTGTCACTGCAGTCGTCTCCCATTTTGAATAAATGATACATCTGCAGCTCTGATGTTTGATATTCCAGCTTAAGATGAAGCTGGTACTTTCAAGTTTAAAGCATTTGAAAAAGGCAGAGTCCACAGTTTCTAAAGGTAGCCCATTAAACGACGTTTCCTTGAGGACTGCGCATGTGGTACTTTCCCTGCGGGACTGGGCCGTCAGATTTTAAAGTACAAAACACTGCTGCAGGCAGGAAGGGATCAGAATCTCAGTGGATGCTGGTGGGAGTGGGATGGCACATCAGCGGGAGGGAGTGGTAATGGTTTAAAATCCTGTGGGAGCAGGCAGGTGTGGGACAGAAAAAGAATTCCCACACTGAGGGTTTGGCAGTAGATGCTGATTTTTCCACCTTCCCAACAAGTGACTTTAGCAGTCACAGATATTTTAATTTTAATTAAGTCTAAATAATTGTCTGTGTTGTGTATAAAACCCTTGAGATCTGCCTAGCAACTGTATTAATTGCTCTGTTTGATTTAGTGGTTAAAGTTCCATTTTTCATTAGTAATTCTAATTATAAAAAAACTATTCCTTTAATTTCAATTCAGTATTGTTATCTGTATAAAATATAATAATGGCCAAACACAACAAACAAAACCACATGACTGGTTGCAGTGCAGCTGCTGTTTTCTGTCATATTGGATACAGCATTGATTTGCCCTTTAATATCCGTGAACATAAATCACTCTCAGCGTCAAACCAGAAAACCAACATTCTCTTAATCATGTTGCCAACAGACCATTACTTGAATCACACCACAGACCTGCATGAAAGAGTGAATGACCTCGTGAGCCCTGTGAATGTTTGTACATGTGAGGATTTAAGCTTCCACTAGTGCTTTAGATCTGGCTTTGAATTGTCCTCATCCCGTCTCTCGTTACAGCTTCAGGAGATCTTTCGAAAGAAAAATGAGAAGAAAGGGAGGAAAGGAGATGCTGAGAAGTCGGCACAGTTGGTAAGAAAGTTGGTAATGGACGAGGGACTAGGGAGTACATGGATGTGAGGATGGATTTACTGACATCCATGTACTGAGATTGCTAATTAACTATAAAACAGGCAAAAGTTAAACAGCCATGGATAGTCAATATAGACATGGTGAAAGTCAAACATCTATAATGACCTGGTTTTATCAAGAGTACTATAACCTTAAAAAGTAAACATTGTTTTAAAGTTCCTTTTGAATTGGCCTTTTAATGCATCATAATTGTAGGGCCTGTTCAGACGTTGCATTAAGATCCCATCTGGGCTATCCAGTCAAAAGTGGCCATCTTTAGGTACTTGTGTTCAGACCTGGCTCTATATGCAAATAAACCCCAACATCATCTTTAACCTCTGATGTCTCTAATGGACCTTTACTGCTACTCCAGAACCGAGAACAGCTGTTTTATGTGTGTGCATTATGCACATACATTAAGTTAGTATTTACTTTATTAATCCGCCCTGATGTTAGTTAGACCTTCACAAAACTCTGATTACAAGTTTCCGCAGGCACCATGATCCCCGGTAATAAAGACATCAGTGATTGAGGGAATACGTAACATAACCACATGCGACTTCTTATACATCAAAAACCTAAATCACAACTGACTGCATCAATAATTAAATCACACGTGTACTTATATTTCTCACGTTCAGGTGAGATATGTGTTGTACATGTGGACATTGTACATGTGGATGTGTTGAATGCGACACATCATAAAGTTAATCGTCATCTGTATTTAATCAGATTTAACTTAACCTTTCATGTAACTAGTTTAGAGAGCATGCTGCATAGAAACAGTTTTTAACAATGTAGTATCTCTTCCATTTTTATTGTGTCAGGTATCCCTATTGTGTACTATTTATATTTGATACACTTTCAAAAAATGTGTCTTAGCACTTCTGTGATTGAAACTATACACTTTGCAGTACTACACTGCTTATGTCAGCCATGTGTTTTATATCGACAGAGACAAGCTTGATGACATTTCAGCCCATATTTAAGTACTTAATAGTCCATCAAGCCTACATTTAGAAATATAGCCACCCATAAATAGACATGGCTGGTTCAATATTAGCTTATCACACATATTCACAGATATAAGGGTGTGGACTTATTCTATATGTTGGGCTGTAAAAATACAGTCAGTGGTAAAATAGTTGACATGTGTTTAAGGTAATTAAACAATGAAGTAAAAAATGAATGCGTCACTATTGCCTTGAAAAACACATTGATTTGTATTGGTTTATCTGTACTTAGCATTTTAAAAATGGAGGTTTTATATCATTTCTTGCAGATACAGATGCTCTATTTGGCTACTCATTCAAAGACACAAGTAGAGGATGTACTGTTTAACAGCAAAAGAAAAAAACATTTGGATCACCTGAAATACCGACAATAACGTTTACATTTAATATGAAATAAAGGTTGTGGAAATGCTACAGTTTCCTTCACATGCATCGTCTCAAACCCTTTGTGCAGTGGAGTGAGTGTTGTAATGCAAAGTGTGTATTCTAAAATGTAATCACAAATGTGTTGAAAGTGACACATCCTCTTTCCTTGCATGTACTAACATGTCTTTTACCTTCTCTCCTCCTCTCTGACTGCATGCTCTGCCCTCTTCTTTCTCTGTCTCATGTCTCTCTCTGTGTGTTAGAGTATGCAGCTGTATGGATATCAGGTTGCCCCCATGAACAGCGTATGTATCCAAAACCATAGCAACATAGTCTCCTTTTTCTATTCTTTGGATAGATAAAGAAAGTAAACGATGAACATAGGATCAGGATCAACTGTATGGGTTTCTACATCCTCCCCAGTTTTGCAAGCACGATGAAGAATTAACAATTGGAAAAGTAGTCTTACGGGCCACAACACACCAAGTCAGTGTTGGGCTGTTGTTGAGTGTCTGAATCTGAATCCAGCCGAATCTGCGACAGAGTGAGTTGCTCAAAGAGACCTTTCTGATTGACTCTTCAGTTTAGAGAGCCAGTGCATGAGAAAAGATCCCAAAGCGGCATAAGTAAACAAAACAAGGAAGTCCAGCGGCTACACAGACTTCTTAGACGTTTGACATGTTGAACATCTGAACATTTAAACACACGAATATTTTCAGTATGACATGATCATCTAGAATGAATAACCTGTAGACCAGCTGATCAACGATGGTTTGTAGTTCTTTCTAGCTTCCCAGCTGTGGTTGCACTTCCTTTTGACTGTTGAATACAGACTCCTACCACCTGCTAGCATGAAGAGTTATTTCTTCTCACACAGGTGCAGGACATATGTGCCAGCTTGCTTTCTGCCGGCTGAAGTTCTAGTGGTGTGTTCAAATTCACCTTTTTGGAGCGGACTGGCAACGTTAGGCAAATTCTCTAGCTCTTCAGTGTCAAACTGACGTGTCCGTACCTTAAAATTTCACAAATTAAGGGACTGTATCTTGCGTAAGCATTAAAAAAAACAGGAGTTTGCAAAGCCATGTTGCCTTCTGCTGCCTGCAGCCCTTATACTAAGCCGAAGTCAGTCTAGTTTCAGATTTAATCGGATACATGGATCTTCTCACCTAACTCACTAAAAGACATTGATGCCGATATGAATTACAGTTACAGTTGTAGGGAAGGCAAGGGACAGAGCAGTGAATGAACTGGGAGGTATGAGGTA
Organism: Mugil cephalus; assembly: GCF_022458985.1. Taxonomy (NCBI): domain Eukaryota; kingdom Metazoa; phylum Chordata; class Actinopteri; order Mugiliformes; family Mugilidae; genus Mugil; species Mugil cephalus. The sequence continues at coordinate 4,980,583 of NC_061771.1, forward strand.
TTTCTTTTTGCACCAGTTATAATGATTATAAATAAATAATCTCATGGGTTTTTGTTGGCTTCTGGGGAGAGTGTTTTTTTCAATGGTGTAAATGTCAATAATATCAGACCACTGTGCAGACAGTGTTTAATGCCCCTGTGTCCTGACGTGGTCTTTGAAAAATCCTTTACCTTCTCCCTGCCCAGCTGGTCCTCTGTCATCACTAAAATGTACTTTGCCGGTTCCTTGAAAGGGTGAATGAAAAGGGGGAGAGTGATAGACAAGGACTCAGGAAAGGGTGTCCATCTGTCAGGTCAGCTGATGGATTGATCGAGGGATGATGGCAGAGGATGGGATGAATGGACAGAGGAACGGCAGAAAAAGACTAATAGATTTAAGGGGTCAGGAGAGATGAACTCTTACTAAAAGAGAGGGATGTAATTTAGAACGACTTGAGACACTCCAAGCTCTAAACACAATCTAGACCATCCACTTTAGACCATTTTAGAGCGTATGCTGTTTGTTTTGCAGTGTGTGTGTGTTCCTGTTGGGGGGAGGTTTGTTAATATAGAGGGAGAACAGGAGATTTTTATTGAGGAGGCCTAGGTTACAGACAGAACCTTGTTTTAATTGTCTGAGCACATTAGCATTATAACTATAAAGAAAGCAAACAGGTCACGCACGTCTGCTGAAATTAAACAGATTGCTTTTTAACTGTTATACTGATGAACTTCTATGAAAGTAGAACACATATCTGTCTAGTTATTAATAAAACCAAGGCACTTTAGGTCATTATTTGCTCATATTTTTCCCTGAGATATATTGGTAATCACCATAGATGTTCCCTTTACCACGAGTAGTAATAAATATTTCAAATAGAGATGGACTCCAGTGTAGTAAAAACGTCAGGATGATATATGCCGTCCAGTCACCGTTGGCTACCAGCCACTGGGAGCTTTCCTGCACTCTCTCTCCCTCTCTCTCTGTCTGTTTCTCTCATTCTCAAACACACACTCACGAACACACTCCTCGTCCTGTCAGTGTTGTGATGGATAGCTGCATTGTCACTGTGGAGTTAAGAGTGGTGCAGGGTCATGTTAAAATGGCTGCCGCTGCGTGCTCCCTGGAGAGAAAGACGAGGTGGGTGGTCAGGAGCTCAGCATTGTGTTTAGCTTTTATTAAAGTAGAATGCATACTAACACAACCAGCTGTTTTCTGTCGCTATAAACAGAGCTGGTATAATACTATAGGTTTAGCAGGGGAGTGTGCTCACATTATTTGCTGACTCAGCACAAAGTCAAAGTAATGACATGTTATAATAATTTAAATATAAAGCAACAGCAATCCTTGGGATTTTTCTTAGTGGAGATTATTAAATATTTTACTTTTCTGTTACTGGCGTCTTTTGTACTTTATCATCTGTAATGCACATGAATTGATAGAATAGGACTGTCTGTGTATAATCTTTCCTCCCTAACTCTTTTCCCGACTAAATAAAATGTTTATGTGGTTGATGCTTGGAGTAAATTCAACACTGAATCAAAAATTTGGTCGATGCAGCAATTTTTATTTGTTATTTTTATGGGAGAGGCCTTTGTTTTACTTTTAATCCATTGTTCTGTCTTATTTGGTTTAGCCATGTTTTTGACAGTGCGGGAAGATTAGTGCCAGAATTCATCAAGAAGTACTTTTTAATTATAAATGTTTTGTACTAGTCCTTTATATCCATATATGTTTATGCTGTTTATGCTTTGAATTTAAATTCAGAAAAACAACTATTTGAATATGTCTGTATAGATAGAAAAATGATAGAGTGAGTATTGGAAGGTTACTTCCTAGACTGGTGGAGGTGAACTGACCCTGGCCCTGCTTCACCACTCCTACAGGTGCTAAAAAAAGAGAGTCAGGAGTTTGTGGCACGGAGTTACTGGGACGTTTTGAGGCGAAGCGCCAGTCAAATCCTGTTTTCTGACCTGGCGGAGGTACACAGATCCAACTGTTGTCTGTCCCATCATCCATCCATCCTTCACCCATCACTCCTTCTTCCTCTTTAGTCCTTTCCAGTTAAAATAATGATAATCTAAGAACCATAGCAATAATTTGGTAGCATGAAACTTGGCTAAAATAAAACCAGGATTCTGAAAGTGAAGCTTTCACTTAGCATCTAGATCTTTACCAGATGTACCTCACAATCTTTCCTGTCATTTCCTCTTCTGATATGTATGTGTTCCTTGTCCTTATCCTTGCTACACCTCTGTAGAGTGTAGAAACTAGTCAGTTCATTCCTCCAGGCCTTTTTATCTTTTTTATTAAGATGAGCTCTCAAATAAATCACTGCAATTAACTCAGTATGCTCACCCAATCAGGCTCTCCTATAATCTTGAAAACATTAGGAGAGACTGATTGGGTGATTTCTGTATTTGACACAGTATGACTTTGTACGTGATAATCTGATCCTCATCCACAGGTTGGACGTTTCTGTCCAGTCTCATCACATTAGTTCAGTTATTAGTGAAATAAGTAATGAGATGACATCATTCATTTTTTATTGTCCCTGTTCATTTTTAATACTTTCAAATCATTTAAACTTTTATTTTTTTAAATTTCAGTACCAGTCCATTAATGTCAAATGAGTGACCTTGTAATTGTTTTGTTCTAGTAACCTGTTCTGTTTCTCACCTTGCTCCTGTCTTTGACTGGTCTCTTCGTTCTGCTTTCTGTGTGTATCTGTGCCTTGTTACCTGTCCTGTGTTGTTGCTAGTGGTGTAGCTTTGGTGTCAGATCATTCTCACTTTGCACCAAACATGTTAAATGACACTGGTTACTACTGATTAGAAGGTGGAAAGCAGAGCACATACAAGAAAAGATCATTACAGAGCTGCATGCTCATTTATGAAAGCACATAGAATTTATAACTCACTGGTTCATTTCTAAACTTTGAATTACAAAAAGTATGTCAAATGTAGCACCCAGCAGTTCTAAATCAAACAGCATGTGGCAACAGGCAACTGATACCAAAGCATATAGTTAATTAATGGCAGAAGGTCTGAAGTTCAAATTTAAGTTTAAATTGAAGTAGCTAATTCTGAGAGAATATTAACTGTCAGTTACAAATTTAATGACAGTTCTTCCAATAATTTCCAAGACATTTAAATGAAAAAACTCAATCCTTACTTTTATAGCTCAATTTCAACGGTGGGACCTAACAGATTAACATGCCTGCCTTATATGACTAAAACTCAAATAAAGTCAGATCAGTTTCTACAGAAAATCATTGACTCTTCAAAATCAGACATCTTGGCTAATTGTTTTTCATAGAGAGTTTATCTTTTCCTTGGTTACGCTTGTCTTTCTGATAAAGATGGGTCATAATTAATCATAGCTAACACAGCACTAACAGGCTTGCCGACTAATTACAGGCCGTGTGTTGTGGTGGCAGCGGAAGCTGAGGTTGAGGTAATGACAGTGGAGTGTAATGGGGCTGACCTTGTATTTACACCGAGCAGCCTTTCATCTGCCGGGATGTAAGGTGGACAGAACAGACAAGTCAGACTGAGGGGACTGAAGAGTAAGGAAAATAAAAATAAACAGGGCTATTAAAGACTGTGTAAAATAAAATTAACTAATGAACACACACAGAGAAAGAGTAAAATAAATCCTTAAGAAACCTTGATCAGATAAGTAGAAAACATGAGGACAGAAGACAGAGATAAAATCAGAGTCAACAAACAGGTGAAGGAGGCTTTAAGACGATGACACAGGTCAGCAGACAGAACAAATGCCCAAGAACAAAGTGGGTGAGAAGAGAAGAGGTTTGGGAAGTACATTTAGGGGAAAAGAAAGAAGCAGGTCGCATTTAGAGAAAGATGTGTTTAGTCAACAGATTAGTCACCATTATACCTCTCTGCTTTTGTCTGGAGAAGGAGGGACTGACTGACAGGCAAAGACAGAGGGAGGGAAGGAAAGAGCAAATCACCTCTGTTTGTCAGCTGAAGGAGGTACTGACGGGTAGCATGAAGAGAAAGGAAATGAGAATAACCAGAGGAGGGATAAGATAAGTGGAAAGAAAGAAAGAAAGAAAGAAAGAAAGAAAGAAAGAAAGAAAGAAAGAAAGAAAGAAAGGAAAAGAAGGTGGGGCTAAAGATGCATTGAGAAAAATGAACAGGTCGTGAGAAGGGGAAAGAGGGTTAGCTGTTTTTAACCCTGGAAGGTGTGACTGACTGACAGTCTGACTGACTTGGCTAAACACCGACAATGAGCTCTTCCTCTGGAGTATTACTCACAGATAAGGGAGGGTGAGGAAGAACGTTTAGCGTTTACATCAGTAATTACTGTTTTTATCCTCTGCTGCAAGATCAAAGGCAGCTCAAGCTCACAAACACACAGATGGACAAATAGACACATGCATACACCAGGTGTTGGCTCGTGCCTCGTAGGCGTGGTAACCATTACGTTATCACGGGGAAGATGAGCTCACACCAGTGCTGCCACACTTCCAGGAATGATAAGTTTGTTATGATCAGTTTGACATTACGTCTACCTCAAATGAATGAGAACAAAAAACTGTGCACTGACAAAGATGACTGACAAGAAGAAACCTTTTCTGTGGTTGAATATGAAGGATAAAAATCCTTAGTTGTGATAGGATTAAAAACAAGCATTAGCCATAGTAAAGGAGCAACAGCATAACACTTTTGTTATTATTCTTAACTATAATTATAGGATTATAGTTAAGAAGACAGGTTACTGCTTGGAATCCTCATGAAATGATTAAAGCTGCTTTAATCAGTATTTGTTATCTTAACAATAGAACAATGTCACTCACGGCATTGAATCCAAAAAATAATTGCTATGTGATTTGGAGGTTTTCCCTCACCTGTAGTGTTTTGGTTTTGCAGCCCATAACTACATAGTTTTGCTTGACTGCAGTGGGTATTGGTTATCATATTACCTGAGGACAAGAAGACGGTTGGAAGCTTGGTGAACATAGTGATCATTCAGTAAATGGTAGGAACCAAAATAGAGATAAAATTGGACTAAATATTAGATACACATTCTGCAAGTGGCTAGAAACATATATATTCACCGTAGTCTCTATAGTATTAGTTAAAACAGCCTGTACATCTGCCTCCATGTGGTCAATGACCAATTAATGCTCCTGTATTTAGTTGTTTAATACAGTTATTGTATTTATATAGAGAGAGCAGAATAATACAGCTTCCAAATCTCAGTACTGAGTTAAGCTCCAATTCCAGGCTTCTGCAACTGTGTTTTTTAAATGTTGAGTCATTAAAACAAATCATCTATATTGATCAGCTGATAAGTTACTGTACGATTAGACGACAACCAGAGTGATGAGGAAATCTGTATATATTGTTTATACATACATTTTACTGAAGAGTTTCAAAGTAGGAATTATTTTCAAGCTCACAAGAGTTTGAAAGTAGAAAAAGAAGCTAAGGGAGGTCCACCTAAGGAACAGAGCACAGACGCACCACCTGGATGCTGTCTAGATGTATGAACAGTTCATGTGTCATAAAGACATCAGTAATGCGTCAGTTAAAAGATAAAAGAGCATAAGTATTTATGTATTGCTTTTGTCCGCAATCAGAGACTTAATGAATAGACCCCCTAGTAAACGAGACACGAAAACAAGACTGTAATGATAAGTCTGTAATTGTTTCAGTTTGTCTGTGTTTATATGAAGGAGCTCTTCCTATGTCCCTAATCAAAGACGGAAACCCCAGACTGCAAAATAAACCAGAAACAGACTAAATGTTAGGAGCTACACTGATGTTGGTGGTCCAAACAGCATTAACTTTTAATGTTTGATTCCCAGAAGACTTTTTGTTCCTGTGGGTTACCAGTCTGTATCAATTACAGTGGGATCTAGAAGGCATGTTCGCCTTCTATCTGGTTTCTGCCTTCACCTATTTAATACAGGGCACTGACAGCCAGAGTTACCGATAATGAAACTAAGAATCTGATTTAAATGACTTACATGAAACATGTTTCTTCTAAAGAAAGAAGAGAAGAATGTTTTTTCTGCTTAGATGTATCTCATATTGTAAAGTACATTTTGCCTTTTATTATTTCATCATTCTAATACCGGGAAGTCAACTTTAAGGCCTGGTTCCATTTCTGTCAATATCCCAACAGCTCTGTCATGGACATTTACACACACACACACACACATACATACACACATGCCTAAATAACACTACAGAAATCTTGACTTTTTTCATATGTAAACATGTGTCATCTTGTTTGACATTTTCTTCTCGTCCCACATTGGATTTTAGGATTTTACTCTTGAGGTAGAACCACGAATTGCATCGTGGTGATGATGATAAATATGATGATGATGGAAATGGCATAAACGCTCCTCCTCAGATGGACATGAGATTCCACTAGATCTGATGTCTGCATATATATTCCTCAGCATGGCCAAGGATTGGATGTGGGGGTTGGCTGGGAGGGGCATGGCAGGCAGTGAGCAAAAATATGGACTTTTGAAGTCTGATGCTGGCTCAGTGGTTTCTGGAGCTGCTCTCTGTCACCTTTTTCTGAAATCCATATATACATTACGTAACAAAAACACAGGTAAATTCTAGCAGCTCAGACAGTACATATGTAACCTTGTTCTTTAGAGGGATTAAGTACGTCATAAATAGAATAGAGGATAAGCAAACAGGTCAAACTGCCCAAAGCCTATTGAATGGTTTTCAAATGACCAGATCAGAGACGACACACACTTCAAGTATGAGAGAAGGTTATGTAAGCACAAAAAAGACGGAAGCACCCGAAAAAAGTTGTAAAAGTCACAGCTGAGATTCTTCTTCATTGTCGGAAAAAGGTGGAATGGGTTCACAAATTCTCTGCATCTCTGCTTATGTGGGTTTTGTTCACTTCTGCTGTTGGTTATTTGACCTTATGTTCAAGTGTATCCATGTGGTATTAGCAAGGTGCATGGGTTATGGTGGCTTTAATGTGTTTTGTGTGTGTTTGGCAGCTCAGTGTTGTATATTTGTCTGTGTTGATGTTCTTCCATGAGTCTTCTTCCCCCCGTCTTTCTTCCTCAGCCCACATTTGTTTCTCTCTGTTCAGTACACTCTACTGGTTTAATTCGTTGTCCTAATTCCACCTTAGTTCTCTTCTGGCTCGATGAATGCAGGCATGAGTCTGTTCATTCTTTCATTGTGCTTCTGTATCTTTAGTTGGGCTGCTGCCTGAGCACTTGTCGAGTCTTCATCAGTCGTTCTGTCTTTGTTTCACCCTGCTACAGCAACACTCACCAGTCTAGACTGCACACAAGAAAAGCTCCATACTTCTAATTAGATCCCCCCGATTTTTGTTCAAAAACCAACAATAAAAACATATGACTGATATTTTGCTGCCTAGACTGATATGATTGAATGATATCTGCCGTCTTTTTATCTGACACGATTCCTTTGATTGCCATTTTGCTCATCTGCCGCACATGTACAGCAGAAACCTGCATCTTGATAGCCTGGCCAATGTTGGATTAATGATGGACTCATCCCGCTAACTGCATCTTCTCCAGCCACAGTGGTCAAGGTTTTACCACTTAGCCACTGATCATGTGTCCTGTTACTCTTCCTTTGATAGCGAGCAGATGAAAGCATCACTATTGACACCACACTATTGGTCCATTTCTTTGGGAAGAAAGGGAAGGCAGAGCTTACATTTGATGACTTCTACAGGTACAGCATGAAATGTGTGCTAATGCCAACAACTTTAAACAGATCACAGAAGCTTAGATAAATGAAGTTAATTTTTTTTTTCTTTTATGCCTTTCAGGTTTATGGATAACCTCCAGACAGAGGTTCTGGAGATTGAGTTTCTGACCTACTCTAAAGGTATGACCACCATCAGTGAAGAAGACTTTGCCAAAATCCTGCTGCGTTTCACCAACGTGGAAAACATCAGCGCCTACCTTGAGAATGTCCGACACAGTATACCTGATGAAAAGGTAGAGCTCATACATGCATGCACACAGTATGGGACACACAGACTGGAGGTTTTACTTTAGATAACATCAAACAGGTTTTCTAATCTTTATCCATCTGTTAAATGTCTTCCTCCTCTATGGGTGCTCTTGCCCTCCAGCCAAAGAAAACACCTGTAAATTCCCACCATTGTCTCTGCCTGAGGCTGTTGTGGCTCTTCACACTTCAGTGCTCCATTGCTTCATTTGACCCTACACATGCACACAGACAAAACATACACAGACACACACTGGATGGCACTTTCATCTATCTATCTATCTATCTATCTATCTATCTATCTATCTATCTATCTATCTATCTATCTATCTATCTATCTATCTATCTATCTATGCTTTTATGACCTGTTGTCCTTCTGCAATCCAACATTATTTCTGTCCCCTCTTTCCTTCTCGTGCTATGGAAGAAGCAGGTTGGTTTCTTCCTCAACCTGCCTACAGTTGGTCAGTCTATCCTGCTAGTTCACTTTCCATCTTCTTTGTTTCTCCACATAAGGGTTGTCTAGGTTGAGATACACAGCAAGAAAGTGTATTTTAATCTGCATCTGTTCATGTAAACTCAGAAAGCTACATTTCTTAAGCACTTTTTAAATTTATCTCATTCATCTGTTATATGTTTGAACTTGATTCACAGCAGAAAGCCTGTGGCGCCAAGCACTGTCAATATAGCCTTGAAGTTTGGTCATTAATTCTATTGAATACACAATGACCTAATGTAGAGAAAATAATGCTCTGGTCTGACCTCATTGTTACGTCTACAATGTACAATCACATGCCATCTCAATAACCAGCTATGCCTTGACTGGCTTCAGCATTGTGACTGTATGCCGTTGCTTTCAGGTTATGAAATACTGCTGTTTAATTTGTCCATTTCATGCACACACAATCCATTCATGTAAAGCTTCTTATATTATTAAATTGGCTTTGTCACTGAAATGTTTCTGATCAGTTTTTCAAACAGAGAGGGTGTACCTCAAGGAATGTTGTGTGCACGCCTGTTAATCCCTCAGTGGTGTCTTGCTGGATTGGTCATCATTCTCATTTCTAAGCTTCCTCCTCTCCAGAGGATATGGTTTTCTTCAATGCTTCTACCTTCTCATTTCCCGGATCAGTTCACACATGGTTTCTTCTCATGTTTCAGGGAATCACCTTTGATGAGTTCAGATCCTTCTTCCAGTTTCTCAACAACCTTGAGGACTTCGCCATCGCCATGCAGATGTACAACTTTGCTTCACGCTCCATTGGACAAGGTAGCAAAAACCATTTTGAACTGTCCTGTGCTGAGGCTTCTGCTTATGCTCACAGATGCTGTGTTTTCTCTTCTTGCTGTCTGTGCAAGAAATGGACAAAATGATCATTGTTACATTTTCTGCTACCAGATGAGTTTGCAAGAGCGGTTTATGTGGCCACAGGCCTCAAGCTGACACGTCACCTTGTAAACACCATCTTCAAGATCTTTGACGTTGACCATGACGACCAGCTCTCCTACAAGGAGTTCATTGGCATCATGAAAGACCGTCTGCACAGGGGAGCCAGGGTAAGGAACTTTCTATGAGTTGAGAAAACTATGTTCTTAGATCATAACGGAATTTCACTAAAAAGTCTAAATCCCAGCAATGCAGACATATGGAAAGAGTGGTTGTACTGCTCTCCACAGAAAAGCTAATAGTCTGCTTCAGAGAGACGGTTTGGGGCTTTTGGTGCCGTCACTTTAGCAGTGTACACGGATCAGCCAAAACATTATGCTCACTCTCTGATATAGTAAATAACTAACTCATAACAGTGGTTCATATCAAAGTGTGATTCTTGTAAAGCTTAAATGATCTGCTGCTAGCTACAGTCTTGGTACCACATACCACAGAGCACCTTCACAGGTCAGTTTTGTGGTGTGTGTGTGTGTGTGTTTGTGTGTGTAAAGTGTATGTGTATGTAAATGTGTATGTAAAGAATAACAAAAATACAATATTTTAACTAGGCTGTCCACAAATATTATGTGGACAGCGCCAGTGATAATTCAACACATAAAAAGACAGTCAGCTATGACTGGTAACACCTTAAATGAGTGATGAAAACCCCCAACTAAACTGGAAATCGTTTTGAGTAACTTCATGGCTGTTCCTAAACGACATACTACCCTCTAGAGGTAGATTGTTACTATACTATAGTTCAGATCCTCCACAGAGCTGAATGGACTATGTGAGATGTGGTTACAAGTGTAGAATTTGCCTGGTATGCTGCAAATTGTACAAGCATAGAGGCTATGTGCGATGCTATCTTGGCCTCACAGTCTTGGCTTTTTAACAGTGTTGTTCCCATATCTCTTTTTATTCTGCTTGTATAACTAATCTCCTTTCTAATCCATATTATCTTCTCTGCTCCTATATGTTTCCCTGCTCTTGCCTTAATTTCTCTCTGTCTCTTGTTTAATCATCCCCTTCCTGCTACAACAATCTTCCTGCCTCACTCGTTTTCTATTACGATGTTTCTCAAATTGACGTCTCAGGGCTATAAAGCTGTGGAGCGCGCCACCTCCTTTAAATCCTGTCTGAAGAAGGAGCTGGCAAGCAGATAAGTATCACCAACTAACTGCAAAGTTTAATATGTTTCTTGAAAATGTAATGATGATACAGACATTCAGCAGCGTCAGTGAGATTCATCCCCAGGCCTTTGACATTGTCTCTGCAATATGACTTCTCTGACATGCCTCGACAAAATGCCCGGTGTGACTAAAATGCATCAACACAATGAGTTTTCATAACGTTTACACAATATATACATCCTCATGATATACATGTCTATATTGTTCCTTACTTTTTATAGTCAAAGCAACACTTACCTGGTATATGAATTTCCCATGAACAACAAATTGGCAATCACTGTTACCACATTTGCGTTAATCATATTGCGTACTTGTAGGTGTACAGAGTTGCAACAGCGAGTTCCTGAATGTCTTCATTTTGGAGAATCCAGAGGATGTAACTGACACTAAACCAGTAACAGGATGTAATAAATAAGGCTTGGTAAAGCACCAGTAATTGTAGCTGCTGTGACTAAGTAAAAAGAACCATATGTATTCCGGTTGAATTGAACTTCCCCTCGTTCCCCTCTGTGCTTACCAGGTGAAGGGCAGACACCACACCTCCTTCACCAGCTGCGTTCGCTCTGAGGCCAGGAGACAAGTGCACCATCTGCGGAGGAGGTACCAGGAGAACCCATAGAGGATGGAGTATATCTGACAGAGCCCAGACTTTAATTAGCCAGCAGCCTGGGTTAGCAGCATTGTATATTCAAGGGCAGATCTCGAGTCAACCTCCAGACCAGATCATAACTAAAAGCATGTCTGCACACAGCTGACTGATGATGCTGACAGTAAGCAACATCATCCCTCCTCCTCCATCCCCCTTGATCTATGCCAGTCATCATAAGCATGATTTACTGTGTATTAAAATAAAGTAGAATTAGATTTGAGTAGAACTTAAGTGCTGATGGATGGGACTTCAACAATAGTTGGAAGGGCAACTAACTGAACTAAATGTTTATTTTTTACAATTAAATGGATTTTTTTTCTTAATGAATGATGCAATCAGTTCATTTGTTCTGCAGAAAGAGAGAGCACAAGCATTATTAAATTGATTTGATTGTGGTAACATTGTCTGAAGTTAATATTATAGTAACATGAAATAAAACCTGAAAAGTTCTAAAACAGTGTAATTAAATGAAGTAATTATGGATATGTATTCTCCTCATCTCATTTTAATTGTCTCAATCGTTTTATCAAAATCCTTAATGTCTTCATGTGTTTTATGTTTGAGAGTCTTAGTTGCAGGTATAACACAGATATCCACATGGGTGCCTTCTCTCCATTCCCTTTCTCAATCAAAGTACTTGGAGACATTAAATCAGCACTGTGCAGCTGTTATTAGCAACACGACTGGGGTATGATTACATTATTTCTGTTCCATGCGATTCATATCAGACAGATTAATGACCAAATAACATTTTTATGTATTGTGTTAAATATGTGATATGTCATTTGAACACATGGAAAGGAAAACGAATTCCAGATGTCTACGGTATAATGAAGATTTACCTAATGATTTCTCCCGATGTAAAATGCTGTCATTTATATAATCACGTATTTGTCACATCAGCGGTTCTGGTGAATGAATTTTATTGCACGAATAAACTTATTTTAAACAGAGTGTTTTTATTGAGCATGCGCAACGAAACGTTCGACATCATATTAGCAACCGGCTAAGAAATGATCAAGTGTTGAATGTGTTATCCGTTTTTATCCGACCGCAAAGCTATGAGTATGCGCCAAGCCTAGCTTTCTCACTCTGGTAAGTTATTCTGACTCGTCCATGGGTGTTAGGTGTTTAAAATAAACAACATGAAATTTAAGGGTATTTAGAGCGCTGTAGGTGAACATTGTGAAGTTAGCTGTAAATTAGCCAGCTGTGGTGACCTTACAAAACGGTTCATGTGTTTGACTAGAAAGTTGAGTGTGTTGTTGTATACCAGTTGTATCAGGCAATAACAGCAATAATATAATGTATTGTCAGTTTTGGCGAAACAGTAGGCTATACTTACTGTAAAGTTTGAATTCAACTGTTAGCTGGTGAAATGCTACCATCTGGTGTCGCGCCAAACCAACTGCTGCTAAATCAGTATACTTGTACTCGGGGATATATTTTACGATGAAACAAAACATTTTTTACTGTCTTCTATCTAACTTCGTCATTTTGCTTGTCCACTATTGACATACGGTGATAATTATGTCAGCGTTTAAACTGTATTATTCGGAGGCATGTGCTTAAAGGGGTTGGAGTGGTAGACGGAACGTTTCTTCTTAGTCACCTCTCTGTCGTTTCCTGTCAGGAACATTAAAACCGACGCACCGTGAAACACCTACTCTTAAACGGTTTATACCTTATACCTAAAATAACTTACGGTCGCTTCTACCGTCCACGGATGTGTTCAATTTAATTAATGTTTATAATGTCCATACACAGGTAAACGTAACGACTCATATAGTTTTTTGAAAGAAGTTGTAAATACGTGTAATGTAATGACGTATGTGATGGCTTTCGCAAGGCATTCTGGGTCCCTCAAAGATGGATTATAACACTAAATAAATAGTCTTAGAAGCACTGAGGTGTCTATCTTTCTATCTGTCTCTCTTGCTTGTGTTATAACAATTCATTTTATCTCGTGATCTGGCTGTTTTTGCCACATTTATCTACGGAGACGAACCCTGAGTGAGGATGGTTGTTCTGCTGATGGGGTGCTGTTTCCACCCAGCTATCCGTTAAGACTATACTTTCAGGGATCATTTCTATAGTTTCTGACTTGAGAAATGTGCTTCTAAAGTGTATGGTCTCGCTAACCACGATGATGAGTTGTGATGTTCCTTTCTGAGCGTGAAGCGGATGGAGAATAATGATTCAGTTCATATGTTCTCTATCATTGATGACCGTTCTTTACTTCCTCGTGGAGTATTGAGGAGAGGAACATGATCAGAGTGGTTATCGCACAAGGTGTTAACAATAAATTTTATAAATATGAAATGGTGGACGGTGCCTATTCTCACGTGTAGCTAATCCTTTGCTTGCAGTTATTCTGTTCTTTCCTTGTACAATATCTTTATGTTTTAGTGTTGTGCTTTATATACAGGTGCTGGCCAGTAAATTAGAATATCATCAAAAACTTGATTTATCTCAGTAATTCCATTCAAAAAGTGAAATTTGTACATTATATTCATGCAATGCACACAGACCGATGTATTTCCAATGTTTATTTCTTTTAATTTTGATATTTATAAGTGACAACTAATGAAAACTCCAAATTTGGCATCTCAAAAAATTTGAATATTGAAAAGGCCAATGAAAAAAAATGAAAGAAATGTTGGCCAACTGAAAAGAATGAACATGAAAAGCATGCGCATGTATAGCACTCAATACTTAGTCGGGGCTCCTTTTGCCTCAATCACTGCATTAATGCGGCGTGGCATGGACTCGATCAGTCTGTGGCACTGCTCAGGTGTTATGAGAGCCCAGGTTGCTCTGATAGTCGTCTTCAGCTCCTCTGCATTGTTGGGTCTAGCGCATTGCATCTTCCGCTTCACAATACCCCATAGATTTTCTATGGGGTTAAGGTCAGGCGAGTTTGCTGGCCAATCAAGGACAGGGATACCATGGTCCTTGAACCAGGTACTGGTGGTTTTGGCACTGTGTGCAGGTGCCAAGTCCTGTTGAAAAGTGAAATCTGCATCTCCATAAAGTTGGTCAGCAGCAGGAAGCATGAAGTGCTCTAAAACTTCCTGGTAGACAGCTGCATTGACCTTGGACCTCAGGAAACAGAGTGGGCCAACACCGGCAGATGACATGGCACCCCACACCATCACTGACGGTGGAAACTTTACACTGGACCTCATGCAACGTGGATTCTGTGCTTCTCCGCTCTTCCTCCAGACTCTGGGTCCTTGATTTCCAAAGGAAATGCAAAATTTGCTTTCATCAGAAAACATAACTTTGGACCACTCAGCAGCAGTCCAGTCCTTTTTATCCTTGGCCCAGGCGAGACGCTTCTTACGCTGTTTCTTGTTCAAGAGTGGCTTGACACACGGAATGCGACAGCTGAATCCCATGTCTTTCATGCGTCTCTTCGTGGTGGTTCTTGAAGCGCTGACTCCAGCTGCAGTCCACTCTTTGTGGATCTCCCCCACATTTTTGAATGGGTTTGTCGTCACAATTCTCTGCAGGGTGCGGTTATCCCTAGAGCTTGTACACTTTTTTCTACCACATTTTTTCCGTCCCTTCGCCTGTCTGTTAATGTGCTTGGACACAGAGCTCTGCGAACAGCCAGCTTCTTTAGCAATCAACTTTTGTGTCTTGCCCTCCTTGTACAAGGTGTCAATGGTCGTCTTTTGGACAACTGTTAAGTCAGAAGTCTTCCCCATGATTGTGGAGCCTTCAGAACAAGACTGAGGAACCTTTTAAAGGCCTTTGCAGGTGTTTTGAGTTAATCAGCTGATTAGTGTGGCACCAGGTGTCTTCTATATTGAGCCTTTTCAGAATATTCTAATTTTCTGAGATACTGAATTTGGTGTTTTCATTAGCTGTCAGTTGTAATAATAAAAATGAAAATGAATAAACACTTGAAATATATCACTATGTGTGTAAGGAAAGTATACAGTATACAAGTTTCACCTTTTGAATGGAATTACTGAAATAATTCAACTTTTTGATGATATTCTAATTTACTGGCCAGCACCTGTATGTTGTACCATTGATCCAGGTGACCGGAGTCAATTTCCTTGTATGTGTTTACATACGATCAGAATAAGCTTTACGCCAATAATGCTGATTCTGTAAGTTCATTGCAAATGCACAGCGTGGCTTTTATTTTCTCACTTGCACGTTTGAGTGCAATAAATATGCTGCTTATTGCAGCTTAGTTTGTTAATTGCTGTATACTAACATACTAACGTGTTTTACTGTGGCATAAGAGATGAGTTTTGTTTTTGTTTTGTTTTTTAAATATTGTTCATGTGTGGACAAGATTTTAATGTTTTTGATATGCGCTTATTGTAAACCTCCACGAGGTGGCGCCATATCCCTCTGCTTTGACAACTTTGTTTTTACGGTGCACTGTTGGTTGTCATGGATTCAGTAAGTGAGGATTCTCAGCTAAAACTACATCATTTGAGTTTTTGATTTGTTGTTAATATTTCTCAGTTGTTGGACTTTTCTATTTGGTGGTGGAGCGTGTTGGTGCATGAAAGCACTATTGAGTCTGAAGTTACTGACGTGAAGAGTTCT
Source organism: Mugil cephalus (assembly GCF_022458985.1). Lineage (NCBI taxonomy): Eukaryota > Metazoa > Chordata > Actinopteri > Mugiliformes > Mugilidae > Mugil > Mugil cephalus. The sequence goes on from NC_061771.1 coordinate 4,996,411, forward strand.
GGTTTTAATTCAAATGCAGCTAATAGAGTGTAAAAGACAGTACTTCCCCCTCTAGCATTATTCTGGTTTGTCATTACATTTGTTTTTGCGTGTGTTCATGCTGTTTTTTCACTCAATAAATTTGAGAAGTTGAAAGTCTCGTTTTCTTATCTTCAGACATAGTGAGGTTTTGCATTCTGTCTTTGTGTTTTATGCAGTGTTTTTGAAAAAATAAAACAAAATAAAAATAATGGGGCTGCAGTTTAGTCGTCATGAACTCTTACTCTTCTTTGATTTGGGTCGCGGCTTGTCATTGAGAGGTGATGGTGGGTCCTTAACCCAGACCAGATGAGAAAAAACCATTGATGTAGAGCACTAAACAAGTCTGGTGTAATTGTAATTTATGTAACTTTCTGGTCATCACTGTGGTGCTGCGTTTTGTTTGGCTCATTGTCTATTAATCACTTGACACGAAGCGTGTTTTCTTGAGTAGTGCTGCTGCTGCGCATGCGTACCAACAGGCGCGCGCTCTCCGGCACCGCACGCTGCTCTTCCCTTTGTTCCCGTTCTCCGTCTCCGCGGAGGAGCCGAGGAAGTGGAAGAGCCTTAGGAAGAGCATGAGGTTGCGTCTGAGTGAAGCAGCAAAGAGAGAATAAAAAGACCAACACCTCGCAACAACTGCGACTCGGTTTCCATCGCTCGTTGTAAAGAACCGTAATATCGCGAACGTAATATCACTATGAAGCAAGACTACGTTATTATTTTTTTTCTTCTTTATGAACAATTATATTTGATTACCTTGACTATCAGTCTTGTCTATCATTCTTCGTCTGCAGTTTGTGTCACCTCGTGATCTGGCTGTTTTTGCCACATTTATCTACGGAGACGAACCCTGAGTGAGGATGGTTGTTCTGCTAATGGGGTGCTGTTTCCACCCAGCTATCCGTTAAGACTATACTTTCAGGGATCATTTCTATAGTTTCTGACTTGAGAAATGTGCTTCTAAAGTGTATGGTCTCGCTAACCACGATGATGAGTTGTGATGTTCCTTTCTGAGCGTGAAGCGGATGGAGAATAATGATTCAGTTCATATGTTCTCTATCATTGATGACCGTTCTTTACTTCCTCGTGGAGTATTGAGGAGAGGAACATGATCAGAGTGGTTATCGCATCTATGTTCAAGAAAAAAATGATTTACATGTTTAGTTAATGAGTACGAGGCTTTGCAGCAACGTATATCAACTTTGTCCAGTCTATTGAAAATAAGTGATTAAGTACCAACACGTGTATTGTGTGTGGATAAACAGTGACTAACCATCAAATAGATGCTGAAACAGATATTGATTAGCTCCTGGAACCTTTGATAGGATGACTGCTGTCAGTCCGATGCTGTCTCGACCCTGACTCGCTAGTTACCATTATGTCTGTTTTACCGGCCGCGCTACATTCGTTCCATGGACATTCCACAAGGTGGCGCCACATCCATCTGCTTTGATAGGGAATTCACTACTTTGGATTTACCTTCACATGTATGAAATGCGAGTGTGTAAAATGCATCTACCTTGACTAACGTTATTCATGCAATGGACCCCAAGGTACTTAATAAACCTCCCCCAAGATACTTGTACGAGTCCACAACTTCCACCTCCTCACCCTGGATGGTGACTGGGACAGGTCTCCTCCGATTCCTCCTGTAGTTCACCACCACCTCCTTAGTCTTGCTGATGTTGAGTTGTAGGTGGTTCCGGTTACTCCACTCAACAAAGCTCTTGATCAGTCCTCTGTACTCCTCCTCGTCATCATTGGTGATATATCCAACCATGGAAGAGTCACTAGAAAACGTTTGGAGGTGGCTGGTGCCAGAGTTGTAGCAGAAGTCGGAGGTGTAGAGGGTGAAGAAGAATGGTGCCAGTACAGTTCCTTGGGGCACCCCGTGTTGCTCGTCAGGACCTCAGATGTGCATCCATCCACCCTGACATACTGTGGCTGTCCTGTGAGCTAGTCCAAAATCCAGGCAGCAATGGAAGGGGGAAGTTGCAATATCAAACTAAATAAAGCACGTTCCTGAAATAATGATGCAGTTCCATGGTTCATGCCTTGCCTGCCTCCCCTTCTTGTGTTTTTACAATCAAAAACTAAAAATCTGATTTACATTTTGTTTCCAGAAGTTGGCAGAAATAAATAACATACTATGTTAGCTATCATGTTCAGATACAGTAAATTTTACATGCCACAGAAAGATATTTTATTGTAATTTGATAAAACAGGGTAGTCACATATATTCACAACCATATCACATTTGTTCAAGGCAGAGGAGGAACACAGTTTTTTTTTTCTTATAAAACTCAGTTTTGTTTCTTATAATACATTATTTTAACTTATCATGCCTCATGACAACAGAAGTACAGTTCAGCGCCACTTTTGATGAAACTGTACATCCAGCTGTTACCTAATGAAGTGCTGCCCTTGTGTGTTGCACCAATCCACCTGCTATTAATTTCATATCAATTTAGTCTTTAATCTTGAATTATTTGTCTCTCTGATTTTTTGTCAGGATCATGGAAGTTGCCTACTGCCGTGTAACTTTAAACAATTATATTTAATTAATTTTAGTAATATACATTTATTCATTTGGGTCTGTGACCATAGTTTTTGAATTGTTATTTACAAACAACCTTTACTATGTTGCATGTTTAGTAATTTGACATACACATAAATTAGTATCACAATACTGCAGAAGGCATTAGGTAGCCCTGGAATGAACGATGTAACCTGTATCACGTGGTTAGAGGTGAGGAATAAGGTTGTTTTTCTCTCCTGAAACGGACACTGTTGTGAATGAGATGTAGATTTGAGTTTGACTACAGTTAAGGTTAAACTTTCAGGGATCGTTTCTATAGTTTCTGACTTGACAGAAACGTGCTTCTAAAGTGTATGGTCTTACTGACCATGATGATGATGAGTTGTGATATTTTCTTCAGGTTGTGAATCTGATAGAGGATAGTGATTCATTTCATCATATGTACTCTATCATTGATGATTGTTTGCGTTTTTTATATAAAGTCAGGCTCAAGGTAATATGGTCTTAGTGGCTGTTGGATGTTATATATTGAAAAAAAAATAGTTTACGTGTGACTACACAAGCAACATAGACCTAAAAATAAAACAAAAAAGTGAAAGTTTTAGTCATGCACAGCAAATCACGCGTCGCTTGATATATTCTTTCACTCTCATCAGTCTTCTACAAGAGAACAACTGAGACAAATACTGACTGAATATCAAATTCAGTTACTCACATTGGCCACCCATAACATTATAACCCCCCATTCATAATCACTGCTCAAGTTGACAACACAGATGATCTAATTGTTGGATTTATTAGGCAGTCAGAAGCAGAAAAATGGGCAAGTGGAAGAGTTTGATCACTTTTGCCCCACTGACCCTAGTGAGGATTAAGCAGTAGTAGAAGATGAGATGAGATGAGATTGACAGTGACTGAACATTGTAGGGTCTGCACCATGAACCCTGACTGAGAATAATACTGCTGTGAATGAGCTGCAGTTTGAGCGCTGACTCAACCTAAGACTATACTTTCAGGGATCATTTCTATAGTTTCTGACTTGAGAAATGTGCTTCTAAAGTGTATGGTCTCGCTAACCACGATGATGAGTTGTGATATTTCCTTCTGAGCATGAAGCTGACAGTGAATAATGATTCATTTCATCATATGTTCTCTGTCATTGATGATTGTTCTTTGCTTCTTAATGGAGCAGGGATGAAGGGAATATGTTCAGAGTGGTTAATTCATGTTCAGAAGTAAATCAAACTTTATGTTAACAATGTGTTTCCTACAAAAATTATAACCTGAAGTACAAACAAAAATGGACACAGAACAAATTTGAATGGTGTGGGTTGGAGCATCTCCAACACTGCAGTTCTTGTGGGGTGTTTATTATTAATATTAGTTATATCACATTATGAAACACTTAAATGGTGCTGCTACATTCATGAGATGTGCTCTACAAACACAGACTGATATAACTTTTCACATGGCACTGCTGCAATTACAGATTATATGATGGATTTTAGCAAAGTATGCTTTGGGGTTCATTGGTAAAGAGGCCAGATGATGTACTTGTGTAACGGATTATGAGTTTTCATTACGAGATAAAAGTTTATCCACGGTTTTTGGATGGTTTCTTCTTTTACACAGCATTTCCAAACCGCTCACACTGCACAGATGAGGCTGGGGTGCACAGGAAATGTTTGGCTACTTTACCAAGTGTTTTGTCAGTGGCCCAGTATGTGAGGGAATTCATTTGTTTCCAGGGGAACGACGTCTGACAATTGCATTTGCCTGGCTCTGTTGGCTTCTTGGTCCAGAACGTCTGAAGGTTCTCAGTCATCCAGGTCGTGTTAATCAAAAAGGCATTTTAAAAAGGCAACCGGACTTGTAGAGTTTTGAGAAGACTTTCACCACTCATCCAAGTAGTTTCTTCAGTTCTAAGGGACTGGTGGGAAGTTGATGTTTAAACATGAAACTGTGGGTAAAAACCCATCAGAAACTTGACCTGTCTCTGTAAGATACTTCCCAGAACTGTCTTAGAACTGAAGAAGCTAATTGGACGAGCGGCAAAACATCTTCTCATAAACTCTACAAGTCCAGCTGCCTTTTTTAAAATGCCTTATGGATTCTTGGCCCAGAAGTCTCTACAGGTCAACTCCTGAAAAATATTGAAAATCATCATCACCAGAAACACCATTAGTCATGTCAGTCGATGGCTGCCGCTGCTACTGGGCATTGTTGTGAATCTGGTGAATCATGTCTTTGATAGTGTTTGGCTTCTCAGGTGCCTTAATGTCACATACCCAGGGAACACACGGCACCAGGATGCAGCATGGGGCAAAGGCAAGCTGGTGCTGGTGGAGGCAGTGTGAGCCCAGAAGACAGTGGTTACTGCTTTTCGTGATGGTCCTCTGACACATGCACTGTAGCTCATGAAGCAGTTGTTTCGAACCACTGTGCCGAAGTGTGACTCAGTCATGTGGCTAGTGAAATATGAACCGCTTTACCGCTCAATTCATCATCAAAACGCCGTGACTGGTTTGGTCGTCTCGGCTCTTTGGAAGAGCTGAGCTGAACCTATGAAGCAGGTAGAGATGGATTATAAACAGGATTAAAAACAGTTGATGTAAGCACTTCAACATGCCCAGTGATGCGAGTTAATGAAGACTCGTGGAGCGCAGCAACTGATATTACACAAGTAGGAGACCTGTGGTGCACCATGAATCCAGCAGTGCAGTAACACATTTGTGTGGCTGCGAATCCTGACAGTTTTGCTCATCATACTCATTTGAAATAAGATCACATTTACCATCTACTGAACGCCCACTCATCAACATCTTTTAAACTGTTGTGAATCATGAAATAAAATATTTGCTAAGACAAAATAATGCAGACGGCATGCTGACATTTATCAACACGAGGCTTCATCTTGTTGTGAAGTTTATTGAAGATAAATGAACTGAGCATTTGCTGTGGAAGATATGCTGGCATACACTAACTAATGATTAGACATATTACAGAAATAGCCTTAAAGAATTCAAAGTGTTTTTCTTCTGAAACAAACACTGTTTAGCTTCTGTACTTCTGAACCCTGAGAGAGAAGGACACTGCTGTGAATGAGATGCAGTTTGAGCGCTGACTCAACCTAAGACTATACTTTCAGGGATCATTTCTATAGTTTCTGACTTGAGAAATGTGCTTCTAAAGTGTATGGTCTCGCTAACCACGATGATGAGTTGTGATATTTCCTTCTGAGCGTGAAGCGGATGGAGAATAATGATGCATTCATTATATGTTCTCTGTCATTGATGATTGTTCTTTGCTTCTTAATGGAGCAGGGATGAAGGGAATATGTTCAGAGTGGTTAATTCATGTTCAGAAGCAAATCAAACTTTATGTTAACAATGTGTTTCCTATAAAAACATTACAACAAGGAACAAAATCAAGAGTTGCCATTCTGAAGGTACACATATAAATACACTGGTACATGCATACATACACAGGCACTCACACCAATATACACACTCAGAGTTGTCAGTGAGCCATAGCAGGACACTGAGGCTTGAAGCAAGAGGACGCTACCTTTGGGGGTGTCCGTCCACGCTGAGGATTCCCAGCCCGACCTGGGCAGAGAGGCATGCCCCACACCTAAGTGCAGAGCGTCCACCCACCCAGGCCGAAGGGACCTAAGGGACGACCCCAAGTGTGGCAGGCCCCCATGAGGAAACACTAGAGAACTAAAAGACTAAAATACTAAGATCTCATCTCAATCAAATCAAAGAACCTCAAAAGTCTTTGTTATGTTTTTGATATGTGGAATAAAAATAAACTCAGAGTCAAAAATCACATCCAGGTTCTTTACAGATTGCGAGAGGTTAAAATCCTGTAGTTTTGGTAGATGTTTTTCTCTCGGGCATTCAGGACCAATGACTAAAACCTCTGTTTTGTCCTGATTGAGCTGCAGGAAGTTTTCTGCAGCTGACTGGATATTTAAAATACAGTTCAAAAGGGCATCAATAAACCCTGTGTCATCAGGAGACACGGCAATGTACAGTAACTTTTATTAAGTGATAGAAACCACAACATTAAGCCAGTTAACAAAATAGTTTGTCTAATCTGTTGTTTTTCTGAGAAGTCAAATGGTGAAACCTCTGTCTAGGGTTTGTTTCAATGTTGTAATTCAATTGGTGTCTAATCGGTCAAACTACTAGATTTATTGTTTCTTGTGTGAATAATGCTTCTCGTCACAATGACTGTTTATAGCCTCCGTGTGGATCAACAGGAGCAGCGTCTATACTGAATTCAATCATAATTTGACTGTTTATTTTATGGATACTCAAGGTAATATACTCGTGCAATAAGTATGCAGATGACAAAGGGGATGAATGAAATGAAATGCGGCAACGTTTACTACTGAAAATAAATGAGTGAAACTATTGACAGTGACTGAACATTGTAGGGTCTGCACCATGAACCCTGACTGAGAATAATACTGCTGTGAATGAGATGCAGTTTGAGCGCTGACTCAACCTAAGACTATACTTTCAGGGATCATTTCTATAGTTTCTGACTTGAGAAATGTGCTTCTAAAGTGTATGGTCTCGCTAACCACGATGATGAGTTGTGATATTTCTTTCTGAGCATGAAGCTGATAGAGAATAATGATTGATATTATTATATGTTCTCTGTCATTGATGATTGTTCTTTGCTTCTTAATGAAGCAGAGATGAAGGGAATATGTTCAGAGTGGTTAATTCACATTCAGAAGTAAATCAAACTTTACAGTATGTGTCTTACAAAAAGTGCAATCCAAGGTGCTTCATACAAATAAATGCATAACAACATCAAGAACTGCCACCTCATATGTACATGTAGAAACACTCATACAGTAATTAAAATTAATTTTACTTCATCAGTTGTTCTCTGTTTATCTTTTAGCTATGTAGGGCACTTGTTTCACATCACTATCCAAGTTTGATAAGATAACACCTGTCTATCCAAAATGTTTTTCATGCATCTTATATACTCTGACTTGCCATTTATATACACTGGTAATAGATAAATTGAATTAAAATTAAATCCTTAACATGATAGTACAATTGCCTTAAATTTTTTGACTAACTGGTAAAATATTTTCTTGTTTTCCGAAAATGCATTCTGACACAACAGTCCTGCTCTTAATCCCTCTTCAGTTTATGTTGAAAGAGCTATAGATAGATTTTATTATCTATATAAAATTCATTTATTTATTTATTTAGATAAGTAAATTATTAAACGATTTAACACAATAGATTTGCTGTTAGTTTGAAAAGCTATGGCTATGGAGAAAACCACTCGTGTTATTTGGAAAAAAAAATGAAAACAGGAAGTGTCGCTTTACGTAGCATAACGTGACGTAATACGCAAATAAGTTGCTCAGGCTGTTTTTAGCTAGGTTGTTTTCCTCGTTTAGCTATCATCTGTCGCTTCGGTAGTATTAAGGACAGGGGCACAAGTACAAGTTTTGGTATAAAAGGAAACAGACTTTCATGCCGACTCATAAGGATATGCCAGCCGACTGTGTCACATAAAGAGAAAGTAAGACTCGTGTGGACAACAAATGAGACATTAGTCAACCAGCTAACGGCGGTTAGCACCACACAGCTCCACTCCACACCGTGGGCTCTGCTTATTCTCACTTTCTCTTCCATTTCTCCCTCGTCTGTAGTCGACCTCTGTCTTCTGTCACCAAGTGGTTTCGCCAGGAGAGAATGAACTGGCTCTTCCCCTTGTCCAAAGGCTCTGGACCTATCGCTCCTCTGAACAGCCTGCAGCAACAAAGACAGCGGCAGATCGAGTCGCTCAAAGCCGCTCACCCCAGGTAATAAAACGGCACCCCCGTCAGCCAAGAACCCGACCGGGGGGTGTCCATCTCCTGGTTAACGTGGACAAAACTGTCACTATTAGCACCTTTACCTAGGTTAATTTCAGAACAGACTGGTTCCGTTTACACTGTATTTTGTTTACCCAGCGTAACTACTGCCCAAGTGACTCGGTACAGTCAGAAGAACGCTATGCTAACGACTAGCATTGAATCTGTTGTGGTTGATTTGTCTGCTGGTAAAATGTCAAGATGTTGCCTCGTGGTTTTATGTGACCCCGGTGTGGGCTTTGACCGGCTAATGTTTGCTAACCTGTCCCCGTGGCTAACTGGCTAGCTGTAGCTCGCCTGTGTCATCCAGTGACAGTCACAGCGTCTATTTTTAGGGCTGATTACTCAGGTCGTAGCTGGCAGGCCACGTCTTGTGATCGTTTCAGCATGTTTGTCACGCGTGTAATATCAGGATGAGCCCCGTACTCGGATGTGGAGATTAAAGCATTAGCATTTGTTTACCGAGTGGCTCTGTATCCTCAGTGACACTTTGTTTTTGTAGTCATGTAGACATGAACCGCACACAAACAAACTGTCCCACTGTTAGGCAGATACATTAAATCCCAACACTTCCCTCCTGATAGAAAATATGCTGAGTGTGACAAAAGAAATAGGATTAATCGCTTTTTGCGAAGGAATCTTGCGTTTCAAGAGCAACTCATGTGATATCAGGGGCTAATGTGATGTGGTGAATGCTACTCACACTGTGACGTTGCTGAGGAAGTTGAATTAGTTGGAAAGGGGAAAAAAGCTAAAACAATTTTTTTTGAGTGTTCTTGAAGATGTTTCCCGACGCATCCAAATAAACTCACAAGAACTAAAGAAACTACTTGTGTGGTCTTTAAGGAAACAATAGTGAGTTTTGTATGTGCCATGGTTTTGATGACTGCTAATCTTCATAAACATTTAAAATTTCCTTTGCACGCAGTTCTCATCTTTGCAAGAAAAAGCTATTTATTGGACTAAGCATTTTTTTACTGTCAAAACTTCTGAACTTATATAAATGGGGTTAATGTTCACCATTAGGGCGGTGAACATTAAAGTCCCTTCTTACCAGCACTGGTGCACATTCCAACATAAAGAAAACAATAGTAACAATAGTAATGAGTAACCTTTTTGACGCTCATATTTTTATGTCCGATATAAGAACATAAATGCCTTTGTGCCATAACATTAATATAGTTTCCAATCAGTATATGCTATTTAGTGTAATGCAGCTGTGAGTAAATATAAACAAATTACAAAAAATAGCTTTAAGGAGCAACAATTACATGTATTCATTGTACAGTAAAACAACATGTTTTATGAAACCAACTTAATTGGCTATAAACTTCCACTTCACCATGAACAGGTTATTCTTTACCGATACCTGAAAATTTTCTGCTTCATAACATTAAATATTCTTCATAAATCTGTGAACCACACGAGACTGAAGTACATTAGTTATGACACTTTGTTATAGTGTCTTGTCTAAGAAGTTTAAGTCTAAGTAGAGTTATTCGATGAGGATTCATCTGTCTCTCAAAGCTGGCTGAATTTTCCTAAACATCTGCAGTGTGATATATTCCATAAATATTAACATTAAGACAGTTTAATAACAATTCTGTTTTCCTTTTTCTTCACAGCCTTGCAGAAATCCAGAAGGATGTGGAATACAGAATACCATTCACAGTCAACAACTCCACCATTAGTGTTAACATGTGAGTACATCTTTGTACGTGTATCAGTCAGCCACAGCATTAAATCCACCAACCTGTGAAGTGAACATCATTCGTAATCTCAGCACAATGTTATGCTCTTCTGGGCTTTTGCCTGTTCAATGCTTTTTGATAGCGTCTACCAAGTGGAAACACCTCAAAATGAGCTGCAGTTTATGAGATCCTCTAACCTCTAACCTGGTCATCTAGCCCGAAGTAGCCTAACAAGATGATCAGTGTCATCAACTTGACCAGTGATTATGTCACAGTCCATCAGTCACTGCCTGGTCACAGGTGTGGATAGAGTTCTTTCTGTGGCTTGAAAGCATAAATAGGACTGTCAGTGTAGTGTAGAGAAGATAGCTTGGCTCCAGAAAACCTTTGTTCTCTACCACAAGGGAAGCTGTGGGCTGATCATCCAACACCATAAACTCTGTAACCATGTATCTGATTTCTTTTCCTTGACGCTGTCTCTGGGAAACTCTGAAAACACTGATGCAATGTTTACAGCGGGTAAAATAAGTGTTGAACACATCACAATCATATAATAGTAAACATATTTCTAAAAAGTTAAGTGTCATAATGTAAAATAACAGGGAAAAAGTACTGAACATGCTTACTGACATTTGTTTAGCACTTTGTAGAAAAGCCTTTGTTGGTAATGAAGCTTCAAGACGCCTCCTGTATGGAGAAACTAGTCTCATGCATCACTCAGGTGTGATTTTGACCCACTCTTCCACACAAACAGTCTTCAAGTCAGGTGATTGGCTGGGCCGTTCTAGCAGCTTTACTTTATTTCTCTGAAGCCAGTTGAGAGTTTCCTTGGCTCTCCTCATTTCATCTTCATCATTCTGTCACTATGCTGTTTTTGGGGTGATGTGCAGTTCATGTTGTCCTCCAAACATGTTGTGTGTTATGGCGTCCAAAGAGTTAAACTTTTCTCTCATCTGACCAGACTATGTTCTCCCAGTATTATATATACAGGCTTGTCCAAATGTTGTTCAGCAAACTTTAAACGAGCTTCAACATGCTTTTCCTTCAGAAATGGAGTCTTGTGTGGCGAGTGTGCAGACAGGCCCTGGCCTTTCAGTGCATTGCTTATTGTTTTCTTTGAAACAATTGTACCTGCTAATTCCAGGTCTTTTTGAAGCTCTCCATAAGTGGTCCTTGGCTCTTAGACAATTCTTAAAAAGATAATTCTTTTCACTCTGTCAGAAATCTTGCGAGGAGCTCCTGGTCGTGGCCAGTTTATCTAAATAATGTTCTTTCCACTTCTGGATTATGGCCCCTACAGAAGTTTAGAAATCCTTCTGTAACCAATCCATCAGAATGAAACAATACGTTGCAAATGTCTTGAGAGAATTCTTTGCTTTTACCCATCATGAGATGTTCCATGTGTGACGCCTTGGTAATGACACACCTTTTTATAGGACATCAGTTTGGACTGAACCAGCTGATATTCATTTGCATTGACAAGGAGCAGGATGGTTTTCTGATCACTGATAGATTTCAGATGGTGTCTTGGTTTTCCATGCCTTTCTCCACCTCCTTTTCTGTGGGTGTTCAATACTTTTTCCCTCTGTTATTTTACATAATTACACATAACTTCATTTGTTTTGGTTTCTTTCTATGTATGGATTACTTGGGTTGTTACCAACACCTGTTGAAAATTTCATGTCAATAGCACCTTTAGAAATATGTTTACTATGAAATATTGAGATGTGTTCAGTACTTAATTTACCCGCTGTATATCACAAGATGATGATGTTTTTTTTTTTTTCTTTCTTCCAGTCTGCTGCCTCCTCAGTTCCCTCAGGAGAAGCCGGTGGTTAGTGTCTACCCGCCTGTTGGTCATCATTTAGTCGACAGCAATAATGGCACCATCATCACAAGCCCCCTCATCACTAATGTAAGTAGTTGTCTCAGGTCTGTGCTATGAAACCAAAAAAGTAAACCTTCGGCCATTTTGTTGGCTAGATAGATGGCTGCGCCTTATGCTATGCCTGAGTTTCAAGTAAGCTCCATAAATCAGCATTCTGGTAAGAGCAAGCTGTAAGGAAATACTGTGAAATCCCACATCTGACTGTAACCGAAAGTGAAATAAATAAGGCACAGTGAGGGGGGTTCCCAAGCAGAACAGTAAGTGCAAGACTGAGACATGTGAACAGTCAAAAGCCTTGTGCTGTCTCAGAACAGAGCCTGTGCTCGGTCTGCATCGTCTAAATACTCTGCTTGTCCAGGAAAACAAATCAGTTCTATGATCTGTTATAATGTTTCATTTCGATACATTTTGGACGTGTTATTCGTCTCCTGTGTTTCTATTTCCAGCCCAAAATGGAGATTGGGAGTCTAGGAATCTGATCATTGAATAGCTATAATAATTATAGTATTCATGTTTATCTGAGTTCTTTCAAAAAATCATTCTCATGCTTTGAGTGAGCCATTAGTATCATATTCCAGTAAGTGTTAAGTTTTTTGTTTGTTTATTTTCTGTGTGTAGTTTGGGATGCACTCTGACCTGGGTAAGGTCGTTCAGAGTCTGCTGGATGAGTTCTGGAAGAGTCCTCCTGCCTTGATGTCCTCTGGCTCTGCTGGCTTTTCATAGTACGTGTCCTCTTGCATTTATTGAAAATATAAGGCTCTCGCTTCAAAGCACTTTGTCTCTGTTCATGTCTTGATTAAATATATTTTACTACATGCTTTAGTTTGTGGCACATGTGGCTACTAGCTATTAAAACTGTGCAATGACATTCATTCATTCATTCATTCATACAGACATGTTTTTATTTCCTCCCCCAATAACCCAGCAGTATGTACAAGCCATCAGGCATGGCTCCTTACCCAAATCAGGCTTACCACTATGGTCCTCGCCACGTGGGTCCCAGTCAGACACCGCCTACTGGTTCGGGTCCGGCTCCAGTTCCCATGCCGCACTCAGGGGTGGATGGTGCCCATGGGCCCCCTCGAGCTCCTGCCCCGTATGGACTGATATCTGACCTGCCATTACCTGTACCTACTGGAGACTCACAGGTACGCAGATGGATGGATGGATGGATGGATGGATGGATGGATGGATGGATGGATGGCTAATGTACCCATCTGGTTTTGTAACTAACATTGTTTTGCTATTATTTGACTTAACCCGAAGGCACCTGACATCCCGTGTTTTCTGTTATGAACACACTGAAGGAGTACTGCTTGCTTTCAGTGCAGATATTTTTTCCTTGATCTGTTTGATTCAAGCACATCTCTCTCTCTCTCTCTCTTTCAGGCTGGACTGAACGGACACATGTACAAGATGCCTGAGATTCCAGAGTCTTTCCCTGAACTCTGTGACTTGAAGTAAAGTATTTTGGGAAACTGTCAAATGTTTAAAGAAGTTATAATGTGTGTAGGAAAAACTGGCTGATTGTGTATTTTCTTGTTCTCTTTCCCTGTCTTATGTACCTGCGTGTCCACCCCTTGATTCTTCCCTCCCCAGTCTGACAAAGTTGTCAGAGATGTCTGAAAATGAGGATGTGTTACTGGAGTTCTTTGTGAGCTTGCCACAACTCAAACAGATCACCAGCGATAAAGAAGAGCTGGTCACCAATATAGTAGACATGGCTAGTAAGTTCCTCTCCTGTTCCAAACGGAAAATACAGCGACTCTTTAAACTTGAACCCTAAAAGGACCTGAACATCATTCTGTTGTCATTTACAGAGAAAAATCTTCAGATGGAGCCGCAGCTCGAAGGAAAAAGACAAGAGATGCTCTACAAGGTCAGTTCTTTCATCGCACCTCGTCCTTTCATGCACACTCATGCGCAGCGAATGCATTCATGCCATTGTCTTGCTGCTCATGATGTGCATTTTTTGTTTTGTTTCGTTTTTGTGCTGACAGTATGAACAGCTGACTCAGATGAAGTTGGCCTTTGAGACAAAGATGCAGAGACAGCATGAACTCAGTGAGGTAAGTGGCCACGCTCGTGATGTTGTGGTTCCATTGATAGAGAGGTTTAAAGCAGAAGCATGGATTTAGATTGAAGCTTGTCTTATATTGATCTGTTTGTTACAGCAGGGGAAGGGAGATGGAGAGAGGGACACGGCTATTAACTGTCTAGCACACAAATACATGAGTAGTAAGAGACAATTAATAAGATAAAAAAAACTAGAGGATAGGAGCTCAGTGTGAGTGGGAAGAGAATAGAGGACATGTGCTTAGTATATCATCTCCCAGCAGCTTAGGCCTATAGCAGCATAACTAAGGGGGGGTTAGTGTATGTATCATGTAGTTGTTGCCCTTTTAACTGAAGCCAAACGTGACTATGGAATATACTAATTAAAGGAACCAGTACTGGTATTGTCTCTTAATACTTCACTTTTACTTCTTTTGTGTTTCACCAGAGTTGCAGTTTAAGCACTCTACAGGCTCGGTTAAAAGTTGCAGCTCATCAGGCAGAGGAGGAGTCTGAGGAGACAGCTGAAAACTTTCTGGAGGGACGCACAGACATCGACGAATTCCTGTCCAACTTCATGGAGAAGAGAACGGTGAGAGTAAAGTACAGTACTTATATGGACAGTACTGAGTGTGAACGTTATCAGAAGTACATGATGTAATTAGAAGATTAAAGTGGTTGTTGTTATTCTGCAGCTTTGCCACAGCAGACGGGCCAAAGAAGAGAAGTTGCAACAGTCCATTAACACACATGGACAGTTTTCTACCAGCCACTAGAATACAAGGTAGGACACACAGGTGGTTCTCAGCTGAGTTTCACAACAAGCAGAGCTCATGGTTGCTGTTTACGGTTTTACTTTTCTCTGTTTAAATCTAGGAAATCGTATTAAAATCGTATTAAATCTCATCTGTGCTTTCTGCTCCTCACATCGTACCTTTGTTCCACAGGTTTGGTGTTCTCTCAGCCAGCTGCTGCCAACTAAAAATAAAAAAGACTACAGGGGCCGAAAAGCACACACAGTCAACGATGGGCACTTTGGAGAAATAGGAAGAGAGGGGGCTAAAATCAAAAAGCCTTTTGAGTTCAGACGTGATATTAAAAAAACAAACTGCTGCCGTTCGATCGTGTGAGGGAAAGATGGAGAAACTGCGTCACCACAGGAAGCCAAAACTGTGACAATAAGGAAGTTCCAGTAACATTTCTAAGTTGATCACATTGTGGAAGGTTTTGTTGCACATTCTGTTTGTGCAGTTTTGGCTTCACAGTGATGACAGGGTTGTGTTTCTTTCTTGGAATAGCTGAGGAGCAACACCTGCACTTGATCAGAGTGTTTGCTGATGTGAACGCATTTGGAAGACAGTACAAATTGCTTAGTACTTGAGTCCCAGTCTTAATTTTTCCATGCAGTGAGCAAGTTAATATCACAATCAGATTGTTGTGAAATGCTAATGTCAGTGTCTGTACTATCCATCCTGAGCTCACTGTCCAGTCCTTGCTTCATGCTTCACACAAAGACCCTTTTCCTACTCGACAGAGATACGGTGCAAACATTACTAAGTGAATTTTCCTGTTTACATTGAAAAGATTTAGACAAATCTTACCACTGAAAATGTCACAGTAATTAATGAGCACTTCACTTCTCTAGTAGTTAACTGTAATTAATCTGGAATTTCCCAACAAAGAAGAAGCAAGGACAGGGCAGTGTTATCATGAGACCTTTAACTTGGGCTGTTGAAATTTAAACTGTGCGTTGATTCGTGGGAAATGGTTGATTCTGATCAGTGTGTTTGCATAAACATTTATAATTCAGTTGGCAGTACTCTCACAACCTTCTCATAACCGTGTAATAATTAATCCTCCGTACATTACAGTCAGGCATCTTTAGAGTACTGTATATAAATCCTGCTTGTTGAAGATCTCTTTGTAAACAAGACGCTAACAGAGTTAGCGGTTGCTTTCCTTCTTTATATATAATTTTTTATTAGCACTGAAAACACCAATGGCACCTCTTACATGTTGTCTAATTCAATGTTTTCACTGGTCAGATGTTTCCCGCACGTTAGCACATATTATTACAGACACTAACCAGGTAAACTAACGATGTAAACTCTAATAATCTAAATTGTCTGAATGGTCGGACTAGTACACTGAATTATTTGAGTGGATGCAAACATACTGATCACCACTTCGCCCTGAAATTCACAGTGACTATAGCTGGATTGTTTTCTGACACCTTTTTGAACTTCAGATGACAAGCCTCAGAGGATATAGGATAATGGTGAGGAATATTAGCTTAAACGCTGCAGTAAAACCCGATGACATTGGATACTGTATTTAAATAATGTTAATAATAGGCTATATTATAATCAAAGACTCAGACACCTTGTATTATATGTTCTTATTTAATTTGTTAGAGTAATAAAGCATTTAGAATAAATCATGTCTGTGCTTTTTTTCAAGAATTACTATTTGTGTACAATTAATTCAGTACATGAGCCTCGTACAACGCTGCACACAATAATTCACTAGAAGTTAAAAGGCACACCAGCCAAACATAAACACTGATAAGCAGCAATTCATACTGACCCATGTAACACTGTTTCACACCAGCACAATGTTTACATCCCACAGAACACTCAACACTTGGAAGAGGACATGGATGCGTTACAGTCATGTATACCTTGTTTTAATCTGTGTCTGACTGGACACAAGATTCAGTTATATTATCAGGATCATGTACATTTGTCCCAATGTAAACACTACTGGTTGACTTGTTAATCTTGTCCTGCTGCAAAATATTTGTTCCCAAGTCCAAATAATCAAATCCCTAGTTGGCAGAATAATTTGAACCATTTCCTCTCAAACAGTAGGGCCAGACGCTTAACTCAGAGCAGCCAGTTTAATGAGCCAGAGACAGATGTTTATTACTGTGATTCCACAACTGAAGGTGGATCAAGAAAAATTGTTTTCTTTGGGATAAATGACTGTCATAAATATCAAAGTGTGGCTTTGGTTGGTCTTTCTACTGCGTGTTGTTCTGTGCTTAATCTTCCACAACAGCAGGGGGCAGAAACGCAACTTACTCCAACTGCTGGGACTCTACAAGCAGGACGAACAGGAAAGCTAGCGATGGGATTTCAGCTCAATTTGTAGCGAATCGACTCATTTGGCTCTTCTCACCATTTATGGCTTTTAGTATTCACTCAAATTTACCAATGTTTAACCTGTGTGTGTGTTGCTATTCAATTATTTAGTGTCCAAGACACCATTCCCTTTATGGTTGTATTTTTGTATAAAACCAAAACAAAACCAAGCCGCTCGTTAGTGGAAAGGAGCCGGAAGGAGCCGAGTCAAAGAACCGACTCGTTCGGACAACACACTTCACTAAACACGGAAGGCGGTGAGTTCAGGCAGCAGGACTGAGGAAGTTGTTTTAGCTAAACTCGGGGGGAATTCGAATTATTTCAGTGACAACTTCTGCTGAACTGGACAGTTTTTTAACCGGTTAACTGGTCAGATCTCCACGGTGTCGCAGGTTAGTAAACGGCTCTCGGTTAGTTAACGTCTGCAACGTCTAATGACAAAAGTAACGTAGTAGAGAGACACCCTCTCTGTCATTGTTGTACCTTAAACCACACAGGCCAGTGTCAACTCACACATCAGTGGTCTGGATTGTGCTGCCATGGTCATCAAAAAACAACCTCAAGCTATGTTCAGTTTATAACAAATAACACTCTGCTGCAACAAATCCTCCCAGCATGAGGCCTAGAATGAGTTGTTTGTGGTAGTTTTGGAGGATTTAGATGCGATTATTTTATTCGCCACATGCAGTTACAATGCACAGTAAAAGTACTATTGTACCTGCAGCTAGTAGCAAGAAAAATGACTGCAGTAGAAACAGTAATAATTTCACACAGCACAAAAATATATATATATACATCTAGGTATCAATGTATAACTGAGAAAAATAAAATATAAACAGTAAATTTAAAGGTGGTAGCTCGTATACATGAATTAACAATATATTAAAGCGGCTGCATGAATAAAGTGCAGTAATGCAGTAGTACTTAAGTCCGGTATTGCTTTTTTTTTTTCTTTACTTTTTCACAAATGATTGAATGAATTGAAATAGAGCAGGACATTCTTCAGGTTCTTAGATGTTGTTGATGTTTTTCCCCAGTCCCAGGCTCTTCACCTCCTCTAAACAGACCAGTGAGAGCGACAGGGTTTTAAACCTACTGAGAGGGCAGGTTCACCAGAGTTGAAGTGTTAAGCTGTGTTAGCCTGGTTTATGGTTCTACGTCAGATCTACACTGCAGCTGTGCTGTAGGCTACGACTCCTTACCAAGGGTATGCATGTGACACCACCGCAAGAGGAAGTCTCCGTGGTTACGGCCACTGAGTGGCAAAATGTCAGTGACAGATGAGCATGGAGATTAGCTGCATTAGTTTGAATCACAGGCTTTAACACATCTAAACTGTAAAACTAAATACAAAATAAATGGAGAAGAGCTGTTGTGCGATTGACTGTACCAACAGATTTGAAAAGCAGTCGGAGATATATTTTTACAGATATCTGCCAACGAAGTGGACCAAGCTGGAAAGCCCTTTTCCTGGTGAAAGCACCGTATCATTTGACTGCAACTAAGCTATTGCTGTTTTCAACAATGAGCCAAACAACCTCAAAAACAGCCTAAAGAAATGAGTGTACACATTAGTCTATCGGATAAGACGTAAAATGTCTTCAGGAACCTCTTGCTTGTCCAGTTTCTCTGTCCAAAGCTGCAGTTGCTTTAACAATACTCTGCGGCAGATGACGACAGATTGACAAATATGAGAAATGATTTAATTCATTAATCTTCATTAAACAAATGGAATCGTTGACCAAGTTTCATTGTAAAAATGACAGGAAAGATTAACATCAGTCATCATCATTATTTTTAGCCATCTTTTGTCTGAAACCTCTTACTCGAAGTTTGTTGTCCTGTACATGTTACAACAGTATAACTTTAGGAGTGATATCTGTTGAGAATCATTGCTCCATGCCTTGTTAAGAGGAGACTGTGTAACAGCCATGACTCTGTGTTTCCAGAGACATGTCACGGCAGCTGGGAGACAGCCACCGGAGGTTTCTACAAACCGTGATGGCCAATGGCATCATTGATGAGCAGAGGGCGCACACACTCTATCAGCACTGCTGTGAAGTACACAACAGTGAGTCATTGGTGTTGCACAGTCACATTTTTTGGTTGATCGTTAATCCAGAATAAACAGAATTTTAATAGATTTTTTTGAGTCAGGGGTCAAGGTCTGTGTAGAACCCCGAATGAAGAGAGCAGCATCGTTTTGTTTTATTTCAGGTTATTTCAGTTCAGATGAACTGCAGTGCTTCCTTTTATCCTGTGAATTTATGTAAATTACTCACCACCTGACTTTAACGCCGAGAAAAGGTGTGCTCTTGGCCTGGAAATGATCTTGAAATATTAAAATGTCCTTATTTTGAAGACCCACTGTGAAGAATTTAAAAAGCTCTGGGATGAAAGGAAAACAAAATGTGCGATCAATGAAAGTGTTTCACTGTCTTTATCTTACTGACACATATAACACTGTCCATTTCACACTAAACTGCTGTACAAATTTGGATGTCCTTGTTACAGGGATGTGTTTCACTCAGAAAGACTATTAGTGGCACTGATCTTTTGTTGAGACTAACAAATATTGTTTTTGTCTTTTTTGCAGCACAATATTCCCATGACAGACTCGACGATTTTATCGATTCCATCAACTCCAAGCTGCAGCCAATGTTCATGCAGATTAGAAAAGGGATGTCTGAAGACAATGGTCAACAGTACTATGCTTTGGTTAGTGGCTTTAACTCTAGGCTCAGGTCTGTTTCTGGAGCTATTATATGTTTATTTTGCTTTGTTTGTGTTTGGTTGGGGGGGGTCATTGTAATATTAATGACAGTTTCACTTTAATGTGTCCAGGTGAACATGGCTGAAACTGATGTCACCAGGATGTCGTCAGACTTTGCTGAAAATGAACTGGAGCTGTTCAGGAAAACGGTCAGTTAAGTTATGCACAGAAAGAAAACCTGCGAAGCCGCACACTGTAGACACATCTGTCAGACAACTTTACACAAAAGTTGCTTGTCTATTTAAATGTTTTGCTTTAACAGAAATGAAACCCTGAAACAACTCTGCATAAAATGCACGGTGAAACAAACCAGTGTAACTACTAAAACTACTGCTTAAGTCGGACCTGCTCTGTTTCAGATGGACTTGATTGTGGGCTCTGAGAATGGCAAGGCCTCCTCCACTGATATTCTGAACAGCACTGACACCATGACCACCAAAAAACTAAAAAAGAGCGAGACGGAGCATCTGTTGAAGCGGCTGGTGCAAGCCAAATGGCTTAATGAGGTAAAACGCAGTGTCTCCAACAGCATCAGTAAATGCCGATATCAATCTTAATCTCAAATCTCAATTCTGTTCTAAGAATCTGAACACTCAAATGCACAAAAGTATTTTTGAGTAGACCAGCTGATCAGTGTGATTCTGGAGAGGTCTGCTCAATATGACTTGTTTAGCTCTTCATAGCCTCCCACGCAATAAGAAGCCTTCCACTTTTTAATATATATAAGGACTACTGCCACCTGCTGGTATCAAGAGAAGGTATAAATTTCTTTTCCCACATGCACAGAACATAAAGCCAGCCTGCTTGTTAGCTATAGTCTTTGCGGTGTGTTCGAGTGCAACTTTCTGGCCCAGGCGCAGGCGAGTTGATGTGCCGGCCTTAACACCTGGTGGTTTTTAACAACACTATGGTGTGCCCCTGCCCCACATTAGTGTAGAAACACAAATACATGAAATATAAACAGCAAAAAAACAAGGCAGTCGTGATTGCAGCTTTAAAGACTTGACAAGTGTACACAGTAATATTTCTACATTTACAGTCTGAAGTCTACTAACCGAATGGAACCGGAGCACCTCACATTCTGTATCAATGTCTTATTTTTTACCCCAATTTGTTGATTTATTTAGTGTGTAACTAAATGCTGTTTATCGACTTAGAAACGAGGTGAATACACCTTATCCACCAGATGCATTGTAGAGATGGAGCCATATATTCGCGCAATGTATCAAGACCAGGTCAAAGTCTGCCACATCTGTCACAACATCGCTTTCCAGGTAAATGTCTCCTTTTTTCTATCTTACAGAAACCTTCTAATATCATGCAATATGTAATATGCGAATGCAAACTTCTGTATATCAACATTTAACATTAATATTAATATAAATATAAATATCACATTTTATAAAAATTGAAATCCTTTGTTCGGGGCAGTTTGTAAACATGTGAGCACTGAAAGTAAACCTAGACTTGCTCTGGTAGTAACATAGTGTGTAAAAAATTTTAAATAATCACATTTAAAATATTTCTGCTTTAGACACAGATGCAGTTAAGGTTAAATGTAAGGCACATGTGTAACTGTGTTATTGCTTGACAAATGTAGCTATGGTGACACTTTCATCTGATCTGAATTTTTATTTATTTTAATTTTTTTTTGTAATTTCAGTGCCAAATTTGTGAGAATCCTTCATGTGGTATAAAAATACACAACCAGTGTGTGGCCAGATATTTCAAAGGAAGAGTGGAGCCACGGTGTCCAGCTTGTGATGACTTTTGGCCTCATGAAATCCCTGGTAATTATCCATTGATGCGTGACACGCAAAAACAGCCTTAAATGTTCTCTACCGTTATAAATGTGATTCCTATTCTTTGATTCAGTTCATATCCAGTATATGTGATTTGCAAGCGAGGAACCAAAGGGAAACAGCTCATGTACAATCATTGTGTTCTTTGTTGTTTTTCCTGCAGAAGTCAAACGGCCCCATTCACAGTCCAGGAGATGAAGAGTCCAGTATCAGCTGTGCTCACTGTTCACTCAAAGTGTATTTTAATTGTTGTATATTTTTAAGCCGTTTTTTATAAACCAAGTTGTTAATAAAACATTTTATCGTCACTTTTTCAAAACTGAAGTCGGTTATTTCATTAATGTCTTTATATTATTTCTATTCACACATTTTAATTTTTCACATTTGTGTGTGTCTTTTTCAACATCATGTCAGCGCGTTCCTCTTCGTTCTGTTTCTGTATGAGACTATAAATACAGTGTCTGTTAAATTCTGGAGAAATCAAATGTCCGTTATTGTAACAGTTTGTCACACAGTGATTCATTCTCTTTCCTAATAATGATGAGGGTAGTTTTGGACATCAGTTCTTCTGAACAATTTCATGCCAAAGCAACGTTAAAATGTTGAGGTAATGCAGAAAGACGGGTCTGCTCAAAGGAAGAAATGCATGATTCAACTAATGTTTTATGATATTGCTGTTTTTATGTTGCTGTGTAATCAGTCGTATAAGATGTTATATAGATTAGAAAGTGATTTAAAGGACCAGAAAAAATTAAAACAAAAGAAAAAATGTAAATCTGTAATGTTACCGCAAATCTGGAATGAGATGAAGAAAACCAGCTTGTCTTCATTTTCTCACCAGATAAAACCATCAATTAAACCACTTTGTAGTTTAGTTGCAGGTCCATTTTAAGGCAAACAACTAGCCACTAATTCGAGCCACCAGTGGTTTCAATTTCTTACACTATGACTGAAACATATTTCTCTTCCAATATGCATAGTGACTTCAGAGTATATTTGCCTGAGAGGAGCCCTGATGCTGTATCTTCAGAGTGACAATGAACCAGATGGCTTTTCTAAACCATGGATAGAAAAAAGCATATATGAGCGGGTTCAGACAAGAATTAAAATACAGCAGCCAGGACACGATGGCCCAAGACGAAGCACTGTTGGAGGTGTCCTGTCCCGCAAGAGAAGGATAGTAATATGGACAGAAACTCAACAAAAACACCAGGATCACAATACCCAGAGTCCTGGCTGCCTTTCTCTCCGATTTCTTTGCCGTGATTGTGACTGTGCCGGCGGCAACGGCTGTAACGTGAGACTGCACGGCACGAGCCTGAGACACGGCCACCACGAACACTCTCGAGTACAGAACGAGGATGACCGAGCACGGGCCGATGAAAGTGAACACAAGGTCGACGGCTCCGGAGACGTAGTTAATCACCACCAAGCACTCCCCGTAGCAGGAGTTGTATCGGTCTGGCTGCCTGAGATGGTCCTTTAATATTAGACCGTTGTAGAGGAGTGAACAGGCCCAGCACAGACTCACAGACACCTCGGCTCTGCTGTGAGTGATCGTGTTGGCGTACTGCAGAGGATGACAAATAGCTACGTAGCGATCTATGGATATGAGCACCATGTTCCCCACAGAGGCCGAGGTGAGCGTGAAGCCAATAATGTAAGACAGAGCGCACATGAGGTCGCCCAGCAGCCAGCAGGCTTCTATGAAACGCACCGTCTCCACCGGCATCACCAGCAGCCCCACCAGGAGGTCGGAGACGGCCAGGGAGAGGAGGAGGACGTTGGTGGGGGTGTGGAGCTGTTTGAAGTGGGAGATGGAGATGATGACCAGCAGGTTGAGAGCTACAGTGAGCACAGAGATGGAGGAGAGCAGCGTGTAGAGGAGGACGGCGTCAGAGCGGGGACGCGTTGGACCCCTGCATGATGAGTTCAGGAGCTCAGGGTAGCAGAGTTCAGCTCTGTCCAGGGTCGTCATGATGCAGAGGAGACGTTGACCTGCTGGGTGAAGGAGTTCTCTGTTCTGACCAACACACTGCACAGCTCATTTGTCTCTGATGGAAATCCCTGTCCCTCCTCAATTGGCTGTCCTCTGCTGAGCATAATTAACTCCCTGCTGCATCCCGTCTATCTCTGTGCACTCCTAGTTTTTTTTTGTTTTTTTACATCTCTCCCCTTCCTCAACCCTCCCTCCTCTCCATTTTTCCATCCTCCCTTACATCACCATTTTGGATGATGTAAGATGTGGGTTTTGTGTGTTCTGTGAAGTGTGTAATTCTCTACACCTGACCATCCTGTCAAATGATTTACCGGGAGCACTGACACGTTTTTAAACCAGAACCAGAAAAAGGACAAAGCTCAGCTAACAGACCCTTCTAACTGTTCCACGCGGACTGTCCCTTAAATAGTTTTAGTAGGGTTGCTCTTCAATTCACACCAACTGCTGTGTGATTTGTTATAAAGCGGGATCCAAACGTGTGAAGCTACAGTGCAAATAATCAAATGGCTCAAATTAAAGCAAATCATTCAGATTCTCCGAATCAAATTCGAGCTACATGTGGCATTGACCATCTTACAGCCTTTGAATAAAAGATCAGTTTCCTTCGTGTGATGCAGCATTCAAATGGCAAACAGGTGGATTTGATCTCATCAATCTCAATTTTCCAGCAGAACATCTCTATTACGTCTCTAAGTGACGTCAGGATAGCGGGGAAAGGGCATTAGAGCTTAACATATTCAGATTGTTCTTCTAAGCAAGAAGCTTTCTCAGCACCAAATCACTGTTTCATATATGCTGAAGTTTTAGAGGACAGAAACTGTTAAACGCTTCAGACCAAAAGCAGGCCGATAGGAAATCAGATACAGAATTTAAGTGCAATACTCTAATTGACTAATGTCGTACCAAAAGAAGGGGGTCTGATTTTGTTGTCAGAGGACGAGTCGCTATCTCTGAACCACGTCTTCCTTCTTAGGACAAGAAACAAGGCCAAACAACTGAAGTGGATTCATCTACAAGGGGATAGGCGCCAAACAAATGGCTTTATCAAAGTCTAACACTAGCTGTTGTTTGTTCATTTAACTCGCCCCAGACTTGTGTCTGCTGCTTTCAGATCCGGAAGTCATCCAGAAAGTCTGCTTTTTAGTCTGTCTGCTCGTCCTGAGGACTCTGCAGGTTCAGAGAAGAGCATGTGGTCACCAGGCATAGACCTGGACATACAGCCAGAGAAGGCTGCATGGACTGTCACGTTGATAAGGAATACAGGAAACCATTATCACATCTACAGCCACTGCAGAGGCCAGGAGTGGTTGATATGGGGTCAGTCACAACCCAGGTGGTCAGGGCCTCTCTGTCAGCCAGGCACGGGACCTCCAATGTCATCACTACAGGTAATACACACAGTTTTCCTCTGGCAAGTTCACAGCCCTCCTGGATGACAGAGTGATCCTGCCTCATACCTCTTGGAGATCAGCTACAGGTGAAGAGGTTCAGCCGGACTGTAATTAAGACTCAGACTACAACTGCAGGAAGAGTTTCTCAGCCGCATTGTTTCGTACCCCTCACATTTACTCCCGAGTGGGCCAAATGACACAGCTTCTTTTAGAATAACTACAGGTAGCTGCTGCACCTGCACTAGCACATATCCATGGCATTATTATTTACAGGACAGATTAATACTGCAATATTACAAAGGACAACATATGGAGCTATATAGTGAACCAAAAGAGAGTCCTACAAGTGAGGTGAATATGTTTTATATTTCAGATTCTTCATAGTAGCCTCCTTTTGCTTTGTTGATAGGTTGGCACATCCCTGGCATTCTCTCAGTGACCATCATGAGGTAGTCACCTGCAGTGTTTTTTTCAGGATTGGAATCAGTTGGACAACAGAATGAAGGAAAAGCACCTCTAGGAAATCCTCCAAGGCTGTTTGGTGTGTTTGGTTTTTATGTCTTCAGTACCCTTGAATAGGGCATGTCAAACTGTTGACTGGGTAACGACCATCTCAGCCTCTTCAGAGCAAAAATGGTGGGACAATCCCAATTTCTTTTGTCCATATTAATCATTCAGACCTATCCCTTTAGTGCTCCTGTAGAACGTAGAACCCCATTTACTATTATCTGTACCACCTGTCATCCCGTGAAAAGGCTGGATCGATGTACAAAACGGTTTCCTCTGATCAGCATGCCTCTCTCTCTAAAAAAAAACAAAAAACGTTACACAGTCTAAACCTAAAAAGACAGATCCAGGGTCTAGTTGGTTCTTTGTAACTTCCTTTCAGTTTGTTTCTGTCTGAAATCTTTCTTCAGATAACACTGGGTCAATTCAACACCAAAGTACCAAGATGTGAAACGACAGACATTTTCTCTGAGTTTCCTTCTGATACAGTTGTGTGGAATATGGTTGCATCATGTGTTGTTGTTAAAGCGTGTTTATTAACGCCTTCAACCGGAGGTCCCTTGTGCTCTAATGTGTTATCAGACATTATCAAAAGGTGTAAACGTGTCCCCCTGGTGCACAGCCCAGTCAACAACTTTGTTTTTCTGTATGAAACAAATGAGCTACCTGAGGTCCTGATGACCTTGATGAGCTTATGTGGTCATAAAACAACTTTTACACCACTAGATTGGTGGATCTGCATTAATTACTGAATTACCCTTAACCAGTGAAGTGCATTCACAGGTTGTTTAGATGGATATGAATGCAGAGCTCATGTGTTTCCGTCATTTAAAGAACACATTAAATCATTACAGTACATTTATTCTAACAGTTCCTCACAGCATTTATTTCTCTGCTTAGATTTAAGATTTATTTATTTTTATCTTTAAACTGTCTGTATAGGACACATTATGTCTATACGTGTCAGTACATTAGCAGTTTACGCCACTGTTACCCTGGTTCAAGGTTGTGAACCCTTTCAGTCTCCAGTGATGAGGACGGGTGAGACACGTTGTACTCACATGTCTAGTGTGTGACTCAGTAGCATGACTGGACTAGGTTGTGAGTGACATAACACATCACACTATGAAACTTTGTTCCTGCTTGTAAACTAAAAGTGCTCTGACAAAAATTCTTCTGCTCAAGTGCTTATGTGACTAATCAGACACTAGATGGCCCTGTTGGTAAGGCATCTGGTACTGACCTACTTAGCTAGCTAGCTAGAGGACTTACTGCTCCTTCTCATTTCAACATGTCTATGATGTAAAGTGGGTAAAGTTTTTTTTTCTTGTGCATTTTTACATATTTTTTTCTTTATTTTTTTGCTGTTGATATGTTGTTGTTTTTTTTTCTCACCGCCTAAAGCCATATTACCTTTATGGATATTTTGCTGTGACCTGTCCTGTTTACGACTCTGAGTAGTAGGAGAATGACAAACTATACAACAGACGTCGAGTGCAATTCAACAAGCTACATTAAATAGAGAATTATATTTTATTACTTCAATTTAAAAAAATAAAATAAAATAAGAACTTTAATAATTTGGATTAGTTTTTGCAGTGATTTATACATATGAATGTGAGTGTGTATACAGTATACAGTGTATACTGAAACTCTGGCTCTGTTATTGTAGAATAAACATGTTAATGTGTTAGTTGTACAGTGACTAATTGAACCTTCTTATTACTGTCATGTGTTTTATAATAGAAGTATATAACACACAGTACATAGTTATGTGCCAAAAAGCTAAATAAGATAAGATAAGATAAGATAAGATAAGATAAGATAAGATAAGATAAGATAAGATAAGATAAGATAAGATAAGATAAGATAAGATAAGATAAGCCTTTATTGATCCCCATTAGGGAAATTCAAATGTTACACCAGCACTTGTCAAGAAAACTAGGGACTAGTGACCAAAGACAAATTGAATAGGACAGAGAGAGCAGGCAGCAAAAAGACATTAAATAGGATAGAGAAAACAGACAAGAACAAAGTGACAAAAGTTGTAGATAAAATGACGATAGAAAATAAAGTACAGTATGGGCTCAGTGAGAACAGAGCTGTGTGCTGTCCAAACTGCTGCTATACTGTCTGATGGGAGTGGGCACAAAGGACCCTCCACCAAAGAAGCGAGAAGGAAATGGGAGAGAAATAATGTTTCCTTTTCATATCTGTGTTCCTTACAGAAGAACTGAGCTGGCAGAGAGAAATAGAGCTGTTCCTAGAGAGCAAGGCCAGATTAAATGACTCATCATGATAAAAAGAGGGACGTACTTGTTAAATTAATTTCTAAATGTAACACAGTTTTAATGAGTTGGATCTGTGAGGTTTGTGATGCTATAATTTCTGTGTATTTATAATATACAGTTTGATCAGATTTGATCTTATTTTATTTCATTTTCGTTTTTAGAGGAATAACTGTTGATTTTGTAGTTCTCGTTGGTCTTCAAACATCAAATCAATTTTCCAGTTTGATGGCAAATATTTGTGATGCTTTCGGGGACTATACTTGCAGATATATTCATTTTAATTGGTACTTTCTATGAAAGGATTTTAGACTTCTAAACATAATGTATTAATTTACATCAGTGCTGCTTGGATTTTTCACATATACTAAATGATCATAAAGTCCTATTTGGATCTTAATTAGGATGACGTATAATAAATCTACAAAATGTGAAAACCTTTCAATCCCGAAAGAGTTAACAGTGCAATAAATACAGTTGGTTTGAAATACAAAATAAATAATTAATGCAGATTTATAAATGAAATACACATTTTTAAAGTGGGGCTGACAGAGAATTTTACTCCCACACAAACACACCGGTAAACATGCATGCCCACACACATTAGCACGCCCGGTTTGACATGTTTTTTCTTCCATACACTGCAGCCTAATTGATTCTCATTTTAATTATGTTGACCCAGACTCCGTCTCTCTTCTTCACTGACAACAAAAACCAGCGCCGGCCGGCAGTCTGCCTCTCACACTGTGAGGATGACACCTCCGTCTCCTTACAGAGCAACGAGTCGAGGATCCACTTTGATGTCACTCCTCCTCAAAGGAAAGGTCAAAATAATAAATGTAGACCCAATTGATGGGTTGGCAGGGGGGCGTGGGGGTTTCGGCGCTGATTTTTGGACGAGTGCTCCCCTAAAGGAGTAATGAATTCATACAGTCAGGCATGGCCAAAGAGGAAAACAGCATGAGACCCCTTTTCCATGAAAAGGTTGATCTAAATCTGCAGACAAGCCTGGCTCCTTCTTCCCACTCGTTCAGCGACACATCACTTCGTCCTTTCTCTCCCAAACACTGACTCATACATGTGTGAATAAATACTTTGTCTTTCTTTTGATATACATCTCTACATAGGCATCAACTCTTTCTCTGGTTCTCTGAGAGGTTAAACCAGATGCATCTAAAAAAGGGGGGGAGGCCTTCATGGCAAGACGCCTTTGATTCAAGGGTAAAAAAGGTAAAAACAAACAAAATAAACACACACACACTAATGCTTAAATATGTCTTTGAAGAGTCCTTGGGTCACCCAGGTCATGAAATATGTGTTAGTGGGTCAAAGGCAACAGAGCTACACCCTTCTCTAACCCTCTGTTCACCATTACAAACTCATGCTTTGCAGCTCCCGCACTTTTTTTGTTCCAAACTGTAATAAAGATCCAAACATTTCCCAACATCACGCTATGTAGTTCCGAATGAATAACACATAAATGTGAGATAAATAATACACTCGAGTAAAAGCAGCAAAGTGAAATCAAAAGCAGTTTGGAGAGATGTGCAGCAGAGTGGTTTTCAATATACCCAAAAGTAATGGCCCCGGATACATTAATACAAACTTTAACACTGATCAAATTCAAAATGAATTCAGATTTAAAGTTTGTCACAAACACAGAAGAAAGAAAAAAATATAAGTCAATATATTGGCCTGTATAAAGCAGTATAAGAAATGGCCTTATATTTTCAGCATTATATTACACAGCTGGTATCTTATTATTCTAATGTTTCCAATCTTGTATCTAAATTATCTTATATGTATTTAAAATAACTATGGATTTTACTTGTCTTATTGGATAAAGTAGCCATGGAAGAAATCGCAGTCCTCCTATTTAAGCTGTATTAATTGTAATAATTGGTTTGAAGCATACTTTGGTGTAACTAGAAGAAGATTCAAACAATTGTTAATATTTTAGAAACTATAACTCCATCTGTAAGTAAAAAATCTAAAGAGATCTTGGCAACTTGTATTACTATTAAGTATCTTAACTCTTATGACGTGTATTAAACGCATAATGTAAAATATTAAATTCTAACAAACCAGCTATAAATGTTACATATTGAGACTTAAATTACAGTAGCAAAGAATTATAAAAAGTACATTTCCTTCTTGAATTTGAGGCAAATTGTACCTCGATCACCACCCGAGTAAATGTATTTAAACCTGGAGATGAATTAATATCGGGCGACCTAAGGGTCCCTTATGTGCTGCCATTCAGTAACCAGACCTTTATGGCGCTGCCTCACCGCCTCGACGACAAACGCTCACTCAAACACTAAGATATGATTTCTTGCCCCAGACAAACGCAATTTCCTGATCGGCCACAGTCCCTGCGAGCCACGTCAAGACGCGCACTCACGCCGTGCTGCCAGTTTCCGCCGGAGGACACGGAGCCGCTCCAGGCTTCAATTACTTGCGCAGTCCTGCCGTGAATCACACATCACCACGGCAACCGGCGTTCACACCGAGTCCCCGTCAGCATCGGTGAGATCTGAGCCCATCCACAGGCGACCGGAGAGCCCACGGAACCACAGTAAGTTTTACCCCTCTTCCTCTGTGGATATTTCTGATGGCGCAGCTGTTTCTATTAGATAGGACTGTGTGTGGATTGGTCCTGTCCCGCTGCGAAATATATCAAATATTTACATAGGCTAACTGAGATTAGGCTCATTTGTTGTTTTCTATCAGCTTTAGGTTGTGAATGGACAATTATTAACAGTTCATATGTTGGTGTATGTGTATCTGTGACGCCTGAAATGCGTTGTAGTTTGCGCTATAGCCTTCCTCCACATTATATAAGGGCCTAGAATGAAATCGTTTGATTGTCCTCGTGGATTAGTGGAAATAACTGAATCTGCAACTCATAAACAAATCAAGCCCAATCCTGCCAAAAAACGTGCAAGATGAGACATCCGAACCGCAATAGATAAGATGTGCTTCATCAGCCTTTTGTTTTCTATGTGTGCTCTCTGATTTTTAGTTGCACAGCCTGTGCGTCTCGTCGCAGCACTCTCCAATGCAGCAAGTTCAGATATGCATGACCAGTGAACCCTGAAAAACTTGACAGGCACTGGTAGCAAACACTGTGCTCTTACCTATTCATAGCACAGCATGCTTTCACCTTTAGGAGGCTCTCTGTCCTTCATTATGTCACTTTCTGGCAGATAGATTCAACTATAAAATCATTAAAAATCTTAAAGAGTTGGTAAACTGTATGTAGTAATGTGTGGCTGTGCATTTAAAAGATGTCAGTGGCAGCTGATTTGTTTTTGCTGGACTCAGTTTCCTGTCAGAGTGTGGGAACACTGAGTGTTTGACAGCAACGCTCGACTCATTTGTTAATCACAGATTCAGGATGATTCATTGTACCACATTTCACTCCAACTGCGGGGAGGGAAATCGATGGTCAGCACAGATGACCACTTTAACCACCCACTCACCAAGAACTATGTGCTGTAGTATGAGTAACATACTCATTCTTTTTTTTTTTTTACCTGACAAAGATATCAGATGTCCTCAGTTCAGCTTGATTTAATGAGAAAACATAATATCATCAATATCATCCATCCACTTGATGACAGCGTGCACTTCCCTCTCAGTCGGATCGCTTATTCACAGCTGTGTCTAGAGGCCTTTGGTAAATGATCTCCTTTATTAAAAACACATTTCCTGTGCATCAGGGATCTCTCCGGCAGTACAAAAAAACAAACTCTTTGCCTCCTGGTTTGTGTATCATCATTGTGAGTCGCTGGCGTCGGTGGGACGGTGGGGTCCTTGGCTGGGGAAAGGTGTTATGTTGCACTGAATGACATAAGTGTCTCCTCCCCTCTTTCTTCCACGTTAAGATGATTTGAGTGAGGTAGAGAGAATCAAATCATCATCGGATATGAGCTGTGTGTTAGGTTTAGATAGATAGATAGATAGATAGATAGATAGATAGATAGATAGATAGATAGATAGATAGATAGATAGATAGATAGATAGATAGATCACACACAGTTATAAAACATGTTTAGACTTTTGGATTGTATAAACAGGAAGAGAAGAGAACAAACTCCCCCGCGTCCTGACCTTATTTACCATAATTATCATAATCTTGCAGAATAATTCACTAGGCAGCTATTAAAAGATGATTTGAAATAAGCTTAATTGCTTTCTTATCAAGAGTTATGTAACAAGACGAGGCTACTGTCATATTTGTGTTGTGAAAACATGGCTGAAGCGTGCAGCTGGCTTAGCTTAGCATAAAGATTGGAAACCGCTAGGCTAGAAGGTAAGATAACCTGCCAGACAGCAGCTATAAAGTGTCTTATTGTGTGGGAGTGGAAATGACACATTTTACATTACTAAACTGTTCCAATCTATCATCCTTGATCCAATTTTATACTGAGGCACAGAGTCTCTGTTTGCCAGCCGTCAAAGCTAACAACTACTCTTTCCTTGAGGCAAATGATCATGTCACTGTGCTGATGCACTCACGATAACAATGCTAATATGCTGGGGTTATACACTGCCTGGCCAAAACAAAGTCGCCATCAAAACAAAAGGTCACACCCTCTAATATTTCATTGGATTGCCTTTAACTTCATTAATTTTATCTGTATTGTTCACAAAGATCTTGTATTGATGAAGGGAGAGTCCCGCCCCTGCACAAAGTCTTCTCCAGCACATCCCAAAGATTCAGGTCTGGACTCTGTGGTGGACAATCCATCTGTGAAAGTGATATCTCATTTTCCCTAAACCATTCCTCCACTATTTGAGCCCCATGAATTCTGGTATTGTCATCTTGGAATATGCCCATACCATCAGGGAAGAAAAAAATCCATTGATGTAATAACCTGGTCATTCAGTATATTCAGCTGACCTCATTCTTTGGGCATAATGTTGCTGAACCTAGACCTGAGCAACTGCAGCAAAAACCCAGATCATAGCACTGCCCCCCCAGGCTGGTACAGTAAACACTGGGTATGATGGTGGCATCACTTCATCAGCCTCTCTTCTTACCCTGATAAAAGTCCAGTCTTTATGCTCCCTAGCAAACTGACGCCATTTTTTCCAGTTACCCTCACTAATTTAATGTTCTTACTTTCACTATTAAACATAGCACTGAGTTTTAATGGTGTTTTACCTTTAGCTTCAAACACACAGTGCAACTGTGCAAATAAATATGTATAGCGTTATGGGGAGATTTGTCAGTCCTTTACTAGCAGGGCTAAAAACTCTTGTTCTTGGAGTGAGACAAATGCAAATGCTTGTTCTTAAGATAATTTGTTGTTCAGTGTATTTAATATGACTCTTTTCCCATTTATCCTAACTTCACTCTTATTTTCTCAACATGTTTTGTGTCCTGGCAGGGTCATCAAGAGGATTTGTCACATTTGCTTATAAAAATCAGACTGACCTGAGCATTCGGTCCCTGATTTCACGATCCATCCAAGCATTTTCAGGCAGTCGAGCAGCTATGGTGAAGCTGGGCAGCAATTTGTCCGATAAGCTGGAGAAGCAGCCTTCTGCGGACGATGGCTTTGATAACATCCCCCTCATCACACCCCTGGAGGTCAAACAGCTCCACCAGCCATTTGCAGAGAAGGTAGTTCTATGTCCGAAAGTATTAGGCCAACAGATTACACTAACTGCAGAACTTGCTAGACAAACAGCATTAAAATTCATGTGGGCGTACTTACCTTCCTAGCATAAACACTGAAACTGCTGTATTTACTTTTCCTTACCATCCTGGGTTAAAACTTTGCCATCAACCCATGTGGTGCAAGCACCTCCTTGAATGTATAATGCAAGACGAAAGCCTTCAGAGTCATATTTTGGTTGGATGAAGCACTTAGCAGTACAGGATGTTCCACCCACTGAGGAGCTGGTGGTGAAACATTAATGTCAAAACACCCTGCAGTTCCAAAATGTGTTTTTAAAGTACTGATTAAACCGGACTGCTTTTGCAAATGATGCTCGTTTTAGGCACAAAACAGTGTTTTCAGGGGATTTTCAGGGGATCAAGTCAAAGTGACATTGCGTTGGCTCTGCTGCAGGTCATTGTGAAGACATCAACACAGTACCAGCTGCAGCAGAAGAAAAGGAGCAAGCTGTACATCCCCAACATTAAGAAGCTGAATATCAACTTCTACAGCGATGTCTCAGACAAAGCCAAGGTACAACAATCTAATACCTATTTTGAGATTAGTCAGGGGATTTTGTTGTTTCTATTTCGTTACAACCACCACAAAGAAAACGATGCTCCAATGTATTACATTGCTAAAAACAGTTCACCACTAGTGGCTGAGAAATGATTCCTAAAAAAAATTGTCCTCTTTTAAATCAAATTAACTTATTTAAAAAAAACTTTATATTCACCTTGGTTATCTGTTCAGAAGACACCATTGACTGTATACAAATTTGAAACCAAAATATTGCACATATGGGTGCTCCCATCTTGTGCTAGTGCCATCATATGATGCTACACAGTAGTGATACTACACAGTAGTGATACTACCCAGTAGTGACCGCACAGTACAGCTTTAGTGACAAGGTCCCACTTCCAACCTTCCTACCTAAATGTCCGCACCTATCAGCATCCTCTTGGCCTCAAAAATGGAATCTGTAAATGACCAAATTTAGAACATAAACATAAATGGTGTCTTAGGTAATGCATGTAACTCATCCATATACATTTTATCATGACTAAGTGGTATGAATAATGAAGGGCATGACCGTTTTGAGTGACAGGTGGCGTCCCCCGCCTTCCTCAGATTTGCTCATGCTCCACCTCATTTTTGACAAAATGATGACCATAAGTGTACTTTGAGTGACATTAGACATGCTGACAGTGTCTCTGACAATGTCTCTGGCGACGCTGATGGAGTTGTAGCTTTTGTTGTTTGTTGTGTGAACATACTACGCACAGTTCAGAATGTGGTTGAGATCTTTCGTCTCCACTTCAAGTGGCATTTATATGTGTGGTTTTTGTTGTGTGTGTTTTTGCTCAGATTACAGGTCTGATCCTCATCACTTTGGCCTTCTTGACCAGTTTGCTCCTCCTGCTCATGTACAAAGCTATGTGGTACGACCAGCTTACCTGCCCAGAGGGTTTCATCCTCAAGGTAGGCATCATACACGTACATACAGTACGCACATATTCACGCCAACACTCACATGTAAATGACCTCTCAAACCCAGTCCAAGTCATTACAACACTGCTAAGCATACTGCATGTCATTTTTAAGTGTGCATATCTAGTCTCTGGGGGATCTACTCACCTACACAGACGCATACAGTAGTTGAGTTTCCATCACTTCTGCAGAGACTTCCCCTCATGCTAGTGCTATCTAAGTCCTAAAGTCATAAGACTTCTCAACAGTATTAAGGAAATCCTACACAGTGTGACTGAGTAAACAGAGTTATATCTTGGCAACACGAATAATACAAATATACACATGCACTGATGCATGTACAGGGATTGACGGGACTTAGGGATACACTGGAATGCCGGACCAGCAGCTCATATCACAGTCTCATCCTTGGATATCACAAACTTTTTGCAGCTGAAATAGTCTGAGCAAATCCAGCTCAAAGAGTGCTCTACAAACCAGCTCCTCTGGTGTTTTGTTTCTCAGCACAACCTCACTTCCTTTACATCAAGAAGACTCACTAAAAACTGTCACTGGAAACCCAAACTCATTGTTTCCCGACACCTTGGAGGCATTGCGTACCGGGCCAGTTAAAGTAGCAGAGGAAAATGAGATGGTGGGATAGACAGAAAGAGAGAGAGAGAGAGGGGAGGAAGAAAAGGGAGTGACGAAGTCCGCTTTCTGGTCGGGCAGAGATTGGGATGCCCGCCTGTGAATCGGAGGGGTCTTTAATTAGAGCTGAGCGTGACTAAACTGTGATTAAAGGCTTAACAGTGAGGGGGGAAGCAAGGAAGGGAAGGGGGAGGGATGGGAGGACCTTCCGGCAAGGCTTTTGAAGTTTTTTGCCGGTTACAGTTGCTTTTAGCATTTTTTTCCCCTCTGCTAATGCGTTGTTGGAGACATAAAAAAGAGGATGGAGGGTGGCATAGTCACCGCTGTGCTTTTGAGGAGCTCGACTCCTCAGCACGAGGGAAGGTCAGGTAGTCGATGCTTAAAAAGGGAGGTCAGGACAATTCAGCAGGCACTTTCCAAAGCAGAACATTAAACGAATTGACACTTTGATTCCGTTTGCCTAACTTTATCTCACGCACACCTTCAATCTCCTCAGATGAAAGTTTAGAGATGTTGTGCAGGATTCTCTTTCCTCCATTAAAGACGCATTTTACCACAAGCGTTTCTATCAACTGTGTGGTTTTTTCTGTTGGTGTTGATGCAGTTTGTCTCTAAAATGTCTTCATCGTTCTGGTGTAACAGCAGAAGCACTGCACCCCTGCAGCTCTGGAGATGTATTACACAGAGCAGCAGCAGCAGGAGCCGGAGCCGGGAGTCCACGGCAGCACCGGGCTGTACGCCGCCCTCACCCACCTCAACCAGCTCAAGAGGACTGGGCCTGAGCTGCCATCGCCATGGTTACCAGTCATCGGCGCTCTGAAAGAGGCTGAGGTGGCCAAACAAGGCAGCGAGGAGGGAGAGGAGTGAAGGAGCTAATGGAAATGTAGGTGTTAGTGGAGAAAAATTATTACGGGCACATAGTTTATGTTTTATTTTTTGTTTTTTTGTTTTTTTTTTGTCAGGGTGCGTGTGTTCAAGATGTTGTTTCTTCCCCCCTGGCAGCAGTCCATTGAGTCACTTGCTTATACTGGTGCTCCAAAACACTTAAAGGTGTCTGAATATAAACTGACATTTGAAAATCGAGAATGTATGCGTGTGGTGAGTTGTTGCGGTTAGAGGCCGGAATGTGTTTGACTTTTACAGCATTACTAGTCATGACTAAAGTCGGCCATCTGCATCCTGTGCGTGTGTACGCTCATGTAAATACTGTACACTGTAAATGCTAACTTGTATATGAGCACATATGTACCGTATGCACATCTATTTGCGCTCATGTGCAGCATGTGTGTGTGTGCATGCCCACACTGTATACATGTGTATTTGACGGAGCGAGTTGGAGGTGAGAGAAGGGAAGCGAGGCGAGAACTCGGAATGAACAGTGAAGATGACAAGATTTTAATTTGAATAACTGCTGCGAGTTCTCACCTTGTTGTCTCACCGTCTATTCATGTAGAGCAGAATGTATGAAATCATTAGTGAATGTGCTCGCTGTTAATTATCCGCAGACTTTGAGATGCAGTTTGGTAAAAAGCCACAGAGGAAGGCGAGTTGCACTCTGGGTACTTTGGAAAGGATTGGGTTGTTTTGTGTAGAATTTATTTCCAGAAAAAATCAGTGTTAAATTAAATCGATAGCACAAGTAAAGAGACCTGGATAGTTTCCGAGCCCAGAATGACTTCGTCTTCAGCTACGTTACGATGTGAGCGTCATGCTGTAATAATAAACTGAATCTCAGTCATTTCAGTAGAGCTATGTGTTCATGTAAGTAAGCTATTGGTAGACGCTAGCCAGATTTTTTACCATCCTAGTTTTTAGGTTGCGTTTTTTGTTATTAATTTAGCTTTTAATTTATGTTGCTGTGAGCGTTGTGTAATGATGACCACGTACAGTGTTAGAATCACAGGGCTGACTCATCTTGATGCATATATGAATGTATGACATAGCTGCTGTTCATAATTAATGCTGATGCTGTTTCACCTTAAAACTTCTGTAGTGTTTGCAGTTTATATTTATTTAATTAACAGAGTATTTATCTATACGTTATTTGATGTCTTTTTAATGGAAGGTTTGTGTTTGAATTGTAAAGATGAGAAATTATTTTCAGATCTGCCATACACCCCCAACAATGTGAAGTGCGTTGTTTTTTACAATTAGAAATAATCCACAATTACCCGAGTCTTGTAGTTTGAGTCTTTTCTTTTTTCTTTTCTTTTTTTTTTTTTGAAGTGGTGGTGGTGGTGAAGGGGGCTCTTTGTGTGAGATCACTGCACAGCTTGTCTCCACGGGTTCAAGAGCCAATCGTTTACATCAGGCCCATCTGCTCTGATGTCAGGGACCGAGCAGAAAATAAATGGCTGAAACGTTGGGCTCTCACACTAACAACCTACCCTGTAGTGACCTGCGTTAATGATTAGCACGGATTGATGAGAATTTCAGGTTCTGATGAGATTAGTATAAACACTACTCAGTAATCTGCTGTCTATCTATTTAACTAATACAGACATACAGTAAACCCGGTGTAGCCCTCGTATCCCAGCATATAATGGTTTTTAATAAACAAAAGCATGATATTACACTATTCTCCCAGATTTCTGAGGAAAAATATTGGACCTTTTACTCCACTTGACAAATTTAAATGTCGTAAACTGTGATTAATTGACGTAGGTTTAATTGCTTGATTTGCTCCATCTTGACATACAAAATGACAGTTCTTACATACATATATGCACTGGTTAAATCTATATATAGTATTCATCCATCGTGGTGTACTGTAATAGCAGTCAGAGTGAGAACTGAAGATAATTTAGTATTACACAAAATATAACCTCAGTACGAAACGAATCAGGAATGATCTGATCATTTTTTATTAGAAGTTTCTGAGCCACTCTGAAGTTCATCGTTAATCCAGAGGTTCTGTTGATTGAAAACTGACAGTCTGATCGCTTTGAACATGTTTCTGAGCAACACAAATATTATGACTACTCTTAAATTACTAATAGTGTAAATATTACTTGCAGTTTTCTGCCTCGTATGTCAAAGCTAAAGCAGCTACAGATGTTTTGCAGTTTCGTAAAACTAAAGCAGGGACAGTTAGTTTCTGAACTGCACCTTAGTCACTGAGAGACTAAGGTGCAGTTCAGAAACTAACTCTGACTAGTTTTGATGAAATAGAATGGAAAATAAAATGTAAAAACAACAACAACAACAGTAAATCGTTACCTTGTCGCCTTTTTTATTTTATGTGAAGGATTTCAGTGCTGCTACTCTTTAAGCCACACATCAATATGTTTTGGTGAACATTTGCTAGTCGTACTGTTGGGTATATATATATATATTTTTTTTTTTTTTAAATCCTGAATCAGGAGAAGAATGCACAGCTCCTATTGTGCCGTTTTGCTCAAAGATGATCAGTATGCATAGAATTCAAAATATGATTCCTTCCTTCTCCTCAAACTTTAGTTTTGCAATTCAAAGCCAAGCCACATCCTCCGGTTCTCCCTCTCTTTGCTGGGTTCTCTGCTGTGAGCCTGTCTGCATCTCATTTACACTCACATATTTTCACACCATCGCAGTAAACCCAAAGATGTGTGGCTTGAATGTTGTGTATGCATGTGTGTGTGTGTGTGTGTCACTATGAAATCATTAACCTAAACGTTTGTGTGTGTCTGCTGCAAGACTGTGTGTGAGCCCATGCTTAGCCTGTTAATTAAATCTACATTACACCCTGTTTAGCCTTTAGGGGTTTTTTTCTCTCTCCACCGTTACTGGGTGACATGCTTTAGATGCTCTTGGCCCAGGGCATGGAATTAAATAAAGTGCTAAAAAATATTTATTAGGGCATTTACAGATCCCATGCTTGGTCAAGGCATCGCATGTTCTGCCAAAAAGGCTTATATTCAGGGCTGGAGGAAAATACTGTAAAATCAGACGAGTAGTCACGTAAAGGCCGCCAAGCCCATTTTCCTGCTTTATGGCATCAACAGATCTGAACAGTAAAATAGCAGGTTGGCTTTTTAATTTGTTCTGACCGTTCGGAGTCCCCCGCCCCTCGCGCGTTCCCCCCGCGTTCCCCCTGCCCCTGGAGATTGAGAGGAGAGGCCCGGAAAAAAAAAAAGAAAAAAAAAAAAAAAAAGAGAGGAGAGGAGAGGCCACGCCAAGAGTCATTTAGCCGTTAGCATCCCACCAGATTCACATTCCTCTGATGTCACTCTAATGTTGGAGAGAACGAGGGAGGTTTTCACGGTGATGTAAGTACTGTCCTTCTCATTTTATGTTTGTCATGCATGCTTTGCCACTTTTTCAATAAAATGATAAAAACACAACGAAAAGATAGCCATCTGTGAACCCAGGAGACAGAGAGCCATGATATAAAACAAGTGATAAATAGGGTTCACTTTTACTCACAAACCTAAAGAGATACTTGGCATTTTTTTTCTAACTTCGATGAAAAAAAAACAAGTCGCTATCATGTATGATGCGCTAGTCATGAGGTTTTTCAAGATGGCGGCGCCCATGAGTGCAGCTCTTCAGCATGGTGTTTACTTGGAAGCTGCAGCCTCTTTCCCTCCGTCCTCTGACATGTCCACATATTTCCTTTGATGCATCTTCTGTAAAGGCAGAACTTCCTTCCTCATTGTGTTATTTCATGGTGTGAAATTTAAGTTAAGAAACCTTGGCAGTTTTATATTTTTAGAGCTAGAAGAGAAAAAATTTGGGAACAGCAGCTGAAATCCTTGTCTCTGATTGGCTACTCCTGCCCCGAGGATGCATATAATTAATCATGTGATCGCTTGAGACTTGCTCCTAAAGGTTAGGTATGTACTTTTTTAAGTAGGAGCAAGCAGATGTGTCTTATCGCCCACACAAACACAAAAACAAAGTCTTTTTTTTTTTTTTGAGAAAAAGAGGAAATGAGGGCAAGACAACAAGACAGGGGAGAAATGGAACGAGATGAACAAGAGAGAAAGAGCAGATGAGAGGCCTGGGAAGAGGAGGTGGGGGGTGAGGATTGGAGCAGAAGAAGAGGAGGCGGCGGAGGCCAAGAGGCGTGGAGGAGGTAGCGGTGGAGGAGGAGGGTGAATCCAAGCTGACCCCTGTGTCTGTGTGTGTTGTTGTGTGTCTCAGTGGGTTTCCTCTGCCCTGGCGCCAGCTGGAAATGCCTCCACTAAGCAGAGGCAGTACACACATCATCCTCCATTCACCCCCGTTCAGTCCCCTTTGATGAGAGTAACACTATACATGCTCCGCAAGCCTCGCAGATCCTATCGAGCTGCCGTTTAAAGGGCATGGGCCGGAGCCGGGGCAGCTGATCATAACTTATCAAGAGCTCCGTGGCACTGTCGTCCAGTTTAACTGCCCTGCGGAGTAAATAAAAGCAGGGACAATTGAGGAGGCTTTATAATTGGGTGATGTAGTTACAGTGGCACAGGTTTCATGAAGTACGCTGCCACCTAGGGGCCATCTCCCATTGTTGCAAAGAGGATTGTCTCTTCTGCCTATTCTAAAATATTCGTTACAGCATTTAAGTGTTTTCTTAAAATTGCTGAAAGCCTGATGTCTTCATTCTCTCCTTTCTCCTCTTTTTTTTTTTTTTTTTTGTTTTACTTTACAAGGTTAATTAAACCTGTTGGCCACAACTTGAATACCTGCAATCAGATCAGTCACAGTTTAAAGTCGAACCTCATGATGGCCCTTTTAAAATGACTCAACAGCCATGAAATTAGTCATTAGTTTGTTATCCTGCCGTGATGCTGCCCTCATGCAGCTAAAACCTCTCCAGTAAACAATTACCCGACCGACACAGCGAGGTAAAGGCCCAAAGCTGCAGCCCAGACGTGCCGTGAGGAAGAAAAACAACCGGCTTTGCTTAGCTTAGCTTTAGTTTGCTTTGTTCTGGCCATTACTGAGCCGAAATATTGTCATTACTCATAGACCAAATCATTTTACGACATCCTGCGATTAAACTTTAAGCTAATAGGTTAATGAGTCAAATGAAGTTTGAATGCTGAAGGTTGGTTTCTATTAGCGATGGCAATGCA
This sequence comes from Mugil cephalus, assembly GCF_022458985.1. Taxonomy (NCBI): domain Eukaryota; kingdom Metazoa; phylum Chordata; class Actinopteri; order Mugiliformes; family Mugilidae; genus Mugil; species Mugil cephalus. The sequence continues at coordinate 5,038,235 of NC_061771.1, forward strand.
GGGAGAAGTGCAGCGTTGCATGGTTTACACACACACACACACACGCACACACACACACACACATGCAAACACAAACAGAGAACAGACTGGTTTGATTTAGGTTTTGCGGTCCCCTCCTGGTGCAGCCTCAGACAGGCAGGCAGAGAGGACCAGAGTGCAGTGAACCCCGGCTCAGCCTGAGCCCGGCTGTCTCTGCTAAGCTTCAAGTTGAAACCCTCCAAATTGGGTTTAATCTGTGTTTTGCTTTGCCAATTATCGACCCGCAGAGCCGCATGGCAAATGGGGATGAATGAGCTTTGGATGGGCCTGGTTGAGAGGAAGGTCACAGCGTGATTAATGGTGATCGGATGAATCCATGAGTCGGGCCGGCTATAACTCGGGATGAGTTATCAGCTAAGGAGCATGTGCAGGACAAATGCAGAGCAGGGTGAAGCAGAAATCCTGTTCGACTGTTGTAATCTGAAAACGCAATTCAAGTCAAGTGGCTGCCAAAACCAAACTGGGCTTCCAGTGCATCACATTTATTTTTCAATCCATGAGGTTCATAAATATATCCAGACTAGAGATGTGGTCTCTGTGTCCCATGGTGGCAGAGCTGTTGTACTTTCATTAAGATTAATATGCTGTCTGTAGGTTTGCTGTTGTAGTAAATGTTTCATGTATCAGAGTAGAGTGAGGAAGTGTGATGACAACTTGACTACCATTAGTGTTTCTTTTTAGAGTTGACGTTACAGTGTTTTGTTTTCAGAGACATTACGTAGATTTTACAAGTGAGAATCAGTTTAGTCGACCAAACAATAAATCTCACCTCTGGATTAACACTCCTTTTGAGTGGTGGTGTCTGAGGATGAAGCCTGCTTCTGTGGAGGAGCGGATCGTCTGCACGTTTAATCCTCATCGCTGCTCCTCGCTGGTGTCGATGTGTGTTCCTGTGTAATGGTCAGCTGCTCTGGCCCCAGAAATCCTCCCTCTGTTTCTCATAATCTGCATTTCCTGAGCAGTAGAATGAGAGAAGCTGCTTCACACCAGAAAGTTTACGAGGAGAAATGAATTGTTTAGTTTCTAACATGAGAGAATTAAAAACCAATGGGACGTCTGGGTTGGTTTGTGCAACAGTTTCTTATTAGTCTCCTAAATGTGCAGTACTTTTACATTTTACAGTTTTTATATACTAATTCATCTGCAACTAATTATAACTTTCACTGTTGGTCAAATGTCAGACAGTATTGACTATTAATTATATTTAGCTCTTTGATCTACACATTGTCTTAGTTAAATCGTGTCTGTCACTCTCTGGGATTTTATCTTATCTCCAAATTTCTGGATGTTCTTACTAATCTACCATTCTGTCCCTCTAGGTGTCTTCATCTCTCTCTGTAGGTGAGCGCAGATCATACACAGGATCCCATTGTGTTATCAAAAGGACTCAAAGCTCTTAAATTACTCATTTCATTTTTTTTTAATTGACAAGGTAATTATAACTGTGTCTGAAATTTCTCCACAATATTTTAATTTGACCTGAGCGTCTAAATTCTCCATGTTATATATGTTAAATGTTTGTCTTTGATGAATGTGAACATTTTAACACAATGGTCGTCAGTGACATTGCTAAAGAATTCCACATTTTCAACGTGGTAAAGTGAAAAAGTTAATGAGGTTGTTTTTTTGTTTTTTTTTGATACAGTGCCCCTCTGTTCCTTTTAAGTTTTTATTTTCTACACGCTTTCTTCACTCCAAAAAACAACGCAAAGCTGAGTCAGATTTAGGTGAAACCGGAAGCCAAATAATATGCATTTTTGTCATATAATAAAAGCAGACTGTCCTGAATGCACTTTACAAATGACAACTCTGATACTGATCGGTGTGATGTCTCTCATCGACTAATTTATCGAAATAAACAGACGTCCAGGAGCTGTTTTGACAGATATGTCATGTTTGCCAGGTCCAGACCAGTGAACAGGGGCATGACTATAAATTCTGGGAACCCCTGACAACATCTCACAACCTCTAACAAGTTTCTAATCCCTGATTCATGTCCCAGGGAAAGAGTCCAGAATCTGGGTTTCCCGTAAATGGTGTCAGCCCAAGAGCTATCACACACAATACGTTCCAAAACCAAACTTATTTAACATTTTTCTGTGTCACTGGAATTGTTGGAGCAGCCACTGAGTTACATCTCTGCTCTGCAGTAACGCTCAGTAATGACAAATACTTAAAATTGTTTGCATAAAAATGCATTGTTTGGATCTGTGCAGAGTAACTGTGCTGTGCTGGTGTGTGACGGGGTTATGTTTTTTTTCCAACTTTGGTGTGTTCATGTCATTTTAAGGCAGAACGTAGAAACAACACAGACACTTTAAAATCAGACACGTTGACAGCTGTTTCCATCCTTTGTGCGGCAACAAGAAGTAAAGAAAGTTGTGACACATGATTATGTGAAACATTTACATGTTACTCACATTGTGAGGGTCACTGATTTCCTGGTTGCAGAACATTCCTCTTATTTTAACATCACGCCAACATGCTATAGTTCACTAGTTCACTCAATAGCGAATGGTAAGTTGAACATTTTGGATTCCAGTCACTGCTGCCATTTCCAGTAATTGCTTAAAGTTGTGCATAAATAAGAGCACAGCCTCTCTGAGTGACAGGTTGTCTTCCTTTAAATCTTGTTGCACTTTTTTTTGTTTTGTACCATTTTTTAAAATATTCTCAAAGTTAGCTGGAGTCACACACAGTCACGATAGTGATGGCCAGGTCTGCCACACTGGGCTGCCACACTGGGCTGCAAAACCGCTGAATCCTTTGGTCTTTATATACAATTAATGGTTTACAAGTCTCTTCTTTCTGACCTGTCCTCGTCTAATTTGTTAATTTGTTATCTCCACATTCTACGTTTATTTGAAGCGCTCAAGCTTGCAGCTCGGCCGCGCACCAGTTAAAACCCGACATGAAAGGATTGTTGAAGCTCCATTAGCAGGTGGCTAATACACCGTTGGCTACACTTGTGCTGTGTGTTGTCATTATCATGTAGGAGCTCTTTAGGAGGCAGCTTCTGCACATTTTGGCAGGATTAACTTTGATTGCCACTGCTGACAGATTCCCTGAATTCCCTCAGTGGGATGACTCTGGGCCACTTCCACAGTGAATCGACTGTCAGCCAACCCCACTGAGATTCAGTTAAAGTTGATACCGAGCTCCCTCACACTGCACAATACAGCCCTGCTTTTCTGCTGTTAAGCAACTGCGTTTTCAGAGGACCGTCTCGCTGCCTGTGAATACCGACTCATTATTCCTTAATAAAAGGGGATGAAAATGTCACCGTTGATTTGAGGTGGTGTTTCAGGTCGCTGGCTCTGGCGTAGCTCGGAAGCCAAGTGTATGACAATAAGCTGTTGTAAGACGTTTATTGATATTTATGAGCGTATCTCTTGAGTGCGAGTACAAGTTTATTATGAGAAACCCCCCTAACCTCACTGCCTAAAAAAAAGATGTCATGTCATGTGCTCGCTGCCTCACAGCGACCTAATTCTTGACATGTTTTCACCCCTCACTTCATTTGACAGTGGCCATAACTGCAGAGAAAACAAAGAAATAGTTTCAGGAAAACACAATAAATTTGGAAAGGATGATGAACAACTGTCAGCAAATAATGACAGTCGCTATTAAAAACCCAAGCGACCCTCTCGCCACAAGCCTCTCTCGAGGGGGACAGGGGAAGCCAAGAATAAATTGCCTGTCTGTAGTCATTTGAATGCAACATTTAGCTGTGATTTATGTGAAGGCAGAAAAGCATTATGAGAAAACATTTTCCAAGTGCAACAGCTTGCAGCAATTTACATTATATGGGGGGAAAACCGCTGAAACAAATATTTGACTGGCCTCCTGTAATGAAATGGATATATTTATACACACTGAATTGAGTCAAAGGCCCTGTAACGAAGGCACGGCTTCACCAAAGGACCTCTCTGCGTTCTTGTAGTAAACATTTTACTGATGCTACAGGGGCCTCAAATGAAAGTTATTAGAGCCATAATTCTTCCAGCGGGCCAAGAGATACCAAGATAATCCACATGAAGAGGGGGAAGATATGCTCGAGGGAAATCAACACAGGGTTTCTTTTATCAGTGACAGGGAGATGCAGAGATTTGCTAATTCAGTTTCAGCTATCTTTAAGCAGAAATATATTTGCTTTTGCTCTTATGATTATTGTACAGACCGTGTCTCCCTTTGATCTTTTTTTTTGTAAAAAAAACTCAAGTCAAGGTGAGCTTGATGATTCATTAAACATAAGTTTGAGTGTTTTTTCAACCATCAAGAAATAAACGCTCACATATGATGAGTAGTGTTTAATAAGATGCTTCTGGTGGTGTTGAGAGCTGCGCTAGTCTATAATAATGTGGTATTTGTAAAAGAACAATAGAACAAATGAGGCGTAATGGAAAAAGAGTCACCACTGGTGATGAGTCCACTGTCCTCCCCACCATCTCCCCATCTCCAGTTTAAGAGCATTCTGGCATCTTCTTATAATTTTTATAATGTTGTGACTCACTCCCACATCACAAAGCAGCTAAACAAGCAAACATTTCCTTCTGGAGTAGATGGGAGGAAAAACAAAACCAAACGAGAAGAAACCGTGTCTGTAACAGCGAAAAAAATACTGCGCACATTATATAAAAAAAAAAACAAAAACAAAAAAAACCCTGTGAGGTGACAACATCTTCACTGTCTGATTAGGGACACACCAAACTGACCGATGATCAGCACTGAAGGACGACTGTGACGATGCCTCCTGCCACCCGTGTGCCAGCACACACTGATGATCAGAGAGGATATAACTCTTCAGAAGACCTGGAAGCTGGGGTCTGTCACACAGAGCTGTCCTCTCCTGAGCCACACTGTTTGGCACCTCATTCATTCTAGACGATCAAAATATGTTCCTGTACTTCAGTGTTCACATTAGATGAAGACGTAAAATGAGAAGTCTTGTGCGTGCCCGTGGAGCTTTGTTTCTTTGTTTACTGTCATCTCTTTCGTTCCGACGGCACGGAAACAGAAAACAGACGAGCGTGGGCGTGCTTTGCGACTCTTGACTCTCTCAAAATACAATAATACCGTTGAAAAAAATGCGCGAGAACGTCTACATGTTGGCAGGTGTATGCAGGCAAGACTTTGAAACTCCATTCACATCATTCACGTTGGACACACAGGTTTTCCAGATAATAAAAAGCCTGCAGCCTTCTTCTCTATTTTCCGTAGCCTTTCTGGACATGATGGATGAAGTGGATCTTATCTTGTCCCTGTTCAGCTCGGTGTGAATGAGGACGCACACACCAACACGTTTGTTAGCGAGTGTGCAGAACCTCCTCATGCGCAGGCGAGAGGACGGCCGAACAGAGCACCCTAATTAATATGTCACACAGAAAATATTTTAATGGTTTACAAATGGGGGTGACTGCACGCTGCCCTGTGCCATTTATTTACAGCGAGGCTGAGACTTACTGGCATGAGGCAGCACATACAGCAAATTCTTAGACATCTAAATTAGAGGGGGCCTGGAGTGTCGTGGCTTCAGATACATGTGTGTAACCCCTGTGGTCTCCAAGCCCCCTCCTTCCAATTTGCGTCTTCCCTAATCAGTGCCAAATGGAGAGATTTTTTTTTCTTCCTCTTCTCCTCTCACCAACATGAACGATGCAGGCAGCCAGAGAGAGCCAGAGGAAGGAAGTCGTTGCATAGAATGAGAGCCTTCCATCTTTATTTTTTACACTCCACCCCCCAACTTCCACATAAACGCAGCAACTCTTACAATTACCGACGCTTTCATGTGTCCCAGTCAGTGGTTGGTGGTGAAGGAAGGCCAATTACTTATAATTAAGCGGTATTTGTTTGGGAGCTGCGGGGTGCTAAATTCTTCATGCACATGGCACTTTTTTGTCATATTAGCAGCGCTGTTGGGTGACGACTACAGAGCTCTCTCAAAAGGGCTCTTGACTGTTTTTTGGAAACATCAATGTGAATATGAACTGTTTGAAGGAAAACTGATGTTAATGTTGGAAGAAGGGCCTGAACAGCCATAACGGCACTTTTAATCTCATTTGCACCTAATGCCACAGTAAAAGAATTCCACACTTCGCCCAGCATATGCTAGTGATTATTAATTAGTGTTTTGCCTGCATTTTATAATAAGACAGAGAAGCAGTAAAGTTGCTCACCCTCATACCCAAGGCAAATGCCTACAATTAAAGTTTACTATGTGTTTGTTTTTCAATAGATTTTTAGTGTTACGGCTGATGCAACAACTTGGCAGAGGTACACTCGGAGCACATGAAGACAAACAGGGCTGCAGTGGCTCTGAAACCAGGAGAGTCGAGTCCAAGGACGACGTCGCCGAGTATGTGAACGTGTCAAGGTGAGTGGGAGGAGGGAGCGACTGTGACGGAAATGTATGTATATGTTGACATAAAAAAAATATATCCACATCAAAACCAGTGGCTAGCCCAAGTTCAGGGGGGCTCCAGACTTGGTTCAAAATTTGTCTTGGGGAAAATAGAAGAGGGCATATTGTTGATGCCCTGTAGGGCCTTTATCAGTGTCATTGCAATCATGTGTTTTTACACGTTATAAACAAGTTTAATAAGTATTTTCTCTCGGTGGTCTCCTTTGTTTCACCTAGGCAGGCGGCCGCTCCCCCTGAGTTTGGTTCTGTTGCAGGCTTCTTCCTGTTAAGGTAGTTTTTCTAAGGCCTCGACCTATGACCTATGAGTTGGCTCTATAAGTAGACTTGAATTGAGATGGAATCTAATCTCCTGGGCTGATTAGTACGTTATGAGCATTTCAGTGGTTGTAGAAAGAAAAAGAAAGAAAGAACAAAAGAACATAGATAGTACAGCAGATTAACCAACAATAAGAAAATTATAGAATATGCTCAGCGGCATCATTTAACTTAGTGTTAGATTTTAAATTCGACCCTGTGTGCAGACATTTGTTTTGCACTGTAGAGGAAAGTCCATCTGGAAACACTGAACGTTTTGTTGACGCCACCGCCTCGTCCTGGTCGACGGCACAAACAGGGAGTCACTTCTTCTCCGCTCATCTCCAGGGGCAGCGCAATCATCGATACAGACAACAGGGAAGACGTCTAATTTTTCACAACGAAACTCTGTCTCATCAGAGGAAAATGTGGTTCAGGAGACAGTCACTGTGGAGGCAACCACTCGAAAGTTTTTCTGAGAATTTTGACAGGTGTCTGTCAGAACAGGTCAGAACAATAGCGGCACAATCGTGGAAGGTGCTCTCATGATGATTTAATGGTCTGTAACGTGACAAAAAATAAGTGCAAAGACATGTGTGGGCAGAGTGTGCGTTGGAGTCATGTCATCTCGTCACATGACAGATAAAGCGGACACTAAGCTCTTTACAGTCAGGGACACGTTTCTAACGTCTCAACAAACAGTGCTCTGTGTAGCTGATTTCATAAATGAAACTCCCAGTGGCAACAAATAAAAATGTCAGGAAATGTAAAGATCTAAACATCTCACAGCTTCCTCTGTTCTCACAGGCCACAATCTGTCCAGGGTCCTCTATTGATTTCTTTTTAAAAGCATTTAATCTGGCGTTTCCCTTTCCTGCTCTGCCCACAGTTTTTGTGGTGAAAGTGAAGGATGTGGAGCCCAGGCCCTCCCTCTGTTTACTGCTGCTACGGTTTTATGCTTCCTGTTGCTGCTTAGTTTTGTGCTGTTTCACATTCTTCTTGATTTTACCTACACGTATTTAAGTGAGAGTAATTGTGTAGCAACTGTGACAATATGATCCACAATTCAAGACATGAGAAAGTGCAGCTGTGTTGTGTGTGTGTGTTTTTTAATTCACGTCTAAAAAAATAAATAAAAATAAAAATTCCTGAAGATGCCTTTGGAAAAATCTGTATTTTTAGAACTACACCTATAAAAAACCCATCCCGATTAGAAACAATGTTTTATAAACCAATAAAAATGTTCAAGAACCATCTGATCTGTCAGGGAAAAGACAACAGGAACAAGAGCGGCTGTGGTATGACTGGTACTGCAATAAAATAAATAAATAAAAACTATTTTTATGATCTGAATAACTAAGGGTTTCAGTTGGACTTCTTCCTTTCTGACTAGAATTTTTATCATGAGCTGCTTCGCTGGTGCTTAAGAAACTAAACTAAGGTTTATTTATTTATTTATTTTTTTTAAACTCAAGGTTGTGAAGACTGCATCATACTGAAAGTATTAATGCAAAATATCTTAGGTCATTCATCATTCATGTTACAACATTGCTTATAGTTGTCCAAATGTCTGGTTCCTGTAGTGGGAATTATTTATTGTGTTGGTCAAGGGGTTTTATTAGACATTTGAAGAAATTTCACAATGGATTCTTGTTGTTGACATTTCCTTGGTTTCTTTCATGGCATTTCTCTTAGTGATGTCAACGTTATTTTTAATTCCATGTAAATTAAAACAACAGTTATTGTGCGGTTGTAATGATTTGTAGGTTGACTTAATGTTGACGGTGTCTGTTTGTGGCACTGTGAACGTGTGTGTGTGTGTGTGTGTGTGTGTGTGTGTGTGTGTTACCTCCATAGGGCTGTCATTTGGTCCTGCTGACATGGCAGAAAACCGTCTGGGTCACAGAGTCAGCTGGCACCAGAGCTAATAGACCTGGCCTCCATGTGCGTGTGTGTGTGTGAAGTGGACACATGAAGGTCCTGTGTGTGTGTGTGTGTGTGTGTGTGTGTGTGTGTGTGTGCAGGCGTGTGTGTCCCTGCCCGGACCCCCAGCTCCGCTCTCCATCCACAATGAGCCGCGTTCTGAAACATGGAGCCTCGTGATGACAGGCCGATCGGCGGGAGACAATGTGCTGTAATTTGTGAGGGGCCTTGCCGCGAGAGGAATGATGGGTAATTAAGAGGAAGACACTGAGAGACACGGTGGGGGCTCGGTTACAGGCAACAGGCCATTGGCTGTGTTCCGACAAGCCAACAAACCCTCTCTCTGGTTCTCCAATAACACGCTGGACTCCTACTCTGTTTCACACACACACACACACACGCACACAAACACACAGCCTTCTCCCTGCTCGCTCTCCGAACTACACACCACATACTGATAGGTGTGTTTTAGTGCATTCTGTGTTTAGTTTTATTTTCATAGTTTGGCCATCTTTTCTGTCAGATATGATGAAACCGTTCATACATACACATCCATCGCTACAACAAAGTTCATCAGATCATATAACCTGAATGTTGAGATCTGTAAAAGGAAGAAAACCCAGACAAAAGTAGAAACTGTTCCAAAAAACTGATTGACAGTTTCAGACTCGGGGTGTAAACATAACCGATACGGTGTGAGTCATATTTGTTGTTAAATACGTGACACTACTTTGTGAAATGGGAACTTGTCGTGCAAACTCCACGTCTTGTGCTGTAGATACGTCTACTGTTATATACTAGATGTGGAAGAAATACTTAATATCTTTTTAAAGAGCCAGGAAGAGTGATAGTTGGCATATCAGAGCCAGGATGATTATGAGATGATCAGAGGAAATGATTAACCCTAATAATAAGGCTGAGTATATACCAATGTTTTAATTGATTGGATTCTAATTCACAGCGTCCCGATTCACTATCAATCAATCACTATTAATTCCAAGAAATGTTATTTTTGAAACAAATATACTATTTCATAAAACTAATGATGTCATTGAGTCCAGAGTTTTGTCTCCGGACTAAACTATTATACTACTTTCTCTCTGCTTGGTACGTCTTGCATATGGTTTTGTTTTTGTGCAGCTCCACTCTGCCGTCACACTTTTATAAATCCAATCAGCTTTGAGGGGCTGGAGCTTCTGTCATGTTTTGGATCCCCCTCACACATGCACTAATCTTGATGAGCTGCATGGTGAGACCGCAGCAAGATTTCTAGTGAGCAGATGCAGGAAATGACGTGTGTTTTAGAAAATCTTTTAAAACAAGATCGATCTGAATCTTTTTTGTTTTTTAAAGTAATACAAATAACTGTAATGGGGACAGGCTCCGGAGGTTTTTGTGAAGCGTCTTGAGACATTTTGTATTGTTATTGATGCTATATAAATTGAAATGAATTGAATTGTCTGGGAGGAATGAATACGTTCTGTCTGAACATCTTTGCCCCATGTTTAGTGATGTGATGGGGTTTTCAGAAAGACAGAAACAATGATGAACAAATAGATGTTGGCAGAAATGTTGAAACCGTGAATCCATCAGTGTTAGCTGTCTTCTTCTGTTAAATTTCCAGCTAATTCAGCTGTCGAATGCAACCACATGCAGAACCACAAAAAAAGTTAGATTTTGACTGATGTTGTGGGGCATGCAAGTTCTTATCAGACCATTTTATTTATTGTCCACATAAACAGTTCTGTTTGAATCTCTGATCAGAATGATTTCAACTGTGCTGTAGAAATATCATCCTTGTAAAAATAACCAGAAAATAGCCTACATTTCCCAGAATTCTCTGTGTCTGAAAAAAATGCTTGTGTATTTTAAAGCCATCTTTTACTGTAGTTCACCCAATTAAAAAACAACAACAAACTCCTGTACCTTCTGAATTGCTGCTTCAAAAGAAATCATTATTATTATATGTTTTATGGTGCTTTTTTTTTCACAATGACAGCAAAATCCTAAATCAGTATTCAGCATTCATTCCTTCTGTTTTGAATTTCCATAGTATTTCCATAGCATATCCTCAAATTGTACCAAAAAAAAAGGTCTGTGGTTGAAATCTAATACACATGAAAAGAGGCATATAGCTGTCTAGAAAATCTCAAACATTTTCTCTTTCCTTTGCATTTTTCTCTTCCTCTGCAAACCTTTTCATCTTATGGAGGCTTCACCACATTACTACAGGGACCTGAAACCACAGGACCGAATTCTCAAGGTACGCAGTGCACACAGTCTGTTCCCACAGACCTGAAAAACCCATATCAGCCCATGTCTACACATCTCTCCCTTACATCTCCCTCGCAGCCTGTAAATCACCAAAGCCCACTCCCGGCCCCATTAAATAAATGTGCTGGAGTCGCTGACTAATTGATAGCGTTACAATCTGAACTGCTTCATAGTGGCGCTAAATTGAAAACACCGGGGGAGGAAAACAGGGGGATGTTGGTTGTAAAGAAGGAGGAAAGTCCTGAGAAAGACGCAAAGCACGGCGGAAATATTAGGAGGTGGAGTGGAAAAGAGACTGAAGAAAGAAGAGGAAGAGGTTTAGATGAAGAGACAGAAGAGGAAGCGGAGGAGGAGAATGAATAGGATGATGATGGGTCAAATGGAGAAAAGTTCCCCGAGGAGGAAGAGATGAAACAGATGAAGACGATTAGACAGAGATGGAAGTAAAGAGGGGAGGTATCAGGAATACACGGAGGGTTGGTTCAGATTCTCTTCATGTTGTATCTACACTAAGTTGTCTAAATCCTTCACCTGTGGTATAAAGAGGGCAGATGCCGTTCAGAACAAGTCCTCACCTGTTTTCACCACCACTAATGTAAAGGTCTGAACACAAAATGATTGGATTGTGTTCAGTGAAAGATGTGACAATTAAAAGAAAGAGACAACAGACTGTGGAATTTAACACAAATGCAATGATGAAGTCAAAACAAAACTTAAAAGTGGGCCGTACCAAGTTGGAACTATTTCAACATTAAGGAGATGTGTCTGAGGGCGTGGTCTAGCTCCGTACAATACAATAGTGATATTTTTATGCTCTGCTCGGGTCACTCGGAAACATTTGTGGTGGGAAATATTGAAAAGAGTTAGCAACCAGCTCCCAGACCGTCCGATAGCAACCAACTGTCAGCTACAAGGCCATGAAGGTTTCGCTCTGCATCTGGAATCAGATTCATACCATCACAGAAACAATGGCTGAGTTGCTAAGCTGTAACATAACGTTTAGACTGGTGCAGCTCATTTGTTTGTATGGTCTTAACACTGGTGTATCTAACTTAAATTAGCTGTTTCTTTCGTGGGCCCTACTGTGGTGACAGTAATTGAACAGACTGTCAAAATACCTAACATTAAGTGATCCTGTAAGCCACTGCAGCCTGTTGCCTGCAGCTCTTCTGCTCCTTCTTGTTCCATTACTTCCTGCAATGTTTCAAGCAGATTTTTTGTCAAAAAATACCAAAGTTCTGTTGGCTTGTTGAAGTCTTCATAGTGAGCAGCAGCTGAAGTCCTGGATAAAACACCATGTATTTCCTGTCACTACTTCATATTAAACGTCAACAACTGTTCAGTTTGCATCGACAGCAATGGCACAACAGTTGGCTATCATCTGACGACAACTTAACAGTTTGTAATCATATTCAGACAGCTAGCACATAGCATTAAATCAGAGGTAGTCTATAGTTTTATTTCTGGGATTGTCCGTAACATCGTGTCATTTTCACCACGTAAGTACACGACTAAAAGTAAACTTTTTTTTCCAAAAATGGATTTTATTTCAGGTTCACTTTTAAGTCTGGACAGACTCTTAGAAGATTTAGACAGAGAGAGAAAAAGAGAGATAGACAGAGCTTGATGTGGAGAAGGAGAAGGAGCAGAGTGAGGCGGAGGAGGAGGAGGGAGGCTTGTCTTTGATCTCAGTGCATGTCTGCCATGCTGTTTTCCTTCAAGGCTTCCTGGTAAGTTTCAGTAGACACCAGCGGGTCCACTCTCAGGCATCGGACACTAATGGATCAGTTAAAGGGGCCTATTCTTTATGGCCAGGCTAAGTGTTATCATCTGGGGTTAAAGACACTGACCATGGAGCAAACTCCTGCCAGATAGTTACTCCTCTGGGGGATTACAGTACGCCCTCTGCCAAAGCAAGGAGCCAATTGGGAGAAAGTGGTTCTTGTTTTTTTGTTTTGTTTTGGTTCATTTATCTCCCTCAGATCTTTGTCTTCATCTCAGTTTTCTCTTTCTCCCTCCTCTGCCTTTGTTTCTTTTCACTTTTCCCTTGTTCCTCCCACAGACGCACATCAGGGGATACCACTCTAAAGCTCCCTGAATGCTGTTTGAAACCATTTGTCAGCTGCGCAAGACAGAAAGCTGACGATGGAATCCAGAGGTTGAGGTGACCCCTTTCATACAGCAGTTTATCCGTGGGACCTGTCAGGGCCGACTGGTTCGAATATGATGCAGGGCCCGTCAGATAAGGATCACAAAGACGGAGAAATGCCTCTGAAAGTGATCATTCTCCGCCTGTGTTTCTGTGTAATGAGCGAGTCGAGGGCTGGATTGACAGCTTGAAGGCTCCCTCTAATTGAATGTGATAGCTTCAGTCATTAAGTTAATTGGCAGCTGGTTTTGATCACGACCTGTCACACTCACTCAAAAGATTTTATGGCATAATTTTTTGTAGTGAATTGGAAAAGCTCGATCTCACAGTGGATACGGGGCCTGTGAGAAAAGGCCGGACCTCTCACTCGAGCCTTTTCATCACGTCAGGGTTAATAACATGAGCTGTGCTGAAAGTGTCGCCACTGAGGCAAAGTAACACGGATGAATGAGTTCACAATCTGTGGGCCAGGTAAAGACTATTTGAGGCCTTAAATAGTTTTTAAATGATATTCTTGGAGCAAGTTTAGCCATGTTCCTCGCATTTTTAAGAGAGAAAACAACGATTTTACTTATTAGATTTACTGCTTACATATCTCTAGTGTATCCTAGAGTGCTTCATTTTTGCCCATAATTCAGTGAGCTGCACTCTTTATCTGAACGATGTAATATTTCATTACCATGAAGGCAGGTCATTCCTCTCTGCTCTATTTTGGCATAAACATTCACTAGAGTGCCCAATGTGTATAAATCCACAGATCAGTGTAATCCCCCCCCCCCCAAAAAAAACACTTACATTTTTGCCCTGCTGTATTAGGGACTTTTGACATAAAAATAAAAAATATATTGTGTATATATATGTGTGATCCATTTCTAATAAATTTCAGGAGCATTTGTCAACAATTAAAAAAAAAACCTTAATATCTTGAAATATGTGTTTTGTAAAATATGTGACTTTAAAACCACAATGTTGAGTAAAATCAAAATATGGGGAAAAGGGGGGTGACATTATCTAAAATGATAATATATATTAGATTTTTCAGCCTAAAGTAGATGTTGAATAGTTTATGAGTAATTTATTAAAGGACACATTCATCTCTGGGTGATAACAGAAAACTCAAGAGACAAAACCTGGAGCATCTTCACAGCATGATGACGCACCACTAGAGATGTAAGTGATCAAATACACTGACACACCGTCGGTGATTCCTTTCTGGGACCAGTCGGAAAGTGTCTAAACCTGAAAAGGTCCCTGTAACACACCTCAACCTCGCAGTCAAATAAGAAGCGGGTACCTGTTGTAAAATAGCCAATAACACGTGTTTTAAATTGGCCATTGGTTATAGATCGGTTTACAAGGCTGGCTGGTTATCGGCCCAGTGGCATTTCCCCGCGTTGATAAAGCACCAGGGAGTTGTGGGTCAATTAGTTTGCCAGAGCTGAAATTCCTGCAGACAGCCAATTAAAGCTCTTTGCCTGTAGTCTCGAAGCACGCTCTTCCTGTTGACGGCTCACGCTGTTATTGTGAGCCCCCGGCAGCTCCGTGCGCTGCCAATGTAAAACCTTACTCTAAGTCGGGCACTATTATGAGAGTGCTTTAGGAGATAGTTAGCTGAAATTACTTTGGAAACAAAAAAAAAAAAAGGACCATGTGTTTTTGAGCGGCTCGCAGACTGCACACTGATTGAATTTCTTTATTTTGTGCTTTTTAGTTGCTGGAAAGTATATGCATGAAGATATTTAGAAAGTAAACAAAATCAAATAGGGTTAGAACAAGTTCATGTCTTCAAAGGAGCGCTGTGGACGGGGCGGGGATGATTGGAGTGAAGGCCAAAGTGGTGTAAAAGATGACAGGAGATGATTGCAGGGAATCAGTTTTCCATTCTGCTCTGCCCGTCTTTGACACAATGGCCTCGGAGAGCAAACATATCTTCTGCAGCGCGGAAGATAAACTTTTAATCTTTTCTTCCCCTTTGCTTCGGAGCGAAAAAAAGTGTCCTCTTGTCTGTCACAAGCATTTATTATGAAGTCTTTTGTTCATCGGACGTCTGCAAACTGTTGTTTTTGTGACGTGACGCAAACGGAGCAGAACAGTAAACACTGGCCCATTGTGGGATGTTGGTGGAGGTTTGGAGATCACCAGACTCTTTGTTAACGGCAGGAAGAGCGGCAGCTGAGTCATGAGCTGACGTGTGTGTGTGCATGTGTGTAATAAACTCTTCTTCTGTAATTTCAGTTTTAATCATCACCGTAACAAAAACATGCAGGAAGACACACTCATGTAATTGTGTGGGCTTTTTTTTTTTTTTGTTTTGAGTGAGGTCCTCATCTCACCATGACAATTGTCAGTTGTGTGTAAAAGTGAACTTCAAAGGCGATTCGTGTTATTAGATCAGATTCAGTCGAGCACTTGTGAGCTGCTTGTCAGTCCGTGTGCCAGGGGCCTCAAAAAAAAGAGAGTCGTTTCCTGGGATCACTATCATCCCTGCAGCTACAGCTACACACACAACCACTTAAGATCACATATGACAAGTCCATAGACACGCCGGGCGTCAGCTGATCCACGCCGACAGGCAAAAGAAGTGGCAACCCGGGAGAATACCCCTTTAAAACCTAATTATCCCGTGGAGCCGGTGTCGTTTCAAAGGCCAACGGTAGAAGATGTTGGCCTCCGATAAGGGACACATGTGTTCCATCACACTTAATTGAAGCAGGGTTTCCTGAAAAAGAAACAACCCTGGAGCGATATGACAAAACAAACAGATTTAAGGACATAACAACTGTATTTGTAATAGGAACATTTTTCATGGTGCATGAAAATTGCTTTTTGTGGAACATATTTCATTTTTAGAAAGACCCTTTTCTCATAGTCTAACAGAGCCCGTCTCCTTTTCTTTTTTTCTTTTTTCTTACTGGACATCATTCTGTCTTGGAGAGCACACCATGACGATAGGTTTCCAAACCTTCCCAAATTTGATTACAGGTCTGCAAAAACCTCAAACAATGCCGTGGCAAGCATGTCACTTACGGTCACAAGCCAAAGTCCTTCTCTGTTTCAGCTTTACCTCTCTCTCTCTCTGTCTCTCCGCTTTCTTTTCATCCTCATGATCTGAAGTTAAGAATAAAGACATAAGCCATGTGCTTTAACAGAGAACACGCAGGGCAAATTTACAGTACAGGAAAAAAGGAGAGTTAAGCTGCACTGGAAGAAAAACATGGACACTGATTTATGGGTAATGTAAACAAAAGAGCAGCACGCAGCGGCTTTGATTTCGGGAAACGCTGGAGCCGCATGAGCAAATCTCCATTTAACTATATTTTTCATCTTTTGCGTGCGGACATAAACGAAGGAAAGAAAGAGATAAAAGAAAGAAGCAGAAAGTAACGTTGGGTCAGTGCTGGTAACAGTTTTAGAAGTTGCTCAGACTTATCGGTGCGTTTGTCTCCCTGTATTTTTCTTTGTAAAACTGAAACACAGAAGTCTTCTGTATCTGGGCCCATGGTGTCGCTCCCAGCCAACTCCCATCATCGGAAGGATGTATTTTGCATCTACATTTTCTCATTTACGGGGATATTATTACCTCTCTGGCGCTGAGCCCCATTTTCGGAACCAGTCCCTTTAATGTTAAATCATGTGGACATTAAAGTCTTTCCTTGACTTACAAGACATGACATGTCTGGAAACATACAACCCGGGTCAAAGATGGAGCTCGTTAAAGGATTGCACACGACCACAAATTCACTGAGAGAGAAGGGGATAAAGAGAAAAAATGTTTAGTTAAGTCAGACTTCAGTCATCGGGGGAAGCTCGGGCTTTGTAACCGGCCGCTGGAGATGAGAGACAAAGACAGTTTTGTGCAGCCCGCTCAATGAGGCTCCCCTGTCTTACTCAGTTTATCACAGGAAAATTGCGTTTGTTATCAACAATGGCTTTTAACAAGCACCACAAGCAATGAGGGGATATGACTACGAGGAGATAAAACCTCAAAATAATGCACACTGTGCTTTCCTCCCTCTGATGTTAAATTAAGACCACGTTTTTTAAAAAGGTCAGATATGATTAAAAGCCGCTGCGGTCATTTGAACCGAACAGATGCAGGATTAGCTGTTGGTACATTTTTAAATCGAGCAAATCTTTCTTTTTCCCCCCCCTCATGGCTCAGGTATTCATACTTTGTCGTTAAACAAACCAATTGAAAACACACAGCCATGAGCCTCACCTACAGAGAACAAAGAAAGGTGAAATTGAGTTATTTAGTCTTCACAGAGTCCACAACCGACACTCAGCCAGGCATAACTACAGCTAACTATTTGTCTCATTAACTGCAGTTTGTATCTCATTAAACCAAGCCAGGGAGACACTTAATGACCCCACAGACTAGCAAATTACAGAGTTAATACTGCAAACTTTAATTAGACTTTACAAGCTGCCTTCAGATTTGGAGGTCTATTTTAAAGTCTTATTTTTCCAAAAGAAATCCAACAGACATGGCTATAGCTCCACAAGACAACTTTACACATCCCATAAGTGGTCAATAATCCCATTCGCTTCATTTGGAGAGCATTTCTTCCCCTCCCTTCCTCCCTTCCTCCCCCCCTCCCGCTCTCTCTCTCTCTCTGTGCTGAATTGCCCAACATCATGATGCAATTTGGGTTTTTTAATCGCCGTTTTAGCAGTTACAGCGCGGCTGTCCGATTTCCTGCAACAAAAGTGTGTAGGGCCATTAGCGCAAGTAATTCCACACAGCAGGCCGCCAGTTGTGGATGCGATCGACGCAGAAGAAAACAACAAGCTTCACAATGGAAAACCTGAGCTAATGTCCTCGATCGTCCCACCTTGTTGTGGTTGCTTCCTGGGGCAATTACATTCTTCTGACATTATGGGGCTGAAATACCTGCAGATGGGATATAATCCCTCGACTCTGCTATCTCTGTGTAGTAGGTGTGTGTTTGGAAGGTTTTTCAGGTGTGTACGCCGTTATACCGCATCGTATAGAAAAGTGCATCCCCTGAGATTTTCTAAATGAGTCTGAAGGAGTGCTGGAAACTTATTGCAAGGTCAGCGGTGAGTCACAGAGTGGATGGCAGACGTCTGGAGAGTGCGGTGCAGTGCTGGAATACTTTGCTACTGTGTCACTGTTACATTAAGAGATGTCGGGGTCAAGGTTTTCGAGCGCTTCCACAAAGAATCCCCTATTCTCTACACGACGGTCTGCACAAGTCATCTTGTGGGCAACCACGCACCTATAGTTAAGTGTATTTTTACATATACCCAGTGCCATATGCCTGACAACATGGAGGTTAACCTCACTGTTGTGGCCCGCTCCACATCTCAGTTCAGTGCACAAGTCAAACAAGCAAAGCCACGCAGCGGGTCAGATATTGAAAATCGCGCACTTATAGGGCAAAAAGCAAAACAGAGAGACTTCTTGTCCTGTTTTAAACTTTGTCTTATATAAACGCAGCCGGGGCTGGGGTGATATCTGATAAAATAGATCAAAATTACATTATTGGCTTTTATAGCCCACTGAAAACATAGCCCAAAGGTATGCTATTTGGCAGAGAGCAGCTCGTAATATGTCTAAGAATTGTTACCATCTGGCTTGACTGCAGGGAATGCTTCTCTCTTAAAAACCTCAAAGTCAAAATGATACAAGTAAAACGCAGCATTCATAACCAGGTTGGCTTTTTATGGATGCCTGTCCACATTGATTTGGCTCCACGGTGTCTTGCAGACGACTTGTGCTATTTAGGAGTAATCATTTTTCCTTCTAAAAATGGGTTTCACCCTCTTTTCTCCGTGCCTCATCTGAACACGGCGTAACATCTGAAACTATGTGAAGTCTATGTGAAATTTTCCCTTCTAAAAGGCGACTTCCCCTAATCCTTTTAGTTACAGCATCCCCGCGGAGATAAGAAAGCAAACAGAGCCCCATTATCAGTTTTAAGATTGTATGGATGACTTCATCATCAACACAACCCCCCCACCCACACACCCACCCACCCCCAGAAAAACCCAAACAAGAAGAATGCAGTCCCTCTGCCTGGACAAGAAAATTTTCTGACATTTTAACCCTTTTTTTTTGTGCTACACCCTTCTAATCGCACTCCTGTACACAGTTTCAGTCCCCATTACCTTATTATGAGATTACAATGTCAATGTGGTCAGAATTGTCACAATTACAGTAAGTGGTGGAGTAATTTTCGGCATTAAATGGGCTCTTTGTGTACTATGTTGCTGTATATTTTCGCAGCCTGTCATAGGTTGAAAGGCGGTGGGTCGATTATATTCTCATGTGTACGACGAGGTAAGCAGGTATATAGATGCATGTATCTATACAATATCTATATAACGCACATGCGGAGTCACACTGACAAGCTGCCATGGAGCAGGAATGTGTGTGTGTGTCTGTGTGTGCGCGTGAGGCCTGTGGCATATGAAACATGAGTCCATGTTTAGCAGTGTGAACCATGGGGGAGAAGGGAGGAGGAGGGAGAGGGGGGGCTGTTTTCTCAATGCCTCCTTGACCTGTCACTATTGATGATGTGTATGTGTGCGTGGCTGGTGTATGTGCGTGCGCGTGAGTGTGTGAGAATCCAGCAGGCATCTACAGGGGGACAGCAACCCCCCCTCCCCTTCCCGCCTCCTCCCCCGCTGCCGATATATCCTCTCATGCCACCACCACCACCACCACCACCTTCCCTCCCCTCCCTCCTCTCCTCCCCTCTCCTGGCGCCCTGGTATGAGAGAGAAAGCTGTTGTTAATAAAAAGTTTTCAAAGAATGGGATGAAAAGGGAGGTGAAATTGAGCGGCCCTGGCCGTATTATTTCTTCTCCGTATGGGAGCTGGCCTCTCGCGGTCTCTCCGACGCTCTCGGACCAGGAGGGGGTCGCTAGCTCGGTGACCATTACTGCCCCGGGGCCAAAGCAAATGATTTGCCTCTCTGAGGCTTCAAAGGGGAGCAATTACACTTAAGTAACCAAATGAATAGATAGCCCAGCTTGGCAGCAGTTTGGGGGAAACAGTGGAGGCCTTTGAGGGAAGAGGCACCACACCTTCGGAGTAATATGTAACAGCTCGCATCCCCGAGAGAAAAAAAAAAAAGGGGGGGAAGGAGAAAATAAACATGCGAATATTCTGCCACTGGATTCAGAAGAAAAAGAAGGTGCTGAAACCTGCCCAAACCAAAACAACAACATCATTTAGAGTGGTTTACCAATCCAGCCGATAGCTTTTATAGTAATTGTTCCCTCTCAGAAATAGAGACCCAACCACTGGCCACTTTGGCCAGCATATCACATAAACACATATTGTATGCGACATCATTTCGTGGCAAATTTGGCAGAAATTACTTTTTTTTCTCCTCCAAATGTGCTTTTCTCTATTTGATTTGTTTATGTTAGATGTTTACATGAGATAAGCCTTAGAAAAGGTCCGACTTCTTCAGCCAAAGAGACAGTTTATTTACGCGACGCTTGTGTTTGTTTGTTTGTTTGTTTATGGGTGTCTTAATTAGCATATACACAGAGTTCAAAATGACAGGCATTCAAATGTGCTTAAGACGATGCTGCTAAAACAAGATATAAATCCCCCTGGTGTTGAATCAAACTGTGCATGTTACACAATGAATAACATTAATTACAATCTCAAGAGCCATGAATTGCAGTTCTGTGAGTGGCACCCACATAAAGTCAGCCTCTCCCCACTGTTAAAAGACTTGAAAAAGGCCCTATTGAGTGAAGTGGAGACTGGGAGTTTGGTAGGGGAGCTCACCTGTGGAGAGGAGTCTATAGATGCATAGAAGGCCCAACAGCTGCCAGGGTTGTAAGTCTAGGCACCTAGCAGAGCCGCAGAATGGGAAATGCAAGAAGCTCATTCAGTGCACTGCCACTTAGTAACAGAAGGCATGTGCCAAACTTGCAGAATGAGAATGAAAACTCCCCCTTCGGAGTTCACTAAATATCAGCAGCGACTCTCTTTTTATCCCCTCCCCTCCTCTCCCCCTCCTCTCCTTCTCCTTTCTTCTTCTCCTTTAGTCTATTATAATTCCTCCATAAAAGAACAATGGTTGACTGAAAGACCCCCAAACCACAGAGATATACCAACAATCGGCGGGGAGAAGTAAAAAGGGGGGACTCGGCTGAAGTGTGGAAGCCATCAATTACCGAGGGCCTAAAGTTAACATCCCAGCAGGATATGTGCATTAGAATGCAGATATAGGCAGGCTATGGGCAGCAGATGCCTAGCGGAGCGGTCAAAAGAGCATCTCAAACTCATAAGAGGACATATGCAATGTGGGAGACTCTGGCCTCCGCTGCCTCGCCGTGGAATCTACAGAAGAATAGAAAATTAAATTGAATGATGATTGTAGTAGTGGCTGAAAAGAGCCATTGTGTGGAACTAACTGGAATTATGGGTTTGAAATGTGACAAACAACTGACATCTCACATAATGAATGCCAATACACATGGCTGCGGTGCAGTCTCAATAAATCTCACACATCAGCAGTGAGATGCAACAAGTGGCCCTGCGAGCTCCAGTCGGGTCGAAAACGCACCGTGATTCCTCCGCACGCACTGCTCTAACGGGATTTTCTCCTCTCTCCACATCCCTCTATTCTGGCTTCTCAGCAAGACTGAGCCCTCCAGGCTTCCTCGCGCTGCTAATTTACACTAGCCCGCAGGCTACCTTCACAGTCAGGACAGTGCAATTGTATTTTCAGGCTCATTAAGCAATGGCACAAAGAAGGGGAGCTCTTACCCCCCATCCACTTTGCCGTTCACGCTCTGTTCAGCGGGAGAAGAAGGGGAGTGCAGGGGACGTGGCACAAAAGGTGGGACAGAGACGCGGCGCTAAAGTGCTAAAATATAGTCGTGACCCTCGATCGGGTTGTTTGTGTTTACTAGATGAGTTGGTTGGGGAAGGAGGAGGAGAGCCTGCACGGTCGCTGCTCTCGCTCTTCTGAGAACCAATCCGGCTGCTCGGTAGCAGCCCTATTCAGGGCCGACTCATGCTTGTTTATTTGAAAGAGACCCCGCTTTTTTAACTTCCCACCCTCTCCATTGTTCGACTTCTCATGGGGAGGACTTTGAAATTGTAATCTCAGGATATTCAAACACACACATTTGTTCTGACCTTTGGTGCCTGCAATAACATTATTACTATGAGACAAGGATTGTCTGCCTGGATCTGCAGTGTATTCAGCCTCTTTCTGCTTCAGCAGTTTATTGCCTTGTAAAGATTTATTTAATCAGTGGGGCAAGAAAGTAAGACTGCTTCTAAATATACATAATTATCATTCAAATATTCAAAGGAGTAGTTTTAAGTTCGTAAAAGGAGGACATGAGCATCAATTAAGGGGAAAGGTTAATTTATGTAATCAGAAAAATAATAATTAACTGTCAGAAATATTTCAGACATAGGCAACGATTAGTATTCAAATATATGAATATAATATATAACATAATATAATATATAATATATGAACAGCAGACAAAATAGCAATATATAATTTTGTATTGAAAATGTCTTTGTGTTGTTTTTTTGTTTTATTTTTTTAATTGTTATTTTTTATTTTTTAACAGCATCCGTCCATCATTGAGTATTTTTTCACCACATTGTATTGTGTTTTATTTCGCCCTGTTTAAATATCAGCTAATGCTTTTTTTATTATGTGAAAAAGAAAATATAATATGCACCAAATTGCTGCAATTTATACAATAGTTACTGGTTTTGGCCTCACTGTCACACAGAGAAAATTGCTGCAGCTGCCATAGTTTTTCTTATTTCTTTTTTTTTTCCCCCTCAGATATACTGCATCACAGCTTTGGCTGCTAGGAGCACATGAGATTGTGGTGACATTCTTTGGTTTGTGAATGAGACCACAGAGTAGCCACACAAAGTTCCTCGTCCCCAGTGCTCAACCTAACTCGCCCACTCGCATTGTCTCTAGACTTTCCTCAAGAATGTGGATTTCTATGGCCGATGGCAAGCCAGACGAAATTGCCAATTGCATTGTCACCTCTTGCGGGTTTTTCTCCTTAACAATCTGCACTGGCAGCAGAGCTCAGGAGGAACCTTCTCAGAGAGAAAACCCTCTTTTTCTTCTAAGTGGGTGCCAGGCAGTGTGGAAGATGTTGTGTTAAAAATGAAGCCGGCCTCAGAACATGAGCAAACGTTAATATAACTTCAGCACCAAATGCATATTTTAACCACTGCACAATGCGTGACTTAAACCCTGTTGTGTTTGAGTCAGAAAGAGCCGCTATAACACCGCAGGACACTCCATCCCCTGATTGCTTTTTTACAAGCCAAAAAAGAAGCCATGATGAAGGCAATTTGCTTCCTTTACTTTAGCATGGCACGAATATTTCCCTCATTATCCGACATTCAAACACAGGGCGCTGTGATGCCACAAGAGGAAGTGGGTTTGGCAGAAAATGTCAAACCAGCGTTTAAGTGCAGGATTGAAGTTGGTCTGATGTGGACTGGATCAACTTGTTAAGTCAAATGAAAGGTCAAAGATATTTTCCGCGGCACAGAGCAACACAAATAACTGCTATTTAAACTGTTGTTAAACAGGGAAGGCCGAGCTGGTCACCTTATGTGAGCAAGACGAAGCAATGCAAGTGTGTTTAGAGCTAGAAAATGTAATTAAAACGTGGATAGTTGGATAATTACCGCTTGCTTTCTCGCTGAACTGGCGACTACATTTCCCCGCAGAATGTTAATTTCTTACATCTGATTACCTGAGATGGATGGCTTAATGCACGCTTGGCACACACGTCTTCTGCCAGTTCCAGACGACGTGAGTGAGAATAAACCAGGAGTGACGTGTCGTGAGCAGCACGCTCACTGTCCCCATCTACTCTGTCATGTCAGCAAAGTGTCCACCTCGTTGAAGCCTGTAGCTACAGGTCTTTGTGCCGCCGTTGACACATCTCACAGGGATTGGGTTCCACAGCTCGCTCACTCCTCTAAATGATCTGTTTGTTTGACAGAGAGACTTGCTACAGTAGGGAATTCACACATTGTTGATGAAAGATGGACATCAGCTCGCCTGGAATTGCACAAAGTCAGAGTCCATCAGCTCACACACTCTTCATGAGCAGACACCAGATTAGAGATTCAGAAAACTCTGACTTTGTGAAAACTCTGAATAGAAAATTTGCACCGTGTGGTTTTATCGAAGCATGAGACTATTGGAAATGGCCCCAGCCGCATGCATGTGAAAAGGTTTTCATTCCTGGTGCCAGCTGAGTGGAAAGCGCTTCCCATCGCTCTCACATCGACCTTGAAGAGCAGATCTGCTTTCAAACTCACTAACACCTTCTGACACAGTTCACTCGCCTGCATGCTGTTACAAAAATGTCTTTTAGGGCAGGGGAGAGGGCCCGAAGCTAAATACACTGGACCAAACACCAGGGGACAAGAGGGAACTGTACTTCATGTGTAGATTTATCACTGGGTGTACCTGTATCGGATGAATCTCTGTATGAATCCACGCGCTCCACCATCCTCTCCTTGCACGACAGTATAGAGATGAGACAGAGAGAAGGGGCACGCATTCGCCAGGGTTTAAACGCAAACCAGCTGGGTGACGAGAGGCCACTGTGCGCGGGGAGACAGAAGGCTGGTTTTGTCAGGAGCAGACTCAACATCAGGATTTACTCAACTTGAATCATCAACCAAACCGTTGTGCCTCTTACCTGATGAGGGGTAAATTGTTCTTTGCACCTGAGGGCTTTCAGGAGGCCAGCCATCGGTGGCTTCAATAAAGACTTTCGTCAGTCAAAGTTAGTTTGTTGCTGTTTTTTGGACAGTATGACAGTAAGGCGCTCAGCTATACGTGAGATCCTGTCGAGGGCACAACCAATTGCTTGTGACTCCTGAGCAAGGCTACTCTCCGAGGTAAATTATTCACTGGTTCATCCCGTAAAAGCTATCAATCATGGAGGGGTCTAATTTGGTGGAGTAGGGGCGGGTGGAGAGGTTAGGTTCTTGGACCGACCACTACAGCACAGTCTGTCTTCTTACTAATCCATTGCTTGTGTACTTGATAGTGTTGATGACTGCGGAGCTCTCAGTGGGACCCCGGTTTGGTCAGAGGCCGCGGTGGGCTGCTGACATATTTATCAGCTTGGACATGTTGAGAGACAAGGATGATGAACGTCAGTAAATCTGAGCTTACATCTCTGGCTGCAAAGAGACGAGCACCGTACAAGAAGATGGGCTACAGTTAACTCTATGGGCACATTTGACCACAGTTTTGACAAATGTTACATTTCATACTACCAATAAGTTTTGTGTTGCCATGCAGATCCCTAAAATATTATCAGAGTTCTATCTAGTTGAAATGATCTCCACCGACAACAAGCTATGGATAAACAGTATGTAGATAGAAATCTATTATTATTTATTATTAATGTATGTAACAAAATATGTTAAAGCAACACTCCGAATGAGCTGATGCTACATTAGTATTTTGTTTAAGTATATTTTGTTGATATTAAGAACTCTTACTGCAGTGGACTCACCCTGCATCCTGACTGAGCCTTTAAGTAAAAGGATCTGAATATTGACTTCACGAACTTTCATTCACCAGCAATAGTTACGACACACTCAAAGCACAATTCTCATAATTAATAAATTAACATTACAGCGAAGAATATTAAATAACTTCCATACTCACCTAGATGCAGGTTTCTGCCCTTGTTCAATTCGAAACCACCTCATCCACTTCAAGCTAGACGTGAAACAGTTAACTGTCAGCGCCTGCTTCCTCCCAGCTCCATGCGCTGGACTATGAAATATTTGGAGGACAATTGGTTAAGTGGAGTTAACCGTTGCCTTTTCTCCCCGAGGTATCTTCCTTTTTGATCCTGCCGAGCTTGGCGCCTTGCAAAACACAACTTGTCTGGCTTATTAAATAGTATGACCTGGAGAAAGAAAACGCCTGTTGCTTCTCAACTGAGGCCATTGTGAGGGAGAAGAGCTCATGACAGGCCTTAAATTGCTGTAATGCTGTGTGACCAACACTCATACCTAATCGATTTCTGTCCTGACTGCGCGTTTTTCTATCGGGTGTGATTTTCTTTCGGCTTCTTTACTCGTTTTTATTTCCAGGTTTAATTTTTTTCGTCCGGTAATCTGATTATTTACACAGTCAAGATCATTTGTTTTCTGCATATTAAATGTATGCATTTATTTTTTCTCTCATCTTTGATAAAAGATCTTACTTTGATATTGACATGCGATTCTTTGGTTCCTGCTCTGCTTTATACTAGGAGAGTAATTCAAGGAACAGTACCGATGGAAGTGCCCTGCTAATGGATGTAAATGGTCAAGAGAGTCCTCCCCACTGGTTAATTGCGCTAAAATTGGTCTAAGCTACTTTGTGAGAGCCATCAATAGTCCTGCGCAGCATGGGGTCTGTATGATTAACGTCTCCTCCCTTTCAAAGGGCTCTTGATGCTCTCTTGGGAGGCAGAGGGCCAATCAAAACCGCATTTGGAGGCGTCACGAGGTCAGCTTGAAGAGCTGATTGGTGCGAGCACGGAGGGGGAACAGCCCCTATCCTTTTATAGACGACCCCGTCCAGTGCGTAAAAGCTACTGGGCACAGTTGACAGCGCAAAGACGCACATTGGACACAGTACACCTCAGCCACACAATTCCTCTGAACGGGCCACACGGATGTGCATGGCCCCATCCCCTTGTATCATGATGAATCCTGTGCAGGGGTCGCCGTCCCAAGACGCCAAACAGCTTCATCAAAAGGAGGAGACAGACACGGAGAGCGATGAGCCTCAGCCCAAAGACATGACAACCGAGAAAGGATACAAACTCCAGCGGAGCAGCCTCCCCTTCAGCGTTGAGTCGCTGATATCCAAGAAGACCACCTGTCGGACTTCTTACTCTCCCTCAGATTTAGCTCTGGTTCTGCCGAAGCCCGTGGCTGGGCAAGGCGCGCAGTTCTCTCCAAGGACTTTTTACGCGGAGAGGAAAGTTTCGGCGGAGAGCTCACAGGGTGTTTCCAGTAGTTCCAGCGAGGACAGTCCGCAGTTTTGCGAGAAAGATCAGAGCACTTGGTTCCAGGCGTCCTCCTTTTCTACACCTCCTCGTAAGTCCGTCCCTCCGCTGTTAGCAGACACGCGAACACACATTTAATCAATATCTCTGCTGTCAGTAATAGAGGCCACACAGGCCACATTACAGATTATTCGTTGTGTCACAACTAACGCAGTTTCAGACCGCGGACTTAAATAAATCCGTAAATCCGTTTCATGCATTTGGTATGTTTTGTTTTTATATTTTACAGAGAACAAGCTAATTATTATAAAAAGCTGTTTCGCTGATCAAATGAAACTCTTATTTGGCTGTATTTATTTTTTTTTGTACGTCCTTATATGTGTCTTAAAATATCCTTACAGAGGCTATACAGGCTCTCATTACAAAAATAGGGTGGCAGCCTAAGCAAACGTTATAATTCATATTTGCATGCCTCAGTGTGGTCACTTTGTGACACAAAGTTCTATTTGTCATCAAAAAACGTGTCATTTATTGCGTTCCGTCCGTCTAATCGTCTCGTTTCCTCACCTGTTGTGATGATCCGTTGTCCGTTTATTTGTTCCGTACAAAATCTAACCTCATATCGTTTTTTGTTTTGTTTTTTTCTTTGCAATGTCTATTTCTCAGGGAGCTCGAGTCCAACTCAGTGTACTTTAAGGAAACACAAAAACAACAGGAAACCTCGCACGCCCTTCACTACCTCTCAGCTGCTGGCGCTGGAGCGCAAGTTTCGCCAGAAGCAGTACCTCTCCATCGCCGAGAGAGCCGAGTTCTCCAACTCTCTCAACCTGACGGAGACTCAGGTCAAAATCTGGTTTCAGAACAGGAGAGCCAAAGCCAAGAGACTGCAAGAGGCAGAGCTGGAAAAGTTTAAGCTGGCCTCCAAGCCCGTCCTACCAGCCTTCGCGCTGCCTTTCCCACTCGGAGCGCATATGGGTTCTCCTACTTGGGGCCCGTCAAGCGCGTTCCCGAGGCCCAGCCTGCCGGTTCCAGGACTGTTCAGTGGACCCGTCACTTATGGGATGTACTATTTGTCTTAGTACTCCTCTCTCTATCTCTGTGTGTCTAATTATGGTTGCAATATCTACACGTATGAATGAGGATGATGCGTCTTCTAGCCCACATCTCGGAAACCCATTTTAATTTGGAGTTTAGAGGGAGTTTTTTTTTTCAAATCTGCAAAACAGAGGAAAAATAAAACTTGGGGTATATGATGATACAAAAACGTGTACGTAATCAGACTAAGTGTGTTCACTTGCTCTCCTCATTTCGTGTCCAGTTTTGTGGATTGTGGATTCACGGGCTTCAATTACTTATAGGCAAAGCTCCAAAAGTAAATGTCAGGGTTTTAGACGACATGCCTTAAATATCTCATTCCAGTCCGTCCACCGTGTTCCGCTGCACAAACTGGACATTTAAAATTGTCCGGACCTGAAGGCAATAACCCACTGAAGTGGAGGCATATTGCTTAAAAGCAACAGAAAAGTACTTAACTGGTGTCAGTGCCTTACGACCAAGCAGTGTGCTCTCTCTTTATAATCACTTGAAGTATTTCTCCTCATTCAGCATTGACTGTTTTCTATCATCCTCGGGTAAATCTGCAGTTTACCGGAATTGCTGATACTTTTGTATTTCCTTACAGCAAGTCCTGTTACGATTTCTATATTTTGAAAAAAGAAATGAAATAATATTTTAGATAAAAACATACGGAATAGTTTCTTGTCTCCTCTTTGTGTTTACTCTCACAGCGTGGCCTTTTTGGGAGTGAAAAGTAGATTTTCCTTGAGGAATTTTGCTGTATATGTAAATACAATTTGTAGTGTTCATGAAACCCTGCCGCCTCGCTTGAAGAGCAGGAAAAGTGGTATTTATTGAATGTCTTTATATCTGTACTGTGTACATACATCAGTCTATCTAAATGTTCACCTGTAAATACCGATTTTTAGTAAATAAACATTATACAAGACCTGAAAGTGATTCGCTCAGTTTTTAATACTGTTTATCTTTTTTTAAATATCATTATTTGCTTATATTTTTTGTTATTCTCTCGATGTTTGTCAGTTTCAGGGTTTGCTACGGGTTTTCACGCAAATATAGCCTAACTATATTAAAGGCTCCACAGCCAGTTTATGAAAGTTTTTTATTTATTTATTAATTTATATTTTCAGTGAGAACTTTGTTTCATAAGCACTTGAAAGGTCAAGCTTGTTACGAAGATGCTCAAAGCCTGACATCTCTTTAATTGGGGTTATCTTGCTAAATAATTTTTTTTTACTGACTGTAAAATATAGCATAAATATTTTTTTTTCTCTCTGATGGGAAAGATTCAGATGCGTTTTAGTTGGAGACCATCTATTTTAAACCATGGTTTATTTTACTACATTTTTCAAGTTTTCACGGGGAAAACACTCACGCATTTTTATTTTTATTTATTTATTTAGATATCAACAGTAAATGGAAATACATTCGTTTATCTAACTTATACTTATTAGGTAACACATCCATACAACTAACGTCCTGTGTGTTGCCTATAGGACTAAAGAAGACACATTATAATATTATATTAACATTATAATAGAACTGCATCCAATTGTCCACACAAATCGTGAATCAACTTCAGCTTCTTCAGGCATTTTTTCCCGATTCCAATAAGACAGCTACAACTAAAGATTTTTTGTATATTTTATATCTTCGCTGCGTAACGCAGGGTGCCAAAGGGATTTTGTGACATGCAAACACAAAGAACAAGAAATTGCGTAAAATGCCGTGAGAATATTAACGCTGCCTCTGACTACATATACTAGACATTTGTTTGACGGAAATCCATGTACACGGCTTTAACATTATTAATCCAATATCTGACACTGGGCCGACTCGTTTAAATGTTCTGTAGGCTATATGCAGAACCGTTCTCTCAATTTCAACTTTCACCAGTGAAAAGGAGTCAGTGCCTCCAGATTAAAATTCCATAAACATGACTTAGATTTTAGGCATCCAGATTTGGCCATTATTCACCGGTAAAGCACAGTTGCGGATACACACAAATATGCCATTTAGTCACAATAGTGAAAACGAATTCATTCTAATAAACCATTGGTGAATTACATCCCCTTCGTGGCCGTTTTTCTGTTCAATTTATGCGGAAACAGAAAGGTCGTAATTCACTTGATCAGTCTGGAGGATGTAGCCTGTGGTGTTGTTAAACTGGATTGAATTTAACACATTGTTAAAGTATTTCTGTTATTTAGCCCTCGTCCGCTGGCTAGAATTACAATTCAACTGTGTCTACAACAGAACTACAACAGAACTAAAACCACAGCCTCCGCAATGACACCACATTGAATACAGCTCTCTCCGTTATTTGAAACAAATGCTGAATAACATAAAAGGTAACATTTAGCCCAGGACAGTTATACTGAAACGCATTCATTTTCACCAGTGTACCTGAGGGACTGCCAGGTGAGAATGTATGGAAGTCCACAGCGCAACGCATTAATTGCGGAGCTGTCGAGGAGCACGTAAAGGAAGGCAGCGGGTCTTCTTGTGAGTGCTCATTGTGTCCGACAGAGGGCGATGGCAGCTGTCTGTTGCTCCCGGTCCTGAACAAGAAGAAGAAGAAGACTAAGAAAAGGAAGACGACATTTCCGCCGCTCCGTACTGTCACTAACGACACTGTGCAGCGAGGTGAGTACACAATCCGAGCGGACTGTTGAATGAAAGGACACCAAATATAAACGGCTTCACTAATGACTTATTGTGTCCACGCATGTGTCTTTGTGCGCTAAATGACAAACTGACTTGACTGGTCGCTTGGTGTTTGCTGAAGTTCGAGGCCTTACACAGTGAATTATCTGACCTTGGCTAGCGAGCTAACGGAGCTAGCTAACGTTAGCCAGTTTAGCAGGGGTCTTGTATTGGACAAAATGCGAAGGACGGGCATTTCTTCCAGTCAAATTTGTTTTATTTACCACTATAAAAGTACATCGAAGCACGCGCAGACAAGTTGCATTTACTGACATTTAGTTTAAAGTAGCGGTTCTCCATTATCTTGAATTCAACCTATGCTATTTGTCGCTGTGGTTTAACTCAAACTTATGGTGTCAATGGGATACAAATCATAGCAAGTTAACTCGCCACATTCGATTAATAATAATTTCTTAATGAAGGAAGATTATGAATAATCCCTCGTTTAAATAATCAGTTCAATGGAAATGCCCTCCCATGAATATCACCTCGTATTGTCGTGTAAATCCAAAGGTCCACAACAAAGTGGTTGCATAAAAGCAGACCATGTAAATCTAGCTGAAAATGAGGTAGGCTAATGCAGTTGTCCTGTTCCGCAGTATAACCAACATGTCTCGTACCCGAGCATAACTTCAGTCTAAGCTTTGATAGAAATACCTGATTATTTAATTAAAGACAAGTTTTATTAAAGTTGCATAGAAATATGCTACACGTTAGAACCTTGTGTCTGTTATTTTCATGTGTAAAAATAATTTGTATGGCCTGGTTAGTGCATCATACAGATATATAAATGCCTCCTACCTCCATTAAAGAAATGTATATAGCAAAATCTGCATTTATGCAAATTGTTTTTCTGTCTTACATGACAAAACATGTCCTTATCACGGTGGTGTAAGTCCCTTTTTGGACCAGTCCTTGCACATCATTGACAACTACACTAGACTCCTTATTGTCACGCTTAGAGATGCGCATCTTTAAGTGTCCACTTTCAACTGATGAATGACACAGTCCCCAAATGAAACGTTAAAGATGATTTCTTTCTAATTTCAGATAGTCAAGATGGCAGGCCGTCGCGTAGCCCTGAAGGCCGTTGACTGGGTGGCATTTGCCGAGCGGGTTCCACCCAACCAGCGGGGCATGTTCAACGCACTGAAGACTCGCAGTGATGCCATCTCTGCCAAGTATGTTTAACACAAGCTTTAGGAATGAATTCTAAGCCCTGGTTAATGTCAGAATTAGGGCTACTTAGTGGAGGGCATTAATCTGAGAGACAGAAGTCTGATGTGACCTCTTGCCTTTGGTTGGATAATAGCACATATGAGCTGCAGAGCAGAGTGTCCACTGCTGTCTTTACTGAGACAGATATAGACTAGAGTAAAAGTGAAATGTAAATATGTAAATGACTGTTTGCACACTAGGATGTGTTTATTTGCAATGTGCAAGTCCTTGTATATGCATTGTTTTTGCGTTAACATATCGAGGCTACTGTCATGTGTAATTTATGCCTCTGGACCAACGCAGCACCTGTGCAGATCTTGTTGTGTAGCTGATGTTCACCTCCCCAGAAATGTTTGTGTGATACACTGTTTGGTGAAATTTCAGTGAAGGTTTCAGTTGGCATTTTTGAAAGTGAACCAGGAAGTGGAAAGTTGTGTCAAAAGGGCAGCTTTATATAGAATTATTAAGTATCTGAGAAATAACTAAGCAGCATGTCAGGTATATGAGCAAGTACAATTAACAACAAAAAACACAGTCAGGAATTAAGGTACACAAATATTTGTAAAGATTCATAAATCTTTTGTATAATGTCTCATCTAGATATTAAGTATAGGGGTGTTTTTTAGAAATTTGAATTTATGTATAAAGTAATTTGACAAAAGAATTCAATTTAATTCTATTTTTTTTCTTTTTGTGTTTTTAATCCTCCGTTTAAAAATCATACTTTGTTTTCATGTTAAATTTGGCATATAAAGTTGACCCAAAAGGTTTGAGGAAAAAAAGCATTCTGTGGTTTCAGTGCCAGAATTACAGAAAGTTTAGGCCCATGTTAGACCTTAAATGTAGAAAATCATTTGACCAATAAACCTCACTCATAATCCTGAAATGAACTTCTTTCACCTCTGATGGAAGTGGCAAAGAAAGGTGGCTGGATCTTATTTTGATTAGAGCATTTTTTGTGTATTTCTGCAAGAGATATATTCTTTCCAACGGTGATGGGAAACAGATTGAAGTGAGGGTAGTCCTTGAAAGTTTATTGTATTTTTTATTTTTATTTTTATCTTCTTTACCCAAAGCGTTGCACCCATAGGACTTGGAAAGAGAAGCAGGATGTTGAAACAAAAATGAATCCGACTGGCAAAAATGACACATCCTGTCTAGTGTTTGGGTGCCATTGTTACGTGGCGAGACAGACTGACGAGTGCACAAGCATAAATGACTCACACTGATGGAGGGTCTGTGTGCATGGTCCTTGTGGAGCCCTGTGCAATTGTATAAATTATGTATCAGTTACTGGTTATTTGAACATTTTTAATGTATATCCATTATCTCTACCACCTCTGTAATACTTCTCATTAGAATTTATTTTCAGTTGTGTTAAATAAGATGAGATCATTTATGTATCTAACAGTGGGGACATTTTCTAGTTGTGCACCCATATGATTTCTCGTTCATAATGGAAACGTTCTTATTTTCATTCCACCAGACTAGCCTCCCTGCCAGAGACCCCTGTAGCCATCGACTGGAATTACTACAGGGGCGCTGTGGCCAAAGCCGGCATGGTTGATGAGTTTGAGAAGAAGGTGAGCGTCATTGCATAAATGGCCTGAGAATCCTGGTTTTTAAACTGTTTTCATTTAATGCATAAAACATTGTTGATTTCAAATGTAGTGCATTCATCTAAAAATGAACTCTGTGGCTATACTTTAGCAGATATAATGGACAAGTCCTAGTTTGTCACTTGTCGATGTCATGGAAAATTTTTGTCGTTGTTTGAACCACATCTCAATGTGAAGATGGACACCATGATGGCATCAATTAAGTAAAGCCTCTAGTGGTCGCTGCCATCTTGAGTTGAGTTTGTGCAGCATTGACTGGGAGCTGGAAAACAATATCTCTACCCCTGTTTACACAATAGGTGATCGTGTTAATGCCTTGTCCTTTTTCTTATACCGTCTATACTTGAAATTCACTTTGGTCACTCTGAAAGACAAAGGATGCCTCCTGCATGAATAACAGTTGTCATCCATCCAAGTTATTATGTCATTAGTTTAAGTATTCGCTGGTTTGCATTACAGTGGTGACACATTATTGTTCCTCCTACACACAGTTCAAAGCACTGCAGATCCCTGAGCCTGTTGACAAACAGACAAGCGTCATCAATCAACAGGAGGTTGAGGCTGTAAGTATTTACATCACACCAGTCAATGTAGAACAGTGTTTTTAATTTAAGCTTAAGGAATTTAAAATGTTATGTCTGTGTCCATGAAAATGGCTAGAAATGGCCTTCAGACTACATCTCTGTTTGAAAGTACTCTGGGACATGTCTTCATAAATTATCCAGATGTAATGAAATTGTGCAAATCCATACAAACAAGGCAGATTATTGTTTTGGTATTAATTATTTTGCACTTATTTGTTGTAACAGAACAAAAGTGCAGCAGCCTACATTGAAGCATCAAAGGCCCGTGTCGTTCAGTATGAAAAAGAGGTGAGACAATGGTTGCATTAATTACAAAACTCGTCATAATCATGTTAAGGTGATCAATAAGAAAATAAATAACCTTACATTTTTTTTATTTATCAGCTGGAAAAATTCAAGAACATGATCCCATTCGATCAGATGACCATCGAGGATCTCAACGAAACCTTCCCCGAGACCAAGTTGGACAAGGTCAAGTATCCCTACTGGCCCCACAAACCTATTGCCGACTTGTAATCCTACTATTGGACATGCACCTCACAATAAAGATTATGTATTTTAAAAAGAACCTTTTGATGTCTTTATTTGATGGTGTGTAAAATGTGAAAAATGGAAAATTGCCTGGATCATGTTGGTACTTTGTGGAATTTCCGTTGAGTGTCCATGAGGGGGCGCCAATACTTCACTTTTAGTTGAAGAGAACATAGTGGATTAAAATAAATGTTTTACTATATTTTGACTGTATTGATTTAGGAATCTACGTTCCTATTGGTATGATAACTGTAACCGCTACTGGAATAATACTGTTAACCAAACTGATGTTCTTTTGTGTGCACTAAATAAATCTTGAAGCGTTTCCTGGGATGTGCAGAATCCACTTCCTCTTTGTGTGATGTTCTCTATAGGCATGTAGAGAGTATGCTGAGTATGTATGCTGTATGGAAATGCACAAAGCTGCGACAAAAAAAAAAATAATAATGTTGCTCTTGGGGATTTTGCATCTGTGGTATTTTGTAGAAGAGAAAATGACTGAAACAATCAAATCTATCTATCACCCTATGATATAAATGATGGTGCTTTGTGGAGATTTCTTTTTTATACATTATGTCACTACACACATACATTTTTTTTTTATTCCTTGAGTTTTGGGGTAAACGTGGTCTCATTTGCATAGATATGATTTTTATAATCTAAAAAAGATTTTATTTAAAAATGTAGCGACTAGACCAAATGGAGATGTCATAGATTTGCACCGTTTCCTGACTGCTGTCTTTCTCAGACAAGTTTCCATCCAAACAAACAAAATGAAAACATTTATTAATTTATTATTTATTTCACTCTTAGTGATTAAGAGAGATTTATTGGGCATCAACAATATGGTTCATATTGAGAAGGATCACAATTTTCATTTGTATATATATATATATATACCTAGGCTCGCCAACATTGAAGCTGTGCACTGAACAGGACATGGTTTGCATGAATTCACTCACAATCACAAATATAAAAGCAAGATGGCCTCTAATTGGTCATTAATTGGGTAGAGTTTTAAGATTACCCAAATGCTTCAACACTGGATCCCAGACAGAAAAGAACTTGTCCCTAGACCCCTGATAGTATGTTAAAAGTCTGATCTGATTTTTACTTAACTCGTCCTCAGTTGATTTCAGTCCAGCTGGTAGGTGATGGACTGGTAATGTCCCACCATTCCAAGACAAAAAAAGATAGTTTGGCATCTGTGAGATATTTTCTGCAAATAATGCCTCGTTCTACTGTAACATTGTATAAAATATTGTCCAAATGTGTTGTTCTACTAAGTGCAGGAAGAAAAGAAAGATACGAGCTGGAGCTTGAAGTTTCTACATCCCATGTTTCTGCCACCGTTTTGTTCACGTTTGAAGTTACTGCTGTTTTATTGTTTCACAAATACAGATTGTCAGTGCTGTCTGCTGGGTTTAGGGCTCATCTTGAAACATTCTGGACAGGAAATACAGCTTCTGCAGTACAAAAATCAAAGCCAGGGAGGGTTGTAAACTTGAGACTCCTGTTCTGGTGTTTGATGTTGGAAACAGTGCTGTCAGGACTGATGCTTGATAATTTAATGCCACTAGTTAAGAAAGAGACTGCCATTACAACTACAGTATGCTCTCAGACTCACTGTGGTTGAATCAACCATGTAAGGAAGTGGTTTCTTGACAATAACATGAATTCTGTCATTTAGCTGCCCGTGCTGCCACATCTGAGGCACTTTTGGACATAGATGAAATGTGCTCAGTTGAATCATTAAAATCCACCATGATATCATGATATAAAACAAGAGCAAGTTCACCTGAAGCACTGGTCAATAAGCACAAAAACGATCTTATGAATAAACGGACACATACTGCATATGTTCTCAGTGTTGGTCTCCTCAGTCAATCGCTGCCAGATGAAGGAATTTAATACACAAGTAAGAAAGTTACCTTTTTTTTTTTTATTATTTATTACACATAAATGTTGCAACTGTTTTTCAGCTTCACATATCAGACATTAATCACATTCATGTCCAAATTGCTCTCTACTCTTTTTCTGTCTGGCTTCCTTTCAGTGATTCCATTAATAAGAATGCAGACAGGACAACCTACCAAAATAAACAGTTTTAAAAAAACAGGTTTCTCCATTAATGCCTTTCTTTGCTGAGCAACAATGGATGTTTTATTTGTGCACTACTATTAAATGAACCAATAATAATAGTGAGCTCATTTTTAAGAGCTGTCAGTCCAGACTTCGGTGTGTTGAGAGAAACGTCAGTGCTTTGGAACTCATTCAGGATAAAATCCTCTGATGAGTAAATGTGTAACAGTATTAAAGCATCCTGCAGCAGCACACACTGTGATCTGATGATATCCTCTGGTGATCAAACTTACCAGAGTCTTCAGTTGTGACTCTGCACCAATGAAGTGCGACTCTGAAGCAGTCCTGCAAACTGCTGATGCAGAAAGTATGGATCCTCAGCACCGGTTAACATTTCATATAAAACCTTATGGCTTCAGGTGATGTCGTGTCAGGTCGTGTTGGTGAGAGACATAGTGTTGTTGTTCTCCTCTCTACCTGATTGAAGCTCGGAGTTCCTTTTCACAATGAATGTCCCTGAGGGGGAGAGAAGACGGAGATACATTATGGAAAGTTGACTGGCATTAAGACCCCAGTCATCTGGAGATGTGTTCAGCAGGAAATGGATTTAGCTACAGACAGAGGAGATCGGGCTGACAAGCACAAAGATGCACATTATCCTCTCTGTAAGAGGATAACCTTTCAAAGACTATATTTTGAAGAACCTGTTCACATTAGAGTGCAGCTGATGGTGAGTCCTGGTGTTTCATGTGTTTGGCGCGTGTAAGCTCTTCCCAGGTAAGACTCCTTTCCAAGTGCATGAAAGCGGACAAATGTGAGGATGCAGTTTCCCTGCTAACTAACTCTCTAGATGCATTATAGTTTTGCCCATAGGAACTCTATGGGCAAAACCCCATCAGAAACTCGTTTGACTTTTTCTGTAAGAACCAGAAACGGAGGTACAGACATACAGCCCCCAGAGTGTGCGTCCCCTCTCTTGGAATGACATTGAATCATAACACTGGAACATGACAGATTGGATGACTTCAGCCATCAAACCTGTCATTGATGAGCGTCATTGGTTGTTCTCAAGAAAACACTTAAGTGTTTGAGTTTGGAGGGCGTTGGGGTGAGGTAGGGGATGCTGACCCTAGAACCGCCCCTGCATTACATGCAAAAAAGAAATATCATCATATCATATGGTGAACCAGCTTTGCTTTTTCATGGGAACATATTCCAACGATTTAACATATCCTGAGACAAGAGGTCATTTTATTTCCGATAGTTTTGAGATAGCCTGCAGTTTGGCAAACACACCTGATGTAATGACTTTGCCAAATGTCATTATCATTACATTTTCATACATTTTTAAAATGTGTTGTCTGCCGCACTATCAAAAAAATATCAAAATAATTCAGTGTCCTATGCTGAAAGCCGAAGCCCCGTTAGCTCAATGTCAATCATTCCCTGTGTTATCCAATCATGTGTCGCTTGGTTGTTTCCCTCAATTATGATTGGACACCTATTATCTATTCACATAAAATGTGTGGGACATGAAAACCTTTTCCCCAGTCTTGTATTTTGATTGGTTTAGCGTCACAGTTTCTCGTTCGCTGATTGGCCAGAGTCCTTGTGCCCTAGAACAGGAGGGGCCTAGTATGAGATGATTTCCGTTTTACCGTAGTTGTCAGCCTGTGTGGCCATTGACGGGAGTCCATCAGCGCAGGTATAAGTCTTATTTTTTTTTTTTTACATCTGTATTTTAATGACACGTCTTCTTAGGCTTATCTCTCGGCCGTGTGATGTGGCGAGACTTTACCTTGAGTGTTGGTCCGAGAGTCGCAGAGAAAAGGAGCCACCAGCTCAGTGTGTCAATAACGGTAACGTTGGAGCTCTGCTCGATTCACACTGTGGAGGTCAAAACAGAAAACAAACAAACAAACGAATGACAACAATATTTTGGCCTAACGCCTGAGATTAAATGAAGCCAGAAGCTTAGTTTTTGTCCTCGTCCGTGATTGTGGTCCTGGTAAGCCGCTGTCAGTAGCTTAAACAGCTAGCCAGCCCTCAGAGAGGATACATGGGACAGGGAGCCCGGTGCCCTCTGCCCTGAATGGACCAAACGTGTTTAATTTGATTGTTCTCAGAAAACAGTAGGGATAGCACCTTAGGATGTTTATTCAGGTTGTACTTTTTTGTACTCGTGCGGGCTGTATATACAGAATGAGGCCTGTCTGTTTATCTGTACTATCTCTGGCTGTCTGTGTGCTAGCTAACGGTGCGCTACTACTGTCAGATTGCCTGTTAAAACGCCCCAAATGACAGAAAACACCACTATTTATGTTCCTTTAAAATGTTCTTCCCCAGCCCGGCGTGTTTACAACACTACCCAAGCATCTTGCCGTGGGGTTTATCAGAGGGTCAGTATGCTAACGCCTGCAGTTGGTGCAAATTATGCAAAACTATTTTGGCTGGGGGGGGGGGGGGGGGGGGGGGATAGGAGCTGAAGTCATCAGAGTTCACCAGGGTCCTGCTTTGCTGCCGTTGTTAGTAGGACTCACACTGTCCTTATTTCCTTCCAATTTATGTAAACATTAAGACGTGTTAACTACCCGGGTCAAAGGTTCCAGGTCAGATGCAGGTTTGTGCCGAGATTAGCACAGATTTGATTCTCTGTCGTTATCTTGTTCTGCTGCAGGGAGGTGAAACGCATTTTAGTTCAGGGGCCAGTGGCAGCCCGGTTTGATCTCAAGTGGGCCTGACCTGTAACATGACAGAATCATAATCTATGAGTAACGGCAGCTCCAGATGTTTTCAGATTTGCTTCAGTGCAGAGAAGAACATGTAAATTAGGAGAACGTTTACATTTAACAAACTCTGCTTTAAAAAAATGAGAAAAAAAAAATGTCTTAAAAGAAGTAAGTTTGGGCACATTGCTGTCTGCTATTTTGTCCTGGGTCTTCTCTTTCTAAATCAGTGGACAAATTAGGGCTTAGGGATATTTTCATTAAAAAAATTGCTAGTCTTCTATGTAGTTTTCGTACTTTGCGAATTGCTGATTGCAGATTAAACCCTCTGCTGCTGCTTTTGAAACACGGGTCGTATGTTTGACACCTGTGCTCTACTGTCATCATCAGGATGTACATGGGGTTCAAAGTTACATATTTTTGCAACCCAAAATCTCAAAAACACCTAGATCTAAATCTAAACACAACATAACCTGCCATGTGTGTTGTTGTGTTATCCATCTCATGGCTTGGAGTGTGCATTGTGTTAGGTGAAAACAGACGTGGCCGTGTCAGTCGTCGGTCCAGGTCTGACCCAGGACAGTGCAGTCGACAGTAGTGTCATTGTTCACAGAGGACAATGGGAGTCGGCCTGCACGGAGGGAGGCACTGCTAGGAGACTGGAGGTTGGATACTGTGTTGTCCCTGTGGGGCTGCATGTCCATGCTTTTCTTACAGCGTTATTGCTACACACAATGAGACAGAATCTGATGCAAAGTGTCCTGTTTAGCAACAACTTACCGTTTACTCTAAAAAAAAAAAAAAAAAGAAATCTGGAATGACGAAAGCTTTGTTACAGAGACAACGCATGCACAACAGTCATATATCAGTTGATTAAATAGTTTTTGTCGTTCACATGGAGCATTATGAGATAATGGTTTTACATTTAATCGTTAATGTGAAAACACTCGTATTACACTCATATAAACAGATGTAGGAGAGTTAATAACAGAGACATTGTTTGCTGTTAATGGATGTTGAATTAAAGATTTATTTGCCCTATTATAGCCTTGAAAACATACATCCTGTGTGGCAGCATCGTGTCCTGTGATTTGTTTTTTGGCTCACAGGCTAACCTCATGTAACACGATACTCAGTCCTCAGCTTTTCACTGATTGAATTTCATCCAGATAGCAGTTCAGTCCCCCTCTCCCAGTCACTGATGGTATAGATTAAGCAGGAAGCACAGTACATTAGACCAAAGCTGCAGCTGATGCTAGTCTGTGTTGTCACTTCAGATGCAGCTTACACAATATTGACACACTGTTGGCATCATATGTTTCGCAAGCTTTAGTGTTTAATATTAGCACAGAACATAGTCGCTATTATTTGCAAGCGGAGCTGAGAGTATTACTTGGTTAGAGGAGCAAATCGACCAACAGAAAAAATGATTAACAGCTTCTAATTTCAGTCATTTTTCAGGAGGGTACTTCTGATATGTTTTGCAGCTTTTGTATGTTTTATGTCATAAATGGATTTGTTTTGGTTTTGGTCATTGAACTGGTGATACGAAGCATTGTGTCTGGAGGTGGAACCTTGAAAGTGGTGTTTGGATTTATTTTATTTAAGATTATTTTTTGCACATACTGAAACTGAATTCAATATATCTTTCAGATTAATAATTAAAATAATCCGCAGATGCAGGGCTCAGATTACAGGGAAGAATGAAAACAAACTTGGACTGCAGTCTGACGTTATTCATTTAATTCTGAATAACACGGATCACACTGTGTTGTGTTGGGCCTTTTAGATGAATAACATAAAACAGAACAAGGTGGCTGTTTGTGCCCTAAGGCTATTGTCATGTCTTTTCATAGCCATGGGACACTTGCTTTTTGCAGGCTTATTCATTCTAGTGCAGTAGCCTACTTTGTATGCCCTCCTCAGACATAGAGTCTGTGTTCACTTTCTCCAGCTTCTTTTCACTCCAGCTTCACTTTCTGCTGGGACGGCCTCAGTAGGAGTGTGGGATCGGTTGACCTCAGAGAGACGAGCAAGAGTAGCTGTGTATTTGCGTACAGACAGTGAATGAAGCGTATTGTCCTTGCTGTAGCATATATGCCTTTGTCAGCTGAATCTGTTTGTACTGGCAGACGTGGGCAGTGAGGTGGTATGCAGCTGGCCTGGATGAACTTTAGGATTTATTGCTTCTGTGCAGCAACTGTGTGTCCTCCCTCCCCCCCTAAAAATAATACTAAAACAACATGACAGTAAACATTTAATATTTATAAATGTTTATTTTTTTTATCATATTGTGAAATGTCATGTCTGAATCGCCTAGAGAAATGGTACCAATTCACTGGAACCTTAAGAAGATCATCCCTTTTTAGGGTGAATGGGGATGGATGGATGGATGGATGGATGGATAAAGGGGGGTAAGGGGTTACCATCTGGATATGTTTTTATCTGTTCTTTAGAGAGCCTGCTGTGTCTGTGTGCGATAGAGACAAAAGCCTAACCCAGAGTAGGATGCAACAATTTGATCTCTTCCTGTCTGTGGCACACAGTTAAAGCAAGTGAAGGGGAGATTAAGTATG
This sequence comes from Mugil cephalus, assembly GCF_022458985.1. Taxonomy (NCBI): domain Eukaryota; kingdom Metazoa; phylum Chordata; class Actinopteri; order Mugiliformes; family Mugilidae; genus Mugil; species Mugil cephalus. Next base: position 5,080,485 of record NC_061771.1, read on the forward strand.
GTTGTTACAACCAGACTGTTAAGAATACAGTTTATTCAGCGACTTCCAAAATCTCTGTACTGAGGCAGTGCTTTTGCTGCAGTTTGAAACAGCTGAGATTATTTTTGTGTTTGCCTGCACGCGCACAGTACGAATAAGAAATATTTAGTTGTGGGTCGTTTTGCAGTTCACAGGAAACTGCCGTCGTTGAACCCTGATTGCGAGATATTCGCTCATGTAGATTCTGCTGAGTCCTGACATGTGAGTGGATGTTTGATGATGCTGAGCACCAACAAGTACGGTGTTGTCTTTTGATGGAGCTCTTAAAATGGTTGCAGCTGTAAAGTCACGTGTTGCGTCATGTGCGTGAATGAACATGATAAGATGTACTCTTTCTCCTTTGATCTGTCTGTTGCACTGCAGACTTTTTTTTTTTACTTGTGTTAGCAAGACATGTGCAACTGTTATTAAAAGCTTTGCACAGCTCCCAGTTGTTGAACGTATGCATATCTGTCTTTGTTTCCAGTGGCTGTTGATGGATCATCCCTATGAAGAAACAGGGTTACAATGGGACAGAGTACCTCGGAACAAGAGGTCCACGAAGACACTGCTCAGGTTGGTTTAATCGTGTGTGTGTGTGTCTATCTATCTATCTATCTATCTATCTATCTATCTATCTATCTATCTATCTATCTATCTATCTATATATATACACACATATAAAATGAAGCCAACTAGTAGCACAGGACAGTTTATAATAACCACGCGTCTGTTTAAGCCGGTATTAAGGTCGACTGTTCTCAATATCGGTCATATGAATGTGGTTAGTAACCTCAGAGCTTCTTTGTGGGTTCATTATGACCTGTGACTGAACATAATGAACCCACAAAGATGCAGAGTCATGGGGAATTTCTTTTCTTCCCCTTTTAAATAAATGCTCTTTCCTAGAGGGTAGGCTGCACTCGTTGTCTTTCCTTTTCAGCCAAACATTTCTTCTCAATACATGCGTCATATGACAGAACACACGTGTGCGTGTGTGTACATGACGTGTCACACTGTAGTGACCCGTGTGATCGCATGCTGCCTGGGCACCTGCCATATGTCAGACCCACTGTCAGTGTCCCCGGTGTCCAGCTGAGCCAGCCTTTTACTGCCAAATAACCCTTAGCTCCTCACGCAGTAATCAATAACCAGCAATAGCAGACATGCAGTCTCACTGGCTGACAGCCAGAGCACTAACAACAAATTACTCATTCTCTCACCCTACCATATCTGATGGTTTGCTAACCAAACACACGCGCACACACACATATGTGCAAATCCACACCCAGGATAAAACAAACAAGCAACTTTGCACTAGCCTCATGAGTGAATGGGTTCTAAGTTACTAAACCTTTGTGATAAACGCTTTCTTAATGAAGTCTAAATAGAAAAGGAATCTGCTAGGCTTTTTGTTGCTTGTGAGCACATTGGTGTTACATCTGTCCATAGGGTCAGAGTTGGATGCTCTGTGAGGTGATATGTTTTTTATACTGTGAAACATCAAGTTAAGAACATGAGTGTGGGAGACTGGATGTGAAGCTACTCATTTGCCCCCTACTCCCTCTTGTTTCCCATGCACTGGTCAGACATTCCTGCCTCCAGGGCAAATCCCTTATTCCCACATTCCAGTGCGCTTCAGCTGAAGCCTCTGGGCCCATACTTCATATATCTATATTTGAATCTGAGGCAGTAAGCATGCTGACTGTTGTACTGTTGCCAGTTTCACTTTAGATTTTCTCTACTATTCTCTTCGCTGTAGGACGGGTTTAATAACCTCAAGGCATTTGTGGAGGAAGAACTACAGACGAGCATGGTGAGTGTGGTCTGAGGGTGATCAATGAAGCCTACATTTGACTGCATCAAAACCAGCATGATTTAGTACAGCATTTTATATGTCACTATAAACAGTTGAGAAAATCTCCTCCTTGTTTGTCCTTCCAGATGGTGGGCATGGTGATTGGTGCAGGCATCGCAATCGTCCTCATTGCCATCCTCATCTTCTTCATCTTGCGGAGGATCAAGCTTCGAAGTCAGTCATTTCTGAGATTTCTTCCCATGCTCTGGGCACACGTGATTCTGGTATTAAAATAAATCTTTACATTTCTAAATTTTTCATTTGTTTTGTTGTTATTTTGTTAGACCTAGAAGCTCAGGAGGCACCCAAATACCGCTTCCGCAAGAGGGACAAAGTCATGTTCTATGGGCGAAAGATAATGCGTAAGGTGAGTGTGTAGTTGAAAATGAATCATTCAAATGACAGTATTCAAATAATAGCTGACTCTCATTCACAGAGAGTAACCTTATATCCAGTATAGCACACAATGTAAGAATAATAGAATGGGTATAATATTTAAACCCTACTGTTTCCCAACAGGTCTCCCTGTCTACCTCTTCCTTGGTGGGTACATCATCCTCCTCTCGGCCACGGCTAAAGAAGAAGCAGAAGATGCTCAACATTGCCAAAAAGTACACTGGCTCACTTTACCATAAGTCTTTCCTTGGGTGTACTGACATGCTAACAACTGGCAGGTCGCACTGTTTTAATCTTTCTACCTTTCTCCATCTCACTCGTGTAGGATCTTGCGCTTTAAGAAGGAGGTGCCAACCCTACAGGCCAAGGAGCCCCCTCCCTCAGTGCTGGAGGCAGATCTTACTGAATTTGATGTGGCCAACTCCCACCTCCCCTCTGAGGTGCTCTACATGCTCAAAAATGTCCGGTGGGTACTTGCTCGGTTAAATACATTTCGCACAACTAAACACAGGTGGACCTCATTAGCTGTCTAGTGATCATTTGTGTTTACACACACCAGCTGAGCGTACACCCTGAACCTCTCTTTTGTCCCTCGCTGCAGTGTGCTGGGTCACTTTGAGAAGCCACTTTTCCTGGAGCTGTGCAAACACATGGTGTTTCTGCAGTTCCAACAAGGGGAGTATGTCTTCAGGCCAGGCCAGCCCGACAGCAGCATCTACGTGGTTCAGGATGGAAAACTAGAACTGTGCCTTACTGGAACGGTATGCTCGATTTTTGTGCACATTTCATCTTATTGGCATGTGAATTTCACACATTTTAAATATGAGTTATTTTCAGGTTTTGCATGGTCTAATGCTTATTGTGGTAAGAGTTTTGGCTTTAACAACCAAGAAAGACGTACATTTTACTTTCATAATGTAAGCTGCTGGGGGAATAATTGCTCTGTTGCGGCCTGTATCCATTTTCAGGCTTCACCTATAGCTTTGACTCAAGTTGTTATGAAATCTTATGCGCTTGGTTTTGTCTTCCAGGATGGTAAAGAAAGTGTAGTGAAGGAGGTATTCCCTGGAGACAGCGTCCACAGCCTCCTCAGTATTCTGGATGTCATCACAGTACGTCACACCCTCCTCCTGCTACATAAACTGCACGTGCTGTATATGTGTCGTGTCACACCAAAACGCACAATCTCCACTATTACAAATGAGTCACACATTGTTACTGAGATACATGGCTTTATGTCACTGATGTGGACCCCACCCACTTCCTGTCGGACATCATTCACATTCACAAAGTGACTCACTCATAAATATTTCACTACCATGGACATGACTCACACATTTGTGTTGTAATTCTGTTTCAGCCCTGAATACATTGGGGTTCAGATTGAGTTTTGTTGGTTGTAATGATATTAATTATTAATTTTGTTAATAATTAACAATGGAACTACTAATGGAATTACTAAGAAGCAGCATTTCTATAGAGCTCCTGTAAATACAAGTGTGTTCATAAAATGTGAGGTGTTCTGTGGGCTCTTTGTTTGCAGGGCCACCAGAAGCCTTACAGAACAGTGTCAGCACGGGCCGCAGAGGTTTCCACTGTTCTCCGTTTACCTATAGAGGCCTTCTTATCTATATTTGAGAAGTACCCTGAGAGCCTAGTGCGAGTAGTACAAGTGAGTTGCATGTTTTTCTGATGATTTCCTTTCCTGTTTTTTTATTTTTTTTCATAGGCATCATGTTGCTTTTAAAGTCAGTTTCCATCGAATGTCTCATTTCCTGTTTAATCTGCTCAGATTATCATGGTCCGCCTCCAAAGAGTAACAGTGCTAGCCCTGCACAACTATCTGGGGTTGACAAATGAGCTCTTCAGTCATGTGAGTTTATCACACACTACCACTATCACACATACTTGAATCAGCTTTGACAAATGAGCACGGTGCAATGTAGAAAGCTGCAGCTACACATTTATTTCTATTTTATTTCTATTCTATTTGCTGTGCTAATGTTTTGGTTTTCTTTCCCAACATACACTGGCCACCTCGCTCACATCATGCATATACCACTTGTCCACTTAGGAAATGCAGCCCTCACGTCTGCCTCCTCAGTCCCCCCACCTTACCCGCACAAGTCCTGTCCGCCATGGCAAGCGCTTTGGCAGCCTGACTGTACCTGAGGAGCACCGGGAAGCTGCCGTTAAGGGTGAAGTTCCAGGTAAGATATAAGGCAAATAAAAACAGATTGGAAAGTTTTTTTTTCCTGCCAGTGCTATGTTTGTTTTTGGTTGAGTTCATATGCCGCAAACCTGTTTTCTACACAGGAGGAGAACAAGGCAAGGATCGAATAGTGCCAACTCTCAGTAGGACAATCTCCATGCCTGTGGACATCGCTGGTAAGGATGTCTCTTGTGTTCACAGACATTGACGAAGTGTTGCCCTTTGCTGTGAGAAAATAACCTGATAGTTTATCCCATTAAGTATCGAACTATATAAAAACATTGCTGAGATGTGTGAAAACTAAGCGTGTGACCGTGACACCACAAGTTTGTAGCTGCCCTGAGATATCTTGATGTTTCACACCTCTATAGTGTACTACTGGGGTGTGTTCCAGCTAGTAAAAGTGGGAGCATTTTAGCTAAACAATGCTCCCCTTCTAGTTTTCGTCTTTTGGACCAGCACGAACACTTATTAACCTCAATGTAGCTTCCAGAAAGACATTTACAACTTTCAGAACTCTGTTAAAACGGTGTCAACCTTTTACAAGTGATGGCATGTTTACACAGAGAATTCTTGTCTATAATAACATAGATGGTGAGATGTGATAGGCAGTGAAGATATGTGTTAAGAGTTTAGTATGCCAAAACGAACAGAGGATTATGATTAAGCCTTGTTCTTTAACTGAAAAGAAGTTTCTTGCAAGTTTCTTTCTTGATTCCTGTTTCCAATCTGAATCTGGGTTATGCAAGTATTGTAAAACACAGAATAGCTGTTATTGATGTGGTAATAACTGAACACAGATGTGTTCAAACTGAAAGTAACTGGGTATTCCCTGACATTGCTGCTTACAGAAAAACTCATTGGATCTATTGGTCTTCTGTGTTTTTCAAACACGTTTTCCGTGAGCAGAAGCCGTCACTGTTTATTATTATTATTTAACTGAGTAATGTTAAATAATAAAGTGCCTAAACGCTGGTTCAACACTGAAGAACGGTGTGTAAATGTTTTTTTGCCCAGGAATACAAAAAGGTCTGAAATCAGACTTTGACATGGCGTATGAAAGAGGACGGATTTCTGTCTCTGCAGAGGAAGGCAACACTCCTCCCACCTACACCCGGGTCAGTACACTGCATCATCTTAACAAATAAGTGAGATTAGATTGACTTTATTGATTCCCAGACATAAAATTAGGTAATTTCATTAGCAACTAGAATAGCTTATGAACACAGAGACTAAAGGTGCGACACAGGGTACAGATCACAAGAAAAAACTGATGTGAAGTTACATGAACTCCAAATGCTTGTTACGATGCTATACACATCACTGATAATGCATGTTTGTTTGTAAATGCAGCTTTTCTGTTTTAAGTCCTATTTTAGAATGACTGATTACATGTAATTACAGTCCGTGTCTCAGGACCAGCGCGAGAGGAAAGTGACAGTAGATGAGGTTCCATCAGGGATCTACTTGTATCCAGAAGAGGAGCCAATTGTGGATAATATTTTCACTCCTGTCTCTAATCGATCCAGTGCTGCTCTGTTTGAGGAAGCTCAGAAAGAGATTCTCAAACTCATGAGGATTGAGGTTTGTTTTGCTGTTTTTCTTTCACATGGAGTGTATTTCTGTTATTGTGTAAGTGAAGGCGGATGTGAGCCTAAACAGCCTGGGACCATGGGACAGAGCATTGTAATAGTTGTTTTGTCACATATCACTGCAATGGACGTTTATAAAGTTGTGGGGACGAAGTTTGTTGGATACATTAATTTGATGCATTATGTTGTAAACCTTGCCCGTATGCCTCTGAGCCTTTATCGCACCAGTTCAAAGTATAAGAGATAATGTTAGTCCGTTTTTATGATTTTCCTCTGAAGCTGAACAAATGAGATGTGTTCATCTACATTGTTCTTCTACTTTGTTTCATCGTTAAGCTGTGCGTGACTTTATATTTGAGACTTGATCTTTTTCTCTCTGTTCTAATCTAGGATCCATCCTTGTTAAATGGGAGAGTTACTCTGCACCATGCAAAAGCTGGAGCTGTCTTAGCAAGACAGGGAGACCAGGTACTCTTCTGAAATATATACACCTATCAGCCACAATAAAACCACTGAAGGGGGAAATAAAGAACACTGACCATCATAATGTTATGCTTCATTGGTGCACTAATAGAAATATAATGTGTCAGATAGTACAAATAAAGTCTTCTGCTTCGTCTATTTCCTCTTTTTACTTATTAAGGACGTGAGTCTGCACTTTGTCCTGTCTGGCTGTCTACACGTCTACCAGCGGATGATCAACAAACAGGAAGCGGTCTGTTTGTTTGTAACCCACCCAGGAGAGATGGTGGGTCAGCTTGCTGTGCTCACCGGAGAGCCCCTTATTTTTACCATCAAGGCTGTCCGAGATTGTACCTACCTAAAGATCTCAAAGTCAGATTTTTACGAGTGAGTTTATCGTCTTTACTCTTGGAAAATATTTTTATGTAAATTATTATTACAGTCTTCCTGTCTTAGTGAATATTTAAAAAAAATGTTTACATTCATCCAAAGCATTAATTATCTCTGTTACTGTGTTGTATGCTTCCCCCTTCAGGATAATGAGGGAACAGCCCAGTGTGGTGCTGAGTGCTGCTCACACAGTGGCCATCCGCATGTCTGCTTTTGTGAGGCAGATGGACTTTGCTATTGACTGGATGGCTGTAGAAGCTGGCAGAGCCCTCTACAGGTACTCTCACCTCTGCCTTAAACAGCCAAATAACGATACATTTTACTGCATGTGCAAAACTACAGTATATTCAGTCCCTAATCTGCTTCATCAGTCTTGCTTATTTTCTCTGGGCTATTGGCTTAACATTGACATGTAATGGTTACAGTAAAAATTCAGTTTTTGTCTTTTCACGTCTGTAGACAGGATGACCAGTCAGACTGCACCTACATCGTTCTGAACGGACGTCTGCGTTCAGTCATACGCAAGGCAAACGGAAAGAAAGAACTGGTTGGGGAATATGGTAGAGGAGACCTCATCGGTGTGGTGAGTACAAGGCTCTTTCCCTCCCAATCACACTATTCAAGTGTAAAAAAAAACATTAAGAAAACGTCTTTGTAAATTTGACAACATGTGGTCCGCAAATACATTTAAAAATATCATTAATGCTGTCAATCTTCAAATTGCTGGTGTTGTGAGTATTTGCAGTATTAGTTGAGCTCAACTTCACTATGAAACCATAATGTTCTGCAAAATATTATTAAATCCCTTCTCAGGGTTCAAGACATACACCGTATGAGTCTAAGTTGACGCAGACCTAAACTGCAAATTCACCAGGTACCAGAGGAATAGTTTTGAAAAGTATATCTTGTGCACTTCAGGTGGAGGCCTTGACCAGGCAGCCAAGAGCCACCACAGTCCACGCTGTGAGAGACACAGAGTTGGTTAAACTACCCGAGGGCACGCTCAACAACATCAAAAGGCGATATCCACAGGTCAGTGAGTGTGTCTTGAAAACTTGGTGTAAAATGCTGTGTACTTTCTTTTACTTTCTTTTAAGTTTTAACGTCTGTGTTTAGGTTGTGACGAGGTTGATCCACTTATTGGGTCAGAAGATTCTGGGGAACCTGCAGCAGGGCCGTGGACCATTCTCAGGTAAGATGATTATGACTGGAATGAGTTTACCTGCATATAAACATACATCCTCCCGCCATATTTCCATTCGCATGGTTTTTGTTTTGCAGGTTCAGCCTTCAGTCTGCCCGGTATGACAACTAGCGCTGATGTCACCAACCCTGCCAGTAACCTCTCCACTGTGGCTGTGCTGCCTGTATGTGATGAAGTCCCGATCAACGCGTTCAACCTGGAGCTCAGCCATGCCCTCAGTGCCATAGGTAGAATCACTAATATTGTTCAGTATTTGCCCAAATCAGCTCTGGATTTTCTGTGCAATTGCTGGATTTTTGTGCAGCTGAGGTTTATTTTATTCACACGTTTCACTCCGTTTGACACTTGAAGGGCCCACTCTGCTGTTAACGAGTGACATAATACGAGAGCGTCTGGGTGCGTCTGCTTTGGACAGGTCAGTGTGATGATCTGAACATGGTCTTCCCCTATCATCTTCTACCTTATTTTACTCCATTTAAGTTTGATTTCCAGTCACTAATCTCTCTGTTTTATAGCATAGTTCCTTTTATATATAAATGGCCTTTTGTTGTTTTTGTTTGGATTAAGTCCCGGCTCTTACCCAACTTCTAAATTGTTCTCTGCGTCTGTGAATTAAATGAACTTCCCTATGCTCATTTTGGCTTCTTTTTACTCTGTTCATCAGTATCCATGAGTATCGTCTCTCCGGCTGGCTGGCCCAGCAGGAGGACATCAATCGGATTGTCCTGTACCAGACTGACAACAGCATGACCCCATGGACTCAGCGCTGCATCCGCCAGGCTGACTGCATCCTCATTGTTGGCCTCGGGGACCAGGAACCTACGCTGGGAGAAGTATGTGTGTGCAGCCGAAGAGCTTGGAAGGGAATGTTTAAGATAACGCTTAAAGGTAAACTTTCTTCCTGCTCCATTGTTTCCCCCAAGTTGGAGCAGATGCTGGAAAACACAGCAGTCCGGGCTCTGAAGCAGCTGGTCCTTCTGCACAGAGAGGACGGACCTGGCCCCTCCAGGACGGTCGAGTGGCTCAACATGCGTAGCTGGTGCTCTGGTCATCTGCACCTCAAGTGTCCCCGTAGGGTCTTCTCCAGACGCAGTCCCAGCAAACTGGTATGGAGCAAACTTTCATATGATTTGAGATATTACAGATTTGTTCTGCCATTTGTTTTCTTTTAACGTTATAATTCAGGATTCATTTATATGTTTGTGCAGAGGGAGGTATATGAGAAGGTGTTTGAGAAAACCGCAGACAGACACAGTGATTTCTCTCGGCTGGCCCGAGTTCTGACTGGAAACAGCATCGCCCTCGTCCTGGGAGGGGGCGGAGCTAGGTGAGTGGAGTTGTTGGCATACATGTATATCTGTATATGTGGAACACCATTGGGAAACTGTCCTTCTCTTCTATTTAGAATAATTTTTACGAAAATGTAATTCTGATATTTGAAATGCACTGTTCCTTGCTCTCTTTCATGCAGAGGCTGCTCACATGTGGGTGTGATAAAAGCTATGGAGGAAGCAGGAATTCCTATTGACATAGTGGGTGGGACCTCAATTGGCTCATTCATTGGTGCACTGTATGCTGAGGAGAGGAGTGCTGTTCGAACCAAACAGAGAGCCAGAGAGTGGTCCAAGGTCCAGTACACACAGATGTCTTTATCCAAAATAAATGAAAAGAAGAAATGTACTTTACCCAGAGGCCTTGAATTTAACCTTTTGGAAACTGCATTCAAGAGAAATAAAAACCTTGTTGTTTCAGACAACAAAAGGCAAATAACAGTAAGCTTACCTCCGATATCTGTATTTTTCTTTCAACAGGCAATGAATTCAGTGTTTAAAACGGTCCTGGACCTTACGTATCCCATCACCTCTATGTTCTCTGGCTCTGCCTTCAACACCAGCATTTATAAAGTGTTCCAAGACAAGCAAGCTGAGGTACAGCATCCTGTTTCACTCTCATTTGGTCATTTATGGCCCTGTTCCTTTTAATTATACATACAGAGGCCTATTGTTGCTTTTGTGTGAATAAAACAAAACTGACAGTTGACTATCAGCTACCAAGGGTCATGTTTTTAAGTCAGTCATCGGGATGGTACTGATAGAGTTTATGACGCTGAAATACTTTGTGCTTCCCTAGGACCTGTGGCTGCCATACTTCAACGTCACCACCGACATCACAGCCTCGGCCATGCGTGTTCATCAGGATGGTGAGTGACAGCTGAGCCGGCTGAGAGGGCAATGAGCCCTCTATGCCATTTATTTATGTCCAGCTCTACAGACTAAAGCTTAATATAGCTCTTTTGTATGTTAAAGTACTTTCAGTATATTTGGTAGCATACACATAAATAATAATGTGAATTAACGAATGCTTAAATCTTCTCAACATTTAACGCAACTTAATCTAATTGTTCTGCCCTGAATGAAAGAAAACTAATGTGTGAAATTGGCTCTGAACGGTATGTTTGAAACATGATTCATGTCAAGTACAGCTCACAGCATCAAGAAGTAAAACTAAATTTATTATCATTAGGCAATGTGTCTGCATTTTGATGCACTCAGTCAACCCTCAGGAGTTACTTAGTGCACTCCAGTGTTTCCTATAGTTTATATATAACTGTATAAATATTATATCAGTAGGCATAATGCAAAGCAGTGCACTAAACATATACAGCGACTGGACAGCATGTTCTCAGAATGACATTTTAAGGCGGGTATACTCCAAACTACACTGAAGTTGCTCTCAAACTCCTCTTAGGCCAAATACTAGTGTAGTTACTACCACTTGTAGCAACGGGAGGTATACCAGTTTTAGTTCCTCCCAACAAAAACGTTAGTCAGCCAAGAAGTGGCTGTTGTTAAAATCGTTTTAGTTTCACTGCCACGATGTTGTCCATGCCAGTCTAAATCTTGTTTGGAGTATACCACGGCCAGAACTTTACAAGAGTCTCTTTGAGACTTTGAGTATTTGTGCCAGTGTTTGCTTAACATATGTCTTGTTTGACTTGAATAGAAATGCACCATCACTAACATTAGCTGAAATAGAAGAAGTTTGTGGGTTTTCTGCAGAGAAACACTGAATGCCGTGTTTGCATCTTGGCATGTGGGTGAACTAACAGCTGCAGCAAAGCCTTTTCCTCTCTGTTTCATTGTCCCATCATCTTCTTTCTTTCTTTCTTTCTTTCTTTCTTTCTTTCTTTCTTTCTTTCCTACTTTCTTTCATATGATGAACTGATAAAGTTGTAGCCTCTTCATCGTTTTGTGTCCATCACATTTGTGCCTTAAACTCTTGATTATGTAGTAGACACTACACATTACTTGTGTCAGGTGTTTCTGGACGTAGAGAAATGACATCCCATCGCTCAGTGACCCCTATTTAAAGTAACCCTTGTAGCAGCTCACCCAATAAATGCTGACTCCCTCCCATGTCCATGTCAACAAGTAGGATCCAGAACACTTCACCTTGCCTTTTCCCGCAATGCCATGTAATGACAGCCATTGTTGCTTCTTTCATTTCATCCCCTCATTCTGTGCTTTTGATAGTTTTCTGTGTTTGCTTTTATCCAACATTTTAGCTTGGTGCTATCCAGAGTGTATTACTCTGACTCTCCAGTCATTGAAAGGAAAACACTAATTAAATTTTCCTAGCTGTAAGGTATAGAGTATCATTGGTTTAGTCTGAATCCTTTGGCTCTATCTAGTTAGGTTTGGAACTAATGTGAAATCATACACAGCCTTCATATCGTTCATGGAAAACTGATCTGGCAGTTTTCTCCTTATTCTTCAGTTCAGAAGATGTAGTTGAAGGCCCATTGGTCCTGTGATGCTTCCTCTCTCTCTCTCCCTCTCTGCTTGCTTTTCTCCTATCTGGCTTGATCAGTCATGTATAATTGTCTAATACAATTTTTTTTGTCTAATACTTTTATACTTTTTGATTAATATGCTTAATGAACACAACTCGTTCTACTTCACTGGTTGTAATTGATGTTACCAGTTTATTTGTATTATTATTATTTTTTTAAACTAGCCTTAAGTATATTGCTTCTTTTAGCCTCCCCCTAGTATATCCATTTTTTGATATCTTGTCATTATTCTGAACAAAGTAGTGGTATTTGCTAGCCTTTATATTGGTTGTATTCATCTGGGATTACATTCCCGTTGCTGCTTGCATTCTTCTCCACTATGTTGCAGGCATCTCCCTCTTTACTCTGTAGTATTCCTCTTCTGTTTCTTTCTCTTTCCTTCTCATTCTCTTTGTCCCATTTGTGACGTGGGGTCTGGCCCATATTTGATGTGATCCTCCTTCTCCATCTCATTTCCCGACAGGTTGTGTCTGGCGCTATGTTAGAGCCAGCGCCTCCTACACCCCCTATTTACCTCCCCTGTGCGACCCCAAGGATGGCCACTTGCTTGTGGATGGTTGCTATGTTAACAATGTCCCAGGTCAGATTTTAAACACCCGCTCACCAAAACCTCCCCCCTCCCTAAGTAGACAGTGAACCACTTGGCTACCCTCCTCTTCTTTCTTCAAAGTTGTCACTAGTAACTAACCCCACCTTGCCAAGGTGGACATTGGGAGCCCATGGTTTGGAAGGAAAGACCTATAAATGAAACACCATATGATACAATACAATTTGATAGGATGCTTTTCTAAATGATGAACAAACGTACCTCTTATTCCCTCTTCCATTGGCTTTATTATTCACCCACACAGCACACTGTCTCCAGTTGGCCACATTTGAATGTTACCTGCCACTTTCTTTTCTGGATGTGAGGTTGTGCTCATGCATGTTTGGACATCTGCGGGTTACAGGGAGAGCTGCATGATCATCAGCCGTCTTCTGGCCCCTTATATTTGCAACAACTTTCACGTCTTCTAGCTTGCTTAAAAGTATGTAGTTTCACAAAGACACAGCCGCCAATGTAAGTCAGACATCATTGGTTTGGATTGAGCTGGCTTTTAGCTGGAGATTAGGGACAGAGAACAAACAGTACTGTATGTTTTGATCAAAGATCAAAGTGCTGAAAGCACAGAAGGTGACACTTCTGCTTTACTGGAGGTAGTGCAGGGCTGCATCACGTCAACATCTCATTCTTGCTGTGGATCACTGTGTTTTGGTGGGTCTAAATAGGTCTGTCCTGTGGACTGAACTTCAAGTTGTTTCCTGTCCTGCTTCTCTTTCACTTCAGTCATCTCTACCTACAGGAACATGTTCAGACTCTCCTACCAAGCTCCTGTCCTTTCCCCTGGCTTTGCTTGCTTTTATGTGCATGCCAGTGTTAAATACAGTGAGCCCATCTATATATTTGTCTCAAATATATGGATATACCACTTTTTTTTTGAGTTATACGTGTTCTGGATCCTGCTGTTGCTCTTTTTAGCCGTTGGGCAAAGTAAATTAAGTCCATTTCGGTTATGATCAACCATGAGTGAAAAATGTCAACCTGCAGGAGGTTACTCCCATTTTAGTAAGATAATTCTGCCTCAACATTCACATACACTCCATGCAAAGTCGCACCTGTAGCTTTTCTCTGCGGTGCTTTTTATCCTTCCAACCCATGCAGCGCCCAGCCTGCTTCTCCCCCCTGCTGGCAACTGAGCTGTATTGCAGGATTGGGTAGGCTGGATGCTTCCCATCCATGTTCACAGTGAAGATCTCCAAACACTGTCTCATCAACGTCTGCCACTGCTCCTTCAATAGACGCATTTTCAGCCATTTCTATGAATTCAGCAGGCGTTTAGGAAATGGGAAATCCATATAATGACATGCAGCAACAGGTTGTTGGGACATGGTTTGGAGACTCACAAACAAACAACCTTGGTTCTCTGTACTGGTTGCCATTTACTTTTTTACCTGCTGCACAAGTCTCACAAGCTCTCTGTGCAAGGTAATGAGGTTTGCAGTGGTGTACATCAGAGTCTTAAGGTGAGCAGAACTCAGTCCCAGCTTCTGCAGGGATCGGACGCCTTCTTTTGTCCGACCTCCCTCTGGTGTTTGGATTGCGGCCTGTTTCGACACTAATATGAAACATATAGCGATCATTATTGAGATGTTATTCCCCCCTTCCTCCTCCCTCCTTCCCTCCCTGGTGTGCCAGGCTCTCTGTGGCGCTATGTACGGGCTAGCATGACCCTCTCGGGGTACCTGCCGCCCCTCTGCGACCCCAAAGATGGCAACTTGCTAATGGATGGTGGCTACATCAACAACCTGCCAGGCAAGTACAGGTGGTAACCCCTCCCCCGCCCCTCCTCCTCAGTCCATATACTGTACAGTCCGATCAATCAGTCTCCACCCAACTCCTGTCTCCCAGGGGATGGGGAAGGTGGAGGGATGGATGGGGATGCATTGTATGGGGGTTTATATCAAACTGATCATGTTTAGAGGTCAGGTAAGTATGTACATGTGGGAATAATGCTAATGGAGGGAAGTCTTGTGGTAGTGCTGAGTTTTCCCCATCCGTTATCAATTAATCCATCTCATTAGACTGATCAGTTAACAAAACTAAATTAAAAACATGATGAAACTCTGGAATATTCTTCTCTACCAGATGGGGAAAAGTCAGCATTTAGAGTTACTGTATGTTGTATAAAATGACAAGATTATTGAAGAGTGGGACTGTATTTGTTTATCAAACAGCCTGGTGTAGATATAGATAAATATGGGGTTAGTGGGTTCTCAAAATTACAACATTTTGGTTGAGAAACAATATTGCTCCTACCATCTGAGCAGTAGATTGATTCTGTATTTTTAATGACACAAGACACCAGTCTGTTTAGAGTTGAAGGACTTATTCCTCTTGCGTTGAAAATAGGCTTTCAGTGTAGGGCTGGGCGATGATTATTGATCTGCTTTCAGTGGGATAATACTTTTTAATCTTGATTGAAGTTCATGCTTTTACATGTATAAATGAGTCCACGTCATGTAAAGCATAACAGTGAAACACTATTTGCCCGATACTGAAATTTGCCAAAAATATTTTGCTTGATATATCTAAATCAAGTAATGACCTTCCCCTCAGCCTTCATGCTGATTCCTAGCATATCGCCCATCCCCACATTTCTTTATTTTAGAATCAATATTGAGCTTGGTTTCAACTAGAGGAAAAAGGAGTAGTGGGTATTCAGACTCAGACGAGGGGACTGTTTTTAAGTCTGCGGACCATGAGAATTATTACTATTTGAAAGAATTTAAAATTTCATCAGAACATTTGTACCTATTCTTGTTCTTGTTGTGTTCAAACAAAAGCAAAACTAAAGACGGGGAGTATTTATTATGGTGCGCAGAAGAAAACTTCCCCCTGAGTCTTCATCTGTGCAGTTGTGATGAAGAATATTTTCTGTACTGATAAAATACAGCTTACATCTTATTTCACAAAACTCTAGACTGGCATAATGCAATGCCCTATTTGGTATGGAAATTATGTCTCACTGTGTCCCAGGTGATACTATTTTCTGAGTTTTGTGAAATATGGTGCTCCCTGGCCTCAAAGTTTGATCCAGCTGAAGGAAGCCTTGTAAAATCAACATCCTTCATTTCTGAGTTTTATTACTCTGCCCTTTCCCCAAAGAGTCTGTGCTCAATCAGCTGCTTTTATAGTTGTTCTTGGCACATTGGATCAGTGCTTCAGGCTTGTGGGATATCTTCCTCTCTCTGTCTTTGAATAGGCTCAACACCACAAAAATGCTTCTCCCTGAAACAAGTCAATGAGAAAGGTCATGGCTTTAGGCCCTTTGCTCGTTGACTGTGAAAGTCTTTTTATATATATCACTAATTGCATATAAATGCACCATAATTTGTGTAACAGCATAAGAAGCTCATTTTCTTGTGGTGTAAGTCTGTTGGAACTTTGTGCGTTCTAAAAGGAAGTTTTAGTAAATAACATTATCCTGAAACAAACATGGTAACACTCAATTAATTGTTTTGCCGTCTCTGCTGCTGGATTTTGTCGTGCTGTGTTTGTACGTCTGTGTCCATACGCGTGAAAACTGGTGGAATAATCCATCAAAACAGCGGACATTGCAAGGAACATGGGTGCCAGGACGGTCATTGCCATCGACGTGGGAAGTCAAGATGAGACTGACCTCTGTAACTACGGCGACTGCCTGTCTGGCTGGTGGTTGCTGTGGAAACGGATCAATCCATGGGCAGAGAAAGTGAAGGTACAGTATGAGTTTAGGAGCATAAGACAGTGGTAGCTTGATGACACAGCAACTTGAAATGTAGAATCTTATATGTAGCAGCAGGGATTCCAGCTTGGGTCTGAATGTGATGCGCCTGTTACTGGTTTGCAGGTCCCAGACATGGCGGAGATCCAGTCACGGTTGGCCTATGTGTCTTGCGTGCGGCAGTTAGAGGTGGTGAAGAAGAGTGCGTACTGCGAGTACATCAGACCACCCATTGACCGCTTCAAGACCATGGACTTTGGAAAATTTGATGAGATCTATGTGAGTTACCCCCTGAGCATGACCTCTTTGAATTTAGGTTGTATTTGTGAAAACATAGAGTCCCTCTAATATTCACCATCAGGTACCTACATGAATGGCACAAATATGTTTCCCTTCTAACAGTTAAGAGAAAGACTGGAATCCTATCCTGTCTCCTAGTTTTATTTTTTTGGCATCCTTTAGATTCATGTATCTACTGTAATACTCAAATACCCGAATAAAACACATTAATATGCATTACATCTTGGTCCACTTTAAGCAAGCTTTAGGTGAGTTCCAGGTTTGTAGCTTCCTGACCACTTGTCTGCTCGACTTATTTCAACATAACAACAAAAATATATTTCAAAATTAAAAGACTGTTCAAATGCCACCACAGGATTGGTTCAGACTTAGAGTTACAGTCAGAGTTGGAAGCGTTAACTCTTAACATGCATCTACTTTTATTTACGCAATCTTTACGCCTGAACAACTTTGTATTTTAGGACGTGGGCTTCCAGCACGGCAAGCTGGTGTTCACTGGCTGGGCTCGGGGTGACATTATCGAGAACATGCTGAGGGACCACCGCTCAGCTGACTACAACGACAGCAAGAGAACTGATGTGAGAAGACTCAAACTTTGGCTCCAATCCAAGTTAATACTTCAGTATTTTGGAATAATATTAATAATAATAATAATGACGTATCTTCTCTGTTAGTCCTGCACCTGTCCAGGAGCTGACTTCACTGACCTTGCAGAGATTGTCTCCAGGATAGAGCCGGTCCAAAGCTACGTAGCTGCAGAAGGTGACGTTTTTGAACATTGATAATTATTAACATTTGTTGATTCTGAAAACTGTGTCAGGCAATTTATCTTTATTTAAGAATTTACAGCAATTTATCAACATACTCATAATCAACACAACAACTCACATATGAGACTCTCTGAACAAGTCTTAATGTTTTATTGCTTCATACATTAAAATATCCAAACGGGTAGATTGTGGTTTGGTACCGAAAGGTGAATTTTATCTTCTCTAAAACTATAGTCCAATGAAATCTTCTTAATTTAATAATGAACAGGTGACTAAGCTAAAACACTACTGTCACTCATTCACTCCACTGGAGTGCAGTGAGCCATCATACGCCCTCTATTGGAAACTAAGAATATGACATGAAATTGCTCACTTTGCTAAAAATGGACAAATAATCTGGTGGAAAACAACATTTTTACTATAAAAGGAGATTTTCTTGGATGGTGGCTTTTATTCCTTTTAATTCAAATAATGGGAAATAACTTTTAAGACTGCGTGCACATGTTACAAGTTCTTGTTAAAGCAGCTCAGTGTCAACTCGATGTGATCGGATGTAGTCACTGTATTAAATAAGGGGCTGTATTTGTCAAACCCCTCCTTTGTGATGAATTACATTCAGAGCTATTTTATTGGAGCCTCTTAACCTGGATGGTTCAGTCACTTGATGAATTGTTCCCTCTAAATCTCTAGAGGAGTCAGACTGTCTGACAGAATACGAGGAAGATGGTATGGACACAGTGAGGGAGGAAGAAGGGGAGGAAGAGGAGTATGAGGCAGAGGACCCTGAAGACCACTCCCCTGGAGAGTGGGGGCAGAATGGAGTCTTTCAGACTGTAAGTACTTGCAAAAAAATAATGAGAATTTGGTCCACAAAATGTATTTTTGTATTGTATTTTTTTTGTAATGTAATGTATTGTTTACATATAAATCTAAACTGAGCCATGTGTTATCATGTACGATTTCATGACGAGACCAAAACCAACTGCAGTTCATCCTAAGAAATAGTAAAACGGTTCTTAATGACACATATTTAGACACAGTGAGCTGAATGTCATGCACTGATCTGGGAGTTCAGGAGGCATTGACACACTTTTCTTTTTGTGAGATTTGTTGGGGATGAGGCAAATATACTATATACTATATTCACAACTTTCTTGACGGGAAATCGTTGTTGGTTCAAATCTAATAATTTAAATCACTAATAAACTAAGAGACTCTCTGGCTTCTTTCAGTGCACAGCTCTTTAGAAATGTCTTGAGACCAGTTAAAAGCGCCAGTGTTTAGTACAGTACAATACATTAAATCTTATTCCTAATTACTTTTTTAATTCCGGATTAACATCACAGCAAAACATCTGATTTCCTCTTGTGCTAAAAGAAGCACAAATTATATCTAAATCTTTTGTGTCATGATGTTCTTTTGACACATGTGGAGCATGGTTCTTCTTGGAGACCCTCAGACTTAAGCTGTCAGACTTAAATCTGCTTCTGTGCAGGATGAGGAGAAATCTGTGAGGCAACGCAGGAAACTTGCCAGTGACTCCAACACCTCTGAAGTCTCGGACTGCTGACAGAGGGCCGCAGAAACGGAGGAGGACAAGACCAAGAGCCGAGTTATGAGTCCACAAACTGTCGAAGCTTCTGAAACCTCGAAACACTGTTTTTGTTTTATTTTTTTTGCATCCCCTAAGCCGTTAGCATCATGTGACTTCCTTCTTATATATGTGGTCGGAGAAGAGGCTCTAGCCCACCTGGTTTTCTTCTTGTCAATGACAAGTCAAACAAACCCAGTGGCAGAATCCACAACACACAATTGAACTTCCAATTCAACATTTCAAATCACAATGCATGTCCCATCTGATTCCTAAGCCCTTTTGTCAGTATACAGATAGCCTGCCCTCCATGTTCAAATGAATGTGTTTATTTTGCCTGTGTGCTAGGATGATGGTTTAGTACAGATGCCCAGAGCTCTGATAGATTAACATAGAAGCAGGACACTAACAGGCCAAGTAAAGAGCACAGACAGAGCTGCAGTTACTAATAACTCTTAGGTTAGCATGGGTTGCAGGCGGGGGAAGCTAAAAGAAGAATGGATGTGTGGACACAGAGTGAGGAGGACAGATTAATGTAAACTTTCAAAGAGGAAGACAACTACAGAAATGTGGTAGAAGGTTAAAATGTGGGTTTGAGGTAATATCACGTGGAAAGTGTGTTATTTTGAATTAACTTATTTATAATTCACGTATAATAGAAGAGAGTGAACACGATGCCCTCTACGTTTACTAAGGGAACAGAGGATATGAAGAATCTGTACTGGAAACTGGGAATGAATGAGATGATTTCAGTGAGTGGATGACATATTGTCTGTGTGCTTGAAATTTTGTGTCGCAGTGTTTTTATTTTTTTTTTGTTGTTGTTGTTGTTGTTGTTTGAGACGATGCCTTTTCAACCGGGGTTCACCCCACTCAGAGTGAAGCGAACATTTGACCGACACTACACAACAGACGAGTGTGTGTCTGACTATGCTTGCACAAGGTCTCACACTTACACAGTGCTCAGGGTTCCTGCGTTTATCTATGATGTTGTATATGAGAGTGTGTTTCGGACCGAGGTACGACCATCTCCAACACCACCATGCCAACAAGTTCTCGCACGACAAAAAGACAAATCTACTTTACCGTGAGTAACACGCAGAAATCTGGGCTGAAAGTCATGTTGTTTAATTCATGTGGACCTCTTGTAGAAACTGTAACAAGATTATATTATAATATACACAATGTTAATATTCATATATGTATATGAAGGGGAAATTTGTATGTTGATGCTTTGCTGCAAAACAAGGGAATTAACGCCTAAACAAAAAAAAGGGTTAGCTCTCTTAACATTAATCCTGTTGTTATGGACAGTTGCCAGACTTGCTTTTTGTATTTTTATTTATACATGTCAACTAATGGCTTTTTAAATTCTGGGGGTGGGATGGGGGATGTCTTATTTTAATGAACCTGGCTTTAGCTGTTTTGCACTGAAATGTTTTAAGTATTTCCTGCTCAGAAGATTTTTGGTTTAATAATTGCCATCCTACTTGATAAGCCAAGGGAATCTAAGGAGTAAAAAGGTTATAGTTGAATATGCATATTGAGAAATAAACATAATATGCATCCTGGTTTGTGTTATTTGAGTTTTTCCTGCCCTAAACTGTTGAGTGTAACTCAGGATAGTCACTGTTAATGTTGAGAGATGACATGGATTCTCTTGGTTTTGGAGGAGACTGATACAGTTCGCACCACCGGCTTTTTAATGTGCCAATACTCCATGTTCACAACTTTACATTTTGTAAAAACAAAAGGTCAGGTAACGTGTACAGTTGAGGTGAGCTCCTTCCCACCAAGTTCTGACTCCAAACAACTGTCCTGAGTACATATTCATGCAAATGAGTGTAATGTGGTTGTTTCCAAGTAATCGCCTGTTTGCAAAGAATCTGTTTATAGGGTAATACGTAATATTTATAGGCTTGTGAAACAGAACAACCTCGAGGGGCAAGCTAAATGCAAACACTCTGCATTTTTATTGTCTCAGTTACAGGTTTTTTTCTTTGTCATTTTTATTGGTTGCTAAGCTCAAACGGAAGAACACAGGAGAGTGGTGTGAGACTGGAGAACTACGACCCTCATCCTAGAAGCCTTTTGGCTGCATTTGTAAACCTGAATGAAGTAAAACAAGTGACACCTTCATAATTGGGGCAGAAAGTCAAGCTCACCCAGACTTCAGGTAAGACCTGCTTTGTAGTTTGTATTTTAGCTGTGTTGATGCATATAGAATTAAATTTCCCAAGGGTCTACATATTTTTTCAGATGTTTTAATTTTCAACTTCAGGTCTCTAAATAATATCAATAATATAGTGTATACATTCAACTGTATGACATGGCTCTATCATGGCCTCTTGGCCAACTGACTCCCATGAAAACTACATTTTCAGATGCATTGTTGCATCTACTGTATAAAATAATCAAATTTAGGTAGAATTGCATTCATTCCAAACTCAGCACTTGAAAATTTTAGATTTTGTTATTTTCCACAGGATTATTTGTCCATTTGTGTGTATTACTAGCGTTATAAGATAGTAATGTTTTAGCTTAGTCACCTGTTCATTATTAAATGAAGAAGTTTTCATCAGACTATAGTTTTAGAGAAGATAAAATACACCTTTCTGTACCAAACCACAATCTACCCGTTTGGATATTTTAATGTATGAAGCAATAAAACATTAATACTTGTTCAGAGAGTCTGATATGTGAGTTGTTGTGTTGATTATGAGCATGTTGATAAATAGTTGTAAGTCCTAAAATAAAGATAAAGTGCCTGACACAGTTTTCAGAATCAATAAAACAAATGTTAATAATTATCAATGTTCAGTGTCATTTTATCTCATTTGGAACAACCTCTGGACTTCATGTGATGCAGACATATCCTTCCCCTTTTACCAAATATCTGCTTTTTAAGTTTTTTTTTTAAGCAGTGATGGGAGTGTAAATATAAAGGCGAGTGATGAATTAAACATTTGCATATGTTACAAGGATGGACAGCCTTTAGATAATACATTTCACACAATTATATAGTCCTGTAAGTTAGAAATTTCAATCATATCAGAAATGTTTTCCATGAATCAGGAGTTTCATTGAGTTTTTACAGATCCATACAGTTATGGCTTTTAAATTCAGAGATGACTGTTCAAATCCTCCAGAAGCAGAAGATGGACAATGGCAACACGTTGATTGGTGATAGTGGACTTTGTGCTGTACTGGAGGTGTCTTGAAACAGTTTATATGATTATATAAATAAAATATATATATTACAGAGGTGGGGAACACCGTGGACAGGTCGCCAGTCTATCACAGAGCTAACAAAGAGACAAACCACCATTCACACTCACACTCACACCCAGGGTCAATTTAGAGTCACCAATCAGCCTAACGAGCATGTCTTTGGAGGTGGGAGAAAGAAAACTCTATTCAATAAAACTGAATTGTAATGAGTTGAATTTCTGAATGCTGAATGCTGCTGGGGCGACTGTGCAGGTTGTCCACAAGCCAGAGGGTTCATGGTGTAGTTTATGGACCACATGCCCACGTGTCCTAGAGCAAGACATTGAACCCCACTGGTGTGAGCGAATGAATAGATGTGTCATTGCGACTGTAAAACCATTTGAGCACCAATTGGTAGAAAAGTTGGATATAAATACAAGACCATTCAAAAATTTGAAAAATTGACTGAGACTGTTTCATGGCTGTGTTATGTAGTTGTATTATTATTCATTTAGTCTGTGTTTGTTGATAGGACTCCACATTCTTCGACAGACACAAGTGGAATATTTTTGTAGAGCAGGTGGAAGACAAATTAATTTTCCCCACTTGACAAGTTAACATATATGACCTGTTATAAACAAATATCTATATATGGCAGTCAGTAAAAAAGAAAATATCTGTTTTAGAATCAGATACAACAGAAAAGTGAAGAGGTGTGCACTTCAGTGGTCACACGTAGTCCTGATAAATGCTGTGGCCCCGTAGGCTGAGAACTAAACAGGTGGAATTATGATTATTTTTTTGAAGTTTGCAGTAAGAACACCTGACCTGGCACTCTGACCTCTGGCTTTAAATCCATGAGACCTTGATCTGTTAATAAGTGTACTTTTGAGCGAGGCACTGAACATCCAGGTATAAACAGCAATCACTTGATAAAAAGCCAAATGGGACATTTATACTGCATATAGGATGCAATGAATAACCTTTTATCATAAAGATGAAAACAATCACTTTCTACGTGCTAATTGTTGTTTCATGTGAACAGAATATGTCCATCTTATCTGCCGAGCTTGGTCTTCCAACATGAAAACAAACATGTGAAGTGTTTCATAAGCCTCACCACCTGCTCCAAAGGACGGCTGATAGTTCATATTTTTCTTCATGTGGGAATTTCAGGGGAATTGATCCAGCTGGTATGAACACTGCCTCTTGTTGGCAGGTATATATGGAGATGTGTGTCATTCCCTGAATCAAAGTGCTCCCAGGCTGTCCTCAGTCGGCTCCTAAAGCGTCTCACCATGAGTGTCATCAGTGTCCTGTCCTGCCTCAGCCTGCTGTTGGCAGCTGCTGTCGCCCAGACACCCGAACCCTGCGGTGAGTATGACGATGATCTCAGAAAAAGCATTTTATGTGAACACCAGGAATTAAAAGATCACATGGGCTGATGCATTTGTTCTGCAGGGTACATGAAAATATCCAGTATTTCAGAATATTACTTAGTCCCTGTTTTTTTCTCTTTATTCTGAAGCAATTTGAACTAACCTTTATGAAGATGATTAATATTTAACAGCCAAAACTAATTGGGCAAATTATCTATCTTAATGTTATCTAAATGGAAATAGATACTCACCATGATATAAATTTAAAGTGAGTGAGTATAAGAGTTTATAAAACACTGACACTGACAAACTCAGTTCTCTTTGAAAATGTAGAGAACTAGAACCAGGCATAACTCTTTTAACTGGTAACTAACCTATATGAAAATTAGGAAAATAATTAATTTTTAACAGCCAAAAGTAAATGGGCAAATTATCTATCTTAATGTTATCTAAAATGGGAATAGATACACACTATGATATACATTTAAAGTTAGAATGCAGACTGTGCTGTGGTTTACAGATGAGCCTACATATCTAATTATAGTTTCTGATTTCAACATTTGATTTTCTCTCCCACAGTTGTCCCACCGCTACTGAGTGGACACCTCACTGTGGTCGGTTCACTGTGGATAAACTTTACTCACTAATAATCTGCCCCCATGTCAAATGGTCCCTGTCTTTTATTTTCACACTTTTTACTCCTGTTCTCCTGTTTTCAGATGGCTTCCAATGGACTTGTGTCGTCAACAGGGACAATAAGCTATGATTCTTTTGGACAGAAGATGCATATCAGGAGCACCGGTACTGCCGGCAATGAGACCTATGTTGTGGACCAGCTGTTCCTTTTCAACAAGGTAGTAAATCCTGGTCAAATTGTTCCTTGTTATACCATACAGCTTTAGTGAAGTGATTTGGGCCATTTCAACAATCTTACCACATGTTTCCACAAATTAAAAATATGTTATTGACTGGTGTGCACAGAAATACACTGGGCTAGTGATGCCTACAGTAACTGATGGATAGAACAATTATATTTGGAGTTGACAAAACCATTTACGTTGCTCTTTAACACACACATGAACTTTTTAATAAAATAAACACCAAATTGTGGGAGAACTGGAATAAAAAGCATAAAACTAAGTAAATAATAATAAAACTGCCTTCAAGATTTGACACTTTGCAGGTGATGATATAATAACGGTAAACATGCTCAATTGGTCATGATATGGTGAGTCAGCTTTCCAGTGTTTATTTTTGGTTTCGATAGTTTTAGTCTTCAGTAACGTTCAGGAATCCATCGAAGTGTAGATAGCAGTAATTATGCTTTAGCATAAATTTGGCCAAAAAGCTGCTTCTGCCCAGCAAAATGTTATTGCCATAGTTGATCATTTTGTGTAGCAACACAGCACTAACACTGTTCACTTCGCACTGATTGGTTGATTAGTGGGTATTATGTCGCTTTTCTACTGCACCAGCTGCGTCACGTGCTGGCACGACAACACTGGCAAAAGCAATAATTTACGACAAAATGAACCAATTTATGGCTTTTATGAAAATAATACTGTAGTTCATCAGTTGCTGCTTCTTAAGTCGTTCATACTGCTTTCAAGCAGTGTGCAGTAGTTTCCTGTTATTGCTGTAAGAGTTGCTATAAAACACTGACACTGACAAACTCAGTTCTCTTTTAAAATGTAGAGAACTGGAACCAGGCATAACTCTTTTAAATGGTGACTACGGAAGAGTGTTAGGGCCACCATCTCATTTGATGAAAAAAATGAGAGGAGGTAGATTTTTTTACATCATGCACTTCGTCGGGAACTAAGTCGTAATGTCAACATACAACCCGGGTACCATCTGTACTCAGGGAGAACATGAGATCTTTGGGAGGCAAGATGGATGTGTGCGCATGTTGGGACCCACAGCGAGTGGCCGTGAGCAGTGTCTGTGTTTTGTGGAGACCTGGTTGCATGCGGACTTCCCGGACCAGTCTGTGCCCGGTTTCGGGACTCTAGGACGTATGGGGACACGCTCCTGAGCCTTGGAGATTACGTCCGTCCCTCAGCAGACAAGGCAACAATGTGTGACAATATCCACTGTCCAATACAATATATCAGCAATATATCTGAAAAAATAATCACAATACAATTTTATATTATTAAGCAGTCAATATTAATTATTAATTACGAAATTACTATTAATTAAGACCCAATACTCTCCACATTGTATTTGACTTTTTTCTCAAGTGCCTGATCTCTTTTATTTTTTCCCATGGGTAGTCCTAATACTCTTCCATAGTAAACAGATATTTTAGAAAACACTGGCTTAGCAAATGACCTTCTGTGTGAGAAACACAGTTCGTTTAACCATGGTAGCTGTGTACACTAAGTAAACAATAGTCATTAACATTCATTCACAGCGAGGAACCAATATGTGAGTAGTGGACAGGGAGCATTCAGTTTCTTTGATCATTGTTTCAGAATGTCTACTATGAGATGGACTGGAAAACAGTCTCCTGTAAGAAGATGCCACTGAATTCTGACTTCATTCCCATGCAAGTGCCTTCTGATGCAAAACTGATGGGCCAGGCAGTGATGGGCTCCTCCTCCTCTTGGGGAATGGGTGTACTAACCAACACCTGGTATGGAGCCATGTCATCAAATGGTAAGAGAGAACAGTGTGCGATTTAAAAAAAATAAATAAAAAAAAGTCTATTGCATTTGTACTACTACATTGATGCTGGACCTGTGATGAAGTACAGAACATTGGTCTTTTAGTACTATTATTATTATTATTATTATTATTATTACTCATGTCAATATTGCTTTGGGTTCCTAACAGTATACAGTAGCCAATGGAACTATAAAGCCACCAGAGTTGAGTCAAAACATGTGCACTTTGGATACTCAACCTCCTCCTGTGTTAACTTTTTTTTTCATCATCGTGTAAAGCATGTAGAGTATAACAACAATAAGACACTAGACACTAACTTCTCTGACAGATTTGGTTGTACTGTAAGTGTTCAGTCGGCTCTGTCAGTCTGTTTGCTTTGGATTTTTTATGTTTACAGGCTTCTACATGAGCGTCTTCACTGAGGTTGGGTGCATTCCTTTGACCTTCACCAGCTACACTCCTGAAGCTGGATGGACCACAGTCAGGTGAGAGCCTGAACCAAAGCATGCCCCTGCAAAATCTTGCTTGTGATCATAGTGACACTGTTCAATTCAATTCAATTCAATTCAATTCAATTCAATTCAATTCAATTCAATTCAATTCAATTCAATTCAATTCAATTCAATTCAGTTCAGTTCAGTTCAGTTCAATTCAGTTTTATTTATATAGCGCCAATAACAATACAAATCGTCTCAAGACGCTTCACAAAAACCAGCCTGAAACCTCCAGAGCAAGCCTGAGGGCGACGGTGGCAAGGAAAAACTGCCTTTTAACAGGAAGAAACCTAGAGCAGAACCCAGCTCATATGGAGGGACCCATCTGCTGAAGGCCAGCTGGTTAGAAACAGAGAAGATATAGAGAAAAGAAGAGCAGGAGAAATAAGATAAACAAACTTCTGTCATAGATACACACATCAAGCGGAAGGAAACATGTAGGGTCTAGTAATATAACACATAGCTGATGATCTGTGACAGTTTGTGAGTATAACAGGAATCATGGGCAGGTTGGTGAATTGTTCATCTAGGTAGGAGTGGACAACTGGAGGAGGACATGATGACTGGGACAGATGTAGTTTATGGAGCTCCACAGGTCTGATACACAGCACTCCAGACCATGAAGACTGGGCTGGTTGATGAGGCCACGGCAGCAGATGTAGCTTAGAACTCCACAGGTCAGATATTCAGCACTCCAGACCAGAGACCCTCACAAGAAGATGGAGGGGGAGGGGAAACTTCTCTTGGTATAATCTGGAGAGGCTCTGTGCGCCTATATGCCAGCCCTCTGGTACAAATCCATGCACTATCCTAATGAGCCTGTGAATGAATAGTCTTGGGAATTCACAGCACACGGATGTGTGTAACATGTGTCCTCCTGCACGTTCACATGTCACTCAGGTGACATGTTTCCATTCCAGCTACAGTGTCACTATTATAATTGAAATTGAAGTAATCAAACTTAATAGTGAGGTGAAGTCACAGCACAATGAATACAGATCTAAGACACATGAGAATATATAACAGATCTAACAAAGAACAATAAACAATGACATATTCTAAAAACAACATAAAACAGGAGTGTGCAATATGAAGTATTAAAGTGAATGAATATGTCAATAAATATAAAATTGCAAGATTTATTGCACAAGAAATAAAAACTGTTTATTCTGCAGCTTCAGGAAAGAGCTCCATTGGTAGATTGGTAATAATCATAATATTTAAACATTTGTGTTTATATTTCAGCACCTTTAACTGGGTAATAGGAATCACAAACCCCATGGGCTTCATACCCCCTGTCTTCTGTGATGAAGCCAGTCTGGAGGACAAAGAGACACCCGATACCTTCTTCACTGCCCTGGAGTCTCTGGCCATGAAGACCAAGAGAGGGAAGTAAACACCTGGAGCGTCTCTCCTGGACAGTCCTATATGGTCTAACTGCAGACAATTGCAGACAAGACTAGATTACAGGATTGCTTGTGAAAGTCAATATAATAAACTCATTCACTCATTCCTCCCTACATTGTAAAAATTGAGCTACTAAATCATTAAAAGGAACCTTTACTCGCATCCCTTTTTGTTGTGTTTTCCTCAGTAAGATCTATTAAAAACAGAATACTGGACAGATTTGGATATTAATGCCTGAATGGATGAATGAATAAAACTCCAAGTGAAAATTGGTTTTAAAAAAATGGTTAAAAGTAAAATTTAAGTATTTAATCCCCACTACATGTGTATGTAATGGATCATCACACAGCAATTAAACCACAGATGATACAAATTGTGTCACATCCTCGAGCGCACACATATCAATTTTCTGTGAGTTCAGCCTAAAAATGGGCACTTTTATAAAGAGTTAAGGCTGATAAATAGAAAAATACTGACTTTAATTTAAGTTTGAACGACAAAGACGCTGGTTGATTCGGGAACCAGATCGCATCATATAGTTTTGGCTCATCATTGCTGGTGGTCATTGCAACAGAACTGTTTAAAGTTAAAAGAACTAATATGAGTGAATCCAAACTGAGGCTAAAAATGAGACGCAGATTTGTATGTCCTCTATCTTCTTCAATCAAATATATATTTTATCGAGTTGTTGGATGTCTCGGTTGGGGACTGAATAATGGAGCAACTATAAAATGATATCAACAAATGCAATATAGATCCATATAAAGTTTGACACAATCTGTAGTTCTCATAAATGTGCCTGATGTATCAAAGACAAAAGGAGGCACAACCAAAAGTTCAGATGAAACAATGTGGGTGGTTACTGCACTGTGACCATGTCACATGCATGTTTTCAAAGACAGAAATAACAGATTATAAAATGAATGTAATATTTCTGTAGCGTTGCAAATTCTTACTCTCGTGAGACCTGGTGTCCTCATATGAGGATGTTAAGTTTTAGGTTTGTGGCAGTTTATTCTGCTTCATTTAGACCTGTTGTCCTCATAAAGAGACACTTGTCTGCAATCTACTGGTAACGAAGGGTCAATATACTTGTTCATTTATGCTTATGTTTAGCTTTCTAGTTTGACATGACATGCAAACTGAACAAATTCACAATTACATTTTATTACGTTTGAATTCTGGTTTTGCATTAAAAAAAAAACAAAAAAACAAAACAGTTTTATATTTTGGTAAACATTTGTGACTTAAATTGTCATGTACAGTGAAATAATCCCAGCTCAGTACTATTACTACTTCCAGTTCAAAGAATATGCTTATTTTTTTATACTTCTTAGGTCCTACTAATCACAAGTAGCTAAATATCTTAATCTTATTTTAAAATCTTAATTAAGATACATTCTAAACAAACATGGGACTACAGCTGAAAATTAGCATTTGTGCCAAGTCCAGTGCATTTCCACTGATGACTAACACATCACTGTTGATTAATGTGCATTGTCCCAATTCAACTAATAATAACAATAATAATAAATGCTTGGGTTACTTTAAATGGTTGACTGTGATGATGCAGTAATCCCAGATCTACAGCAGATGGAGGCAAAATTGCTCTGTATCTCAGCAGGTCCTGTTTTCCTTTATATATGACCAATATATAAAGGATAATCTGTTTCTAAAAGAGAAGGTTTGATTAACTCAATGAACATTGATCAGTTACTCATTGCCCTCTATCTATCTATCTATCTATCTATCTATCTATCTATCTATCTATCTATCTATCTATCTATCTATCTATCTATCTATCTATCTATCTATCTATCTATCTATCTATAGCGACTTATCAAACTCCTCTTTGTGTTCTTACAGTAATGTCTGACTAACTCACTGATCAGAAATAATAATAGTAATCTCTTTTTTTTATCATTAGAGGCTTTTCACACTTTTCACACTTTCACCTCTGGGATTTGTGAGTCATCTCCTAATAATCAACACCGGGTTGCTCAGAGGTGGTTACCTAACCCCACTGTCAAAAATTAGTCATGTCCCGTGTGATTAAAGAGACGAGAGTGCTCAGTAAGCATTAGCAGTAATAATAGCCTCGCTAGTCTGTCCAATTATCAGTCTAATGATTCTCTAAGCATGCTGGGACATTGGCTACGAAACGTGCGGACAGAGACGAGGCTGAGTGTAAAGTCCCTGTTGTGTTAAGGAAATTACATTGTTAAAGTCAGTTCTACCTTCCAATTTTACCAGATTTAACTGAGCCTGGATGTTAAAGCTGGGGATGCTTCATGCAGATTTGTTAATTTTGTGCCTGACTGACAATCAATGACAAAGTTACTGGAAAGCAGAAGCAATTTCAAACCCTGACGCCTTAGAACTTTCGGTGGCGTCACATGAGCAGACGTAATTTAAAACGAAATAAACAGCTGCACACAAGATCTGAAACAAAAGAGAAAACTGCCGCACAGTAAGTGTTTATTGTATGAAGTGGTCAGTACAAGATATAGAAGTGGCTCTATTAACTTACCGACAATTTGGCCCAAAAATAATAGCGGGGGTGGACTTATTTTTGGAGCCAGCCTCAAGCGGTCATTGGAGGTGTAGTTTTTTTCCCTCTGGATTCATTTTTAGCCCTGATGGTCACCTCTTCATACTAATCAGATTCTCATGTTCCAGTGCAGGGATCACCAAATATTGATGCAAAACTAATTTTTTGTTTTGTATTAAACACAGCCATGCTGCTGCCTTGGCAACTTCAGCAGTTGTGCGTCAGTTACGAAAATCAGAGCAACTATTCACACATGACTACCAGTATAAATTATCATATCACTGGATGAATAACACATCATTTGCATATAATACACGGCAGAGCAGCAGAGCCATTGAAATTTCCAGCAGGCTGCTATAAATCTTAGAGAGTTAATGAGGTATCTTCCAAACCAGTTGGTGCAAATCAGGATAATTTATCCCAATACACTTGGTTTGTGTGCTTGTAAATCCAAGCAGTTCCGGTGATTACAGGGTTTCTCGTCCACAACTGGTAATTCATCAGATATGTCCAAATGAAAATGAGTGCACGCTGTCATCTGGAGAATTATACAGACTTATTGAGCAAGTACTGTCAGTACTGTCCCTCATTCAGGAATTTGTCTGCCTTCTGTGGGAGAAAGAAGTCAACACACAGAGAGGAGCCAGCTGAGGTGGCTGGGTTTAACTTTGGGTCTATTCCGGTGGAACAATGGTGGATAGCCTTTAAAGTTTTTCCATTTGAAATCCTCTGACTATTTTGTCAGCGTGATGGATGATTATCAAACCCTGGTTCAGAATCCAGAGAGCATACAGAGAAGCTCTTGCTATTTGATCCAAAAAAGCGTTGAATAAGGTCAGCTGGACTTGTAGAATTTCTTGAAGACGTTTCGCCACTCATCCGAGTAGCTTCTTCAGTTCTGATGAACTAGTGGGAAATTGAGGTTTAAATAGGAAAAACTCTGTGGGTAGCACCCACCAGAAACTTGCTTGACCAGAAACTGGGGTCACTAATTACCATAATGGTTGATACTTACCTGTCCTTGAATGGGGGGAACTGTGTGCCTAGGCTAAATTCCCTATGAATAGAGCTCTAACGAGGCTATTGTCCATGGGGACCTGGAGGCTCAAAGTGTGAATGTTGTTGAAACTTCTTGGGGACAGAAGTCAAAACTGAATTATAAATAGTTGGTAAATTAAATCTCAGTCCACCTCCTCTGTTTAGAGAAGGTTTCTCCATTTTGACATAGATGGCTTCCTTAACTCCTCTCTCAAACCATCTGTCCTCTCTGGCCAGGACTTTGACGTTGTTATCCTCAAAGGAGTGTCCTTTGTCCTTCAGGTGGAGGTGGACTGCTGAGTCGTTTCCTGATGAGCTGGCTCTCCTGTGTTGGGCCATGCGCTTGTGTATGGGTTGTTTGGTTTCCCCAATGTACAGGTCTGTACATTCCTCGCTACACTGAACCTCGTACACTACATTGCTCTGTTTCTGTCTAGGTGTTTTGTCCTTGGGGTGGACCAGTTTCTGTCTTAGGGTGTTTCCAGGTTTGAAATAAACTGGGATGCGGTGTTTACCAAAAATTCTCCTTAGTTTCTCTGATACCCCAGCTATGTAGGGGATGGTGATGTTCTTCCTTCTGTTTTGTTCCTCTTCCCTGTCCTTCCTGGGATATCTTTTTGAGCCTTTGACAAAGGCCCAGTTGGGATATCCGCATGTCTTGAGGGTTTGTTTAATGTGTGTTCCCTCCTTGTCCTTGCCATCCTGTCTGGTGGGGACAGTCTGTGCTCGGTGCTGGAGGGTTCTGATGACTCCCAGTTTGTGTTCCAGGGGGTGGTGTGAGTCAAATAACAGGTGTTGATCTGTGTGTGTGGGTTTCCTATATACTTCTATGTTGAGGCTTCGATCTTCTTCAACACGTACCAAACAGTCCAAAAAGGCCAGAGAGGCCCCGCTGATGTCCTCCCTGGTGAACTTGATGTTGCTGTCCACTGTGTTGATGTGTTTAGTGAAAGATTCCACCTCCTTTGTCTTGATTTTAACCCAGGTGTCGTCCACATATCTTGCTATTTGATGCCAACACCCAGAGTACATCAAAGAAAAAAGTCCCAGCTGATGCCATTTTGTTTCCTTATTTGACCAGTTTTACTGAAAGGGAAATCCACAAATAGATGGTTCATTGCACAACTGCATGTTTTAGACTTCCATGTCTTTGGATTATCTCTCAATATTATGACACGGTCAGTTTGCCCAGTCACAGCATATTAGAGAGAGGAGTACCTTACACATTACAAGTGTTGAATTACATTACACGAGTTAAACTTTCGCCTGTGAGCACTGTGTTCTAAGGAGAAATACACCAGCAAATGCATTCATCAACCCTCTCTTTAACCCAGCACACGCAACAAACAGCTACAACACCTCTTTTGTTACAACACTCACCCAGCCTGATCAAAGAGCCGTAATTAAACACATCAGTGAGCGGGTATTACACAGAAAAATAAGATTCTCTATGCAAGGTTGCACGTTTTAATGTGCGTGTGAGAGAATTTGCGGGTATGTGAACTCCAGTGTACAGTACACCGTAGCTCCTGTGCGTGCATGTGACACAGCAGAGCATTGTTCGTCACTGTCACCCCGCTACTCAGCAGTGGATGATGGATGTCGATGGGTCAGCTGCCAATTATCCCCTTTACACTGATGAGAGAGGCCCATCCTCCTCTACATCCTCCTCATTTCCCTCCCCTGCCGCCTTTCTTTCTCGTTCTTTGTCATTCATGTTCTCTCTGCCTCTTGCATTGCTTTCATATATTAAGAAGACAATCAGCATCTTTATCTGTGTATCAGATTTGACTGTTTATAGATCCACATAAATGTGTTTCCAGTCGCAGTCACAGTTATCTTAACGGTTTTGTCTGCACCAAAACTGAAGAGTATAAAGGGTTACGGAGAGTTAGTTCCTTGACACTGTTACTTATACAAGCTGGGTGTCTCTCCAATTCTACTCTTTGTCAAAAGTGTATCTAACCATCTGTTGGCTGTTGCAAACAAGCAAGAAGGCCAGTCTTCTTGTCAGACTCAAAGCCCCAAAGCAGGCCTGTGTCTGCGTGAGTTTTCTCTCCTCTCCAAAGACATGGCGATTCAAAATTTTCTAAACTGGCCGTAGGTGAGTGTGAATGGTTCTCTCTGTGTTAGCCCTCTGATAGACTGGAGAACCTGTCCAGGGTGTGCCCCACCTCTTGCCCAATGATAGCTGGGATAGGCTCCAGCAACCCTCTAAATCTAGAGGACAAGTAGTTAGAGAAAATGAATGAGTGAGTCTGACAAAAATTGCTGTGGCAGAAATGTTTCTCTCTTTTTTTTTTTTTTCTACACAGTCAGTCATTTATGTTGCAGCCACCATGGTTTGCAATGTTGTTATATTCAAATAAAAACACAGTAATGTGAAAAAGTGAGTACAAAAAAACCCCAAAACGTTTGTTCAGTTTGTTCTCTACAATTTCTTGTTATAAAAAGAACAAGCTGCGTCACATTGGGTTGAGGGTAGTCTGCAAACAGGACTTAACCTCTCATCATTCCACCCTTTTTGCAAAAAACAAAACAAAACACCTATTTAGGACGTACCGAAAGCAAATTGAGTGATGTTTATGAACATTTTGGAGCTTGTGTGTAGTTTTGGTCTCTTTTGAAAGCCAAGACTGAAGTTTCTATCACAGAAGTCAGAATCACTCTGGTGTGTGGCATTGTTCTTGAGTAATCAAAGTTGGCGCACAGTTATCAAAATCAGAAGTTGTTGAGTTTGCCTGAATTTTTCTGTCTTCAAAAAATGCGTTGGTTGTGTCGGCTGTGTTGGCTGAATCCTACAATGACTTTTATAAATGAAACCAGAAGGAACTTACATACTGCACGCAGCATTTACTCAAAAACAACTCGTCCAACAACTTCACACAACTTCATCTGTGTGCATAATGGGAATAAGTGACTTTAGATAGTAGAGTAGAAAAAATTGCAGGGACGTCAATGAAAGAACACTTCTCTGTGACATTATTCACAGGATATTGCGGAACTGTAACTAACTTTGTGCAGGCCCACTAAGCGTTGACATTACCCAGTTATCCAAGGCAACAGCAAAATGTAGAAGTTTACTAACGATAATGCAATTTATGGCATTACTGAGTGGCTTGGTCTGTCACAGCGGCTTGTTTAAAGAAGCTCAAACCTAATGGCACAACATATGGCAGTGCATATGTTTAAATACTATACATGCACCTGTAAAGTCGCAGGCGTACAAGCACAACTCCTTCCTCTGTGAAATAAAATAGGGCAAATAAGAACATTTACATAAGAGGGGACATTTGACGTATGGGTCATACAGGGCTGCAGTGGCCAAAGGTGGAAATGAGGTGTGAACGCTGTATAGCAATGAGGGCACAAACAAAGGAAGACCCACCCATTAGCCTAAATATTACTCCATAACTGCTGCAGCTAATTTATCTTACCGGCTGGCAGAGAGCAAAATGTCCAGGCTGTCCCCTGGAGAAAACATATTGTTCCCCTTTCTACAATAATCCAAGAAAATCTCCTCACAACGCTGCCCCATCTGAGCCATTTAACCTCTCACAGAGGGTGACTTTTAGCATAAGGCTAAATGGGATTAATAGCAGCTTTTCCTAAAGTGTATGATTAAAATCAGTCTCTGGCACAACATGTTGACAGAGGACGTTAATCTCATAACATGCATGTTTTGTCATCTCTCTTCCAACAGACGTCTGTAAGCTTTGAGAAGGAATCTGACCCCAAGAAGCTATCCCAGCCCAGCATCATTTCCTCTCCCTTCCTATCAAGTAAACCAGCATAAATGTAGTGTTGAAAGGCTTTATAACTCACTTACACTTAGTACTCATTGCATTATAATGGATCTTAATGGAGTCTGAACCCTCCCAAACTGTAGATGGTAGAAGCTAATGGATTCTTATATTCCTACATGTATTTATTCTTGCACTTATCAAACTATGATCTTTCTCAGTGGTGTCCTTTGGCTTAATCACTCCTACTTCATCCCAATTGTTGATGGAAAAAATAGGATAGAATAGAATAAAAATAGGAGAAACAAATAAAACAAACAGGTTGACAGAAAAGCCACAACAAAGGATTGATGATGAAGCCTCTGTTATGTTACCCACAGGACTCCTCAAGAGTGGATTCAAAGCTCAGTGTGGTGTCTCTGGCCATTGCAAATTTGGCATAACTCCTGAATAATTCAAGGGTATGTAGTGGGCCATCAGGTTTGGAGACCAAAAGTGGTTTGGTCAGTAAACGTGCTTATTCCTACTGGATCAGGATATGTTTGGACTGACTCACTATTGGAGCCAACCTCAAGTGGCTGTTCTAGCTCCTCCACACTGGCTTCATTGGGGTAAGCTTCTTCAAGCTTACCCCAATGTCCTCCCAGTTTAACAGCAATGCTCAGCATGCAATTTGGGTAATACATTTACTGTTTGCATTTGTCTTGCCTACCGTGGACACAAACTGTTTGCCTTCGCGCCCTCTGGGAAGAGATACAGGACCTTGAAAAGCAGGACTAATAGACTTAAACAGCTTTTAACGCTGGATTATCCATCTCGTGAATGCTGCTAATTCCTAATTAAGTGCAATACCTTGCATTTTAAACAGCAAAGTCATTATTATCATTTATTGCGCTCATGGCTATACGTATTCATTTCTGAAGTTGTGCATACAACCATTTATTTCCATCCTAACCCTGACGGAGTTAATAATAAACCCACTTCAATGACGCTTCCCCCTCATAAAGAATGTCACACAAGCATTTGAGATTCACAGGGAGTGAACAGATCACGTGTGAGGCTATCCCTCCTATACAACGTGACTCTTATTAAAACTCTAAATGGTCCCCTGGCCCTGACCTGCCCTTTTTAACAGATGGACGCACTGGCCTGTACCATCAACAGTTGCAGACAAAGCCCTGGAATGAATTGTCTAATTGATTTGTGTTGTCATGTTGAGTCTGAGCAGAAGGTGTCACCACCAGCTATACGTACAAAAAGAGAAGCATATGTCTAATTACTGAGACACATTGCAGGTCTGGAGGGCCTCCCTCTAATTCTCTATTAACATGTGTGTCACTGTGTGTGCATTTGTTAGGAGGATATAGTAACCATGGAAATGAAAAACACCCACTACACTGACACTGACACATAACTACACATGCAGAATAATTTCTCAAAGCTTTTCATCGCCAACAGCCTAAACGTTATACTGATTTTACACTTGTTGAGGCCCACGCTGGTATTGAAACATCAAATACATTACTGCAGTCTTGTTTTTGCTTCCATTTTAAAAGGTCACCCAGCTGCAGCAGCATACCCAAAGTCACGTCACTAAACGCTTCAAAAACCATTAGAAAGGTTGCAGCAACATTTTACATAGACTGAATATCAAATGGTGACACCCATTTGCACATTACTTTAAAAATGAGAGGAAATAAAACACATCATCAGCTCATGTACGTATTCTGTTTTATTGCTTCCAGTCGTCGTCCTCCACAAGGACTAACGACGACAGGAGAGAGACTCGCCTCAGTGTTGAATGTGGCACTCACTGTTGACTGTCTCTTCAATGGTCCTGTTAGATAAATGAATCCTCTGTGCAGATGCTGTGATCCTAGACGCTTTGCTTTACGGATCACCATTAACCTGTGCAGTCGCTGGTTCACATGGTGTGGAGTCTCTGTTGATTTATGCGCCTTTACTCAGCGCACGGCAGAATCACACAGTGGTGGCAAGAGATCCGGCTTGACATCCTTCATCCAGGGCCCATCATTCATTATGTCAATGCTGCATAGCAGATTACAACCTTCAGAGGCACTTGGTGTGTGCGTGCGTATGTGTGCGTGTGTGTTCCAGTACTGGGTTTCTGTTTATATTTGCACTGAGTGAGTGTATTTGAGCATGATTGTTCGTGTTTGCTCACGTGGGAGGATTCTGTTTCAGTACAACCAAGGATTAACAACATCCTTGTGATGGCTGCGTCTGCATTTTTGTCGGCATTGGTGCGCTCCAGTAAACCAGTAAAAAAGTTTATTAAACATTAACGTTAATGAATTTTTTTTACATTTTAATCATGTAAAAAATGTCTCGACTGCAGCTGAGAGGACTCTTTAAATGTAATGAAAAATGCAAGTAGCCAATCAATGAACAGATGACTTATAACTAACTCATCTTTGTGTCTCTTCTTCTAGCACAACTTAAAGCCAGGTGATATTTTGTTTTTATGTCCAGCAGGGCCAAAATGTAAAGGCAGTTAAAGGATCTAT
Source organism: Mugil cephalus (assembly GCF_022458985.1). Lineage (NCBI taxonomy): Eukaryota > Metazoa > Chordata > Actinopteri > Mugiliformes > Mugilidae > Mugil > Mugil cephalus. The sequence goes on from NC_061771.1 coordinate 5,118,455, forward strand.
TTTTTTGCCACGTATTAGTCTCTTTATTACAAATCAAATATGTGAGTTTTGCATGATTTCTGCCACACATGAATGAAGCAATGAGGTTGTGTAAACTCGGACCTAAAACACACATATACAGTGACAAAACACTTTTTCTGAGTCCTAACCTTAAACCTATATCTAAACTGTTTTATTATCACATGAAATATTTATTACTCACTGAGGAACATCAGCACTGATCAGGATGAAGTAATGTTTGAGGTCAAGTCATCAATCTCACTGAAATCCTGAAGAAAATGAAACCCGTAATACTTAATACATAATAAATAAATACATAATAATAAATAAATTTCATATGTCAGATGTTATTAAATGTCAGGTAGTTTCCAGCTTCTCCAATGTGAGGATCTGAACGTCTCGTCTGATAAAACAGTAAAGACACAATTCCTAGACTGGCAATCAGTTGTGACGTTGTTCTAAAGCAGCCCCTTGGTACAAAATAAAAACACCTGCCATTACGATGACTGTTGCACAAACACACGGCAGCAGCAGATGATGGAAGAAATAATGGAACCAGCCCATCAACCACCAGCCATTATCCACTCGTTAATCTGCACATATCCATTTTAAGTTCTGTTTCTGTGCGTACGTGTTTGGCCGTCATACGTGCGGCTGCTGAAATAGCTCACTGAGTGGATGTGTAATGGGAGGCTTGGGTTAAGAATGGGTGGCCTCCATTACCTCCGTTGTGTCTGCTCTCAAACTGTTTTGTTCAGATGTTCTCCAACGATCTGATGGGTGCTCTGCTGTGTGTGACAGAGGTGAAGGTTGAGTCTCCATCCACTGGTTTCCAGATGATCCGACTGCTCTGCCTTCCTCCATCTTCTTCTGATAATGATGCCAAGGTCGTTGTCTCACATATTTTTCAACATCCACAGTGAGTTTCTACATTAGTATTCTACATTTTGCATTAGTTTACATGATTCATACATGATTCATCACTGTAGTATCCATTGGGAACAGTTTTTCCAACTCCTGGAAGTCATTAGATGGAACATGTTACAGTATGTGTATCCCATTCATTCTAAACATCACTAAAACATGTATGAAATGCAGTACATATAGGAACATACAAGAGTGACAGATGAAGTATACTTCAGTCATGATTAATCAAAACCTGGCAAATGCCAGTCACTATAAGAATAATAACAGCTAGGACTCACTATATGCTACAGCTCTACTGCTGTTCCCCCTCAAAAAATCCAACCAGCCTCTGGCAGATCTCACTCCTATATACAGGGCTGTTAGGAAAGCCTACCACCCACAGGACTGTCCTGCCGTGGTCTGTGTAGGCAGAGGAGCTCCTGATGGAGTGTGACAGAATTATTCAGTGGGAGCTGTCAGGGAGACCACAGGGATGATATTGAGGGCCTCACTCACTTTGTAACAGATGCTATCAGGGCTTCTGAGGATGCTGCTATCCCCCCAAACAAAGCCAGAATTATGGTTCTACCTCAGAGATGATGAAGCTCTGGAGCCTGTGCCATAACCTGACATGCAATTCCCTAGAAACCTTCAATCAAGGTGACATTGACCACAAGAACTGTGGTTGGTCCGCATGGCATTTGGCAGTTCATACTTCTGTATGGCCAGACAAGACAAGACAAGACAAGACAAGACAAGACAAGACAATTGTCTCTCCCTTTGCCCTCTACATATACCTACTAAGATCAGTTTTTATTTTTTATTTTTCAGTAATAATTTCAGACCAGCACACCACTATAAAAGCTTAAAACTTACGATCTACGTATAGATTCTTTGTGACAGTACACAGTATAACAAGTTTAAGATTTCTCCACCATCAAGCCATGACATATTAAAGTCATGTTGAACAGGAAGAGGAGATCCCTTTTCTCTCTTATCAGGGGACATTGAGGATAAAAGAAATCCAGAAAGGGCTGAGGAGAGTTAAAGTATGTTAAAAGAACAAGACTGAGGAGTATTACTGGTATGAAAAAGAAGGAACTGTAGAAGTGACTAAGGGACTTGCTTACAACTTTTCACTAGTTTTTCAACAGGGTAGGCTCACACCACCAAACTAAACCTTCCTCCACCTCCTCTGAGGTTCCCATACACACCAGAGCTCCCTACATCATACATCCCTGTGGTGCTAGAAGACAAAGAAATAGAAGATACTGCTTGTCCACAGCTCCCCTTTCCTCGACCCTCAAACGGAGGAGGTAGTACCACCCATATCCCTGTTATCCCAATAACAGTGATCATCACAGCCGATCAACTCGGGTGTACTATCGATAGAGATATGTTTGATGCCAGTGGCACAAATGTTCTGGCTTCTTTTTTACTTCTACGTAAGGTGCCCGATATCTGGAAAATGTAGTATATGGCATTACTGTTCAAAAACAGCAGAAAGGCTTTTAGAATATCGATCTGCTTTTGAAACGTTGTGGTCGTTTGAAAACTTTTCTACATCCATCACCCCCACCTGGATGCGATGGACACACCGCGTTTGTGTTCAATATTCTCACCACAGACCATATTTTTTGTAATGTCTCAAGACTCTCATGGCTTTGTTGCTCAAGTGGCAACAGTTTCACTTTAGGGTGACACACACTATGCTTCGTTTCATGTCTGCAAGTGTGCATTTGCATGTAATAGCACCTCCAAAATTCACTTTGTACTCAGGATGAACACTATGACAGGTTTAATTGTGTGAGTGCTGCTTCTTGAAATTAAACTGTAAATAACGGAGCAACAAGACCGTGTTTTCTCTCACCAGGTGTGATCATAATCACTTGTGATGAGAAAAATATAAAAATGCTGATGCACCCTGAACATAGTTGCACACCATAGTTGTTTCTGATTTTGGTTGAAGATATACGATGCAGGGAGTTTAAAATATAAATATTATTCATCCTTCTATTGGGAATCAAATGCTCTTCTCCTGCTCATGCAAATCCAGCTCCACCACAAAGTCTTAATACTGCACAAACACACACAGGGGAGGCGACACTCCACAGATGGTGTCCAGTCTTGCAAAACAGCATACATATGCAGATTATTACTCAGCCAAACTCTCTACACTGAGACCTGGCAGAACGCTGAAGGTCTGCAGCCAACTGACTAACATTTACAGGGAAATCACCCACCTGCACTCAAAATCCAGCCACAGATGGTGCTAAGTTTCTGCTCAGGGAAAGCGGGAGGATGTTCAGCCTCATGTTTGTTTACAGACGTTAGGAAGAGATGGTTGGCTGTGACAGATCATTACAATGAGGACCGGGGGGGATGTTTTCTTTTTCTCAGCCTTTGAATTGTTGCCTGTCAAGGTGTTCCAAGTGATATGATGGTGGCCTCACAGTGAGAGATCACTGTGTTCAATAGCAGCTGGTGTCTGAATAGAGGACTGGTCTCATTGGAGGTTGCTGCAATGCTCAGTTCCTAAAATGAGAACTGCAATCAATAGGACAGGAGCTTCCTTGAAATCAATGTCTATGTCTAAAAACAAAACAAAGAAAAAAAAAACATTAAGACAAGCTGGTTATCTACCATGGTCAGAAGTGTAGTGACAGACACATTGTGTAATGTTATCCTTGTGCCTCAGTGCACACACACACACACACACACACACACACACACACACACAGATGACAGAGATCACTGCAAACAGAACTAATGCTCCTGTTTTACGTCTGTTTTTCAGGGACTTCAGAAAGAACTACTTTTACTTTCAGCTGAGTTGACTCGATCCTTTCGCCTCAAGTTAAAGACTGCTGTTATTGTTAGTAGTAACACATCCTATGAAAACAATTAAAACAAGAATGTAGCAGTCTGCCTTTCAGTCCTGTACAACTTACCCTCCTCTGTCTGAGGTTCTCATGCCCCTTTTGAGCCTGACATGTGTGCATAAATCCTGCACCTGCTACCAACCCAAACAAATAATTTTCTCTCATTTAGAGACCTGCACCCAGTCACATACTACCATTACTTATGATATATGCAGACATATGCAAACATGGTTATATAACTACATTACTCTTAAGTGAGCTGTTTAAAAAAAAATAATAATAATATGTAAAAGAAAAGTCTCTTCTTTATTTTAAACTGAAAAGAGATTTCCACAAAACCCTGAACACAGACTGACATATTTATCCCCCTAAAATTAAAATTATGAACACTGGCTAATTCACATTTGAGAATTTAATTAGGTAATATTTTCCAGGCTATTATTTCAGACAACAGCCAACTTGTTATTAATCATAATGTTAATGTTCATGGACTGACCTGCAGTTCATCGTGATGACAAGAATTTCAGTCACTGTAAGGATATGGCTCATTAAGAGTGTGACACAGTTCATACTTGCCAATGATTTTATCAAACACAAACAAACCAACAAAGTCATTGTTGGTTTGGTGCTTTCACTGACACACTGATGCCTAGATCAAACACTGACAGCCTGATCCAGTCTGTGCAGAGTGACCTTGGTGAAGCCATGTTACATCAACACTGATTGTGAGTTTAGGAAAAAAAAAAAAAAAAAACATAATAGAACAAAAACAATACAGAGCTCCTTTGGAAGATGTCTGTCAGAAAAATATAGGCATAGAACGTGGTATCAACAGCAATTCATGAGTCACTCACAGTCACTAACAAAAGCTCAGTAGCAGTTTCGCTCGTATGCAGCCAGACATTTTCCCCTTATGTGCTATCTCCCAAAATAGTGAATATAGGGAAGCTGATAGACTTTCAACCATATTTTCAGATTTATCTGTGTGACAGACTGTGACGAGTTCTCCTGGTACAACACACAGAGACACATGTAAGTAATAAAACAACGCAATTCCATAGGACACCTCTACAATGATGTGTTTTCAGATGTGCAGTCATGTGTCTGCTTGAAGCTATGGAGTTCAGATCTCCAGCTACAATTATTGTATAAAGAACAGTTTTATTTTAGTAGGTTGTTGTGTTTTATCTCCTAGTATTCATCAGGGTTACCAAGAAACAACTTTGAATAGTGCATAAAATAACCAGTTATATACATCCATCTACACATATGAGCCAATGGGACACCTGTAGTCGTGGGTAAGGCTGCCTTTAGGCCAGTCAGGAGCAACCAGTCCTATACATATACTGTTCATATCAGCAAAGGTGATCCTTAAAATGTAGGCCTGGCACATGGTTAGGTGGCTTTTTGTCCCAAGATGACAAAAAAGGGGCAGTGTTAAACAAATTCCAAGTTGGTGCTGTAGAAACAAGGCATCATAAAAAGTACAAAAGTGTAAAAAACAGAAAAATCAACTATGACTGGACCTTAATCCTCTACAGAGGTCTACTTTGTCATTTGACCTTGTAAAAGGCGTTTATTGCTCCCCGGAGTGCCCTAAAATGTAAATGAAATGAAAACAGGATATTGTCAATTTAGGTTATACCACAGAAGGCCTTTGAGGTGCTTCTTTAATCTGTGTCACTGACAGGTAACAATAAACAAGGTGCCATTTAAAAGGAGAAGCTATTTGTCAGTAGATATTCACGTTACAGGTTCCACAGCAAACGTTAAATGCATTTATTCAACAGAGGAAATAAATAATTAGGTACTTCTAAACATCAGTCATGCCTATGTGCACCAATGTTGGTAATGACTTGTCCTCTTTTCTTAAAGGTTCATGGTGATGGTGAGTGTCCTTTGTGTTAAAACAAATTCAGTAAAATACAATAAGCTGGAATCGTCTCATCTATTAGATTCTGCAGAGTATAGCTTCTTGGTAATGTGCTTTATATGTTATGAAGTTAAAATGTCTAAAAGTTGTCATACAAAGAGGTAGGAACAAAAGTGAATAATGTGTTGATCTATTCTCAGTACAGCTGCAGGCAAAGGTGTATCGGACCTTAAGGAAAATGTTGGTTGATTGAAACTCTCCCTTAACTGCGTAATGTCTGAATTTAGTGGGCAGTGTCCAAAAATTCATCTAAAACCTAACGAGCATGCAAACTATATTCCGACATGAGAAGCTTTTCATTTTCTCCACATAACTACCATATCACATTTCACCTGACGGACAGTCCCATCTAAAACCTCACGATGTTTCTCTGCTCTATCTGTGATTATCAACATTTCACCACGCCTTTGAGTGTGACCATTTGGAACTGCTTTAAATGCATTTACTGTCAGATCTGGCCAGACAAAATGCAATACAAAACATTTCTTTCAAGTGTGCTCTCGCTTTAAAGCCACGCTGAGAACAACGTCAGCTCTGCATGAAAAATGACGCTCCCTCATTCATTTTAATGAGACAGCACCGGCTCAGTGGGGTTCCAACATGGAAGGCTTCAGCAAAAAAACATAAAACAAAATTTAAAAAAACTTCTACTACTGGTGGATTACTCTCTGAATTGAAGATGTCTGTGAAGATTTTCAGTCATCCAGATCATGGTACAGCCACACCACAGCTAAAACAAAGGACTTAGATGTATCTTTTGGATATTGTGAATGAACGACTTTTATTCATCTCATATTTTATTGTTTTGGTGTTGTTAAACTTGTGTACTGATTACTTAAACTTATTTAATTATTACTTTTACTTGAACTTATGTAAGTATATTTAATCTTTTAGTTGTTGGTGTTGAAGTGTGACGAACATAGACACTACTGCATTGTTAGTTGATTAGCTTTGTTCGATGCTCACTGAGACATCTACTGCCACACTAATCTGCATGAAATCCACGTAAACCCCTCTCACACAGATAAAACCTTGGTTGAGTCGGTATGAGTTCCTTTTTTTGAAGAAAAAAATATCATTGATTTGTTTATTCCTCTCAGCTTCTTTTACATGAAAATGGAAGCTGTGCAGCCAAATAAATATCCTACCTCGGCAGGAGGCTATTTGTTGTAAATTTAGCTAAAAATTCTCAACCTAAACATGTCTGTCCTTATGCAAAGCACTGGATAGGCAGTGGAACACACAAATCCCATGAGGATTGAAAACCTCTTCCTGTCCCCCCACGACGTCAGATTGCAAGTGACAGTAACCAAGCAACCGACGGCAACGTGATGATCATTCATGTGGTAAAGCACTCACTTTCACAGACAAACTATTTTCCTTGCTGCCCCGCCCTGCTCAGTTTCCAAACATCAACGCTGAGGTCAAATAACAGAGATGGCTGTGAAAGCCGCTGTAATGCTATTTCCTTGTACAAAACAAACTGGGAGATGGATCAGGTGCTAATAGTAAACAAGTGACTGGTATCAACATTACACTGCAGTGTTTTTGTGACACAGAGTGTCACATGTTGATCCATCATTTGGACGGAGTGGCTTTGACCCTCTGACCTCTTCTAATTTTGTATTGTGTTGGAAGCACCAATTACTGTACATGGAGCCTTTTATTTACCTAATAATGTGAATAATGCCCTGTGTAACACATCCCCACAGAGCACAAATGGTCCCCTTTCCAAACAAATTCTTTTAAAAACATTTTGTATTCTGTTCAACAGGCTGCATTTTCATGCAAATGCACTCTCTGATTGCTGTGTTTTCATGTCTCTGTGCAAATTTGGCCACGTCTCTAAAAATCCATTTCATCATTGCTGTGATTTGCCCTGTTTGAGTGTATTTAATTACAAATCGCACACTTAAATTAATGCTGACCATTTTCCAAAGCAGATTGTAGATTGGACATTGATTTCCTTCCCGCGAGCACTTTTCATTCCAGTTTTTGATTTCAGCACACAGTGAAAACAATGACTTGAATCGTGAAATGACTTTATTAATTACTTATCTTTATACTGTGTCAAACTTGGAAGTTTCGTTCTTGCTTGAGGCTGATAGTCCATTCACAGTGATTAGCTCAAGGCCTTTATTTTTGTGCCGCAGTCGCATTGAGTGACTATTTTCACTGTCTACTGATTTGTTTAAGTACATTTGAGAGTGAGATGCTCGTTAACACATAATGTGGCTCACTTGGCTCATGGTGAGCAGTTGTGGTGTCTCTTTAATCAGGACTCTTATCATCGTTTTTCAAGATTTGCTCTTATGACATAAACTCTTTCCAGAGCGTAATAATTATTCTACTACAAATGCACTGACTGCTTCAAAAAATATTGCAGAATTTTCCTATACAGCAAGAATATATTATTCCACTCAGATTGTGAGTATCTGTTTTCCCTTCTGCCATTGAATGAGTTTAACATTAATGAGACCATCTGACGTATCATTCACAGCCGTATTAACATTACAACAATTCTTTCTAACTTGCCTGCTGAACAAGTTTGTGAACTCCACTATTAGCACATAGAGAGTGGGGTCTGGGTATATCATTTGGACTTCAATATGCTCATACACAGGCAGCAAATTGCCTTTAGTTTCTACCAGGCACACAAATCTGCTCAGAGTATGATATCAATACTTCAGAATATTAACATTCATCCTCAGTTGCTCCTGCTGCAGGCTCGCCAAAAAAGACACAAAGGTGGAAACACAATAACATGCATACATTGTAAAATGAAAGGGCCCACTACAGCAGCACAAACGCTATGTATAAGCCCCTCAACAAATAAGATGTGCCGGCTGTCACAATCAGCACCAGCTGTTATACGAAAATAATACCCTGCTCTGTCTATGCAAAGGAATCACATACTATAGCAAAGAACATGATTGAATGAAGGTTTGATTAAAGGTTCAAGATTAATTGTAGAAGTCATCGTTGTTATTTAGTGGTCAGTTAAAAGATCATCTGCCATAATTGTTTAAATCCTTTAGTTTGTAACACTGAATAGTTGTTCAGATTTATTCGAAAGACCCGAGATTTTCACAGTGGCCAGTGACTGAGTTTTGCCGTGCCAAGTTAAACTCAGCCAGTGTAGAAGCAGAAGGGTATTATTCGTTATCTCCTGCTTTATGACACCAAAAGAGGACATAGGTGTTTTCTGCATACATCACCTTCCCATGACCCCCTCTACTTTCCTTTAGCCTTTTCTTGTTTCAGTGAGATAATTGGGCCGTAAAGTTGACTCAAGTTGTGGAGCTCAAATAGAATTAGCCCCGTTCTGCCTCATTTGGCAGAGGCAGAATAATCTAGCCTCCCTTTACCTGCTGCTGGAGCCCAGTCTGTCGGCTGTTCTCTGGTTAAACAGCTGTGGGTAAACAGAAATGAGCCTCTTTCTCCTCCAGTAAGGTTTGGATGTTCACTGGAGCGGTTCTGGTAACAGAGCTGCTGCGCCAAAACAAACACAGGTTTTCTGTTTTTGACAATAGATTACTCATTTTATTTCCAATTATGTATCTGACAGAAGTGAGCCAACGATTTTAATTTAGTATGAATTCTTTCTCATCTCAAATGGGCGTATGTATTTGTCATGTCTCCGATTTAAAAATAAATCAGTCCTCTGTTCATGGACACCAATTTATTTGTTGGAATGGCAAATGATAATCACAAAGAAAAAAAAAATCACAGTAGTTTCTGATTATGATGATGAGTAAAGAAATTATACCTTTAATAAAGTGAGCAACAGTAGCCTGAAATGTACCATTACAATGTGCAAATATGTACTTAGGTAAGAGAACAAGTATCATTTACAAAACATACTGAAAGCATCCAAAGCGAAAGCAGTCCAGTCATTGGTATGTCATAGCCTACTGTCTATCATAGCCTACTAACTATTGCTGTCTTAAACTATAAGCTCATTATATTAATGACGTCTTTATATATGCTAATTACACAATAATTGCACATTCATTTAACTTCTGTGTGGTGTAATATAATAGCAGAACAAGGAAATACATAAGCTTGAACGGAGTGTCCGCACTGCAGGAACTGAAAATGATCATAGTCCTGGAACTTTTAGCTCAGGATCTGTACCTTCTCAGCACAAGTTACTTGGGTGACATAATATACAGGCATGAAGACGGCACAGCAACTGGAATTTAGAAGGAAGCCTTATGTACACATGTAAAATGTAAGCACCATTAACAAAAGCTCTTAGCCCTATCCTGAAAACATAGAACAAAACACAAAGGAATTGACAGTGACATCCTGGTTTTATTGGGCATATGGTGTATGAGATGTTGTTGCAGGTCAATGTAAAATGTTAGCCATGTAAACACAGCTTCAAATGTTAGCAGTGGAAGAAACACTAAAAATTAAAATGAAATGAACAGACATGCTTGTTGTTGCACGTCGCTATCCACCTACCAGATGGCTACTGTGTCACTTCAGTGGTTGTATTGATAGTACAAATGTTAATTGTAGAAAAGCCTTCGATGCTGTGTAGTTCTAGAATCAGTCTCTTCAATGGCTACTTACTTCAAGAGAGTCTTCAGCAATGATTAGCCCAAAGAGACAGGTCAGCCATCTTGTTCACATGCTGGTTATTTTCGTATAACCATACCAGACTCTTGTCTGAAAGAATGAGAGCACATTCATTAAAAAATACATGCATGGAATCACCAGTTAAAATGATCAAGGGTTATACTTCTACCACACATGCACAAGATTTCCCAGCACCAACTTCATATGACGTTGTCATCGCGCTTGAACAAATGGAAAATGATATTACATTTACACTTGATGTTCAAAATCTGTCCCAGATGTGTTTACCAGTTCAGTTTATACAAAGCAAATGATTGGCCTTTATGGACAAGTGTTGGCAAATGTGTCATAAAAGCTCCATTGCTGCTACAGAATTGCCCTGAAGGTTTCTAATCAAGATACTTCAAGTGGTTTGTTTCTCCAGTTTAACATCTGTCTTATAAATAAAGTACACGTCGCTCTAAGCCATAGTACCTGAGTAAGGTACACCTCTGCTTCCCAAAATATCAGTAAATTACTTCATTAAAGGCAAAATAATATTATCAGTAGAACAGAGAAGTTTCAGGGTGCCACAATGTGTTTAGAACTCAAAGCCAAGACATTCTGTGTCACCCAGTGAATACCCAGTGAAGACTATCATGCTTTTTCAGCCAAGCTGTGTCTCCCTGCACCCTGTCTGTTGACTTACTATGCTGTATGCTGTGTGCACTCCTCTTTCCTGACAGTCACTTTAAAATTGCATTTCAGTTGAGCTACTGTGTGGTGTGGAATTACTTTGTGACATTCACAATATTAGTTTCTTTTCTACAATCAATGAACCATCTTCCCATCTCATTTTCACCAGCAAGTTGTTTGAAAAGCAAAATGTCTCAAATAGTTCACATCTTGTGGGGAACATTGAGATCTTAGTTTGTGGATACATACAAGGCCATGTGTGCAAGTTGGACATCAGCAAAATGTCTAATTCTGGTGTGCCGGCTGGTTGGCTCTGGATTTTGGAGGAACTGTCTCCTGGTGACACTGAGTGGGAGTAGATTGTACTGGGAGGTGGAGTATTTATATGAAATACTACGCTGGAACATGAGGAGGAAGAAGGGCTGGATGGAGGGAGGATGGGAGAGACGAAGTAGGATACAGTCCAAGGCTACCACATAATAGTGGCTCCACGTAATGAGCTGCAAGCTGAGCAACAACATAATGAATTTGCCACTGATGTGGACACATCAGCCTGAGCTGGACCACTGCCGTCACATTTACAGGTGTGAGGAAATAAAGAATGATAAAGAGTTCTGGTAAACTTCCCTAGAACAAATAGTTTTTTTTTTTTTGTCACATTGAGTTTTCCAATTGAATAAGTTGTCACAAAATTCATCAAGCAGCAAGTGTTTGAAGGTGGTGATTGCATGACGTTTGCATGATGTTTACCTGCACACATAATGTTCTTTCAGATTTAAATAAATAAATAATTTCAATACACAAATGCTTGTTTTATGCAAGGCAACACTCATTACAACAGAAAAAAAACAATGAGCAGCTACATGACTGAGACATCGTCTGCACCTTCCCAAACATTAATAACCTTTTCATTGACGCAATCACTGTTGCACCACCAGCTTTGTGGCCCTCGTGTGCTATTTCGCACCATTAATCTTCTTCTGTTTGCTCTAGTTAAAATCACTCACCCAGACACCTGTTGGGAGGGTTTAATGACAGTTCCCGTGGAGAGACTTCTTCTTCCCACACGTTCTGACTCTTTTTCTTTAGTGTGTAGCTTTTTATTCTCCTTGCAGCTTTTATACTGACTTCCAAGCAGGCCACTCCCATCATCCACTCACACGCATGGGTTCAAATTATTCTTCTTCCCCCCTGCTGTGCTCTCAATCTTTTGACACTTTTGCTACAAGTACCAGAATTATACTTGATGACAGAGTGAAAATGCCCTCCTTCTTCCATACACTCAGTTTCTCTGTCCAATTCCATTTTTTTTCTCCTTGCCCTCTTCTTGATAGATGGTCTTCCTGAAAAACCGTAAACCATTTCCCCCTGTATCTCATTTCTCAAGGAGACATTCCTTTCCCCAGAGATGATGTTAGCCCACAATGGATGGCAAAGTGAGCTTCTGCTCAGAATCATACCAAGAGTTTCACTTTAGTTAAAGAAAAAACAAAAAAAAACAAACAAACAAAAAAAAAAAAACAAGTGAGCTGATAAATTATATATTGGGGTTGTTATGTGTTAGCAAAATGTGTTGCTAAATACCACCAGCTGCTTTACAGAACTGAGGCTCCAGTGTTGCCTCCTTCATTACATGTCAGTTGATATATCGCTGCCATGAAACTATCGATTAGCGCAGCTTTAAACAGTTTTATTTTCACATGTTATGTCGAGACTGGCAAGAATTTCCTGATGTTTAGTTTTTTTTAAAGGTTAAGATGGAAAAAAAAGACATCAGCATGAGACAGTACATCTCATCTTCCATACCACTTAATCCTCACTAGGGTCGTGGGGCTCCTATCCCAGCCTGGACAGGTCACCAGCCTATCGCAGGGCTAACAGAGACAAACAACCATTCACACCCAAACCTAGGATCGTTTTAGAGTCACCAATCATTTAAGGAAGCTTAAATGAAAGGCAATTTTAAAATGTCTGTAAAGCACAGATTCATCTGAAATTACTGTAAGTCATCATGATCGTAAATTAAACATTTGTCTTCCTCCTCACACAGCGACAAGAGCAATCAAGAGGAGTTCATCGCCTGGAGGTGGGAGGTGGAGGATGTTTGGTATTTGAAAATTCATATTCAAGCTTCGTCTGTCATTTACCTCTCAAAGGTGCATCATTGTCATGGAAACGGTCTCCCATAAGTGTAGCTATAGAGCTATGGAAGCTCTCCTGCAGGCAGACTCCTGCAGTGAGAGTCTCTGGTTACCTCTTTGTGCATATACTTTCAGACTAACTTTAATTCATCTCAGTGTTAACGCTATTCCTTATTCCAACAAATTCAATTTTCCTACTGTGAGAGAGGCAGAAAAAGGGAGGCGCTATCTTCTTCTGAGTCGCATTTAAATGGGAAACACAATGGATGCCTGACAGAGATAAAGTGAGACAGCTCTGAGTTTTCCTCTCATACCGCACATGTCAGCCTTTAAAGGCGTTAAAAGGTTCAGATGGTTATCGATTAGTTTAGCATGAACACAGATAGTTTCAAAGTCATGAAATTTTACTAATATGCCATATTTAGAGCCAATTAACCCTCCACCTATTTAAAGGACCCACTATGAATGCACATTAATCATGCCTAATCATCCATAGGAGAAGTGGATTTCCCAAGTTGCTGTTTTGACCTTATTTGTCTACTGTAGGACGACCTCCACGTACATAAGGAAGACTGAGCAGTTACTGCCCCACTGTTTTGTGGTGGAAAGCAGATTCACAGATGTCTCCAGCCTTTTTTGGGAGAGTGCCAGTTTTTAGAAGTCTTGGCACAGTTTTCAGTTTCTCTAGCTGTGGCCACAGCAGCTGAATGCCAACGTTTTCCAGTCGAGTGCGAGTCTGTGAGGTCCTCTTGCTTTTTAGGTGGACTGAAAACTTGTGCGTTTTTACGAACAGAGTTCAGGTTACATTTGCTGCGTTTCCATTACCCCGAGGAATGCCCATGCTCTCATGAGGTGATTTTCCAGACGTATCGATGAAAATGTTTATCGCAATGGAAACACATCCCTGTCTCTGGAGATGACGCACGGAGTCATGTGACCAGTTCATTTTAAGTCCATTTCCTCAAAGTGAAGTCTCAAGTGCGTGTTTCCTGTAATCCTTATAATTCCTTGTAATATGAGATTCCCTCATTTGCTGTAACTTCTCTGGGGACTAATCTTAATCTTTCATCTTTCATGACTCGTCACCAATCGATGCAGCCTCTTTAGAGTTATTCTCATAAAAAACTGTATACAACAACAATAGCTGTTCGCTAATCATCATAGCACAGAGAGAAAAGAGCCACGGGTGAAACTGGAAAAAAAATCGTATATGTTGGGACACTGTAAAAGCCTTCAATAAAAAGGCTTTTTACAATGCTGGAAGTTTTAATGACTTGTTGATGAATACCTGCAATCCCTTTAGTTAAATTAACTGAAACTTATTTTATGCTTCAGCTCCACACCAGTTCAGAGCGGGATATTACCCTGTATTGTCACTATTTTTTATAGGTTAAGATTTTACAAAGATATGAGGTGATGAGACAAAATGGGTTTTATAAATTACATTATGTCTGCATTGCACAGTCTCTAGCTCGCAGCATTGGTGTAAACTGTTTTTCTTATTGATCAACTATAAAAGTGCAATGATGTCTCATATTTGTATTTGTGTGAGCTATGAAGCTCGGTGGACAGAGGGATTATGAACTTAGAAGGAACGGGGCATCGATTCTCCGAGTTTGTCTTCAAGACAGTGCTTCTCCTGGGACCTGCTGCATTTCTGCCGTAGTATGTGGTGAGGCGGAGGCTCTGCCTTAAAGTGGACATAAAGCGTGCATTCTTTGTACCTGGTACTCAGTTCAGTTCAGTTCACTTCAATTCAATTCATTCATTTATATGGCATCAATTACAATACAAATTGTCTCAAGACACTTTAAACATACATACATACACTTGTCATAAATAAATACATCTGACTGAATGTTACATGTAGAATCTGATGATGATACAGATACAAGATGTAGCTGATGATGTTACATGAGAATATAAGAGGAATCATAGACAGGTTGGAGAATTGTTTATCCAGGTAGAAGTGGAGAACTGCAGAGCATGAAGAATAGGCAGGTTGATGAGACCATGGCAACGGCACTGCAAAATGTACACTGCCCGGCCAAAAACAAACAAACAAAAACAAAGTTGCCACCTGGATTTAACTAAGCAAATAGGTAGGAGCCTCCTATTGGATAAGTACTGCATGGTTGATTATCTTTCAGCTGGGGACATGTTATTTAATCCCAGCTGATGAAATGAGTAGCTTCTTATTTCTTAAACAACCATGTGGAAAGACACATCCCACATGGAAAAGATGTTAGTCCATTTTAGAAGGGTCAAACCATTGCCATGCATCAGGCAGAGAAAACATCTGAGGAGACTGAAGCAGAAACTACTGAAACTGGGTTGAGAACTCTCCAACGGCTTATCAAAAAGTGGAAGTATAGCAGAGAAAAATCCTGATTTGTGGATTTCTTCTTCTCTGATGGCACAGGCAAATTCCAAGATGACAATGCAAGAATTCATGGGGCTCAAATAGTGAGCAGAGTCATGAGCCAATACGATGTGGGAACCGAAAAATGTTAGTGTCACATGGTGGACAGTTTGCCGAACTGGTGTGTGAGTAACTGTACCTGATGTCAGTGTGACTGATGTACACTCATGCCCACCATGTCACAGTCCATTTGCTGTTGGGTGGCCAATCTGGCTCTTGCATGCTCCATTTATCTCACTATGCCGGTAGATGAACGTGTGTGTAGTGGCAATGCTTTCCCTCAAAGATGTCCGAGTAAATACTACTAATGTTAGGCAGCAGTAAAAGCCACAGATTATTTGCAGCCTTGCATGGCAACGTGAGTATCCATCCAGAGGTGGGTTCACAGCACGCTGTATAACTGTATACGCACCTCTTATAAGGATGAGAAATCATGTGAGTGCATGTAAGCAGAATAATCTACAAAAAGACATCAGCACATTTATTAATAGAGCAGGATATTTTCAACATGGGAATGACATCTAAAAATAACTAAGGAGTCACGTCCTCTTCTCCAAGTTTTAGTAAGCAAAAAGTAAATGGATACATTGTCTGACAATGGTAATTAGTATAATCAGTCCCCAGCTTTCAGTCAGATCCAACAAATACTGGACGGCCTGTACAGACGTTGTGTAACAATGCCTTTGAGGAGAGACCGTCTTAAAATTCTCAGATTATATCACTTTTCATTTCTGATGTATGAACAATTTCTTTTCTAGTATAGTCTGGACATTTAGTCTTACAGTGTTACATCTTTTCATTCAAACACAAGGCTGAGAATTGAGGCTGTGAGCATCATGATGGAGATCTCACCACGAGTCCATTCATTCCTGTCATAGCTGCTTCTAGACCCACCATCAAGCTGTTTACCGACATCTGCCATCAAAGGCCAATTAAATTTGGGGATCTGATTTCCTGCTTGTGCGACAAGTACTTGATTACATCTATTCAGATCTCCATATTATTTTAAAGTCTCTTCAATCTGATGCTTGGAGAAAACATTTCATTTTCATTTTGAACGCTTCTTTATTTTGTGTTTTGGATATCAATACAAAATGCAGCCAAATAAAAGTTGAGATTTTCTCTCTTTGTGCAGAATGTAAACACACAGGAAATGGAAACCTAGGAATACTCTACACAATATGTACACATTTTCAATCAGGCCACTGCACCTTCATCAATCAGCCTTAAGATGACAAACACTATGGTGTATCATTTTCCTGACAGGACTTTACTTCATATAACCAGTGATCATACATTTTTGATATTCAAATAAAGAAGAAATTCTACACTATGTCTTCTTGTTACCATCATTTGCTATTTTTCAAGATGTCATCAGTTGGTAGTTTAGGAACACCTCAAAAAACATGAAGAACAGCACAAGGTGTTGACCTGGCCTCCAAATTCACTAGATCCTAAACTGATCAGTTATCTGGGATGATCCACAGAGGCCCCTCAACTTATTGGACCCAAAGGACCCACTAGTTACCAGACACCACAGGACACCCTCAGAAGACCCATGTCTATTCTCTGATGAGTCACAACTGCTTTGGAGGCACAAGGGAGACCTACACAATATTAGAGAGGTGGTCATAATGTTATGCCTGGTTGGTCTATGTTTGTAATATTTTGACAACCTCATTATTTCAGTAAATTAGAGGCTAACTAACATAAAGACTTCAGTATTTAATTAATTTCAGTTTAACAACATCACAAACTACATTTTCCAAAATAATAATCAATTTATAATGACCTTTCTGACACTGTTTTAACATAAACTGAACATTTTACCAGTCATATGATGAGGGATTTAGTGCAGGACATTACATCCATTAATGTCCAAAACAGGCAAGTGCTGCAGTGATTGTCTTGATTTATTTATTTTACTGTAATTCTATCAGTATTCTACCTCAAGTTGACCATGAGTGGCTTAGAAATTTATAGGTGGAAAAAAAAATGTTCAAGTGTCCTCAACCTCTCTCATAATCCCTCGCATAACTAAGATAGATCACTGACTGAGAAAACAAAAGCATCCAACACATTTTGAACAAAACAATACAACAATTGAAACTTTTATGCCATCCAAAGTTCCAAACCAGCACGATAAGAGTGGCATTTAAACAAAAAAACACAAAAAGTTGCATCATTATCTGCTTAGGTTATTGTGCAAATATACTAGTTGTTGAAGTATCATCTGTGAAGGCCATATAAAATACTGGCAAAATAAATTTTTTTCCTAAATGATGTTCCTACATATACATTTTAAAATTTGTATACGTCCAATTTGTAATATGTGTGTTTTTTAGTTCCCATGTTTGTGTACAGCAGAGACAAACAGCCCACCTCTCATCCACAGGAGGCCACAGTCGTGCCATCGCAAACAAAGCACTAAATTACTGAACACCATCACCTACACAACTCTGTATGATGTGAACTTATTGTGTGTGTGATTTCAGTGAGTCAGAATTTTCGATATGTACTATTTAAAGAGCTACAGATGAGAAAATAGTTCTAAGGACATATTCCATAACCTGTTTAGTGATGTTATTCAGTTCATTTGGTACAATGTGTTCGTGGCTTCATGGCTTTACATTAAGGCTCAATCAGATTTAATGTGGTTTCTTCAGTTAGTGATAAGTGACTTGTAAGAACTTTAACATTTCTGTTAGATGTTTTATTGAATGGACTAATATGGTGGTGGTGGAGAGTATCATAACATTTCATGGAACTCCTATATAGCAGCTTTATGAAATGTGATGATACTACACTGATGTTCTTCTCAACTACAGCAAAATCTTGAAAGTCCAAATCCGCAAACAAAAGCTTCTAACTCTCTGTATTCTGAATGGCCTTTATCTTTCAACCCTTATTAAGCCGCTTGTCCAAATGACTGAAGAGCTGACTAATTAACACTTACACCATGTACAAAGGCTGATGACCAAAGCAGCAGCAGTTTCTAGGCAACCAGGGGAGGATTTCACAGGTCCCAGTTTTTTATGCTAAGCTAAGCTAACCAACCTCTGGACAGTATCATCCATATTCTAATTTGTCTTTCTTCAAATGTCTACTATTACTTTGATGTTCAAAACATTTCTATCAATACTGCCCACAGGATGTACATCAGTCCAGTTTTCAAACCCTTTTTCCTCACAGGGTGCCATTTTGTAACAGTTTTCTTTCTTCAGAGAGTTCAACTTCACAATCATGAGTCCTGACACGTTCTTCATACACCTGACAACCAACAGCTCACAGTGACCCCGTATTGTTTAATCACCTTCCTTTCACCTCTGCGAGGCTTTTCTGACCACAGCAAGCTCATAATGCAGCAGCCGCTCCATTTTGTGTTCTGCAGAGCCGACCGTGTATACGTGAAGGGCATTCATGTTTACGTTCTCTCTGAGTTTATGAAACCATTATGAACATTTTTCCCACCCTAGCTGCTTTTTCGAGTCTCTCTGATCCCTCCACTCTCCTGCTCCCCCCCCTCCCTGCCAGGATCGATTCGAGGCGTTCTGGGAAAAAAGCTTTTTTCTATAGAGCTGTGGAACTGACCTACACACTGGTCACAGCAGAGTTCTCAACCAGCCTTATTTAGAAGCCAGAGGGCTTTTATAACAGTAATAGAAAAAGAAAAGAAAAATAGAGGATTTTTTATTTTTTTAGAAATACAACAGTTATTTGTGATTTAGTCAAATTACATATCTGCACTTCATACTTCATATCTGCAATGTATGTCTTTTTAGGTTTAGTTTTCTTTCTAGGTGTCTTCTTCAAATGTATTTAAAATGACTGCTTAGCAGTGAGAATTTGTCAATGCAGTCATTGTGACAGGTCTCCTCATGTCTCGTATAATCTCAAAGTGTTGCTTTGAAATCATAGATGCATTTCTTGAGTGTAGTTGTTTGGCTTGAGTGTAGTTGTTTGGTAGTTGTTTCTTCTTTGGAAGAAGTTTGCTAGTCTTGTGTCTTCATGGTTTATTCTTAATAAAAGTTGACTTCTTCTTGCTGATGTGTTGCTTTCAGAACAGTTTCTTTTTCAGGATATTTTCAGTAAATTTTCACTCAAAATTTTATGTTTTTGTTCTGCTTTTCATTTGTTACACTATGTAGAGTGTTCAACTATAATCAATCCATCAATCCACACGCAATAACACATAGTGAAAACACAATTAGAGTCTCGGTTCAATACTTTACAGATGCTTTTTTCAGTTATTTTATCAGGCTTTGAGTGGAGCCAGGTTCAGGCATGCAGTACATTGCTGTGGCAGAGACAATAACTCTGGTAAGAGCAAAGAGGAGGGTTATGCATTTACTTAAATAACAACTGGTGTATTTGAGAGTATCTGATTGTCAAATGCACAACGTATCTTCCATGAGATTTCACTAGCATCCTTGTGGCTGTTGTGTATATCCCACCAACAGCTAATGCTAACTTAGCCCTCAGCCACCTGTACAATGCCATCAGCCTTCAACAGAACATCTATCCAGAGGCAGTTCACGTCATAACAGAAGACTTTAACCATGCTGTCTTAATGGTAGTGAGAATAGTGAGAACTTGAACTTCAGAGCCCTGGTTTAAATATGAATAAAAATGTCAAAATAAATGAAGCAATAATTGTCCCCATTTCTTCATTTCATCTTCTTCTTCTTTTTTTTTTTATCTCCAAGCTGTAAATGTCACCGGATTTCATTTTAGAACATGTTGTAAACACGTAATCACAGATGAAAAAATTACCGTGATATAGCGTGATACAGTCAGAATTTTGAAAAATATTGTGATATACATTGTTGGTAATACTGCCCAGTCCTAGTGCTCCCTATATTGTACCACACATTTGCCACTAGAGAAGCAAATACCTTGGTCACCTTGGTCTCTCCGATCACATGTCCCTGCTCATGATTCCGGCATACACCCTCTCTCAGAAAAAAAATAACTGAGACATCCTGATTAGAGTTTATCCAAACCAAAAGCCAGGGACGACAAAGAAGGTCAAAGGGTTGTTGAAGGAGAGGAGCAGCACTTTCAGGTCTGGGGATGAAACCCAGTACTGGCCTTCCAGAACCAACTAAGGTATCAGAAAGGCCAAGACAACATATAAGAGGAATATTGTGGACAATTTCAGCAGCAACAACATATGGCACATGCAGTAAAGAGTCCAAAATATCATCATACAGGGGCAGCAACTTAACTGCAGCTGAAGGTGACATCTCACTGGCTGAGGAGCTTAACCACATCTTCACCCGCTTTGAGGCTGGGTCACAAGTGGCAGAAAGACCACATTCATCACTGGAAACACTTGAACACTCAAAAACAACCTCAATTTCGTTGCACTTTGTACAATGACAATTAAGTGATTCTGATACTGCTATCTCGGATAACTGTAGCACAATTTGTGCATTTTTTTCCTGTCCATTGTCATTGTTTCTGTCAAGCTTTGTCAGTTGTCCACCAACAATCTGTGAGTTCCCGTCTGGACCACTCACAGACAGTCAACTCAACAACAGTGTTGTCATGGATGTACCCTTTGGTTCACCATCAAGCAGAAAGGTGAGACGTCTCAGGTATCTGGAGCAAGCTTTCTTCTAATACTTCTCTGTATTATTTTTACTGCGTTCTCCCTTTAACTCAGACCAGTCTGCCTGTCCTTGTTCCTATGGAGCACTGACATTGTGTGACACTTCCAAGACCATGCTTCACTGAGGAGTATTGCCTGATGTCCACCAGACATAGATCTTGGAGTTCTGCCTAAATATTTCAACTTGGCAAGCTCCCAGTGGCCTATTTATTCAAAGTAGCTTCTGTTTAACCAAAAAGGTCACACTGATGTAGCCCTTCCAGCATGTTCTCCCAACTCAACAGAGGACTTCTGAACTTTGTATCTTGGTCACCTCCCTGACCAAGGACCTTTTTGGTCTGTTACTCAGTTTGGTTAGACAAACCACTCTTGGAGGAGTCCTGGTAGTTCCAAACTTCAACCAAATTACTATTACTGCAGCCTGTAAACTGTTAATTCTCTCTCAAACTGACATAGAGTTTTTGGAGCTTAAATATAACTTTTAATCACAAAACAGCAAAGGTGTGACATACTTTAATATTATGCAAATTTTATTTTTGCAACTCTTTGGCTTCTAGCTCTTTGAGTTTTTGTCGCACAGTGAAAAGACAAACATTGTTGTAATCAACAGCATCTCTGCTTTCAAATGACACACACTCATTTGTGTGGCTATCTTGTAGTGGTGAGGTTAGTAGAAGCCCTAAATGAGACATTCGCTGTATTCATGTTTTTGTCACATTCCCATACAATGGCTTGGGGTTTTATTTGTGTTTCGTTTAGGTGGGAATACCGGATAGAGGCTTTTAGATGAGTTTCTCCCCGTCATTTTGGTGTGTTACATGTTCAGAATGGTGCATGCTATCATGCATTTAGATCATCTGTAGCACATGGATCTCACCACAGCTTTTCATACAAGGGGCACTCGGGTCAAAATGCTGAACAAAAAAGACAAAATCAGAAAGTTGTAATGTTAGGAGTGGCCAAATCATCAGCTTGGTACATTCTGAGAAAAAGGAGCACACTGGTGAGCACTAAAGTGGCCAAAGAAGAATCTTTCTTATCTGTGCACAACCAACAGATTTCAAACAACATTCAATAAAAATTAAGTAAACATTTACAATTATGAAAAGGAGAGGTCAAGAGTCATGAATTAAGTGATGAAATAAAGGAGAGGAAGAGCCTTCCAAAATACAAAGACAGATGTACTGATATAGTTAATCCGCAGTTGGATGTGAGCAATCCACTGCCAGGCCATTTTAGACATATCAAGGTCCACTACAGCCACCCATCTGAGTCAACACAGACTAAACTGTGGATTTATGACACATGTACCTGATACAAAACACATGAAGCATTTTCTGTGTTTTTGACATGAACAACTAGTCTCCTGTAGGAGCAAACGAAGGACAGAGTGGCTGAACTAAGAGAGTTATAGAATCCTGGTGTGGAAAAATGTTTCCCAGCGTAATTTAATCCAAACCAAACCATGACTGCTGAACAATGTGAAGTTCTGCATACTGAAAAGTGAAAACAAATATAGTTTCAAAAGCTGTAACAGAGCTGAGAGTTTCCAATGACGTGCATTATTATTCTTTGTAAACTTCTATAGTCAGGGTCCAGATGCAGGTAAGAAACAAACAAAGTTTTTGGCTGCTAAAGCTGCATCAATAAATCTCACAGTGCATTGGTGCAGAAAGTCTTCATTACTAAAGCTCATAGGAAAACAACCACTCAGTCCAAACTCAAAACTTTTTGATGTGTACCTACTTCAGAGTATTTATCAGGCTGGTCTGTTAAATCAAAAAACACTGGACTATAGTTTCTTGATTTTGTTTCTCAATGTCTGTGACTGTGACATTGATGTATGTTATCTATCAAGCATATACACAAGAGATTACATTTTTGACTCCAAATCCAGATAATTCAAAGCAAAGTTACATTAAAAGAAAGTGTTTCTTGACAACAAGATAAACAATGGAGAGAGACTGACTTATTTGGGGCTAATCCTGATTTTTTTGTAGTTTTTCTCTTCCCCTTCAGGTTTTGGGAGCTCATTAGTCTCGTCAAATGTGAAGTGTGCAGCAACAACATCAAAGACTGCAACGCTGCTGCTAAACATCAAACATATAGTCAAGATGGATGACCTTGTTTTGGCACTGCAACATTTTATTCATATTATGCCATGTTATCAGATACAAGGCAGATACTCTTGTAGTGGTGTTTTTAGCATGAATTGTATATAAGGAAGAGTGATTTTGAAGCTTAGAAGGGTGGCTCTGGTCGTGTCCATCTTGGCCGCAGAGGACTATGGGTCTTTATCAGCATCAAAACACCAAATAAATCGAAATTAACAAAAAAACATCCATCTTGTAGCGTATTTCCCGCTCCAGCTCTGACAGTTACAGTGTTGCCATGGAGATGGATACAATGTTGCCACAGACTTGGTGTAGCAATATCTTTAGTGATGAGTCAGCCGTGCTGTAATGCTGATTTGAGCACGTTCTAAATGTCTTACTGACCAATCAGATTGCTTGGTCGGAACTACTTGTTGTATAATCCAGTATTAATCTGTGACTACTAATAAGTGGATCTTTAGAATGATTTGATTCTTTCAGTTTGCTCTGGAATGTACTGAGCACATTCAGAGGCTATGCACTGACTGCACTGCCGCTTGCAGCCATGCCCCCCTGAGTGGCACAGCAAGACAGTGAAATGTATCAGTAAATACAGCGAGATCGGAAAAAATGTGGATTATCAAATCAAATTAAGGACAGTTGGACTCGACAATGATCCACACGAACAGGTATGGATTTGACAGTCAGTGGCTGAACCACGGAGGCATCTTTTGCATACCCTCTGTCAAACTGGTACACATTTAGACGAATGAGTGAAACAAACTCATAATGACAGGACAATCCAATTTCCACCAGCACCCTGCTGGTCAACAGTACATGAGGCAGTCGTTGATACCCTGGCCCCGACTGATCCGGTATAACAGTAATGTCTTACTTCTCTTCTGCATCCAATAAGTTATTTTCTCTACAGGCACACAGCTATTGATTTCACAAAATCACATTTTAGGTGAGGGAAAAGAGGGAGAAACAGTGGTTAGTAATAGAAAAGAAATTATAGGACTGGAGCTCATGCCAGAGAAGAGAAAGTACAGTTTAGGAACTTGGTGCAAAAGAGAAGAGAGTAGAGGACATGTGCTCAATGCATTGTCCCCTAGCAGCCAAGGACAATAGCAGCATAACTAAGGGATGGCTAAGTCCAGCTCTAACTATAAGCTTTCTCAATAAGGAAAGTCTTAAGCCTGACCTTAAAAATGGAAGCATTCATTAATACACAGGACAAGATGTTACAATCCCTTGTGCCATGATCTGAGACAAACTTATTTAGAAGCCTAGTCCAACTGAAAAATCAACCAGCAGACCTGCAGTCAACTACTAACTAGCCTAGCCAGTAGGCTAGGGACATGCAACTACACTTCAACCAACACCTCTCCCTTCAGCTAGGATCAAAAATGACACACTAACAGACACCAGCTAATTAGCCTAGCCACGGAAGTAAAACACTTGAAAACAGCAGCTCCCTTACCTGGCCAACAGGTAATAAATGATAGGACATGCAACTACACTTCAACCAACATCTCTCCCCTCTGCCAAGATCGGAAGTAACACACAAGAAAACACCAGCTAACATGCCTAGCCAGCAGCAGTAGGCAGGGTGCGGCACATCATTGGGGCTTTCAAGTAGGCACCTCCCTTCACTGATGTTTTGTTAAGTTAGGCCACGACACCTCAAGAAGGCTTAACAGTGAGCTCCTGGAGTCACCCCCTTCAATGCATTCACCACGTCACTGTGTGACTTTCAACCAACAGATTAGATTAGCTCTACTACAACTGCTAAATACTAACACTACACAGCTAGCCTTACCTTCAGTGTGCTCCCCATGTTGTTTACAGCGAACCTCTGTTCTTTCCCGTGAATGCCCAACTCGTACAGGAGATCAATCGTGGATTTTTCAAAAAAATCCACAGCAACTGACCTCCACTGGCCGCACATGGGTGCTCAAGCCTCTTTCTGATGCCATCTCCGCATATCTATCTCTCTTGCGCTCATTCGCCTCCTCAACTCTGTCTTCCCACGGGACAGTAAGTTCCGCAAAGTACACTTTCTTTTCTACTTTGGACCGCAAAAGCAAGTCTGGTTTTTTGCAAGTAATGGCTATATGTAATGGAACAATTAGCTGGCCGGTTTGACCTCAGCTCTCGCCCTTAGCTGCCCCACGCTGTGCCGGATTCTGGTCTGACCTTATCTCCCCCCAGAATAAATATAGTATGGCTATTCTCTTTTCTAGCAGATGAGGAATTTTCTATGAACCATTTTTCCTCAATTGCGGCTGTTAAGTATTTCAGAAACTGGTTGTGATGCCTTGTATATCACCCTTGGGAGAGGCTAACCCTGCAACCTGTCAGAACGTGGCTGAGCGCACATACACAAGAACACAGTGGGCAGGCAGCATCCTCCCCTAACCACTGGTTTAGGTTTTGGGGGGATGGCAGCACATCATAAATAGCCCCAATCATAAATCTAATCCTACTAGCCTCCATGCTCCACAGCTCTCTCTAATTCAACTTCCTTTTCTCTACACTCTCTCAGTCACCCACTGTCCTCGCTTAGTCTGCAACACTGCCGTAGTACATCTTACTGCTTTCTCTTGCCTATAAATTTCTTCCTCTACCATCTTCCTCTTTCCCGCTGCTGATGCCTTGCTCCACAGAGGTTTCCCTGCACATAGTCCCAGGCCTCCATGCCCTTGCTGTACATGAACTATGAAATCCCTAAGCCTGAAGGCAGCCTGTGCCTCCTGAACCTTGTCTCTCGGATTCCACTTCCTCCCTGTTTTGACCGTGTGGGCTGTCCGCCTGACTACTGGATCCTAGTCGACTGAGTAAGAGTCATCTCTAGTCTAGCCTTAGCACACTTAAACTCCTCTCTTAGGCTAGTTACTGGGAGCTGCAGTATGCCTTTCCCATACAAGGCTGCATCGCTTAAGCAGTGTGGGAGACCAAGCCATCTCCTAATTGATGAGTTAATCATCCTTTCAAGCTTCTCAACTTTTGTCAGAGGGACCTCATACACTGTCAGTGGCCACATTAGTCGGGGCAATAACCCAAATTGCATAGACCATAACCTCAACTTTCCTGGGAGCCCTGACTGGTCTATGCTCAAAATGCCTTGAATCATTTCCTGTCTCAATCCCTCAATCGAACTGCACTCTATCACTGAGACTTGCATCATACCACCTTCCTAGACTCTTCACTAGCTTCTCTGTCATTGTGGGAATCACCTCCTCATTTATGACAAACCTCTTATCTACTATCTTTCCTTTAACAACTGAAATACTCCAAGACTTACTTGGCTTCACCTTCATCCTAGCACACTGCAAGTTGCTGTTTAACTTACCCAGCAGTTTTCAAGTACATGGAGAAAGTAGACGTCACAGTCGTCATGTCATCCATGTAGGCCCTAATTGGGGGGAGACGAAGCCCTCCATGCAGCTTTTCTCCACCTACCACCCATTTTGAAGCCCTAATACTTACCTCCAATGCCATTGTAAAGGCTAGTGGTGAGATTGCACAATCTGCCATGATGCCTACCTCCAGCGGCTGCCAAGCTGTAATATACTCTGTTGTAGTAAAGCAGAGCTGTATATCTGCAAAATACTAGGCCTTTGACACTGCCTGGGACTCTAAAAAAATAAAAAGCTTCCCATAACAAACTGTGAGGAACTGAACCAAATCCATTAGCCAGGTCTAGAAATACAACATGCAGGTCTCTCTTCTCTCGCTTTGCTAACTGAATGTGGTGCCAAATCATGCTGGTGTGCTTTAAGCATCCCGAAAAGGCAGGGATTCCAGCCTTTTGCACCAATGTATCAATCAACCCATTTTCCTCCAAGTAACTGGACGGCCTCTGTGCCACAACACTGAAGAAGATCTTCCCCTCAACATCAAGCAAAATGATTGGTCTAAACTGACTAATCTCTATCGAGCCCCTCTCTTCAGGAATGAAGATCTATATATAGATCTCTTGCGCTTGTTCGCCTCCTCGACTCTGTCTTCCCTCGGGTATAAGAAGGCCTTAAAATTCCTTATAAAAATCAAAAGGAAAGCGATCATCCCCAGGTCATTTATTTACAGGAATTGACTAATAAAGAAAAGGGCTTCTCTACACCCTCTCTGTCTTCCTCTGATAAACACGGCAAGTCCATGGAGGGTAAGAAAGACTCATTTTAGGTAAATCTCCATGAGATTAAATAGTAATAATACATTTATTTATAACGCACTTTTCATCAAAGGATCTCAGAGGGCTACAGGTTAAAAATTAAAAAAATAAAATAAAATCTAATTTTGGGGAAAGAGAAATAAAAACACGATGAGAAGGTTTAAAATGTTTTAAAAATCTAAGATGGGGAACCTGAAGTTCTGCTAAAAATAAATTTTAGCAGATTGTGATGTATAAATGTCCATATAATACTTTCTAAAGGCCTCATTCATTTATAAAGTCATTAATTTATAAATTATAACTTTGGATGGTATTGCCCTCTCTGCTTGATATTTATTTATAGTGTTGTATTTGAGTTTCAGATTCACCAATTCTCTGTACATGTCCTGAGCATCTTGGTATGTTTTCTCAAGTGCATGAATTTGTAGTTCCAGAGTGTTAAGCTCAGTGCTGTGTTTCAGATTCAAGTAGATAGGTTCTGTTTAACTATTTAACTACATACACACAGTGTGCTCTTATGTGCTGTGTTTTATGTCTAAGTTTGTTGTATTGATTTTGAAGGATTGTGCCCTGCAACTGCTTCTGTTCAACATTTAACCTCATGCTTGCTGCGTTACAAAGCTCGGATTCATCTGAATTTTGTGTAGCTGAAATATTGAGACCAAGATTGTCTCTCTGTCTTGTAGAACAGATTGCTTCTTCCTTGGTTGGTAGTGCAAGACTACAAGCACTTTGAGAGATACAAGCTGCACTGTGGTGTATGATTACATCTTTCAGTACGCAATTAAACTTTGAAAGCGTCTGCGTTGACTTTGTATGTGCAAGTTAAAGAAATAGAAGCCCTGACAGTGCATCCGTGTACGATACACCACCTGTCTAGAGACATGTGACAGATGTGAATTCAGCTTTTGTTTTCATTCGAAAAGAAGCATCTAAAAAAAAATAAGCACACAGGCTAGTAGATTAAGAAGCAAACTGCCATTTAATAAAGATGCCCGAGGAGGCTTTCAGGGAAGGAGTTCTCTTCCTAGTGGGGAAGCGTGTTGTTGGGGTTCATATAAAAGACCAATAAAACACTTAGCAGAAGGAGAATGGGACAGTGGAAGAGACAGAGAACATAATGAACAGCAGATGAATCCATGAGGGTAGCAAAACAATAAAAAGTTATCAGCAGCACAAATAGCAAAAAGCAGGAAAAACAGAATAAAAGACTGCCACAAACAAAAATAACTTCAGAGGCCACGAACACCTCAAGGGAAACCTGTTTTTTTTACGACAGATGGACCAGCAGCGAAAAAGACCAGAACACGGTGATACACAACACAAAAGCGAAAAATTTATTCACTAATTACACGTGTTCAACATTTGTAACCATCCACTGTTTAATAGGATCTTCTAGGGTTTTCAGATGCTGTTTTGATGCTGTGAAGGAGACGGCTCGAGTAGATGTTGTCCTGATGTGTGTGACGAACGCGTCGTCAGAGTTGGGGTAGTAGGTGAGGACCCAGATGCAGAACTACTGATGAGGCAGGATCTCTAAAACAAAAGGTATTTAATAATTAACAAAAAGCACCACGCATGGCAGGAAAACCAAAAACCAAAAACACAAAAGAACCATCAAACACGGCAAGGCAACATGGACCATGACAAGGAAACATGGAACATGGCATGAGGACATGGAGCTAACTTTAACGACGTGACAAGGAGCAAAGGCAAAGGCTGGGCTATATATACACATGAGGACTGAGGGATGACAAGACACAGGTGAAACACATGAAGACAATCAACACAGGTGAAACCAATAAACAATCAAGAGACAATGAGAAACAAAACAGGAAACCCAGCAACTTAACAAAATAAAACAGAAAACACAACATGACATGGACAGATGTGGAACATGACACAGACAGACATGAAACCTTGACACAAACAAGTGTTGGTTCTTCTAAACCAGGGGTTGGGACTCTGTTGCCATTATGAAATTGCCTGTCTGACTTTACTTATTTTACCTTACTCCTGGTTAATTGTCAAAGGCTTGCAATGTGAGTGGACCTGTGAGATCCCACATTGTTCCTTAATTATGCTTTACACCTTCTCTGTAAGTGAATTAAGCAATATTACCCGAGAGGGTGTGCTTTAACGTCATTTGAGCACGACGGTGATGCGGTCCGCAAGCAAGTGCTCAAATTATGTTTAAGCACACCCTCAGGTGTAATATTGCGATTATACAACAATTACCAACAAAATAAAGCATATAATTAAATATATATTCATGTTGATGGACATTAAATCGAAATTAACAACAAGACGATCCATTTTGTAACGTATTTTTCAGCTGTTTCCCGCTCCAGCTCTGACAGTTACAGTGTTGCCATGGAGATGGATACAATGTTGCCACAGACTTGTCGGAGCAATATTTTTAGTGATGAGTCAGCTGTGCTGTTATGCTGATTTGAGCATGTTCTAAATGTCTTACTGACCAATCAGATTGGTTGGTCGGAACTACTTGTTGTATAATTATACCACCACCCACCTAACCCATACAGTTGTCATGTCAATAGGCAAGAACCATATTTGTTTATTTCTGCTGCAGGGTCTGAACCATCTGCTCTGCCGCTGGTTAGTGAACATAACTGTAAGTAAAACAGGATTATAAATATTTTAAATCCTGTTTCACTTACAGTTATGTCTGCACTTGTCACATTTCCACCACTACCATAGAAAGAAAACTCCACCAGGATAAATGATATTCACTTCAGCCTTTGTTTTTGGATGCTTACTGCACAAAATCCTACACACACAGCAACGCAAACATTACATCACTCAAGAAGCCTGACACTTGCTATGGTTGGAGGAGCTTACGTATGAGGACGTTCCGGCTGCTGGTACTTGACACTCAGACAAGGTTAAAGCTTGAGATGCTGTAGAAAATAAGATAAAACACCAAATACACTCCTCCCATAGCAACTCTTCCCACATTATATTCCACTTAAACCAGCAAGCATTTAATTGAGCATTTTCTCATCTTTTCTTGTCCAGCCATCTTAGCCAGGCAGAGCAGATACTAACCCCCTGTTGTCTTTGCATTAATTAATTGTACTAAATGTCAGTAGCTGCTGGCGAGGGTGCGGGCGATTAAAGGCAGTCATCATTTAGCAGGTCATGATTTTGATAAGGGCAATTAGACCACAAGCTGCTGCAGAAAATCAATGGGCAAGGGAAGAGGCTGCCTCTCAGAAATTACCAGGAATGAGTCTCCTAGCGATCGGAGAGGAGGCGGCAGAGGAGGAGAGAGCATCACAACAAAGACTCATCTGAACAGAACAGAACAGAGATGGATACAGGTGAACCCTGAGGCGTCATTGCTTCCCAGCAAGCTTTGAAAAGAAACACAAAAAAGTGAATATATATGCAAAACAGCCCATCAAGTTTTTATAAAACGACTGAGGGATGATTAATGTGAGAAGTGAAAGCTGGAACTTTGTAAAGTTTGTTGGTTTAACTCAGATGGGAGAAACTTGTATCCAACTTTTTTTTTCTTTTCTTTCATTAAATGAAAGCCCAATTCTCACAGTACTCACCAGTAGGAAATGTGTGTTCATGTGCTCCAAATCATCCGGCAGTTTCAGAAACAACTATTCAAGCACGATAAAAACCCAGCAAATGTTGAATGTCAAAGTGTTTATTTCTAAATTTAAATAATAACAGTCATCTCCAGAAAACACTTGATATGTGAATAAAATGCTTTGCTTCTCCTGTTTGTTGGGCATTTATCTCCATTCCTCTGACTACATGTCCTGTGGCCAGTTTGGTTCACATGCATATGAGCGAGAGAAGATAAACCATCCTCAGGTAATAAAATACTCTGTAGATGACAAATGGCAGTATTCACAGGATTATTAGGTTTAACCGTCTCCTCTGTGGCAACTGAGAGGTGTTTGTTTAGGGGCATTAACTTAACTAATTTTCAAGGTATAAATGGCAGTCGCTGCCTGTCTCTCATCTGCTGTAGCCGTGTTCTCTGAAACAAACACCTATGTGCTCATATTGATGAAGGGCTGAAATTTTTCTGTGACATTTAGAGCCCCCTACACAGAGGCCATCATATCGACATGCTGCTTCTGACACTAGAATCTGTCAGCTATATACTGTGACATACAGAGTTAAAAGGATGATGAAAAATCTTGTCAGCTTGGGCCCACAGAAGTGACCAGAAAATGAAAGCAAGAGCCAAAAGGTTTTCATTGCAGTGGTACAGTCAGTGCCAGAATCTTATTTATTTATTTTAGATTTCTTTGTCACATTGTGGGAAAAAGGCTTTTATTTGCCCTTTGGTTTCCATGAAATGGAGTGGTGAACATTCCTCAGTGAAACCACAAAGCGACCTATCTTTATCTTATTTTATTTTATTATTATTTTGCATCTAGACATTAAAAGCACTTCATTGTGTTGTATGGTCAAATGTGAAATGCTGAGACAAATGAATACAGAGCATAAAACCTGTTTGCGTGAGATTAGCATTACCTGGGGACGTTATGTAATTTAGAAATAACCCCCTACATCTGGTGTAGTCACATGGGGTAAGATAACTCTGTGTTTTACTCAAATCTGCTCATTATACAGGATATAATGTCAAAGCTCTGTTAATTTCGGTTTCCACTCTAGGTACATTTTAAATTTTACACCTCTACACTTATTTAACAGCTTTGGTCAATTTACAGTCAGGCCTCTTAGTATGCAAATGAGCTCCACCTTTACTAGTGGCATGATGAACACGCATAAATAAATGAAATAAAACACATTAATAGGTGTTAGCATGCACATCACCCATCTTACCACCTTGAGCCCGCTTTAACTGTGAATGGGTCTCCAAGTATCAACATCCTCTTCGGTTTGAAGCCAAACTGCTGCTGTCAAAACCTTCATTTATAATTGTCAGCAACGCCTCCATACTTCTCGAGCACGAAAGAAGCAGAAAAGTGAGGAGGAATCTCCTAATGTAGGAAAACCACGCACCCCAGAACGCAGTGATGCTGATTTGTATGGGACATGCATTTTCACAGAACAGCTGTGTTTGGGGAAATATGGTAATTTGCTGTGTAATTTTTGCTTGACAAATGATGATAATGTCTGTTTCGCCTGAGATTAAGATCATAGAGGATCTCTGCAGTAATTACAATTACTAGAGGTCCCCAGACAGTAATAGTCCCATGCGAATAGGGCTTCATTGCAATTTATTCCTATAAATTTGTGGAGGAAGAGTCAATTCTTATCCTAACGAGCCTAATATCTGATTCTAAAAAATACAGTTTATCTTCTAAAATTAATTCTTCTAAAAAACTTTTCTTAATAGCAGTTTAACTGAAATTTATTTGCCTTTCACCAACTCCACTTTTCTAATTGCTATTTTATTGACCCACCTCCACCTGTGTGACTTGACTTCGTACTAGACAAAGATAACACCCCTCTGACCAAAGTCTAATAGAGGTACCGTTGGCAACAAGCCATAAAAGAAAAATTGGAGTCTCTAAACCAAAGCTTGTCATAACCATCGGCAAACAATCACTGTTCTCAGTTAATTTCCATCGTGATGGTTTGAAGTTTAAAACAACAGATGACAGAGAGGGTGACTCATGGAGGAAAAAAAGAGAAGGCAGAGGTTTTATAAGCCTTAATTTTACATTCATGGCCAGTTGGTGGTATTTGATCAGGAGCTTTTTTCTGAATGTGTTAATTTTTTGCTGCTTTCAGTCTGTGTTACTGACTTCGATGTCAGTCTGTAATTTCATGCACAACCCTGAGTGACTTTTGATGAGTTGCATCAGTCTCAGTGAGTGAGTGTGAATACAACAAAAGCATTTATGAATACTGACAAGCATAAGTGTTTCCACAACAACAAATATATAAAGATGGACAAATCCTCTGTGATGTTGCTTATTACTGTAGAATGAATCTGAGGCTCAGTGGCCTGACCGAGTCACAGTCTGTTCTTATCACTGTATGAGTCTGGTTATATTTGGATTAGTGATGTGTGGATCGATGCTGAAATACCGATACTTCCGACACCAGATCTATGACAGAAGTTTTTTCATCTTGTTTCTCCTGCTCTTCTTTTCTCTCTATCTTCTCTGTTTCTACATGGCTGGCCTTCGACAGATGGGTCCTCCATATGAGCTGGGTTCTGCTCAAGGTTTCTTCCTGTTAAAGGTAGTTTTTCTTTGCCACCGTCGCCTTCAGACTTGCTCTGGGCGCTTCAGGCTGGTTTTTATGAAGCATCTTGAGATAATTTGTATTGTTATTGACGCTGTATAAATAAAATTGAACTGAACTGAATTGAATTGAAATTGATTCTCAAATCAAAATATTGATTCAAGGTAATGTAGGAACACAAAGAGTAACTAAACTACTGAGTTGTGGCACAGTGTCAGTATTAAGATGCAAGTTTTGATTTTATAGTAGTTCTTAATAGTTAAACAATAATTGTTAACCTTATTATTTTACTTATTTTTTGTTGTTACATTAGCTTGGCTGTATTGTAAATGAGACCAGTACCTCAATATACTTCTGAGTTTAAAATAAATAAATAAATAAATTACTCATCCACACTTTTACAGCCAGCTTTTAGTGGACATTTTTGAGGAAGAGTTCTTTGGGTCTTCAGGGTTGGCTTCATTTTTCATCCTGGGATGTTGCCACTTGACCTGTCGTGTACAGCCCTGCCGTTAAGGTCCTCTGAACTGAAGGGGTAGATGCTGATATCTCTTACATATTTCAAAGTTTTTACTTATACGTGTGGATGACATTAAGTGATCAAACTCCTCATTTGCTGCCTTGTTTAATTAAACTTTAAAACCAGGAAACGTACAAGCTTTGGAGGAGGGGACTGATAAATTTGAACAGATGTCCAGCCATCTGCTCAGTTCTGAATGCATTTTTTCTAATGTAGCATCTATTTTAATGTAGCTCGGTAACTCTGCCTCAACATTCAACACTCCCAAAATGATTTTCTGAACACTTGCTTTGCTTAAAGGGTGAAATCCTTCACATTGATCTCACATGGCTTGCTGCCATCCTTGCCACTGCTGCTTGAATGTGCTGTATGTGTGAATCACTGACCTGAAAGAAGCGTTTGATTTTATTTTTCAAGGGGAAGACACCGAGCCCTGACCTTTCATGCTGATCCTGTCGTTACCATCGAAGTCATCTATGTTTGGTTAGTCATGCTGGACTCTGTAGGGGACAATCTATGTGTGAAAATTATGTTTCATGCTCCTGATATTGTCATCTTGGAACATGCCTGTGTCATCCAGAAAGAAAAAATCCATTGATAGAATAACCAGTCATTCAGTATATACTCAGCTGACCTTATTCTTTGGGCATAATGTTTCTGAACCTAGACCTGAGCAACTGCAGTAAAACCCAGATCATAGCACTGCCCCCACAGGCTGGTACAGTAAACACTGGGTATGATGGGGGCCATCACTTCTTAAGGCTACACAGCTGTTCGGTCCCAATTCTTTGACTTCTCTTCACATTGTACCTGTGGAAATACTCTTACTTTTACTATTACAAATAGCATAGCCCTGAGCTCTGCTGTTTTTCTTCTATTTGATTTCACCAAACCTTTAAGTGATCACAGATCACCATCAATCAAGATTCTTTTCCAACCACATTTCCTCCTTGAAGACAACGGTTCTCCACTATCCTTCCAGTTTATAATAATGCGTTGGACAGTTTCAGTAGTTTCTGCTTCAGTCTCCTCCATGTTTTCCCTGTTTGATGTATGCCAATGATTTGACCCTTCTCAAACAGACTAACATCTTTACCACAAACATGGGATGTGTCTTTCCACATGGTTGTTTAAGAAATGAGAAGCAACTCATTGCAACAGTTGGGGCTTGTAGCTCTTCATAGCCTCCTAGCTAATTCTTCAGGTTTCCTGTCAGCTGCTAGCATAAAGAGTT
Source organism: Mugil cephalus (assembly GCF_022458985.1). Taxonomy (NCBI): domain Eukaryota; kingdom Metazoa; phylum Chordata; class Actinopteri; order Mugiliformes; family Mugilidae; genus Mugil; species Mugil cephalus. The sequence goes on from NC_061771.1 coordinate 5,153,849, forward strand.
ATTTCCATTCGTGCTTGTGCGGAACATATGTGCTAGCTAGTCGTTAGTTATACTTTTTGCAGTGTGTGTGGCTGAGACATGGACAGACATTGGTGATATCACAGTCAGCCTTTGTTGCAAAGAAAGTGTCCACTTGGTTTGTCCGGTGTCCAGTGTTGGTGCTGGTGAAATGTTGAATTATTCCAGTGGATTTTGACTCAGTAGATGCAACATTTCTAAAGTTAGGCTAACTAAAGACCAGATATTTATCAATGTCATATTGCAGAGTATGAAAAGGGTTTCTCTTGACTCCTGTCAAGTATGAATCTGTTCCACGTCAGGGCAGTAGTTAATCATCTTAAACCAATCTCTTCCAGACCTCATTTAATTGTACAAAAATGCGCATTGCTGAGTCACCGAATAAAAATGCCTTAAAAATAAACACTATACTAGATTTGTGTTTAGTTGTCTGCTTCAGGCTATGCAAAATATGTTGAGGAAATGTGAAGATACATTATTAAGAACACTGAATCTTTTGCAATCTTTATATCTGTAATGTAAAAGGTCTAATGGATAAAGCTGTGCTGAGGGAGTCCAGAGTAAAAAATTAATTATTTTTTTTCCCCCCAGGATTTAAGCTTGTGAAAAGCCATACCGCTTCTCTTTGCTGCTCACATTTTATTCTCTCTCCGTCAAGTCAAAAATATCACAAATTGATACAAAAAATAAATCTTATCCCATTAAGGAAATGTAGCGGTCTGTGTAAAGCGGTGGGAAGACGTGTTCCCTCGCAGGCTATGTGCGTCATGACAACTCCTGTGAGTAATTCATGTGGCTGTTGTTTTTTTTTTCTACATAACAAGTTGTTTTATTCGTATCACCTCTGTTCACTTTGGGGAGATTAAGTGGAAATGGAGGGATGGGGGGCAATGTTAGGAGCAAACACTAACCAGGGGAAAATCACCCCTTTGAAGGGATGAATGAAACACAATGCATCAAGTGGCAAGCGGATATTGCGGAAGCCAAAGCGTCATATGATGAAGCCATTTCTGCAAATTAGATATTTACTCATCTTTGGGAGGAAAGCGGAAGAGAGCAGATTGGTAGGGGCTCATGTAATGTGAATTCACAGCACAGAGCAGACAGTACTTAACGATAATGTGTAAAAATACAGAACAAGCCGCGGGGTTTGTTTGTAGCCTAAAAACACTATAACCATAACCAACAAATTACTACCATTAATAAAAATAAACACTCCATTTTCTTCGCGTTCAGATCGTTAAACGTCGGTACAACATGTTCATGCCATTTCGGCTGTGATCAAATCAAAAAGCACAGCACTGATGTCTGTTTTGTTTTATGTCATATTAGAGACACATATGAAGCAGGAGATGGTCAACAGGATAATATGCACACCCAAATAACAGAAAAATTTAATCAAGCAATAAAATCACATCCTAGTGGACATTTTAGAGTGGTGTGACACTGAGATGTTCATGTCATGGGTGTAGTTGTGTGTAATATGACTGTGCATCTTCCCGGCTGAGCCTGGACACAGAAATCACATCGCTGGCTAGCATTTTAGTGGTGAAATAGCAGAACAGTGCAAACACACCAGCAAAGGGCTACAACATAAGATGTGACAGAAGCATATATTTAGTGTCTTCGCACCTCCATCATCAGTCAGTACCACTCAGTTTACCTCACATTACAGCCTCGTGTTATATAGCGCCTTTGCACCTGCATCTCAAATGTCTTAGCTACTGGAGTTAATCATTCACAGAGGCACACTGGAAAACCAGCTACACAAAAACAGCATGTTGCCTAGACTGTACAAAATGCAATAAAAGACTAAAAGCTAAACAGAGGTGACCTTAAGTTGTGTGCTGCATGAATTACATCAAACTAGTTCCTAATGGCGCAAATGCAGCAATTCAGTTCTCTCTGTTTGAAGCAGCATGCAAATAAATCTTCGGCCTTGCTTCTTCTGCCTTTTGTTATTCTCAAAATCTCTGGCAGAGTCATTTCAGCACTACAGTGATTTCCTTAACAAATTAACAGGCTGCATCGCCGAGTCAAGGTATAATACAATAATATTTGGCAAAAAAAAAAACACACAGCCGTCTGAAATTAGAAAGCAAAAAAAACAATTTGACTGAAGACGATTAAAGGCAGGGTGACACCGAGAGATGAAATCGTGAGTGAAATAAGACAATTAAAAAAGCCATTTTTCTATCAGGAGCTTGTTTTCACGTTGCCTGATGTAGTTTAGGTGATTTAGGATGATAAAGAGCCATGTGGACCCGTGAAAACCACATGACGCCAACTTGGGAATACGTGATCACAACAGCATGGATTCAATCAAGCACATGCACAAAAACACAGATACGCAGTGGTGTGGGGGCTCACGGTTTTCTCTCACTTGCTCAATTAACTTTGCTGTGTGATGGACAGACCTTCCTTTGAGCAAACACCTTAATCTCTTTCCAATCAAATTTCACCGCAGGCCGTGTCCAAAGCTGATGCCTCCACACTCCCTTAAAACTCCTCCTTGTCCCCACCAATTTTTATTTGCGTTTTCACGCTGTCTTGTTGTTGTTGTTGTGAAAGAGGGAGAAGAGAGATTCATTTCTAACTCATTCCTTGTGAGCTGCGACGTCTATTGTAACCCTGGTCCCACACACCGGTGCTTACTCTTTCACTGCGGTAGATTTGTCCAAGCGAAATGCTGCAATATTAGTTGTACTGTTTGTGAATGTCCCTGTTTGTATTGCGTCTCCCCAGTGTCGCATCAGAATGATAAGTTCATCATCCCCTTGCAAAATAACACCATAATGGGAGTATAGATGCAGAACCTTTGGGAGGTCCCTGAAATTACGCACAAGGTCCCTGCAATTGAATCGCTCATTGGTGTAATTCCTATCCACCAAAACAGAGCAGCAATTACCTACCTGCTGCCACACACATGAGGCAGGGCTGGTTTATGTGTGCCTGCGTGATGAGGGGGGAGTCAAAAAGTCCCTGGCAGTTCGTCTGTTATCTCCAGGCAGCAGTTACACCCCGCTGCCTTGTGTCTGGCTTGTTGTTTTCATATTTGTGATACAAGTTCCCACTTAGTCAAATAGTCACTGGGGAGGAGAGGTCACTCGATACAAGAGGAGGAAAAGGAGGAGGAGGAGGACAGAGGATGGAGGGAGTGAGTGATGACAGGCGAGGAAATGAGAGCAAAGGAAGAAGGGAAAGCAGAGAAAAGAAGAGGAGGACGGGAGATATAAGAGAGTGAGAGGAGAGGGGATGAGAGGAGAGACAGAAAGGAAACAATGTAATGGACAAGAAAATGAAAAAAAAGACAGGAAACGAGACTAAATTGAGGAGAGAAAAAAGAGGAGGAGGAGGATAGGAGAGAGGAAAGGAGAGAGGGGGATAAAGAGAAGGAGAGAAGAATAAATAAATAAATTAATTAATAAATAACGTAAAGGAAATAAAAGAGCAACAAATGGCGGGAGAGGAGGGAGCGCGGGGGTGTGTAGTTCCAGAATAAGCTGGGCTGTTTATCAGTCAATCCCCTCAGGGAAGTGGAAATCTTGTGAGAACTGACTACTGTGGAACCCTGGACAGGCTCCATGTGGAGAGGGCAGGAGGCAACATGTATGCACGCACACGCACACACACACACACACACACACACAGCCTAGAAGCGACAATCCTATTGGAGCAGGACGCAGCGTGTCACGGACCGTTACACAGCGGCCCGCCACCTGCTCAGTCAAATTCCACGTTGACAGCTGAGATACTGATTGAATTGAATATGTCCAGCGACAGTTTTATCAAGGCGTTAAGTCGTAAGAAATAGATTTTCCTAGCTGTCAGGATGTTAATGATGAATAACAAAGACTGATAGCCGGTATGTAAACATCCGCTCGCTGAGCTTGATCGACTGCTCTCCAGACAAGCCAAGAGAGATGTTCTTCAAAATAGGAAACAAAGGTGGTGAAGTCTTTCCCATGCATTCGAAATGCATGCATTTAGAGCATCATGTCTCCTAAGTCTTGACTGACCCCCAACAACGTGCAGAGAGCCCTACTTTTGATGTATTTCTGTTCCTCGTCTGAAAGTTATGGGAGATTGATGTCTGTATTTCTTCAGACAACTCCCCCACGGCCTGAGTAATTCCCCCAGAAACAAACAAGAGCCCAAAAAAAAAAAAAGTGACGAGGAAAGAGTGCAAAGCTGTGCCAGATGTTGTCCACCGCAACTTCTGCTTTTTCTTTCTTTCTTTCTTTCTTTTCTCTCCCCTTCTCCTCCCCGGGCCAGCGCGGACTAGCTTTTTCATGCGCAATCGAAACACCAATGATTACCCCATCAGTATTCACCGCCAGGCCCTCTCCCCCCGCCGCTGTCTACCTCTCCGCTGCCCATGTGTTGCCATTTTTTTCTCCCCGTCTCATTTTTCACATTCCGCCTCTCTTTATCAGCTCCCCTCCGCCTCCAAGTGAAATGCTCGATGAATTAAATAATGGAGAAAAAAAGGAAAGAGGGTGAATAAATTAAAGCAGAAGTTTGTCATAAAGCCCTGCGCACGTGCGTGTTGGATGTTTTGGAGTTTTCTCGAAAAGTATCCGCATGGGAAGGGAAGGGAAGAGACAGATGGACGAGAGGTTAAAGGGGGAATACAGTGTGGAGGAGTCGGAGCAGATCCGGAGAGGAAGGATCGTCCACTTCTGCTGCCACTCGCTGCAGATCAAAAATGTTTGAGAGTCTTACTGCTACATGCATGTGCATGTGCAGATGGACAAACAGGCACCAAGACACAACGCCTTATTGATTAACAGTGCCCTGTGAAACCGGGAGCTAATACTGTTCCTCCCTGCAGACCAGCCCAGAGAGCAATTTTAAGGCTGACCTTTGTTGGGAAGGGATGCTGTGAATTCATTGGCATAGTTTAAAAGCCTTTCTGCCTCAGACAACATGAGCGGAGAGCAGGGAGCAGAGACTTCATAAAGCACAACCACTCTGAGTCAATGTTTTTTTGTTTGTTTGTTTTTTTCAGGTCCGACGACCGCCGTGTGATTGTCTCCTTTTTCAGCAGCATTACTTAGAGTGAGCTCAAAGATTATGAAACAATTCCTCATGATCTCCTGCCAATGATAAACCTTTGATTTATACAGTATAATGCCATCTAATGTGCCGCAACAAGCCGGTGTTATCGCATCGTTTGAAAGAACAATGTCAACATGGTGGCAAAGTCCGGCCCTAGCCACCTCTCTTCCCCTCGGACCAACAATAGAGTATTTGTCTCGCACCTGATTTTTTCTTGAGCAATTATGTTTCGTGTTTCACAGCTCAAATATTTACAAAGGCGCACTCTCGGGGAGGTGAGGGGAGGGGAGGGGAGGGGGGCGTTAAACTCAATTTGTGAGTAAGCGCTCTCTGGAAGACGAAGTGCAGTGGGAAAGAATGAAAGAGTATTTTTTGTTTAATATTTTAAAAGAACATAACCTGAGGTGCACAGCGTTAGCGCTGAAGAAAAAAAGAATGAAGGCAGCCGGTCGAAGTGAGAAAGCATGCATTTTAGCAGCGCTTTATTCCGACGCATTACACTATGCAGCTGCTTTTCTAATGATTTTTTTCTTTTTCAATTTTGCACAGTGTCCCAGGGGTCCCAGACCCATATTCTCCCAGCTGCTCCACTGTTTAATGTACACACTGCTTGCCCACCGCCCTACGTTCCAGAAAGAATACCGGTGGTTTTCTTCCATTTCTGTTTGCCAGCCACATAACCCAATTCACCCATAAATATGGGCTATCATGTCCATTTTCCATGCCTGTTCCTCAGACTAATTTACCACTGGCACTGATATGAAAGATGAGCCTTTTCTCTCAGGGAAATAGGATTATTCACAATGATGGGAAGAGGCAGAATCTCATCTGCTTTGACAGAAAGGGGCTCGCTTCAAGAGAAGGTGACGGTGACAGTGCAGTTTGGGTGGGCAGCGGTAACAGGAATCCTCACAGCAGGACTTGAACTGTAGAGTTTTCAAGAACATCTCATGCAAACACAGCGGAGTGTTTTAGCATATAGATGAGATGGACTTTATGTTGCCGCCAGAGTGGCCTGTGGATTCACTTCACTCTCACTGAAGATTCTTCCAGCCATTATGCATATAACATGGCTGCTTGTGAACCTCTGGCTCTGATCTCGGTCGGTTTTCACGATATCAAAACATCCAGGCAATTTAATGGCTACTTGTTTGCCTCTCTCCTTATTTCCCTTTTCAATTTTCACATTTCTTACATCTCCGCTCACATTTCCATGCGTACGTTGCCTGAGAGACAACTCAGCCACATATTAGATAGCATACAGTATTTAGATTCAGAGTCGCTGGTACACCCCATCCAATTTCCCACAGATACAGATAATTACCTATAATGTGTTTATCTTTGAGGTATTTGCCAGCTACCAAGTCTCCTTTTAGTTTCACTTAAAGGCTTTTAAGTGCACATTAAATACCATGCTTCTGAATGATTCATATTTACTAGGAATTCAGGAGGTTCTTGTGTCGTAGTTCTTGTGTGGAAATGTCACTCGAGGGGTGAATGAACGTGTGAGTCATGGAGGCAACAAGGGGACTTCACCTGTATATGGCATGAAATGACAGGCTCGATTGTTTCCACACGTACGTGTAATTATATCTTTATGATGCGATGTCTTACAGGAGCCTCTCACTCCGTTTAAGATGGGAGCTCAGGTATGGTTGCAAGAGAGCAGCTTGGAAAACAGTGAGGCTGCTGTCAGTTTGCTGGAAGAAAGAACAAGAACGTAGGAGTGGAGCAAACCACAGAAAGTAGGTTACATAAAAACTCCAGAAAGCTCTGTGCTGTTAAAAACAAATTTCACTTTCTCCATGGTCTCCTCTGTGGCCACGTTTAGTCTTGAGTCGTTCATGTACTTTCCTGATATTTTCATGTCATTTCTCTACTTCTTTGATAATATGAGAACAAACCACAAGCAGTATCGTCTAGTTGAGAAGCCACAGTAGCAATGCTCTCTGACGGTGGGAATAAATCTTAATCTTACTGAGCCAGTGGGAAAATAGTGTCCTTAAAATGTAGCTACAAACATATTGGCAGAACAAATAACAACAAACAAGAGACCTGCAATGAACAAGAAGAGTGATTGAACATCACCTCTAGGTTGCTATGGCAACTTTTTTAGGATAACTGGGAATGTTTTCACTCTTGTTCACAGCTAGTCAAAATCAATTCTGTGTCATTTTCAGACATCTTGAAGGCCCTTAGAGTAGTTTTATGAACCATCTGAATCCTAATGTGATTCTATTCATAGGGTCGTGTGCTTATGTTGCCAGCACCGTCAAGAAAAGGTCAATGCACACTTGAACTGTTTGTAGTAGTAATTTGGTGTGGTATATATATGGCATAATTATATACTATATAATGGTGCAGTTGATTGATTATATAAATGCATTTTTTATATTGTATCCTTTCATTATATATAGGGATGTTTAAGGGGTAGGAGTTAATAAGTTTATAGTCTTTTACTTCCTGTTCCTTTTTGAACTGATTATGTTTTATTCAAAAAAAATAAACATTAATTCATTCACTTTGTCATTCAATTAGATTAAAAAAAAAAAAAAAAAAACCTTTGACAGTTTAGTCTTAAGTGATGCCACCCAGAGGTTTGCTGAAGACAGGTTCTGAGACCCAGTATGGTGCCTGCGACCACTGCCATCTTGACCCAAGTGGCCATTTGAGGAACTGCAGTTTTTGGGACTTTCTCACTGACTTTTTTTTCTTTTTTTGCCACTTGCTTTTTAACTGCTTAACTCAACCTTGTGGTTGTAATGACAAAGTGCACAGCAGCTTTTTCATAGAAACGAGCTACCTCCTGTGACCGAAAATTACACCATCTACCCTGCAGAGACTCATGTTACCTGAAAGGTAATTGTTCTCTGTAGGTGCATCACTGCGAGTGATTCCTTCCTCAGTATGACATGGAAATCAAACTGTAGTTTAGTGCAAATTATTATTTAAACTTATATAAGTTTTCTGAATCTGAATCTGAGTTAAAGACCATCAAATAAAAGGAAAACATGAATCTATATGTGTTTTATTAGAAAAAAAATCATCAGAGTTTAAGACACAGACTGGCGTAGTCACGCTTCCGGAAAACCATTTTTTCCTCCCTCTCTCTTTGATGTACACAAACACTTGGCCAAACTCATACTACTCACAATGAGCTGCTATTTACGGCTGCTTCATTAAGTCACCCTCATTAAGAGCTGCAGCGATGAAACAGAGGAGTGCTCAGGTATAATCTCCTTCAAACGCCCACCGGCCTGTCCATCAGCACACACTAGACAGTCACACACACTACAGCAACCCACTTCAACTACCCTCTCTGCCTCGCGCTCACTTTGCCGTCCCCGTGTCATCGTACAGATATTCTTCTCTGCTGTCCGTCACTCGTGGAGAGACTGGGATTTCCAGCACAAAGAGCTCAAACAATAGAGAGAGTCCTCAAATCTTTGTTGCTTTTATCCGTGATAATTACAGAACCACATGGTGTACTTGGCAGTAGAAATATGTTGGTTGTTTTTTTAATCTTCCACCTCTGTGAAACACTCTCTCATAATGCTCTTTTAACCACCATTCTGCCAAAACACCACTCTGAAATATTAGCTGGTTGACTTGTGATTACTGTGTGACAGTCACTGATTTGCATGTGTGTGCATGTGTGTGCATGTGTGTGCATGTGTGTGCCCATAAAGTCTGGACAGACTTTATGGGCAGGCTTTATTGCCATTAATAAAGTTATTATTTACAATTAGTGTACAATTTAAAATTAGTGTACACAATATGTACACTATATGTTTTTTATGGGAATAATTTCCCATATAAAACATGAATCTTTTTTATGGGTTAATAAAAAAATTTGCTTGGTTAGAGCTAAATAAACCATTTCAAACCAGGTGGATCAGCAAACACAGACTGTCATGACATATTTTACAATATGTCGTTTCCATAGAATAGCAGGGATGTGGAGGCACGTGTGTGTGAATTCCCTGGATTTAATAAATAACCCTGGATTAAAAATGAAACCAAGACATGAAGCACCAAAAACTGCAGTTCCTGGAATGGCCACTTGACACTGATCACTTAGGGCTAGCATTCCAGGACACAGAGGGGATGAAGTCTGGTCTGTCTTCATCAAGTGAGGCCTCTTCTACAAAGACATTACCAGAAGTAAGTGGAACCACTGTGGAGGGGGACGTAGTAAAGCAGCTTAAGCTTGGACACCCATGAAACACGAAACGTTACCTAGCAGTTAGCATTAGCATTAACAGGTGATAAGTAATCCCCTAAATAAAACTGATGCATGAATTGATTGTACCACTCCAATCGTTTCACTCCAAAGTTGTTTGTGACTGGCAGTGGCTGGTATGAAGTACAACTTTAAGTTAGTGTTTTAGATTTTTTGGTTTTGGCCCCAAAAAATACAGCGAGTACAAAACATTTTCGTGGTTGAAAGTGACAGTGTTCGCCTCCAGCTTCCCTTTGTTTTGCCTGCAGGTTATATTGTCGTCACAGTGACGTAGACCATGAAGGGATCTATAGATTACCACTGTAACACTTACAATAATTGTAAAACAATATAATTACCGTTATATTCTTGAAGCGTTAGCCTAATAGTATAACTGCTTAAGTCATATTTTAATGTCTTCTGAAAACAAGAGTAAAACAGCAGCACATTGGTTTTTTGACTGATATTGCAACAAATGAAAAAATTACTTATGCTATTAGGCTAAGATTGTTGTCTTTTCTTCAGTCTCGGATTCTAATGCTGCTCTGTCAAGTACATTTTATCTTATTGTAGATATATGATTGTGCAAAACTACTTTTATTTTTTGTGTGCCTTCATTCTGCATATTTTTTTTGTTGTTGTTGTTGTTTTTATGAGAAGACCAGCTCTTAATGTACAAGACCCATTGTAATCAAACACAATGAGCCATAGTTTCATAAGATTATACTCTCATGAAAACGCAATTAGAATGCTATGTTTTACTGCACCCACCACACTAGATCTGTTTAGACCTTTAAACATAAGTGGGCACAGAGTGAAAACTTTGGATATATTAATTACGTTCTTTAATTGTATGCACGCGTACACATGAATCAGTTTCACTGTTTCAAGTGCTGCTATTAGTGTCATTAAAACTGAACCTGAACCATATAAATATACACACACTTACTTTGAGTTTGCTGTATTAAAAGCAACTAAAATTCTGTTAAAAGTCAGACATATGTATCAGTATTTGGTGTACTACTTGTAATTTTTGTTTTTTGTTTTGTTTCCTAAGTGTATCGCTACGATTCTAAAAGACTCTAGAAGGAAACTCTAGAAGTTGTCTAAATGTCTTTACAATTTCTCTTCTTAACCGCGTGTGTACAGTCCAGATTGTGTATGTAACTGCACTCAAGCCACTTTTGAAATTGAGCCCCGTGTTGCTCCAACTCACAAATCTTTCATATGCAGGTCACTAGGACGTTAAAGCCTGCACCTGCTCCTTTTCTTCAGCCAGAGCGAATTACCTCACAGGTCTAATAATCACGCCGCATAATGCTGTGTGGTCCCTAGGACGATGGGAGCTGATTGCTCTCAATCATAATGAGCTCCCGGAAAATAGATTTGTCTAGACAAATTATTTTCCGGGGAAATATCCAATGCCCGGTGTTGTTTTGTGTCTCCAGTCAGACCCAGAGGCCTGACAGCTAATCAGCCTGCCGTTAATGAGACTGGGACTCCGCTTTAAATGACAATCTCTCCTTACAAAAAGGAACTGACAGCCAACCAGGAAACTCTAAGAAAATATGATCCTACTCCAATAACACATTCTTGGACGGTATAATTTAGATGACAAGCGCAGAGCTTCAGTGAAACCGCATTGATGGAAGGCGTATAAAAGTAGGAGCAAACAACAGTGAGTCATGTGCGACACTGTGAATAATCATGCATATGGCAGGCACCTCAAAAAAAAAAAAAAAAGAAAAGAAAAAAAAAAAACAAGATGCAATATGTGGGTGCCAGAGCCAACGTTCGTCGTCATCACGACCTCTTCACCCCAAACACCTACAGAACATGAGCACAACAAAGGCACGCCCATCCTCCCACAGCCACTTAGGAACACTCAAACACACACAGGCACAGACTGTCATCTCAGAGCGAGGCAGCCAAGTCAAGCGCAACTTTGTCCTCGCACGCATCCTCCGATTACAAATAATTCTTTTTTTTCTTTTTTTTTTGTTATTTAAAACATTTTGCTAGCATTTTTGTGCCCGTCTTTTTGAATAGCAGCCTCACCACCAAGCTTAGCCATTTGGAGACGGATGTGCACTCTAACCTGATGATCCATGGCCCTTCTCCCACAGGCTATATGTGGGGTCTGTCAATGTGTGTGTGTGTGTGTGTGTGTGTGTGTGTGTGTGTGTGTGTGTGTGTGAAGAGGGTCTGCTGACTTCAACAGCTGGCTTCTTCCAATAGGCTGTCAGTAAGCACATCCGCCTAATGATATCACTGCTGCTTGTTGATGTGGAAGGTACAGACCAGCAGACAGAGAGGAATAGCAGGACGAGGTGACACAAGTATACACAGAAATATATCACCTGTAATAAAGGCAAATACTAACATCCCTGAACATGAATTTACAGCTGCTGCATCCGTTATCATTTACATAACTGCTGTATCAGATGCAATGCAGTGCTGACAGTGAAACCGTCCCAGCGGCAAACAGCAAACACACAGGAACTAATTGAGATATTTCCTTCTGGAGTTTGGTGGAGACCAAGCGTAGTGTGGCGGAGCGGTAGGGCTAATAAATTGTACTTAGTTATTTTACACTGAAATCAGTATACTTGTTGCCAGACAACGCCACCTCAGGTACTCCCCCTAAGGACATTACTATTACCAGATCTTCGGTTTTACACAATACAGGTCCGTTGCTCGGCAAGCAAGAGACGTGGCCCATGAAATTAGTCACAATAATATTTTATTAATACAAAGGATCCAAACAAAAGAAAATGCAAAAACAAAAGTTAATCAAGGGCTTCGGCCTAAAAGTAGCTAGGGCAAGCGAAAGGAGGGGTCCCCAAAGTAAAAGTTCCCCCAGACACACGTGAAAAGAGCACACCCGTGAACGACCCACATCCCTGGAAACGGCACAGCAGACAGGAGGATCTCCTACGATCACCCACACCACTACAGGCCGTCAGCCCCTGAAACAAAAAGAAAAGCACCAAATATAATCAGCAAATATACAAAGTTAAAATATCACCAGATAAAATGATAAAACTGCTAATACAAATCAAATCGCCAGCATCAATTGAACACAATCGGAATTGAATGAAAAACGAAATCCGAAAGTGTGAACCAGATAAAAGGGGTCACGAAACCCTCACTAAAAAAGAGCGGACGCTGGCATCCGAGAACGGGCTGCTACGAGCCGCGGCGAAGGCGAACGACCCAACCACAGGTGGGCGACCAGCGCAATAGGACGGACGGCAGCAAAGCACCGCAGCACGCCGGAGCCAGCCAAACCCGAACCGGGAAACAGCTACACGGACGGACAGGAACTTGAAGCAGGACAAAGCAGCAGAGGTCATGCAGACGGAAGGGAGCCAATGGAGGTGATGGACTTGATCCTACTTAAACAAAAAAAGGAAATTAAATACCCGATCGCTCCCCCCACAGGACAGGTTAGACTCAGAAAGAATGAACTACATACCTTATGGTACAGCACCTGTTCATGCAACCAGTGAGACGAGGCAAGAGCAGCGAGCCGCTACCAGCATTTACCTGTGACCACACTACATTAAACTACTGATAACGAGAGATCCAGCACAACGAGAGAGGATACGCACCAGACAAGGAGACCACATGGAGCCAGAATCCACCCACAGCCCCTTTGTCACAGCACAAGAAATAGTTAAGGCTCCCGCAAATACAAAACTGGCAAAAACGTACGCGGCCCCCGGAGTTACCTGTTGCAGCCACACAGGACGTCCCGGAAATTACGCCAGCGGGAGACAGAGGGAGGAGGCGTAGGAGGGGCCGCTCTTTTATCCACGACCCCATCATAATTGGCTCCTGGCCACGCCCAGCCGCATAATTATATGCTGCTACAGTAGAATGAACAATGCATATATTCACCAGCTGTCCACAAACACAGCACAAAGAGAATACTAATGCTGCACTGTGACTGCTAGATGTGCAAACAAGCAAAAAAAAAAACAACTACAAGTATGGTGATACACTATGTCACCGTTGTTAACAAAGGTGTCCACTGCCCCCCATAATAGGGGTTACTGCTGGTTTAATTAATGTTTGTGTTCAGCAATGACAATCACTAATGTGAGTTGCAGAGTGTGTTGCTCACATTAACAATAACATCAGACTATGCAGGCTACTGGTCAGACGAGGCTACAACAGACTGTTTCCACAGAATACTCTAGAAATAGGAAGAATACGCAACTATGTTGGTAAAAAAATGACAGGTTTGCTTTAAAAACGTATTTTCCCACGGAATGAGGCCTATTGTACCCTCTCTCACGAAGAAGCTGAGATGAGACAGACACATTAATAATAATACCATGCTAATGCCCACATTAACAATGATATTAGGCATTATAACTACTGGTCAAGGCCGTCAGACCACAGAATGAAGCCTGTGAGTTTTATACTCAGAGGTTGCTCAAGGAAGAAATTATGAAACAGAGGGGGAATGGTAACACCAACCAGTAACTCAGTCAATGTACTGTAAATATGGGCGTGTAAGTGTTGGATTATACTTACAAGGTTGTTTCAATACTAAATATTAACATATGCATCTCTACCACCGGGGTTGCCCTCAGGAAACGGGGACCACCTGAGGAGCTCAGGTCCCCTATCTCCCTTTTCATGAGAGGAACCAGGATCTAAATTAAGCTCCCGCCAACGCTTGGGAATTTCTGGGGTCATGCTTGAAGTGTTGAATGCTGCTGATTTGTTCTGAATCTATATTTATACACAAAGCAAAAACTGCAAACATATTTTACTTTTGGTTTGTGGCTACTGGTAATCAGGACAGTGAAGCCCAAGAGATATTCCAGCCAACGGTCCAACAATGAAGGCCCGGATTTGTTTTCCTTGAAGTAATCTTTTTTCTACATCCTAATGCCTCCCACAAAATTTCTGCTCTAATTTAAATTGAACGTGGAGTTTCAGCACGACTACAAACTGGCCTGTCCAGTGGGAGTTCACCCCGTGTTTATATGTGCTGCAAATACACATGCAGATTCTCACACACATACACTCCCTCTTTCTCACAGACTCACGGCACTTACACATTTTGTAAACGTACGGGGAGGCTCTCCACCAACTGAATATGAGTATACATCAGGCTCTGCTGGATGAGTCGCTGGGTATACAGTTGAAGAAAAACTCCCAGAAGGACCATTTAGCTTTGTGAAGATGGTGCTGCTCTGTTGCCTCTCTGACTGTCAATAGGAATCCATTTAGTTACTCTCCATCGGCTGGGGAGAGCACTTTTCTTTGTATTCAGCGCACAGATGATAGTCACTCTTTTGTTTTATTCTCTCATTCTTCTATCTAGACTTCGTAGAGGGAGCAAAGCAAACACAGAGAGAGAGACCAGTCAATCAGGTTCTGGTTTGACAGGCTCTGTGTCTTAACTTAATGACGCGTATGGTGGTAACACAAGACGGCAAATGAACCGTTACTTCTCCGCTTCCCGTGCCTCTCATTACAGCTGTATTCATCATACAGACTTGATTCAGAAATTGATGAAATCTGAAGCCTTACGAAAACACACACTTTGGCAAGAAAAAAAGATTAAGAATGTAATTTTGGAAATCTGATATCGCAGACAAAAGGGCCCCATCTTATCATTAAGAGTTATTAATCCAGGGACCTAAAGAACATTGCACATGTTCTGTTCAGGCTCATTAAGATCTAAGCTTCTTGTTAATCTCTTGGAAAGGTCAGATTCAACAGACCAGTGAATTTGCACTTTTCTGTTGAGAGGACTCTTTGCTTCTACGCTTTCATGCCTTCACATATGGCGGGTAAAAGAGATTTTCACTTTGGGAACTCTCCTTTAAATCCCGATTATCTTCTCAGTGCCTGCTCGTGACTCTGCGGCTTCCTTTCTGCCTCTCCCCCATCCTCCGAGCCTCTTGAGAGGCTGTTTATGTGTAGGACAAGTATGTGAATCAATGTGTGTCAGCAATGTAATGAGATGACGTCACCAAATCAGACATCTTACATGGGTCCTTGAGACAATTTCAGGAAAGGGTTTTTATTTATTCTGCATTTTTCCCACAAGTCAGCATCATCATCCTAACCGCTGTCGTCATTTCATACAAAATGGTACAATACTGTGTCCATAACAACGGAAATAGAGACAAATATTTAGACAGTCATTGTACAATATACTGTACTAGAAAATACAATACACGTCGTGGATTTCACTTTTACTCTTATAAAAAAATAAAAATAGCAGTTACGATAAAAACACGTTTTCACTTTTACTGTTTTCTGTGTTGAAGCTGTGGATGTTTTGAAAAGAAGATGCAGCATGTAAAGCTCGCCCCGGCCTTTCCAAGCAGTTACACCTAGAGCTCTCACAAACCGGTGATATATGCACAATGGTCAATGTGTTTACACCTTATGCACAATATAGTAAAAAAAAGAAGTATGTACATAAAGATGGAGACAGTCACACGTATCTCCTAGTGTCCCTTCTGCACAGTATCTTTTTGAACGACCTCCTAAAGTCGTTGTTGAAGATGGTGTAAATGACAGGGTTCAGAGCACTGTTGCAATAGCCAAACCAGAAGAAGAACTTGAAGAGGGTCTCAGGTACCTGGCAGGTCACACACAGAGTCTTCAGCATGTATGTAAAGAAAAAAGGAAACCAGCAGATGACAAACACTCCAATGACCACGGCCAGGACGAAGGTGAAGCGTTTCTCCCGGTTCTGGCGTCCCTTCCAGCGGCTGCCCTTGGTGCTTGGCACCTGCTTTTGGATGTCACTGTCCCCCGGTTTGATTTGGCTCAGTCTGGTTTTGCATTTTGTGGATTTCTTTTTAATCGAGCATGGATTGTTCACTTTGTGGTCAGAGGAGGATGACTCCTCAAGGTCCACCCCATTGACTTCACCTTTCTCCTCATTTGCTCCCCCTTCTCCTTTCAGTCCCTCCTTCAGCTCAATGTCCTGTTCACCGTTCAGCTTCTGGTGGCCGTTCTTCTGATCGGCGGCAGCAACGGTGGCCGTTTTGGGCAGGTTCCGCTTCCGATCTCCTGGTGGTGCCCTCGTCCTCTTTTTGGCGATCTGGTAGATCCGCACATAGACCAGCACCATGATGACACAAGGGAGGAAGAAGGAGCCGATGCACGAGGAGATGACATACCATTTATTATCATTGATCTCACAGGCAGGGTTGTCCTTGCCGATGTCTTTCTCCATGGTGATCAGAGGTGGGAAGGAGATAACTGCTGCTATGACCCACACAATGAAGATGATACACTTGATGCGACGTGGCGTCCTCTTCAGGTTGTACTCGATGGCCTGAGTGATGGACCAGTAGCGGTCCAAGCTGATTGCACAGAGATGGGCAATGGAGGCAGTGCAAAAAAGAACATCAAGCGCAAGATATATCTCACACCACACCTCACCGAAGTACCAGTATCCCATGAGCTCATTGGCCAAGGAGAAAGGCATCACGAGGGTTGCCACCAAAATGTCTGCCGATGCCAGGGACACCAAAAATAAGTTCTGCGGGGCCCGCAAGGCCCGGCTTGTAAACACAGCTATGACCACCAGCACGTTACCAAACACTATCAACAGAATCATGATCCCCACCAGCACGGTGAGCAGCAGGGACACCTCGAGGCTGTAAGGGGCCTGATTTGGAGCAGTCTGGTTGGTCTCGTTAAACTCCATCGGAGCAGATTGTCTTGCTTCCTCCGTGAGTTCACCTGAGGTTAACAAATATCATCCAACAGGAAGGACGGAGCTAGTTGCTCGCAGCAGGACTGAGAGGGGAACGAACTGAATCACTCCTCGTAGGCTTTCCCGGATTTTTCTTTTTCATTGTGTACTGCCTCCTCAAGGATAAACCCTCACTGATTATAAGGGTGTCACTTCTGATCTGAAAATATGAGGCAACAAGGGGTAAAAATCAGATCCTTCAAAGTTATTAACACTATTTGAAAACAATTATGACACATCTGTTAAATTACTAACAGAATTGGCTCAGACATCGGAAAAGTAATTTGAATAACACTGAGGGGGGGGAAAGCCCTATAAAGAGCGGAATAGTCTTACCTGTGCGTATGAGCGCGGACACGACCTCTCCAATGCCAGAGACGGACGGGTATTAAAAAAACTGGCGGCGGGTAACTTCTTTACGCAGATCAATAAGGAGCAAAGGAGATCCATGAGACGGATGAAGCGTTTCCTCTGTGTCTCCTCTCTCTCCCCACACAATGATCTCTGCGCTCCATCTAGTTGCGCTCAGGAGCGGACCTAATAGAGCGCTAATCACGTTATCCCGGGCGCTGCCGTGCTCCTGTCTGTGTGTGGAGTTTCTCTCCTCAGTGTTAACCAGTGCGCCACTCCCTCTCTTTATAGCCCGCACGCTGCAAAAAGTGTCCCGCTCACTGGGTCACCGTGCGTCCGCGAGAGTGTCAACACTGGCATCGTGCCATGCCATGTTTGTCTGGCAACATCTGACACAGGCAGCACCCTCGGCTGCAAGCGTGCTGAGTCCAGAAGTAATTACAGGGAGAACAGGGCACCAGAGAGAGGGAGAAACAAATTTCATTTGCATTCATGAACATGAGCATATATAGAAAACATAGAGTTGCAGGACTCGGATAAAATGACAGGTAGTCAACTGAAAACGTCAGGAGAAATGCCACTTTTACAAACATATTAAAAAATAGTAATTAAAATACGAGAACGGTGCAAAATGTCATTGGTTAGTTCTACAAACGTGACGCTGAAGTGTCATTTATATACATAACACATGCGCAGGTTCAATTTTATTACAACAACACGTGTCAACCATGATTAAAAAAAAAAAAACAAAACATTTTAACTGACACAAGATACCAGCTTTTTATTTTATTAAATTATTAACATTTTCACATGAATTCAGCCAGACTAAATCACTTGACGTGATGCCAGTGCTCTACGTTTAACAGACACCTTACAATCATGATCATAAGAACCGTGTATGGACTGAGCAAACACATAATAAAAGGTGAGCTACTCCGGCCAACTTCATTTATAGCACAAATGTGAAGGTTGGGCCTCATTTGTGTTTGGAAACCAGTGTCCCAGTTTGGAGACGTAAGATGTTTCTTTCTTCAGACAGAAACATTATAAACAGAGGGAGCTGCAGGATGTGGGGGGAACGGACATTTTTTGCAGTGCGTCTCCTAGTCTCTGTTGCTAAGCAGCAGCCACAGCCACACCATGTGGACATCAACAGAGGCATTTTATTACTTTGTTCAAACTTAATTTATTTAGCCACCTTTTACACTTTGTGCTGAACACATGGGGGACTTCCCCAAACTTTGTGAGGAGCAGGGCTCAGGCTGATTCTCTGATCCTGTTTGCTCAACGCACTCATCTGACAGTGTAATTTGGTGTTTACAAAAGTGATGCTGGAGCGGTGGCACGGGCAGGTGGAGGAGATTACTCACTGTGAAGAGTGAATCCGTTGTTGGGGGAGCGTTTCTTAGGTGTGGCCTCATGCTGAAATGTGTTTGACGACGGCTGTTGGTAAGCCAGATGTCATCTGTAACATTATTTTTAAGCTACGATAATGAAGGAAACCTGCCGTATCCATGTAAGTCATGAACTCAATTGAACAGCTGACCTGCTGCTTTAGTATTTAACTACTTAACTTTAATGGCTCCAGCTGTTTAACCACATCACATTTAGCGGCTAAATTGAACGTACACATTATGTGGGTCTGCACCCCAGCAACTGAAAATGTTCAGCACAGACTGCAGTTTATGTTTCATTTTAACTCCCACAGACACCACTATTCCACTAATAAACATTCATTGCCTAATTCAGGGCAGATGAGGAGGGATTTCCTTTGATAATTCATTTAATATAAATATATATAACATGTGATCTGATCGTTTCTCTCTGGTTGGAATAAATCAGTTCTTTCTGAGCATGTTTGTGTCTCATGAGGTAAACATGAGGACATGACATGTGTTCCCAGGAGGAACAGAAACATGGAGGTAGCAAAACAGTTCTAAAAAATGTTTAAACGCACGAACAAACCCAGAAACAACATGCTCTTCTTCTTCTTCTTCTTCTCTTCATCATCTTGTCTTTATCCCCCTTACTTTTCTTCGTCTTTTCCTCATCCTCCCACTTTTCCTTCTACTTATTCTTGTCCTTATCTCCTCCTCATCCTCATTACACGTCTTCATCATCGTTTTATTGTTCTCCTCCTCCTTTTCCTCCTTTTCTCAGTATGCTTTTTTCTTTTTCTGCTCCCCGACTTCATCATCTCCTTCTCACTCTTCTTCCTCTTCTTCTTTTTGTAAATAAAGTTCTTCAGTTGTTTTCTGATCAGATCTTCATTTGTCATCTGTGTATGAACGGCTAAATGGAAATGTCAGATCAGAAGGACTGATCAGGTTGAAGAGATATTATCCATGTCAACATTTCAAGCCGCATGGTGAATCCAGCTCTGTGTCAGAGCTCAAAGTTCAGCTTGGTACCACCCTCTTCATATCTTCTTTTTTTTTTCTCTCCAGTCATACAATAATCTCTGAATTTCATCAGCTTTCACGGTGTCTGGTTGACACAGCGCCGCTATCTCTTCCTGGGCGGATGAGCCTTGCTGCTTGTTTTAACAGGATGTCAGTGACATTACTGAAACCCTCCATGCAGCTTTAATCACAAGGTCCCAGTTAGTGTCCGTACATTCAGACTCAAGGGCTGTAGTCAGAAAGTTGAATTTTGAGCATATCTCGATTAAGCTCTGCATGTAAACGCACTGATTGTGTTGTGGATTAGTTGAGCCTCAACTTACTGTGGACATATGGAATTTATTTTCCTCTTATTGCTCCTGTGATGATGACAGTTGCCGTACTTATAACACTCAGACCTGTCCAGGGAAAGTCAAACGCACCAACAGATGCTTTGGGGAAAAGAATGCATGTGTGTTTATGTTGTTGTTTTTTTCCTCTTTTTTTTTATATTGTACGGAGGAAAAGGACCAAACGCTATCATTGTAGGACCATTTTGTACTTGTGTGGGCTCCACAACAATTTAACGGTTAAAACCTGTTAAGGCTGCATGGTTTTGGCGTAAATGTAGGCACTTACTGTAGTAATGCTTATGGTTAGGGTAAGTGTTAGGGAATTACTTCAGTACATTACGTCTCTGGTAGCGCTGCCTGCTCCGCCTCATCAGTCATGTGGTTGACAGGTTAATGCCGAGGTGCATGGATGTTCCCCTGACACCCTCCCCCAAAAATCATTAACAATGGTTGTTATTTCTGACCAGTGTTTTCCCTACTTCTCCATCATGCCCTCTCATACCTCGATCTGCCTCCGTATCTGTGCTATAAGTGAGACCTCCTGCAGATGAAGAACGTCACAGGTTTTCTAACGTGTTTAACGGTGATGCAGTGTGTGGCATCGTCAGTGTCCCTGGCCATCAGCTGGTCGGCTCTATTGCATCACAAGCTCATTACTGATGTAAAAATGTGAGACATGATACCGCTGTTTTTCTCTTTCCGCATAAAGTGTCCCTGAAGAACGTCTTGGTGCACACACTCTACATATTTAAGGAACTACAGCTTTTGATTTGATAAAATTAGAAAAACTCAAAACAATGGTTCATAGACCCAAACAAACAAGACAACACAACAACACCTGTGCACCTTTTTTGTTGTTCACCATTGGTTTTAGGGTTACCACTTCTGTGTGTGTTTTGTTCACCTCTTACGTATTTGATTTGCGGCATCAAGAACTGGTGCAGGTTTTCTGTCTAGAGAATATAGTGAAGTGTATCAGTATAATTATGAAAAACACGCATGTTTCCTAATGGAAAGATGAAACTGAGTTAACCTCCTGATGCCACAGATAAGGCCTTATCCCACTTAAAGAGGAGTAAAACTTTTTGGAAAACTGAATCACACATCTACACTGTTGCCCATGAAGGTGGAAATTTGTTTTCAGACACATTCCTCTTTTTATTCCTCTTCATATAAATCACATTGTGACAGTCATTTCATGAGAAGAGACAAAAAAATATTATTATTATTATTCCAACTTTCACTTTCAGTGTAGATAAGACCTGCCGTGTTTCTTCTGTACCATTTATACCAGGATTTCAATTCAGTTTCATTTATATAGCAATAACCATATAAATGATCTACAAAGATGCTTTACGGAACACAGAGCCGGAAATCTGATCTGCCTCTGCCAGACGGGGCAAAGACGTGAACCTTTTATAGCTCAAATCCGTCCAGATTTAAACAGTGTCAGTATTTATTCCTGTGAATGAATCTGAAAAAGTCCACTTCACCTTAGCCCTGTTTCAGCCTCTGTCCTCAGCTTACAGGTTAGTGTTCATCCGCAGCAGAGAGCTGGATACCAGACACACTTTTTAAAACATATCCTTTAAAATGCAGCCCGTACGGCCCGTGGACCAAAACTGTCCCACAGCAAGTGAGAAAATTACACAGAATGCTACAAATTTTTCAATTAAAATAACTGGTCTTCATTATTTGTAAACTGTTTTAGTCAGAGAAGTGGACAGAACACAACATGAGCCCAAACTGCACGTATTTTTCTTACAAAGAAATTCATCTATAAACATTCTCCTAATTTACTTATACCTGTATTTTAAATATCTGGTGTTGTCATCATTTATAGGTTATTATTCTGTTATGTTACTGGTCCAGCTGAATGTGGCCCCTGAACTAAAATGAGACACTTTAAAACAAACCAACATCTCCCTGTTTATCTGAACTGGGGTGAATTTGCTTTCTTTGCTTTTATTGTCCTCATTTGATATTATTTAATTGCGCTAAACTGTCTTATCTGAATGTATAATTGTCAATTTTTTAAATAAAGTTATTATAAATTAAGATTAGTATCATTATTAATTAAGATTAGTGTCCTGCAGCCCTGTTTCATATGTGTGTGTTGTTACAGATGTTTATACTTGGCTGGCGGTGTAAATCTTTAACAAGGCGAATGAGAAGCAGCCTGTTAACACTGCCTACGAGACAAGAGTAGCACACATCCCCAGCTGTCGGTGAGTTCTGTCCTCCTTGCTGTCACATCCACTTACTAATTTAAATTTGAGCGGGTGTTTCATGTGCAACACTCCTTTCCGTAGTCGCCCTGGCCATCCATGACTGACAGAGTCCCACACGTTGTGGCTGCCTCCTGGAGGCGGCCACACACACATGATCATCAGCTCAAAAACACAGAGATACCCTCAGCAGCATTTCACATCTGCCGGGAACAGGATCTGGCGTACACAGCGGGTAAGATTTCTCTGCTTCTGTGATGTTATTGGGCTCGCTTTTAAATATGCACCAACGTACGTATGTATTTTATTTGTGGCCACATTTTAAAGCTCTAATAAGGCCTTACAAAAACAGCAAAGCACAAAACATGACAAGAATAAAACAACGCCACAAAATAAAAGCTCTTTTAAAAGTATAATGAAAATTGATAACTGAAAAGCTGCTTTTAACGGAGTACGCAGTTGGAAAAAACATGTTTTGTATCTACATTTCTATACATATCTATATGCGTATTATATATTGTGTTATTGTTGTTGTTGTTAACCCAGTATTAAAAGGGTTGTAATGACAGAGTTTACCTTTACATAGCAAAAAGACACCAGGCCAAGTGGTAAACTGAAGACAAAAGACTCACGCTTCATTAAATATTTTCTGCTCAAACAGAGACCGTATGAAATTAAATCGATATGTCCTTCAAGCAGAGAGACGATGGGTTTGTGTCTGTCCTTTTCCAATCTCTGTGCTTGAACTGCTAACATAAGATGAAGGACTCGGTGGAGAGAGAAAGTCAAATAGTTTAAAGGGGCCTCATGCAGACACGGCACAGACAGGACTATTAATGGACACGGGCACATGTAGACAGGAAGAACAGTCACGGCTCAAACAGTGTAATCTGGTGGCTCCCAGCAAGCCTTCAGTCCATGGCTTATAATATAAATAGAAGGGATAAATAGAAGGGAACAATAATGTAAAATGATTTAAAAGTGAGTTTACTATAGATACTCACTACTACTACTGGACCTTACTGCAGTAGTTAAAGTGGCCACTTTAAGGCTGATAGTTCTACAATATTTAATATTCACTGAATAATCCTTGATGTCATTTTTGCCCCGGGAAGCTCATGTCTTTTCCCGTCATATAACGCAGCGTTGTTTAACTAGATCATGCTTAGCTGTCAAATGATACGTACATTGTGTCCATCAAAAACAGCACCGTCTTGTTTACTTTATCCACAGTGTTGAGATGTGGCTGGTAATGGAAGACATATGACATTTTCAAAAACGAGTTCATCAGAAGTTCATCACACCATCTCTTTCTTTCAAACCTATACACCGTAAAATCTGTTGACTTTACCAAGAAACAAAAAAACAGTATGCAAACTTTAAAGTAAATGTAACAATGTGATTTGGAGCCAAGATGTTCACTTTGAATTGTTACTACTTGAAGATATAATACAACTAATGGGTTTATTTAAGTGTCCACTACTTCAGGTCAGCCCCCCACAAACAAATGGAATTTACTTTCAACATACTCAAAATACAATGAGGGATGAAGATAATCAAAAAGCTGAAGCTCATGCTAATCATGCCTACCCTTGTCACAAACAAAACATCCTTAGCCAAGCAGCTCTTAAAATGCACAATCTGCATTAAATCACAGGTCTCTAGAACAGCTGACATTCAGCTTTCATCTCCCAAAATCATTATTTATTTTTTCCATAGCTGATTTCTGTGTTTTTGTAACAATTTGGTTTTTAAATGAGGAAGATGAACTGCACATTTTCATTTCATTATTAATTTCAACACAAATTGTACCCGTCTTAAATCAGCTGTTAACTTCAGATTTATACTCACACACTAGTTCAGATCCACTTAATTATATCAAAATAAATGTTTGATTATTTTACTTTTGGCCCAACCCCTTAAGAGTCAACGTTAAACCAGCGGGATATTGTGATTAAACAGATTAACAATAATGAATAATATCAAGGCACTTGGTAATGATCAAAATTCAAATCTAAAAGAACTGTTTTCATAACTCTGTCAGAAGTCCATTGATTGTAGTGTAAACTCTATACCCCGGGCAGATTAATCTCGGTCCAAACTTCCAGTCTCCCCCTCTTACCACAAAAGCTCTGTTTAATGCTGTGTTTGTGTTCCACTGCTGTGCCAGATTTGAAGACACTCCGGGCGCGTGAGCTGGATAAGGAAAGTCCCGAAACAGCTGAGCTGAGGGAGGACACAGCGTTCACCGCTTATCATCAGAGTGTGCCGGACAAAGTCTGACTCAGAGGACGGGGATGGCAGCATCACAATGGTCCTCACTGCAGCTGTGAAAATCTTCACAGTGTGTTGCTGCCACTCTCTCCTTAATGAAGTTAATAAATGATATGTTTACAGATCAAGGACGACGACGTTACAGCGAAGTGCTGACCTCCATTCAGCTCTCTCTTATTATGTTTTGTGTTTTCAGCTGAGGAGCCACTTACTTGTATGTATGTTTGCCTTTTGTCTGGCTGGCCTTGAGTGCATCTTTTATTCAGATTATTTATTTTTTTTTTAAATTCAGTTTTATCTTTTAAAACCTCGTTGAATGCCATGTGTTTATGTCCAATTCAGTAATTCCCAGAACAGTTCTTGAATTTTCTTTTTTTTTTTTTTTTTTACAAGGAAATAAAAAATAAAAAATGTGTTGAGGGGATAAAAGTATTTTAGTTAATGTCGGCACCACATCTGAAATCTATCAGGAGCCTCTATCAGGCATTAAATGAAACCGTAAGAGTTTTTCTTCCATTTGCATTAAACTAACTAGACCCTGCTTTACTACTGTAGTGGTACTAGTATTTTACTGTCAGTGTTTCCTTTAGAGGAGTACCTGAGGGTGACGTCACTCACACCTGTTCCCACGGAAACCTAAGTGTGCCACTGACCCCGTACTCCCTTCAAGAGACAGACAAGAAGATGGATCAGGTAATTGGCACGAATGTATTCCGACAGCAGCTTAATGGCCTGTTAGGGACTCAATTTTCCCCCGCTATGATTGGTACCTGTTGAAAGCCATCAGGCACGAAGTATTTGACAAATGCGCGGAAGGCTTTTTGCTGGAAGTGGGTGAATATTCAATGCGCCCACCTGCGAAGGAACAAACACACCACACACACAGAGAGAGAGAGTGTGAGAGAGAGAGAGAAAGAGAGAGAGAGAGAGAGACGCGGGCTTCTCATCGGCCCGATAAGCCGGTCTATTGTTTTTGGATAAACACCTAGCTGGTTGTTTCATGAGGGCGCACACAAAGCGCAAGGATACAGTGACACCTGTCGTCTCCTCCAAGAGAGCTTCAGGAGGACGATGAAATAAATATAGCCTACATTACTGCATGAGTGCTGAAGGAGGACCAGGAACTGGAGGTCAATGCGGCTCAGAGTTTTCTCATGTCTGCGGGTCATTTCCTTTGCTGAGGACAAAGGTGTGAAGGAGACTGCGCTCCAGTCTCATCAAACGAGGCGACAGTATCGGTGCGACGCGACTATCAACATTCAGTTGACCAGTGTCATTAAGGACATGACGCTTCCTAGGAAGAAAAGCTCATAGAATTATTATTGTAATTATTAATAATTATTACAGAAGCGGAGGCAGCCTCGACCTTTGCAAACCAAGAACTTAATTCGCCAGCAGGGGGCGGTGTTGTACTGGATAGAGACAAACATCCATACACAGTTCATCCCCAGCACACACTCACGCACGCACGCACGCACACACACACACACACACACACACACACACACACACACACACACACACACACACACACACACAAAATACAACTACGCAAGTCTATATCTATGAACAATATGCTAAAGTCAAAGCAAATTACCAGTCTTCATTTCCCCATATTTTCCAAAAATGACCAAAAACATTCGTATAGTTTTGTGCCGTTGCACAGATGTTTTGAGAACTTGTTTTCACTACACTGATTTTGGCACAGAAATACAGAAATTTTTCAGTGACACTGTAAAGGAACACTTCAGGAAAAAAAAAAAAAAAAAAAAAAAACATTTCAACAGTTTGTGCTCAGAGTTTAGAAAAACACACTTAAACGTTTGGGAAAATACACAACTACTGACCCTTATCATTCTGTATGATAGGGTGGAAATAATCATGGCATCAATTAGCCTGTGATCAGCTGCAGAGCACAACAGTGTGGGAGAACATAGATCATGATGCACCAGCTGCAGTTTCATTGGGTTCTGGTAATAAAATGATTAAAATGTTATTAAAATCATCAATCTGAATAATAGGAAAATTAGTTGTGAGAAACGCCGCATATAAATACACAGAGGCGAGAGCAACCTGTTTACCTCCGTGGTTCTCGGTAAAGTTTGCGGGCGTATGCTCTGAATGATTGTACCTGGGTATGAAAATAATGATTCACATAAATATTTCCAAGTCGAGCTGTGGAGAAGAAGAGGCTCGGATCTGGCAGGTCAATGGTGACACATACTGTAAATATGGAGTAATAACACAACAGGAAATCTTATAGCAGGGCGTTCTGTTAGGGTGATAAACAGGAGAGCGTATATGAGTGGATAATAGATTTTCTGCACAGGATAGACTGCAGTGTATATGTAAGATGCTATTGGAAAAGATTACTTACAGGAAAATGTGTGAAAATGTCTACGGGGGGCTTTTGTAAAGTGCCTCGATAGGTGATGAAGAGGAGGAGTGAAGATTCCTCTGTGTAAGCCTTGAAGACGCTTTAGTTATATGGTGGGCGTTCACTTTAGGTCGGACATTAACGGTATAATGACTTGTTTTATTTTCCTTGCACTGGTTAACACATTCTTCGTGTGTGAACGAGAGAAACATTGTTTATCTTTGGGGAGTTTGAGGTTTAGATTCACTTTTTGTTTGGTTTAGCTGATGTGAAATGCACAACTTAGAATATTCTGGTATTATGACACTTTGGGCAGAAGGAACATCTCTCCTTTCCCTTTACAGTCAACTGTGGCTGTTTGCCTGTTCTCTGCATCACTTCTGCTTTGCGTACAATAAAAAAGTCCAGAGTTCCTTAAATTCATAGCAAATTCGTAACTCTGTTTTTCATGAGAAAGTCTTTCGTGCAACTTCATCTCCACCTCATCCCAGCTGTCCAGGGGGAAAAGTATAAATAATGAAGTTATTAGAATTTCACAGTTTAGGGAACATGGAGATACATTGTGTCTTCCTATTTCTTGTGCTCACTTACATCAAATCAGGCATATTATTATGACCACCTTCTCAATTTTGTGTAGGTCTCCCTTGCAACTTTTTGTGTTGGATTATATCAGTAAAGACGGGGCTGGAGTGGAGAGTCCAAGTTGTTGTTTTTTTTCTCTTCAAGCATGTATGAATGGCATTTCCCATATATATACAATTAATTAGTTAGATATAAGTTTAATTTGTTCAGAACATTGGGCAACTCATCAGTAATTGTCGGTGTTTTTTCTGCACCTGTTCCTTTCAAATCAAGAAACAAATATAGACTTAAATCAGGATGTGAAAATAAAAAAACTTTTGGATGCCATTAACTTCTGTGGTCAACGTAACCGAAATATTCACACACATCATGAAGTTGTAAATATTTATCAGTTTATTACAGTTAAAAAGATGTATGTACATACAGAACACCACCAAACATGGTCATTTTCACTCATTTGCAAAGTAGCACTCTGCAACTAGTTGGTTCCAGGGTAACTGTCTTACAATGGGGCGGCATTGATTAAGTCTGTCATTTACAACCAAGCAGGTACGGTAACATCAGTGTCTTCACTGTCCTCTTTTCCATTTGCCAGATAATGCTTTAGTAAAGGCATATATCCAAAGTAAAACAACAGGAGGGTGCTGTGTTAAAACAAACTGTTGCTGAGTTGCTGGTCCGAATCCCAACACAGGTAGAAACCCCTCAGACTGGATCTTGGTCACTGTGGTTAGCAATGGAGACTCACATAGAGGTAGTCATGTCTGCATCTGCTCGTCCAGTCAAGAGACAACTGACCCAAAAAAAAAAAAAAAAAACTTTTAACATCTGTTCGATCCAAGGTCCCTTTACTGACGTTAAAGAAAGAAGAAATGATTATCTGTTTCTGTTGTTTAAACGGTCATAAAGGTTTTGCTTGGTGCGCGTAAGGCAGTCAAGTAAATGTGTGAAGTCACTATAGAGAGGTGGAGCGGATGGGGATCAGATGCAGTGGGGAAAGAGAGGGCAGCTTCACATCAAAGGGCCGTTCCACCAAAACTGAGAATTTGGGAAAAAAGAAAAAAAGTGTTTGATGTTATGTGCTCTCACCATGAAGATTATGTGAACCTAAAAGAAGCTTAATTCTGTCTAATGTGTCTAACTTTAATATGATATAAACTGTAGATCAAATTGAAACACAGATAAATGTTTCTAGTAAAATAACAATGCAAGTCAGTTTTGGTGGAATTCCCCTTTAATGCCAAAGACAAGCGAGACGTAAGCTAATGCACATCCACTTAGCATAATGGCATCATCTTCCATTGCACTCTTCATGTAAAACTCTCATCACATTACAGATCTTGTAATACTGAGTCTACCAGTTTACTGTACAGAGTAAAAGGAAAAATAAGACAGAAGAAACTAGACCCAAATTTACATCGTAACGACCAGTTGCTTGTCATCAAGTACAGTCAGTGGCCATAGACACAAGGAATAGCCAAACGAACACATAAAAAAAGACCATTAAGGCTGCTTGTCAATGTAGATTAAGTAGGAGAAGCATTGCCACACAATGCTTCCAACACCCTTCGCAATATACAAAAAAGGAGCATTTGCAGATACACCAAATAGCCACTAAATCCAAGTCTTCTATGCAGAAACGCCTGATTCTGACCCAGACAAATCATGTCAAATATGTGTTCAACATGCTTGTTTCCTGTACAAAATAACCAGGCAAGAAAGTGAACAGGGAACAGAAAGAAAGAAAGCAAAAAAGGAGCGAAAAGACTTTGATTCTGCGATGCTCTCCATGGCCTAAAATCACGGACAATAGAAAAATAAACACAAATACTCCCAATTATTTTGGATGCACCAGTATGCAACACGTCATCGCTTTGATCCAGCAACGAGTCGTGCCTCTGACCGGACGGGCCAGTAGGGTGTTCTCCATCTCGGCCCGACAGCACGTTAAAACTACATTCCACGATCAGATAAATGCTCTCCAGTCGATTTAGCCCGCCTCGGATTCACCTCCCATCATCCTCTGCGCCTTCATGCACTGAAATTCATTCTCAACCTTGCAAAATGGCACATGGAAAAAAGTCAAAACAGAGAGACTGAATGTAAAAATGGGTCACAGCACTCACGCTGCATACCTAATGCACATCTCACTTTTGAGTACTCGTTGAAGGCATTTTTCACACAATTGTTTACAGCTAAAAGTAAATACACCAAAAAAAAAAAAAAAGAGAGAAACTTCCAAAGCTTTTATATAAAACCCAGGAATGCAATGCCTCCGGTGTGTTGTTGAGCGTGAACACAGAAAGCCCTTTTTACAATTTTTTTGTCTTTTTCCGACAGTCTCGTTGTACTGTAACTGCGTTAAGCTCAAATATGCACCTTGTTGTTGTGTCGTCGCATCGTTGTGTCCGAACGATTTGATCTGTGTGAAAACCACCGGGCCTGACGCCAAATCAAAAAAAAAAAAAAAAAAGGTCAGTGGATTTGTCCCCTGGTCAGGTTTTTTGAGTCAGTGTTGGGAGTGGATCGGTTCCCGCCTCCTCCTCGCCCTGCTCGGCTCCCTCCGTCACCGACAGCATATGTTTGAAGTCCATGAAAAGCAGCAACAGGTTCTGCTGGTAAAATAGAAGCAGCGTTTTGCAACCCCACCTCCCCTCTCACCCCTCACCCCTAATTCCGCCCAGGAGGCCGGACCACATGCCACCAAAACACACCTAGCTGCTGCAAAGAAAGTCGACCCACACAGTTCAATAGAAAAACAGAATCATGATTGGATAAGGAACTGGGATGCAAAACAATTTCCAAAAAAAAAAAAAAAAAAAAGTTTGATTACCTATTGTTGGGATTTTTAATGTACAGTCCATTGAAATAATACTAACTGAATACATTTTTCATCGTTTAGAAAAAGAAAAACACTTAATTTAAAATAAACTATGCTCATCTGAATCGGCAGAAGCCTTTTTATCTTGCAGGATGTGGGAATCTTAAAATGTCTCAGAGACCCTTTTACAGTTCAAGAGAGCAAGCTCCTTTTAAGATCGACAGGATAAAACTTCCCCAAAGAAAGTTAATGATATATTCTGAGCCCACAAAACAAATATTTAATCGATACAAATTTACAGGTTAAACCGTTTCAACAGATAAAATACTTATGAAACAAAACGCCCCTCATTTAAAATAACCAATGAGAGGCTATTGCGTTTTCGTCTTTATATAGAGGATGCCAATGTCTTCAATTTAAAAAAAGAAAAAAGAAAAAAAAAGTGCATAAGAGCAGCAGCATTGCTGGGACAGTGTGGGACAAAAGATGTTGAAAAAAGTTAAATTACAAATCAATATAAATCAAGGGAGTATTTTCCTTAATGCAATTTATATTCTCAGGAGACCACGTCAAAGAAAACATTAAAAGGAAAAAAAAGTAAGTGTCCGGAAGGAGTTACCTGTCAATGTTTTATTATCAAATCTTTTTCTGAAGCTCCAGAGGTTCATCACTTGAAAACGCTTGATATGTTGGTCAATGATCAACTGGGTGACAGCTACGCAACACTGAATATCATATGAGTAAACAGGACTAAAAAAAAAAAAAAAAAAAAAAAAAAAAAATTGTACTCAAGGCAACAACCAGGATTCGTATACATACATTAAAAAGACATCGATTTATCCCATCACCTATGTATGTTTGACTCCCCCAACACCTTTCCTTGTTGGATTCAATCAGTAAAGACAGGGCTGCAGTGCCACCTGTTTTTCAAAGAGTCCAGGTTGTCCTCTCTTCAAGCATGAGTGATTGGCATTTCTCATATGTATACATTACTAGCTTAATTTTGAACAACTACTGCTGCTATAGGTTTAAAAAAGGTCTCCCGATTCCACAACTAATAGTGACGGGTTAATGCAAGAGGGTCACTAAAAATTATGAAGAAAATAAAAACAAAAGGTAAAAACAGCAGTAATAATAATAATAATAAAAAAAGTTACTGAAATAATTTATATCTTTGTATTCTCATGGACAATTGTGTTTAGAAATGAGCCACTGGATCACTCTAAACATAGGCACAGTTTTGTTTCTTTTAAAACATAAGGTTAAAAAAAAAAAAAAAGGAAAAGAAAATACAAAATCAAATTATAAGCACACCCATCATTAGACCTTTGTTCTTTATGGTCAAGAAGCAGTTAACATAAGTTATGTCGAGGGAGAATTATGTATAAAAAAAAAAGGGAATATCAAAAGAAAGTACAACAAGATGACAAAGTTTAAATTACGGCAGCAGCAGTAAATGAAAAGTTCCAAAGACTTTTTTTGTTTGTTTTTGCATACAGTTGTATCCTTGCTCACATAATAGATGCTTGTAATTACTGTAAATACATTGGCAATGGGAGCACGGTTTATATGGTTGAAAGACTTGCCACTTAGCTCACAGTTACTCAATATATATAACTTTATATATCTTCAGTTTTGGCAAATAGATGGAAATATTTTCCTCTCGCATGATTTGGAATGACAGATGAGAGGGGGCTTGGTGGTTGCTGGGGTCCTAAAATGACCGTGATAAACTCTGGAGCATCACAGAAGTCAAGTTTCTAAAAATTCGCCTTATTTCTGCCCAAGGATGGTGAAAGAAATGTTTTCCTCATCAACCTCCTCCTTGAATTCACACCCCCGACACCAACGCTGGCGAGTCTGTTTTCTTTACAGTGTATGATACACGTAGTGGGGGCGGGCAGGCGAAAAGGGTGCAGAGCGATCAGAGGGTTTGGAGTTAGCAGGACTGGCATCGAGCTGCTCTTGGCTCAGACCATGGCACGGTATGGTCCTTGCATCTTGAGGAACTGGATGATGAAGGAAGGTCCTCCTGCAACGATCTGAGGCGGCAGGTGGGTCAGGGGACAGTTCTCGATGCTCATGATGGACAGCTTGCTGCAGAGGGCCAGCTCGAACGGGAGGCTGTGCAGGTTGGGGTTGTCGTTGAGGTACAGTTCCTCCAGGTTCTCCAGTGTGCCTGAAGACGGACATCCGGGACTGTCAGTTACATCTCGTATTGACCCAGGAAAGGTCTCAAATCAGCAAAACATCATGACACGATACAGTTTTTAGGAATCAAAGTGGTTAGCCCTGTGATAGGCCGATGACACTTCTTAAAGCATCACTGCTGTCTGGCTGCCTGTCAACTCTTTGCTGCTCTTGTGACTGGTCTGCTGGCCACTAACCAGGGGGTTAGTAACACTAATGTAGGAAGTCAGAATTTGACAAAGCATTGGAGCCCTCAGGTTGGTGGCTATTAGAAGACAAATCCAGCTTTTTTTTTTCTTGATTGTTTAGTCTTGAAAATGTCAAATGGAAATCTTCAAAGCATTTATTTACCATCTTATATTTGACAATATACATGTATTGTTACATACAAAACAGTCAATCAGCTGTTGGCAAGTCCATCAATATGTTGTTTTGTGGTCATTTTCGTACAAATTCCAGCACATTGTCTAGATGAGATCTTAAAAAGGCTGAGCTAAACCAAGCTTAGGGGAAATCACTTAGATCCTTAGGGGATGATGAAGAGCCTCCTACGGTCTCACACGCAAACATGTATTGAGTTGCATAGCCACAGGTCACTCTCAATTCTTCATGCAGTCTGAATGCACTAAAAATACACTCACCTCCAGCTCCTTTCTCTGCTCATTTAAATCTCTGGCTTAACTCTTAACCTCAGTAACTAACCTGTCCAGCTCGAACCAATGAGAGGAAGGGTGAGAGGTGGGATTTACTGTTGACTATTAAGCTCTTAAATCCCAAAGGTTAAGTTTAACTTGAAGAGAACATAATGTGTAAGAAACCAAAACATTTGATGAGTAGTAAATGGAGATGAACAAAATGTGGACTGTGGTTCATTTCAGTACAAATGAATAACAAAAGATGTTACTTTAATATTAATAGTCAACTCCTGCCCTTTACTGAACTTGTGTATGTGTGTATACATAGACACATATATATACACACATACACACAACCATTTCTGTTCCATCCATGTTCACCTCTAGGAGAAACACAGAGTGGAGTTCACTCATAGTGGAACCTCCCTGGACCAGTTCTGACTCCTCCGTGTTTGTGATGTTTGTACCAATCTTACCAATCTCTTCAGGAAGGTGTTGCAGGAGGTTCTCCCCCAAACCAAGATGAGTCAGGTTGGTGAGATGGCCGATGCCTCTGGGTAACGTTGTCAGCTGATTATTTGTCAACACCAATTTCTAATGTGTACAATAGAACAATAGAAATAGTTAATTTACATGTACAAGTCAAAGTGTGAGTACTGCAGGAGAATAAATCACATTTACCAGTCCAAGTGTGTAATTAAAAAAAGATAATGATGGAACAGCCCTCTGGTTGTCAATGCAATCTAACCATTTACCAACAGCTGCACAGTGCATTCACAGAGTATTCAGGTCTGTTTGATTTTTCACTATATGATGAAGGAAGGTGAAGTGGATAAAAGCTTTGCAGACCCCTAATTCAATACTTTGTGGAAACTCCACTGATAACAATTATAAGGTTAAGTCTTGTTGGGCAAGTCTCAACTAGGTTTGTATCGGGGCTGTTTGGCCTTCTCTTCCTGGCAGATGCTCTCTAGCTTCATCACGCTCGATGAAAGGAAAGGAGGAATTTCCACATTTAGGTCTCTTCACAAATGTCCTGTTGGGTTTTGGCCAGGGCCACTTAAGGACAGTTTGAGCTGAATGCTTCAGGTCAGTGTCACGCTTCATAGCAAACCGCTGCAACAATGTCGGGTTACTGAACTCTGGAGTATGTTTTCTGTATGCATTCAGCTTCCCCTTCATCCTGACCAGTCATGTGCATGTGCTGAAAAACACTTCAACAGCATGATGCTGCCACCACCATGCAAAAGGTTAAGAACCACAGCTGATGAGCTGTGTCGATGGTTCCCAAACAAAGTGCTTGGAGTTCTGTCCCAAGAAATCTGATTTCTGTCTTGCAAGGCAGTTTATAATTTTTTTCCTCTTGATCCCTGCCAAGTGTTTCTGAAACTCTGTTAGAGATCATTGGGCTCTTGGCCAGCTCCCTGACAAAGGTATCTCATTGTGGTACCAGACTGCCAACTCTAGGAATGGTCATGGTGGTTGCAAACATCTTGGGCCTAGGAACACTCAGAGCTTTAAATGATGGTTCATTAACTTCTAGGTTTACAGAGGGTAGACTTCATGTATTCAATTTCAGGGTTTCCACTCTTCATAAAATATCCAAACTCCAAAACATTAATTTAACACAGTGAACACACAGACATGGCGGTGGAATGGGAATCGAGTAATTTGAAAATATTTTAGCCACTTCAGATGTTTCTAATTTTAATCGTGCATGAGAACAGGCCTAAACATAGAGCCAGAGTCATAAAAGAGAATCTACAGAAAAAGTAAAACAAGGAATCTTACAACAGATGTTATAGCCTCCAAAAACCTTGAGATTATACTGTTGATGTGTGTTAGAAAACGTACCTGTAAATCTTTAAGGTAAGCGATTTCATTAGGTAGACATTCCAACTTGTTTTCCTCCAAGTCAAGTTCTCGTAACTTTCTCAAATTCCCAATACCATGCGGTAACTTCTTGAGAAGATTATTGGACAATATTAACACCTGTGAAGACAAGAATGTATTTCAAAATGACGAACAGATCTTCAGTAAAAGTCTGGCATTCTGAAATATATGTTACAAATGCAATTTTTCTCATGGACTGTATTGTCTTTTATTTGAGAAAAAAATATGGAAAGTTCAAGAAATGGACTTCCTTTTAAGCTTAGAAAACAAATATGACCTTTAGATACTGCAATAGCAACCTGAAATCATACTATGTTTGTGTGTATAAGACAAACCTCAAGGGAGACAAGTCCACAGACATCCTCTGGGATCTTAGTCAGCTGATTGGTGGCCAGGTTAAGCTCAACCATGGTAGTCCATGTGCCAAAATCCAACGGCAGAGATGTCAGCTGGTTGTCCTAAGGAAGTCAGTGACATGCCTTTATTAGCAACATGGCTGACAATCCAATGGGTCGACACAACAACAGCACAGCTCAAGAAGCTGAACAGCTGACTGGAATATGGCAGAAATGTAGCATCAGAGGAAAATATTTTCTTAGGACACTGAAATACAAATAAGATACAAATACTTGCACATGCCTTACAAAAACATTGATACTTCAACACCCATGTTGTTCAGACAACTGGAAAACAAATATGACTAAACAGGTATTGTGGAATTTAACAAAATAAACTATATCCATTCTCACGGTTCCACCTCAGCCCTATTAAAATCGTACTATCGATAGCCAGGGCCACATTAGGGTAACAAAGATGTATTTTTTAATGTATTTGCGTAATTTTAGTTTGTCTTTCATGTTTTTCAATGGATATATTTTAACACACCACTTTACTGTCTTGTGGCACCAGACTTACTATTTTTAAATAAGTACATTGTTCAGCTATTTTAAACATTCAGAAAAGTAATTATTAACCTGAGCCAATTTTACAGACAAGCATGCACATATACCTTCATGTTAAGCTTGCTCAACACTTTGGCCCTGGAGAATATCCCAAAGGGGATCTTGTTTATACGGTTGTGCTCCATGTTGAGGGAATAAATGGTGGAGAACTGGGACGGCCCACCCACAGGGTATGACTGGAAGCAGTTCCTCGCCAGCGTTAAACTTGTCAGGTTTACCAAACTTGACAGCAGGCCCTGACCAAGCAGAGAAACAGAGACATGGCAGAAATCACATGATCTGGACAAGACTCTATTACTATAGGCTGTGTTATGTTTATGCTGGACGCACTAGTAGCCCCTAGACTGGGAGGAGTTTAACAATTTAGTAAGCATATACAGTCCAGTTTCCACAGATATATCTCAAATGCTATGATTATGTCGTAATTTATGGCTATGGCTTATGGCTTGCCCATATATGATCAATACATCTTAGAGCTGTGGCTTTCTTGCTACAGTCCTACGTGACAATGGAGTTGTCATTTTTGCACAACAGGAAACAGCAGATAGAGTACTGATTAATGCTGCAAATAACTCAAACATATTTGGACTGAAATTCATCTTCTACTTACCTCTGGCAACACAGAAATGTTGTTGTTTTCAAGATTTAGCTCCTCCAGTTCTCGACATGTGGCTAATGATTTGGGAATAGCTGACAATCTATTGTATCTCAGACCTAAGCGATTTATGCTTGCAAGATTGCCTGAAATCACAAAAACAGGTACTGTCAAGAGTACAGTTTTTGAAAACTAGGGGGAATCACATTAGTAAAATAGAACTAATACATAGACAAAATCACCATAACTTTGCACTGGACTCTTGAAGAATATTGTTTTGACATATTCTACTCACCTATAGTCTCTGGGAGGTCCAAGAGCTCATTGTGCTGCAGGTCAAGGTTGGTTATCTGTGTGCAATTTCCAATCTCCTTCGGTAGGTGTTCCAATTGATTATGAGCAACATCGAGAGTAATTAGGCTGCATAGCTCCCCTGCAGAAAGCACAAAGAATGTAGATATTACATGAAAAAAATGAGTCAAGCTGAGTTTATCCATGTTAAATAATCAAATTTAAAGCCATGGCTTCCAAACAGCTCAATGATAATCAGGATATGTAGCACTGCTGAATATGGACTCAGGGCTGGGGTTGGATAGTGACCATCAACACTAGGGTCTATAGGATGAGAATATATGTAGAATGTGTAGAAAACACATTGTGAGCTTTGGGTGGAAATTAACAAATGATATAGACCAGATATTTCCCAACACCTCCCACACTTTTCATTTGAATTCTTAGTCACTAAGAAAAAGACGTATTGTTCTTCCCAACTCTGAATTCAAAGCGTCTTTACATGAAGCTCTTACTCACCTATCTCTGCAGGTAGCTGTTTAATCTTGTTCTCTCGGATGCTAAGCATGGTGAGCTTGGATAGGTTTCGGATGTCCTTCTCCACAGTTGTGATGCGATTGAAGCGCAGGTACAGAGTGGTCAGAGACGTCAGTCGATAGACGACAGCTGGTATCTCTCTCAGCTTGTTGTGCCGGAGGTCGAGCATTCGAAGCATTTTCAGGCAGTCCAAGGAGTCAGGCAAACTGGTCAGAGAGTTCTCGCTGAGGGCCAGAGTGACCAGACCCGATAGGCAGCCCACCTCAGCTGGCAGGCTCTGCAGCTTGTTGCTGTATAGGTAGAGTTCAGCCAACTGCGTCAACTCCTTAATGGAGGTGGGCAGCATGTGAATGGACCGTTTGGATAGGTCCAGTCTCATTGAGTTCTCCTCCCGACATTTGTTGAGCTCTTTGATCACCTCTGCATTACTGGATTTCTTGCGTGTACCTGGTGCCGGGTTTGGCCGCTTTATCGTATTGTCAACAGAGAAGGCAACACCCGGTGTTGAGCTGCTAGTGTCCTTCTTTCCTTCTTTGGCATCTTTCCCTTTGGTCTTAGCTTCTTTGCCCCCATCCTTGACTAGGCTCGCCAAAGCCTTGGCCTCCTTTTCCCTTTCTTTACCCGCTGGACCACCTTTGGGGTCCTTTTCTTTTGAATCTTTTTCTTTACCTAAAGTACTACTCATGTCGACGTTATCGGGCCTCCTGCAGAGTTGCTCATGAGAGTCTCTCTTGTCAGGTTATTTATTCAGAATAAAAGGGACAACAACAGCCAAGGAGGCCTTTAAAGAAAACATCCCTGTGCAGGCCCACACATTTATGATCACCCTTCAAATAAAGGTTTTGTGATCCAAAGGTTTTTTTTTTTTGGATACTTATGATACTTTGTTCCGTTGTTAAAATGCCATAGGAGAAAAAATCCTTTGAAGTAGCTGGATCTGGATCGTGGCATCCATGAGCCACATGCTTAAGTGTTTGAACTACATACAATCCCAGGACCTCCAGAGACAAGTTCTTTCAGGCTGCAAAGTTCACCAAGTTTTTTTATAATCCCTCTGTTGTGGCTGTTGGGAGAAAAAAAAAGAAATTTTGTTCACATTTTCAGTTTCATGTTTACATTTTAAAAACATTTCTGCAGTTTGAATTTTTAACAACTGAGTTGCTCCACATGAAAAAGAAAACACTTTATCAGCTACATGCTAAATTAATTAAAATCTTAATACTTTCTTAGAACTCAAATTATAAAACTCTGTAGTTTAAATATTTGCTTTTTACAGTTTTTACAAAAAAGAAAACACGCTGTACTGAAAAGAAAACAAGCGACAAAACTAAATTTTATCAAGATGAGTGTCTCCTCAACATTCAGTAAATGTGAAATATGATATGTTTGACTAAGCCATATCCATTATGTTGGCATGTCAAAAGTGTGGTTGGGGATCTGGGGTGTCCTCGTTATCAAAGTAACATGGCCAATTGTCAGACAGACAAGAGCATATTGTCCAACGAACTGAACAGGATACTGGTCGTATTGGAACAAAAATCATGTCTCTGAAAAGTTGTTATGTTGGCAACATTGAATCAACATAAATTTTGTTGTCTTACTCCATTTATTGTTTGAAAACATACATCTTGAAAATGAAATATACCACACAGCACTATTATCGCTCTACCTATTGATGAGAGGCACCTATAATGAAGAGATTCTTCACTGACAAAAATGTTTGGTGAATAAAGCAATTTTTTGACTGTACTATCAATATAACAAATGTTTTTACAAGATCACCTAGAGTATCTGAACTGATCTAAGCACGTTTTGATAAAAAGTAAAATTCAGTTCATTCAGACCCTTTCATTGTTTGCACGGGAAGACAACACTCAAAAACTCCCCACATTGTTCTACACAGTGATGCCACACAGTTCCAAATACTAAAAACACACAGAGGAACACATCATTATCAATGTATCCACCATGTGCATATTTTACTGACAGTTTAGTCTGCTGAAAAGAAAGCCTTGCTTCCTCACCAAGCTCACGCTTACGTCCTTATCTCAGCAGATACGTTACAAACTAATATTCAGGTGGCTCATCTTTGTGTACATCTCCTGGTACATGAGCAGCAATAAAACATAAGAGACCCTGTATATTTCAACAGGTTTGGTTGTATGTCACTACGAATGAGACATATAAGATATGTGGTGCCGCATGTATTCTGCCACCCTGAGGAAACCTGCGTAATAAATGAAGCACAACCTCACATCAACTTACTCCTTCCAAGCAAACATGGTCCAGCAAGAGATGATATCACTGTAAATCTACAACCCCACCTAAGCATGAACTGAGCTACTTATCATCCTCGTCGAAACATGTAGAGCAACAATCATAAAGAATACTTATTTCTCAAAGAAACCCAGACAAAACACACTGTCCTTTGGACCCTTATATGACAAATGTGTGTGTTGGCTTGCTTTGGCTTTGTCTCTGTTGCTGTTGAACCTGTGTAAAGCTTTCCAGCACTAGTACAAGCTAAGCCGTGGCAAAACGAGAGGCAGGTTTGGCTCAGGATCAGAGCTAAGTGAAAAGGTTACGACTGCTGCGAGTAATCTTTAGAAGTGGCCTTCAAAGCACTAAGTCCCCACAAAAACAGATCATATGACCTTTTGGGTAAAAGAAATGTTTGGTCAATAGCAGCACCTCTTACATGACAGAACGGCTCAGAGTTTGTCCTGTAAATAATAAAAGGTATCCACTGCTCTTTTTGTCCAGCATAAAGAGATAGACATCTAACACTTGGTAAAACACACATACCTGTGCACTAAATAATTGTTAACAAAAAATGAGAATAGCCAGGCCAGCCCATCTGCTGGGGCCATGTAAACCAAACCGTCAAAGCCACTTCCTTTTATGGTTGCGCTCTCTGTCTCTGTACGGGTACATCATTTTGGTTACAACAGACCCATGTAAACACGCTATAGATTTATTTTTTCCTTGGACCTAACGAAAGGCCAAAAAAATAAGAAGTAAATGTTAAACATTTAGCACGTTTTAGAAAATGTGTCTTATTTATGAAATTTACAATTTGGAAACGAAATCAATCATATATCAAGGAGGAAACCTTCATTGGCCTAACTCATAAAAACTAAATACTAACCACAGCAAAGCAGGTACACGCTAATTTACATCATTCACATTAATGCAGCTGTTTTTTTCACAATAACTCAACAAATTAAAATTCAAATGATCAAAATATCTTTCACTTCTGAGGGAACATAAGAAAAAAAAGGCTAATGGTTGTGTTGGAAAACCAAAGAACCACAGGCACACTCAACTCCACTCCTGTTACGGTTGTGTCCACTTGTTGAGTGTGAATGTAATAACTAGATGCATAGAGCTCATTTCAGATGAGATCCTTTGTTTGCGCTGGTAAGAAGCATTCAAAAACTCCTCACTTTGCTATGTGATGACTATGATAAAGTAAACTCCAACAGGGATAAGCTCTTTCACATACTAAATACTGGTGACACATGGCACCATGCAATGAATGCATTTCTTCACTGAGCCTGTTTCAACGACATTTGTGAAGAACTGCTGCTAGTTGAACATTTTTTCCTGGTGAAAAAATTCAAGTCTTCTTGTCTTAACACATCCGCATTCAACAACACACTCCATGCTATCATGCATAACACTGTAATGTGGGTCCTAAACATTACTAATATGCTAAAATAAATAGAAACTAATATCAAGATGTGTCTTCAGTGGACTTAGTATACAATTAAAGCAGGTAGTAATTATCAACAAAGTTTTAATATCTTGGTGAGATTCGTCCTTATAGATGCAGTGAAACTCATACACATTTGAAAAATGTTGGCTGGTTACCAATGTCATGTCATGTGTTTCAAATGTGCTTTACCAGAAAAAAATCTGTTCAATGTACTAAGCAAAAGCTCACATCACCTAACTGCTGCTAAACAAACATGGCCCAGCGAATGTTGACATTACTGTAAGGCTACAGCCCCACCTAAGCATGAACTGAGCTAGTTAAACATTTCCTAAGAAATCTGTTGCGCAACATTCATAATGCATACATATGTATGACTGTATAGCCTATATAATCCAAGAAGGAAATAGTAGCAATTTAAATTAGATGTGCATAAAATGATGGAATAGCATAGTGGCTCAACAGTCTAACTTACTTTGATCAGAAAAACTGCACTATTGATAGACACTCTTGTTTAAAGCCTTCACGCTGCCTTTCTTCTGTATTGGCGCGCGACTGTGTTTACAGGCAATTTTAAATAAACTTTTTTGGCAAAAGACACTGAATGACTTTGAATCAATCCAGCGGTCACATAACTTGCAAGCACCCTGTAAATTAGAAATACGCATTAAGCCAATGTAAATATGAGTATAAACTCAAATACAGCTTTGCAGAAAAAGCTAATGTGTGTCCATCAACACTACCACAACTCCACCATAAAGTGCTACTCGAACTTCCCACATAGGGACTAATGAAGTTTCCATTAAGGATATCTTGGGCCCATCTGCTAATGCCAGTGCATTTAGGCCTGTTCTCCTTTGTTTATCCATTACAATGGCTTTATGATCAAATAAGACAGGCACCAATGTTGGCTAATCAGAGTATACAATAAAACACGTGTGTAAAGCAAACAGACTCAAGTGCTGTGATGTGACTGAAAGCGGCACAGATTCAAATAATATTCGAAAGGATCCAACGCCAGTGTCGCTGCTTGACAGTGCGTTATTACACCAGCAGGGAGGAATAACAACTCAGAAATGATCTGGCCTGTGAGCAGTGATAATCACCCGTGTGATATGGTAAGCAAAATTGCAAAACACAGAGGTGAGTTGGCAGCTACTGCTACTACACAGCACTCCACATGATCCAGCTAGCTTTGATGGATACGTGTGCCACTGACAAATCCTTGGAAACAGATTACCGACAAAACCGAAGCTACCAGGTCAGGAAGTCAAGATGCCTTGCAAGATTAATAAATTTACATAACACGATAATCATGGAAAAACAATGAGATTGTTGGCATTGTGGGGTCGTTGGCGTGATAGTTGTAACCTGACGGTAACGTTACAGTGATACTGCGTTAACGTTGTGACTGCTGACCTAACATCATCAACTAGCCAAGGAATAAAAATAATAATAATTATACTAATATTGGTCTCATGTTAGCGAAACCGTCCGTGACACTGACGAAAAACACCTACATTGAATAGTTCAACAGACTGATCTTCCAGATGAACAAATTACAAGAGCAAAGGCAGCCAAAGCGACTGACAACAAGGCAGGAAATAAACAGAGCTAAGCTAAACGTCAACAGCAAAGCAAACGTCCGTTATGCCAGACTGCTAACGTCAGCTAGCAAGCAACTTAGCCCAAAAGCTAACACGATTTTAGCCAGCGATTTTCTCGCAAAATGGAGAATAACGCCACGTTCGTCGTGGCATAACAAAATGCTGCTACGTCAATAGACGGCACAGGGGGTGTCAGTGTTTTTCGCGTAGATCTTTACTCCCCAAATCCGGGGGTTAGCTTGATTTGAAGCTGAACAGTGAGCGTAGCGTAGGCCCGAGCAGAGCGAGCAGTCCGCCGTGACTTCGACCGAGAGGAGAATCTCTGCTGCAGCCAGCTGGGCGCAATCACACAC
This sequence comes from Mugil cephalus, assembly GCF_022458985.1. NCBI lineage: Eukaryota > Metazoa > Chordata > Actinopteri > Mugiliformes > Mugilidae > Mugil > Mugil cephalus. The sequence goes on from NC_061771.1 coordinate 5,197,039, forward strand.
CCAACGAGGAACAGCCGGCGGAGGCAGCTGATATCCCAAGCCGAGCACACACTGAAGGCGCACGGGGTGCGGATTCACTGCAACACAGTACCCAAGCGTCGTTCCCGTGTTGAATATTATCCGAGGAAAAAAAGAAAACACTCTGAAAAACAGCGGCCATTCCGAAGCTGAACAAAAGAGTACGTTCGTACTTGCCACCGCAAAATGACACTTGAGCGATACACGCGCCGCAACAAGAGGCTGGCGAAAGTAGTATCTATTGAATGTTGCTTTGGCGCGACGTGGTACTAAAACGCGAAGGTTTAATCTGATAAAATAGCAGTTTTACCTTCAGAGGTGTGACTCCGCCATCCTTGCTGCTTCCTCCTCTTTTCCTACACTGCTGCTCCGCTCCCCTCCCTCCCCGGACACCAAACTGCGTCATTCGCACGCCTAACCAATGTTATCACGAGACTTTGAAATACAATCAAATCTTCAACATTTCATATTTTTATACACTAATTGGAAAAGGTCTAATAGGCCTAATAAGTTTAATCATTATTATTATTGCCAGCGCTTACAAAAGAGTAAACGTTGAGCTTTGTATGTTACATAATAATAATAATAATAATAATACTTTAAATGTATTGTTATTATTGTTATTATTTCTGTATTTATCGTACACTAGTAAATGACTTGATTTGCATTTAATAACAACAACAACAACAATATTAATAATAATAATTAATTATAATACAAGTGGCCTTTTTTTCTAAATGATTAATTGGAGGTTTAGGGTTTTAGGTTTTTATTTGGAACATCTGTGGGTAATGCACTCTTGAAACTCATGGCGACAGACCAGACTCTTTACTGTATTGCAGTAAATAGTGTACAATATTCCTAGCATAAATACGAAATACTCAATATAGTAGGCCTACGTACTTTCCTATGGTTGTAATAAAAATACATAATTTGCAATGCTATATCTAGACATGATTTAAACCTGTGAAGAATAGTACAGTGACAGAAGGTCAGAATGACAACTTTTAGTGACTATCCTATGACTATGCCATTTGAGTTTAGCTGACTGTCCCGGAGCTGCCTGTAGGTGTCCGTATAACACTGGACAAGTAAAATAAAGCGCAGAAGAAGGTCACGTGACACTCGCGGAAGGGTTGGCTTGACAACTGCTGTAATCTCTACCTGGCGCTAAGGGCAGGATTGACTGAATGAAAGAATCACATTTATATTCATTGACGAAAAAGGTGACCTAATATTCTGTATTTTAGACATAGAAATTGTATGTGAGAAACTGTTTGATCAAAGAAAACGTACCGTTAATTTACCTACTTTGCTAGCGTGTATTGCGTGCTAAACCTAACAAGCGTTTGAGCTAAGAGGCTAACTCCAGCATTAAACGGATCAACAACTCAGCTGGTCATTTTGCTTCTATGTTTATGGCCACATAGGCGGACATGTACCAATATTAACACGAATACATCAACGCTATCTGGTGTAAATGTAATCCGTTTATTAAATACACGATACCTTGAAATATTACATCGAAAAACAATGTTAACATTTTGCAGTTCCACGGATAAGCCACAGGATAGCTGCTTCCGTATTGACTGCACAGAGACGAGTAAATGTTTCAATTAGTGCAAACCATATTTTCAATTTGTATTTTATTATGTTCTCTGTTACCGGATCTGTATTAGCAACATCGCTCTCTATATGCCGACGCTGCTGTGTGTTACAAATCGTGGTTTGCACACAACTGAATTATTCTGTTCCTTGAATCGATAAATTATGTTAGAAGTGCGTCATATTTAACTATTATGCTTACCTTTCAGCAAGCACTCAGAAGACATAATGCCAGAAGTCAAGTCAACATTCCGAGAGGTTCTGCCTAAACAAGGTTAGTAGCTCAGCAGCTAGCAGTTTGGACTGCAGTGGTTACAAAAGGTTGTCTGTGGAGCCCAATACAACACGTCAGCTGTTTAGAAAATGCAAAAGCTTGCAAAATTGGGTGCTGTGTGCTCCCTCTTTACCGACTCGTTTATAGCTTAAAACCATTAAATATTTTTAGCCAGTATCCGGAATTGATAATAGTGTACTTATAGTAATAGTAATAACACGTTAAATATGTTATATGCTCTCGGCCAGATGTTTTAACTATCCAGATGTTGCAAGCAGTGAGACAAATTGGTAACAAATTACAATCAAGTGAAACAGAAATAATAATAAAAAAAAAATATTAGCGCTACCAAACAAGTGAGTCTCCACACATTACAGGGCTGTGAACGTAACATTGGATATGTAAAAAAAACTGCGGATCAGTTTTTCCACGCTGCTTAACCAATTGCAGTATCTTATTTAGTGGAGAGAATTTATCACTGCTAATATGCTGGATGTTTTCTGAGACATAGCACCAATACAGCCAAGATTTAATGTAGAAATGTGAGAATTAATGTTTGTTTGTTTTTTTCCAACATCCACAGGGCAGCTTTCCATGGAGGATGTCCCCACCATGATTCTGTGTAAACCAAAGTTGCTCCCACTCAAATCAGTCACTCTAGAAAAACTGGAAAAGATGCAGTTGGAGGCTCAAGAGGCTGTCAAACAGCAAGAGGTGGCGTCAAAGGAGCAGACACAGTAGATCCAATGGAAGAGTCGTAAGAACAGAGATAGTCAAATGCAGCAAATGGATGACACAAGCACAGGTTTAAGAGTGTTTGTATGGACAGCGACTTGCAAGGTCATGAAGCTACTAATATGTGGCTTCTCAGAGCAGAAGAGCTCAGGAAGAGGTGGGACACCACTCTTTAAGTCTTGCTGTTCTTTAGTCATTGTTGAATGATTGACAGCATGTTGTTAGGAAGGATTACATCCATGACTTGTGTGACAGCGTCGTTGGTTACTGATGTGCTTCTTTAAGCTTTTCTTTTGTATTATTACGTCTTTGGAATTAATTCATTAAACAAGTGTGAGTTTGAGGCAGAGCAAAGCAGCAACAGGAATTAGGACTTTGTTGATATTGCAACACTCACAACGCACGTATGTCATTTAAGTCGTTTAATGAACAAACATAGAGCAATATGTGGTGTAATACACACACTAGTACTCATCAAATACAAAAATAAACATTCTCAAACACCATTTTCCTGAAGTTGTCCGACTGGTATTTGTTTTTGCACTTGTGTCATGACACCTTTAATAATGACATTTTTTTTATTGTAATTTCAAGAATAAAAAGAAACAGTCAAGCACAGCATAGAAAAAGCAGCTAGTCAGGGAAACTGTATTGTACTGAACCAACATGCTCCCTTTAGTTTTTTGATTTTTTTAATAAAGCTTTCGACACAAACCAGCCTTCTCTGTACAATCACTGCTTTCTAGAAAACACAAGGGGAGTGGCAGTGAAATCAAGAAAATACTGTACAAAACAACATGGAATGACTGACACTGGCACTTTGAGGGCTAGCTTATGTAAATGTTTATACTGAAACACCTGGGAGAAAGTGATCTACTTCAGTTTCAATCAAAAGTGCAGTTTTGCTGGGAGTTTTTTGTTTTTTTTTACCCCACCTCAATTTTAGAAATGTACATTATTTTGACTGGTAAAAGGAAGAAATTGTACTCAACTATTTTGAAAAATATGCCTGTAAAAAAGTAGCTTCATCCTCTAAAGGAAATCTGGCACATAAAAATTTTTCTTCAGTAGCTTTCAAGTTTGACAACACCTCCGTCTCCCTCGCTGACGAACCTCTTCCGGCCGCTGATGAATGACAGAACAACAATGATTAACAAAGTAGTAAAATAAATCTGCAGAGATGAGTGTGTCTGTGAAAGGTGGCGCACTCACCGACAGGGACAGAGATCTCTTAGCTTTACATCAATGATTCCCATGCTGAAGCTCTTGTCAACAAGTTGCTCCAAGATGAAGTATGCACGAGGGACGTCTATGTTAATTTCAGCAATGTCCATATAAACTCTTTCATAGCCCTATAAAAGAAAGAAAAGTCGCTGTATCTTAAGCATCACTCTGTAAGGCTACCAAGCAAAACTGATGTGGTGAAATTGTATGCAGTGCATGATTTCAACACCAGGTGGCACCGTACCCTTCTCATTTGGTCGACAGTGATGATGGAGGACACAGAGAGAGACTTGAGTAGCTGCAAAATCATTTTGAGTGTTTTGTCTCCTTTGGACTCCAACACCATAACTATTGCCTGCGAGAAACGGAGGACACATTCAAAGCTTTGCATCAGTACTTACAGACTCTTATACAAACTACTGTTTTATTCACAGACCGGCAAGAAGAGTTTGAACTCGTCAGTCAGGATTTTAAATACACAAAGTAACTGTGGTTGCAGTAGCTTGACAACAATACACAATAACTTGAACACACCTTTGTAATCAGGTGTTAGACACACCCACATTTGTATTTCAGTTTCATATCGTAGGAGTGTTTCTCTGTGTTGCTAAAACAAGTGTAGCCAAATATTCACCTCATAGACAAACTCATGATGGAAGTGGGGAACCTCTAGGTCTCTCAGGCACCTCTCAGCTTCCTTGCTGTCTCCAGACAGGATGTACTCCTTCAGCAGCAGGTTCATCTAGCAGGACAGAGAATACACGTCACTGGCCTTCATATGGCTTCACTGTCAACAGTTTTGTTCAAATAAATGATCATCAGGTCTCAATTCTACCCAAGTTTTTGGAAACCGTTCAGTGTCACTGTGAATTTGATGATTCAACTAAATCTTCATAGTTTTTGATGAAAAGGACATTTAATTTACATACATTAGCACACCATACAAAACTCAAAGAACTGTTCAGTGTTATCATTAGCATTACCTCTTTAATGAGCTGTATGACAGGTCTCTGGCCGCCCCCTGTACCCCACTGATTGTCTATGCGAAGCCCACCCATATTCATCTTCAGCAGCACGGCCGCCCGATCTAGTGCCGCCCTGAGAGAGAAACAACACACGTTAGAGTCACAGGCCAAAGTTACTGCTGTGTTTTAAAAAAGAATAATTAAATGACACAAGTTTAGATTCCATCGATCTCTTATTATTCCGTCCTTACTAAAGCATTTTTTCCTGCTGGAATCGCTTTTCAGAGATCCCTCTCTGTGCATTTTTAAGGTAGAATACATAATCTGCAGCCATCTTTCCACACTAAACTAAAGCTGGGCTCAGACTACAGGAGATTTGGGATGATATATCCGCAAATTCACCACTCACTCTGTACCAGATTAATTGGTGCAGACCAGCTCTTTAACCTCTTAAACTACCCATCGGGGCCGTCACGCTCAGTATCACAAATGTTTGATATCAAAAGATTTAAAATCTACTACAGTGTGGATCAGTAAATTTACAAGAAAAAGTTTTCTGAAAACTTGTATTCTTTAAGTCAGATCACTTCAGAATTCTGAAATACATATTCACACAAAGCAATTCTATTTATTTTGAATCCCTGTACTTAAATTACAGTCACTTTAAGAAGGAATATTTTCAGTATGAACAGGAGGGATGATGACAATAAAAACCTGTGGTGCAAATAGCCTCCTGACTACTGGTTCAAGACAGACTAGCCTGACTGATGATATAGTTATTGAGTGAATATCCTCTCACCTTTAAAACCCCAACATCATAAAATATTTTTATGCCAACGGCACAAACAGAAAACTTAGAGCTTTGCAAGCAATCACATGCCTGGTGTATTCACAGTCAACTCTGCCTTTGTAGCCATCGATGTAGCTCTTAGACAATATCTGGTCAGTAACAGCGCGTGCAAGGAATTGACCCACCAACTGAAAGAGAAAGACAAAAGAATGAAATGTAGATAATCCCAAACACAACGCATGGCAAGTACAAGGTTCATCCTTATCACTCTACTAGATCAGAAAACAGTTATGTAAAAATGCTGGTACACATTACAAGATAACAATTACAAAATCCTTTCAGGTCAGAGGCCCTACAAAAACACTGACAGTGGCCTCTGAGGCACGTGTCTTTGTTTACAGTAGTGTGATTGGGGGAAATGAAAAAGCTGGCTTTGCTCTTCTAGCCTCCACAAAGCCAGTGCTGGTTGCTGCTCATTGTTCCTGAGTAGACAACAGCTACAGCTACATCTCATCTGACCCGTCGCTGTGGCGAGACTGGCAGGCACACGGGGAGAAAAGGAGCGTGTGAAAGTGAGACAGAGACGGGGTGAAAGAGCAGACGGAAGAAAATGGGGGCAGGGCAGAATAATAATACCCATTTAGCCCCACTGAGAACTGAAAGAGTGGGACAGAAATGACCAGTGAGACCAAATGGGGTGGTGAAAGGAGGGGTAAAGGGGGAAGGACTACCAATAACCCCTTTTTAGCGTCCTTTGCTGAGGCTGCATTTTGCGAGCGCTGACAGACAATAGCTAGGGATCTCATGTCTGTGTAGGCTGAAAAAGAAAGGGGCTCTCTCACACACACACACACACACACACTCGTACATCCAACCACAGTGCTTCCTCTGTGCTCTACCACAGGCTGCAAACACAAACTGTTATCTCAGCTGACAAGGAGCCTTTAACGTTTTCTATAATGCTAACAAAAGGACAAAATGTCCCAAAACCTAAATGAGTCAGATTGTGTAATGTGGATTTAATGTAGCTCCATTAGACTCCAGTTGTCCGTATGAACTCGCTCTCATTTCTTGTAGCAATTCTATTTTGTGATTTTAACTGTCTAAAGCTATTTTTACACATGCACTGCAGCTCTGAACAAATCAGTCAACTTGCTCCTACACAGTTCGGTCCAATTGACACAAGCCTGGAAGAAAACACCTAATGTTGACCAAGTAGTCTGGAGTTCATACAAGAAAGAGGCTCATAATTCACTAGGTGATTTTTTTTTTAGGTGATTCTAAAAATTATATGTTGTACTATAACAAACAGACACTTAATAACTTCCTGACTGATTAACACACATGTACACCCACATCTCTGGAGACTCACCTGAGGAGCTCCTGGTGTGTCCAGGACTAGGTCAGGGAGCTCTGTGAGCAATTTGTCAAAGGAGGTTTCCATGTCCCTGGTTGACAGAACAGGCCCACACAGGTCAGCCAGCAGCCTGGAGGTGAGCTCCCTGTGGCTGGCTTTGGCCTCCAGGGCCAGTGACACAGCCAGTGAGGGCACCTCGCTCCGCATGGGCCCCAAGTTAAGTTCTGCAAGCAGCTCCTTTAAACGGAACGGGGTGTTGATTTTTACTATGTCGTTGAATTCATTACACTTGAGAAAACTTTGTATATAAATCCCAGTTTCTGTTTCTGAAGCACTTACAGCTACTTCATTTGTGTCTCCGTGTTCAAAGTACTCTTGCACTATAGGGGTGACTGTCTTCTCAAAGTCGTTCTCATCCAGGGGGGGAACCACAGTCTCATACACACAGTTTTCCTGTCAAAACACAACCACATTCCAAGTCTCGCGTTTGGGGGGGGACACATCACGAAGGGACGTGTTATAATGTAACGTACTTTTTCAAACAACAGTCCTTACCTGAGCTTCATCGTAGTTGGGGTCTTTCTCATCTACCTCCTCTGGTTCGTAAACTTCCCCAGATCTGCCCCACACACCTTTTCCTCCAGCTCCGCCTGCAGACAAACATCAATGTTGATGTGATAATCAACACCAAAGGCAATATGAGGAGCAAACAAGGTCACCGGCAGTGTCATTTTCAAAAAATCTAGTGGTCCACATATATTAATTACTAGAAACATGAGTTACTATTGTACATACAGCTTTAACTCCCATTTATTAGTTTACAACTCATATCTCCTATGAAAAGAACGTTAAGTACCATGACTTATCTGAAAGCAAGGCTATGCAGAGGTGACATAATAAGAGTACCTGGCAGTGACAGTACTGAGCTTGATGCTGACACACTTGAAGTCTTTGTTGTGATTAAATCAGGTTGTCAGATTAAATCACACAAGCTGCAATTATGCAGAATATTTTGCTTACTGGCCATGTAGTGGCAAGTCTTAATTAATTTGTGGAGAAGGTTCTGATATGGGGAAGGAAGCCACAGTTGAGGAAACTGAGACGCAGTTCAAGAAAGTTGTGGGTGGATCATTTCTACACACAATAATCAAACCGGAAAATAGCACAGTCTCTATCTCACTTCCTTATCTGCAGCACAGCACAGTCACACTCAGCTTTAGCATTTGACTTCAGGAAGGTCTGGTCCAGGGATCCATATTGCATATTTGTTTATTTATTTTATTACTGCTCATGTTAAACGTATCCCCATCTCTGTGTGTTTTAATTTCAAAATGCCAAAGCACGTTTTTATAATCCTGAGACCAGACGTGCTGTGCTATAATCCATCCATGTGGGTATGTATGTGTTGTACTGTGTTAAATACCCTGCTGCCTACACAGGCTGTGTAGCATTGCAAATCGCACCCAGGTTACGTGCCCTATGATGCCACCCATTTTACATGTGTAACAGTGATATCGTCCAGGACCATGGATGCCTCTGAACATGAGTAGCCTATACCTCAGTATTGTGCCTGTGTCCTCCTGCTACAACTGAATACACACATAGCATTGAAGCTAACATGCAGCTCAGAAAACACAAGCGAACATCTGCTGGGTCTGAGGTCAGCCCCAGCAGATTGCAGACAGTTTAAGAAGCCCAATACCAAAGCTGCTTCTGAGACATGCTTTAAACCCCCCATTAGTCCCACCCAGTATGTAGCATATGACATGCAACTATATTTAGCTTAGCCCACATCCATTGTGGACAATTTTTACGCAAAATGTGCTTTCACCTGACACTCAATACATCAACAAAACTGAAATGCAAGAAAGTATTAATGCAGGAAAGTTCGTGGCTAAAATTACACAGCTCCTCTGGTGTGCCAGTTTGGTTATGTAACAAAAAAAAAAAAAGAAAAAAAGATTATGTCAGGAGTAGCTTCATATGCTCCAGTTCTACCGCCCATGGGCAGAGCATGGTGCCTGAACTGTACTGCAGTCTGTAGTACAGTTACACTATGCTCTTAAAACACTGAATAAAAACCTACAGTAAGAGACACTAGAAAATAATGCATTCTGATTCCCTAATACATTTCTGACGTGAATTGGCGGGTTAGAGGAGCTATCTTTGTCTAATTAAATAAATTAGATAGGCAATCACAGGAAGCATTATGCAACCTTTTCAGCAGAATGGCCAATGCCATTATGAGGATTTATCTGTGCCTTGGCAAACATGATAGTGTTCTTTAGCAACACAAACACTTCAAACAAATCAAGTAAAAGGCAATCAGATAGACCATAACCTTAATTAAAGTATATGTTTATCTAATATTTATCAGATACATTATATCTCCTTATTACAACGACGGACAGCTTTCCCTGTTAGCATTACTAGTACAACAAAAAAACGTCTGGTGCATTGCACAAAATGCTGCCAAGATTTTAATTAAACCTGCCATGGCAATTTCCAGAAAAGCCTGGCGAGGCAGATGGCAAGAAAACAGGAGAGTACATTTAAATGGGCACAAGCTGCTCAGGATCACCGTGCCATTTGTTTACAACCTAATTGGTTTATGACACCAAGATGGAAAGCCAACAGGTGACAACAACACAGGAACAAAGTGTTTCCCTTTGAAGAACTGCTACGTGAAACATCTGCGGCACTTTCACTCGCCTGTTGCAATGGGCACCAAAATGCTGACATTTAAAAACAGAAGGAAACTGACTCAGACCAATCATTTGCATATTTATGAATACATCAAGTGTTCTTACCTTTCTTTGGTAGCCCTCTGCCCTTCCCCAGTCGAGACTTTCTGTCCAGCAGCTTGCTCTTTGGGCTTGTGGGAGCCGCAGAGTTTCCCCTAACCACATCCCCGTTATCGCTGAGGGAGTCCCCTCTTCCAGAGTCCCTGGAGGAGTTCTTCCTCAGCCTCCGCTTGGCCTTCGCCTTCAGACGTGCCTCGTGGATGTTGTTGCTTGACGATAACAGCCAGTTACCATTGATCTCGTTGTTGATGTTTTTATTGGAGACAGCTAATCCTCCATTGTCTTCCTCTGCGGATACGAACGAGTCACTCAGGTCCTCAGCCTCTGTTGAAATATTAGTACACATGGAGATGAAGTTATGCTTGAGTTAACAGATGATGAGTGAGTTCCTTTAAGGCAAAAGGAGGAGAAATGAAAGGCAACTCAGGAAAAGCTAGTTAATATTATACTACACCTTCTAGCCAAAAGTTGGGTACAATCTTGTTGTACCCAATGTGCTGTAATGTTCTGTTTATGTGAGAAATAGTAATGGTAACTCAACTGTATGATGAACTAGTGCTGATTACCAGAACCTTGGTGGAGCTCTGGTGCAAGACTCTTAAATTACAATATGTTTCTTTTCATCAGAGTTCCCAACAAACTGGAATATATTCAATTTCTTCCTGCACACGGCCACAACATAAAGGATGAGCAGAAGAAAAAAATAAAACGGCAATGCAAGAAGACAAGCATTCAACCACTTCCGCACGAAAAAGTCCCAGTGCCCTACATCATAACACAACACAAGCAGCTGAGGAGGCATTTAAATGGCTCACACTTACCAACAGGGATCGCGTTCAGCCAGGCCACGCAGTCAGTTGCCATGTTTCACCGTATTTTCACAGTTTGCAGCAGAACCGTGCAGATATTTCAAGATACGCCTGCAATGTTGGAGAAGAAAAGTGAATTTACGTGGGCGCTAATAACAGCTAACATGCCTCGACATGCTGCAACACAACGGCTCCCCTCCCCCTTATTCATTCAGTCATACTGTTGACAAACAATGGCTAACGCTGCGTTAGCTGTCTCGGAGGTCTACAACCAACGGAGGCGGGTTACAGGCACGATACTAGAGGAATGTATTTATACATATTTACGACCGACACTCCTACATGAAACCTACAGTTAACAGTTAACCAACAGTCAGCGGAGTTTTCGGTTGTCGAAGCACAGACGTTAGAAAAATATCATATCAAACTGCTCACTCAGCGAGCTTCACGTACAATATTATTTCATCGATTAAATTGTTAAGTTCATGGTATCACGTAAAATTTCGTCTTCTCAAACGATTTAATACGTGCCAATGGAATCACTGACCGTCTGTCGTAGTCCAAGCTTCAAACTCTTGACACAAACGCCGTTGTTTTTGTTTTACCTACCCAGCAACGCAGGCACGTAGGTTGGTGTTTTCTTTGTCTGATTGGCTGGAGGCTCGTGGGGGTTTTAACCAGCGGACCAATGGGAATGCAACACGGGAATCGTTCTTCTCGTAGGTTCTGTGAGGTCTGTGCAGTTTATAAAGTGCTGCCCCCTATCGACGGTGTTACAGCGCTTCACCATTAATCACAGCGGTCTGGTTCATAGCGACAATAATATGTGTTGACTTTCCCAAGACACTAAAAAAATAAAAGTAATGCATTCTAATACGACAGTCTTGCACCAAATAACCCCTCAAGTTCAGTTTATGCAAGAAAGATGATAATTCAACTATATGATCATTTTGGAAGTTGCAGTTTGCGGCGTTGATAAACTGGATTGAATTAATCACAAAAGTGTTTCTGTTATTTAGCGTAGCCCGCTAACTAAAATGGAGTTGTCAGAAAATAGAAACATGTACAGATCTGCCTTGCACACTTTTTCCTCCAGCTCCACCTGCAGAAAAAGGTCAGTCAGTATCTTCAATGTGATATCTGGCAACATTACAATTTCTATGGCAATATGAGGAACAAACAATAGTGTTATTGTTAAAAGATCCAGTGGGCCCACTTACTGCAACCTAGTTACTAGAAATATTGATTATTTGCAATTCATAGCTCATTTGGGAAGAATCTAAGCAGCAGCCTTTCACAACCTACAAAATAAAAACACAGCTGAATTAACAGCTTTGTAGGTTATCTAAATCAAATGCAGAATACCATAACCTTAATTTAGTGCAGGGTATATTAGAATGCAGTGGTTTTTAGCAGTGCTCTTGATGGACTGCACTACAGTTCATTGAGTGTGTACTGATTATAACAATTTATTGATTGTGTCCAAAGAATTACAATTAAGAATTATAATTTGGGGCCAAAACATGCTAAGTACTATGGACAGATCACAAACTATCATTAATAAGCTGAATAAACAGATAAGACAGTAAATAAGCAGACGAACAAATAGCATGGCATAGCAAATAGGATTGTAGTGTTGGATCTGATCAATGTTAAAGCTTGGTTTGACATATCTTTTATACTGTTTTTGGTTTAATAACTCAGTTGTGTTCTCTGCCTCAACACTTGGGGGAGCTCTTATACAACAGTCCCAGTCAAATCTCACTGCATGAATTAGAGTGATGGAAGTGTTATGTTACCACTATATCACATTAAAATACTTTACTAACCTGGTATAGCACTGGCAAAAATACTGGGAAAATACAAGATACCTATGGAGACAAGCTGAGTGACGTGGACGCGGCCAAAGTGAAACATCTGCAACGTTTATTCAAGTTTTTGGCATCAAAAATCATATGAAAAGTTCCTCAAAAGAAAACAGCACTATCACTGACGTCACAAGATCAGTGTTATTCACAGTATACAAAAAACAGAGTCTGGCCTGACAATCCTTCTGTTACACATCACCGCAACATGAAACACTTCATGTTTAACTGATTCATTAAACACATGGTCCAGTTTAAGGTCTTTAATATTTAAGGCATTACACAAAGTGGCAAATATGACTGGGGTTGACTTATGAATAAAATGCAACATAAAATGAAAAATAAAATAAAATAAAAAATGTTTGCATAGTTGCATCATTATTCATGATGTACATTTTACCTCACAGACAGATACTGTATAGTGCACAACAACAGGATGAAAGAAAATTTGCCATAAAGCCTCAAAACTCCAAATATAAATAAAAATATAAATGTTATGATCTATACACCGAAATCCTGAGAATCTGAGAACAAAAATTCAGTGGCCTTGAGAACTCAATGTGAGGCAGCAAAAGGACATTTTGACAAGATCTGCTCCGCATTTAGAGAAAACCTGCAAGGTGAGAAAACAAATACTTCTATTTGTTGTTCTTTGCTTAAGTTGCAGCTCACTGAGCTTTTGAGCCGACCGTAAAACAAAAAGCACTTCTTAGCACATAACACATTCAAGTCATTTTGCAGCTGTAAATGAATCACTGTTGTGTGGATGATGTACAGAGAAAATCCAAAAGCAGACAATGCCAAGAATTGATTTAAACCCAACAAGCTGACATACTGTAAGGCCCTATTGCAAACGATAGCTTTCTCATTTCCATGCCAGTAAAACAACACATAACTTTAAGTCACACAAGCCAATAAAATAACACTGTAAGAAAAAAACAAGAGATAAATTAAAACGTAATAGCCCTTAATATACATTTCACTTCAGATACGTAAAAAATAGAAAGCATCTGTGGCGCAAGACCTGCAAACATCAGTCCACCTAAATATAAAAATCATTGCAACCGTCCACAAATTGTAGCTGCAGTGCATCACATTATCCACGCTGCTGCTGCTGATAGCTTTCTTCCGCTGTTCGCCACGTGAGAGTTGAGAGGTCGAGCTGTCACTGTGCAGCCGCGGGTTCAGCAAGTGCACCTGCCAGACTTTGCTCCGCTAGCTGAGACAGGTACTTCTGTGAAAAAAATAAAAAAGCAAACCTAAGTAAGCTGAGCAGGCAGAGACACAGAGAGCCACATCCTGACCCACAGCTACTGCGCTGCTGGGCCTTTTGGTGGCGTTATAACAGGAGGCTTCACAAGACCTGTGACGGTTTTCCTGTGGTATCCGACACCAGAACATTAGCAGATCCTTTAAGTCCCGTAAGTTGTGTTTTGGATCTGACTTGCTCCAGCACATGCTCCAACACCCTGTCACCTTTTCATGCTTTGTCCCTCCTCGGACCTCCTGCTGATAGGAAACATCTCCCAATCTTTGCAGTTGCTCCGAAGGATTTGGCTCGTCGGTGTGTAAAGGATTTGACTGCGCCGCTAAAATAATCTAATGAGTCACGTTTTCTACAAATCAGATCAGAATTAAAACTAGGAAGTTTATGAGAGTGAATTTTTAAGCTAAATCCAGACAGTGTCACGCAACAAAGTAGAATTGTAGAACTGCAATTTCTTTTTTCTTTTTCATTTTTATGAAAACAGTTTTCAGCCAAGTGTTGAAAGTATTAGTAACAACAGCTGCAGCAGTCCACATGCCTTCTGAAGTGACAATTAAAAGCTGTAAAATAAATTAGTTGTCGACATTTTATATCACCAATTCTAAGTCTTGGTATGCATAATATTTAAATTAGCCTCCAAAAAGCCACGTTGGCAAGTTGGCTTCATGCTGATTATTATAATGTACACTTGCAGTGTTCAGAAGTAACCAGCTCAAAATACGTGTCTGCAGTCTTCATACCATCTCCAGGTTTGCGCTTTGAATGTGAATAAATACTGTCATCATTTAGAAGGTTTTAGAACATAGTAGCAGCTGCTGTCACCTACAGCAACAGGTCGAATACTTTATGATGAGACGGAAAAAAATCTGTTTATTAATTGTCTGCATATAATATCAACAATTACCAGCCACACTATGAAAAATTTTAGGAGCAGCCCTAGTACATAAGCACACAAGTAATATGGATCTATGGCCAAGATCAAATGTTAAACACCAGAACAAACATACACGCTGAGCTTTGACAGACAGCGCAACTGTTTAAATCCGTTTTTTTCTCCCTCCTGGAATGTAATCCATCAAATGTGAGGGAATCACGCTCCTCTGGTGTGCTTCAGCTGTGCAGCTGGGGACGAAAGAAATGCAAGATGGCTTGGTGCTGACTGGCCAATGATCGGAAACCTAATACTGTACATGTGCAAGCGTACATGCAATGTATATATGGTGTGTGCGCTGGGATGTGACGGTGTATGGTATATATCTGAGTATTTGATTGGCTTGTGTTTACTGATCTGATGGCGTCTGAACATTTTAATGTTCAAGTGGTCCGCTGTTTTTTGTTTTTGTTATTTCACGTAATTATTTCAATTAAATAAATAAAAAAATCAGCAGAGCTGCAAAACGTACCCTGAGAATCTGCGATTAAGAATTTGTTCCTTAAATAATGTAAAAGTTTATGATCAACATCAATTGATTTTGACCAATTAGGTGACTGCTTACCCAATACTTTTAAACTTTTTATTTAGCACAATCAAAGTGTTTTTCAATGATATTCTTTGTGCACAGGTCGCACAGTTTAAACGGTACACACACTCTGCAGAGGACCACACCAAACACACATAAAGATGTATTCCACAAACCTCCAAGCATGGGAAGAACAGAAAGTTGATATTATATGCATGTGCTGTATATTCTTACATATGAAACAAAGAGATTAGTCACCCGGCTCAACAACAGGTGGTGTAATCACAAGGTTTCTGCTACCAGACCACACGGCCTGTGGACCACACACTGACAGTAACCTCGGAAGAAGCGTACAGGCACAAAGACGGACACTGTGTGATTCACGGGGGAAAGCCTGAATAAATGGAGAAAGGTATATTTCCCTGTTGTGTTCATCACCTGAAGGAGGAGTGTGTGACGGTGTGGGGCGTACCTGTAGGTTCCTGTAGTGAACGGTGCTGCGGCAGTGGGTGGCCTTCGCCGTCTCCTCGCTGGTGTAGAACAGGCCGCAGAGTTTGCAGTAGAAGCCCGTCCTCGGCACCACGAACTCCACTCCTGTAAGACGGTGAGCACAAAACATTCAGTCGCTGGAATACACGCGTGACAAAGGACACATCTCACAAAAGACATGCATCTGAAATTGCAGACTAAATTCTTCCAGCGCTGTACACGTATTGAAATAAGTGTGAAGGAGAAACAGAAATCGTGCCTGGACTGTCCTTCACCCCTCATTGCAGCACCTTCCTCTACGCTTGAGACACAAAATGGGGTCAGTGTGTTTGACTACACATGAGTTTAATGATTATTAGAAAGCTTCAAACCAGAAAAAGTTGTAAGTTTGTAACATTCAGTGAAGCTCAGCAAATTATAAACCGACTACTCTCCAGAGACTCTTGAGCCTGTGGGACTGTGTGGCTACAGGTTGGGCTCAGATTACGCCATTTTTATCTCTGGCGCCCAGGCCAGCCACTACTAGGGGGGTATATCATTTATTTATTTATGTTTCTTAAAGCGGCTGAGTGTATTTTTGTTGATCTCCCTATGGACTTGCTCAAAGCTAAAGCACCGTTACATCACACATGAAGCTACTAGTAATTATCAGACTGACTACAATTACTTTTTTTCTCTTTCCTCCACAATAAGCACTATTCTTTATTCTGCTAACTTCAGTGTAAATGCGCGAGAGTTTGTCTCATGATCCTAATATTTTTAATCTTCTCTTTGAGCTGTATGTGTGTACTATGTGCATTGTCAGAATGTAACTAAACTAAACTAACTAAAACTAACTAAAACATTAAGCTAATTACCTTTAAAAATACCACACTTTAGTACAGTGAAGTATTCACCCTCCTGTGTGTTAAATGGCATCGTGGTCTATATAATTAGGCTTTTTTGACAAGAATGTTTAAAAAAACAAAATATCTTTCACTGTCAAGTGAAAGAAAATTGATATCTCAAAGTTATGTCTATTAAGTAAAAATATATAGTGCAACAGAAAGGGATTGCACATATATTCATCCTGGTCAAATCAGTATTTGGTAGATGCATAGTTGGCCATAATCACTACAGTCTAAGGTCGGTTACAGACATTCTCTAACTTCTGGTACTTTATACCAGCATATCTTTAAGCTGGAGGCAGAGACTGAACTCTTTGTTTCACTGCATTTATTTGATTACTTAGACAAGTCATCAAGAGGGTCTCCACTCTGGACAGGTCGCCAGTCTATGCCAGGGCGAAGACAAACAACCATTCACACTCATGTCAACACCTGCAGCAAATTGAGAATCAACAATAAATCTAACGAGCATGTCTTTGGACTGTGGAGAGAAGCCAGAGTATCAGGGGAAAACGTCTGCAGGCACAGGGACAATGTGGAAACGCCACACAGTGTGTTCTTGCTGTGAGGCGCCAGCGCTAACCACAACCATGCCACCCAGTTATATTATTAGTATATATAAAAAACTACTAATATAAAATGACATGTTCATAGACATGCTACCCCACAGTAAAACACACCCCATTACCTAGCAGCAGCGTTAACACATTAATGCACCGGCCCAGTAATAGTAAAGTGTTATTCAGAAACGGGCACACATTCTTTGATATTTTTTACTTTACTTTTATTTTATATTTTCTTTTATTACTGTTTTTTTCTGAGTACATCGTCTCACATATGTATATATCTAATATATATCTAATATGTATCACACACTCAAAGCAGGACGTACGATGCTTAGAGAAAAAAATAAATCTTAAACACTTTATTTAAGTTTCTACAGTGTTGAATGGATTAAAGCAGAGTCTTCAATGTTTTTCAGGCCATGGACCCCAAACTGATGGAGGGATTAAGTAGTGACCCCCCATCTACTATAAGTGATCTATATTAAACTCAGCCTAGTGCTATTTATAAATATACATTTTTATTATCATTTTGCATTCAATATTAACCTTTTCCTTATTCCTTTACTAAAATAATCTGGATCCATGTTAATGTGTATTTAAAGACATTTAAATTAAAAAATATATATATATATATAAAATATATATATATATATGAAACCAAAGATCCCCCCACCCCCACCCACCCACCCTACAGTACCACCTCGGACCCTCTGGGGGCTGTGGACCCCCTGTAGAAGACATTTATTATTTCAACCAACGACTCATCGAGTTGTTTCAGTCATTCTGTCAATTTACAGATGCACATTTGCCACAGATACACACCTACACACACACACTCAGGGCTTCATATGCTTTTCCTACATCTTGTCGCTCTGTTGTTGTGACGCAGCACCAGAACTTACATAAGCCTCCATACATCAGGCGCGGCTGACACCGGCCATTTGCCTGACCGTGTCATTCCAACCCTAATGATAATATAAGCACCGCTCTCTCAGGGGTGCACTTCACAACCTACAAACGGAAATAGGCCAACAAGTGGAGGAGCAATACCAGTCAATTAGAGCGCTAATTCAACCGGTCGGTGGTGCATTTATTTATTAACGTTGGAAAGGATAATGCATTATCTTTAGAACTGAGGCCGAAGGCTGACGGCTCCATCAAGCTGCCTGTGACAAAGATTAAATATAGCTGTGAGTGGTGATAAGCAGGTCCCAAGCACATTGTTTTGACATATATGGATTAAAGAACTTCCACTGCAGACAGCCCAGGACAAACACTGAAGATCCTGAGCTGGATCGGTTTAATACCAGGACCACAGGGCCATCAGAGTAATACAGAGGTTTTGACAGCACTAACTTCAGTGCTGCACTTCATAATCCATCCATCCATTATCTATTACACGCTTGTTCTGTAGAGGGTTAGGGGCCACGGGGGCGACAGCATATCCTTCCTGTCTTAGATGAGCGTCAGGGTACAGTCTAGACAGGTGGCCAGTCTGTCACAGAGCTAACACACAAGACAAACAAACAACCGATCCGTCCCATGCAGACCAAAGGCTAATTTAAAATCACTAATTAACCAATTAACACGCAAACCCATGCATGTACCGGGAGAGCATGCAAAGTGAGAAAGGCTGGAGCCATCTGTGATGATCAAAACCCAGAACTGTTTAGATTTTAGTAGCTTTTTCTTGTATCTTCATTAATAGGTGTCAGGATTTCAGGAGAAATATTGGACTATTTTAAAATGAGCTTCTCACTGGATTTAAATCACAACGCAACTCAGACTAAAAGCACAGTAAAGTGAAAAGTTCCAGTTCCAGTGAAAAGACCAAATCAACTTTGAAGTCTGTGAAAACTCAAGTCTGACCTAGCTTTCATTAATGACCAGAAAATATATTTTGTGCAAGCTGCTGCTGGCAAAATTAGATCCATACCATGTGTGATTTTTTAAAAAGTTGAGCTTACCCAAAGGGATGCTGTGTTCACTGACAGCTTTGTCTTGTTCAGGAGATGGAGAGGGGGCCTCGATCTCTATTGAAGGCAAATTAATTATGAGAAAGGCAGGATGAACAAAACCTACTTAGGAGATTTTTTTTAACTTATTGTATTGTCTTAAATAATAATAGAAAAGTTGCAACAATATGTGTCAAATTGTAAGCTCTTGTAACAACAACTCTATCAACATTTTTATTAATTTTACGGGTTAAGTGGACCTGAACTGAACTTTATTTAGATTATATTCATGCACATCAGCAAAAACTAATAATTTAAACAGCAAAAATTAAAAATACCTTTTTTAAGAACACCATCCTTGTGTTGCACTCCACTCATGATGGTTTCCGTGACCTGTCCTACTTCCTGGGTTTTACTCTCTTCTGACGCACAAATGTGATTTTCCATTAGTTCTTCTGGGGGACCGTCGGCGGTTCCTTTGTTCTCCTCTGAGCACGTCTCCTCCAGTGCAGCCTTGAACTCCTCAGTCGGGAAGTCACAAAGGTTAGCCACTGGTGGCTGAGAAGCCACTGGATCCGTCCTCTGGTCTTCACAGCCGGGTGCAGTTAAATCATCGTCTTCCTTTTCAATCACAGCTGTTGCTGTCTGCTCTACAACTCCCCCACAAGGAGTTTCCTGCTTGGATTTCTCGTTGGGTGTCTCCGGCACCTCCACGGAAGAGGTAGACGTAGACACATGCTCTTCGACCGATTCTTCCACTTCAGACTCTTTGGGGCAGGATGCAAACTCTTCTAGCTCGGAGAGGTCGGGCTCGATAATGGAATCATCCTCTCCTCCCACTTCATCCACAGTGACCAGCTCCTCCATGTTCTTGGGGTACCAACACTCTTCGTCAGTGTCACCACCACTTTCCCACTCTTTCTCCTGAGGAATGGATGAAAAAAGGAGTTGATAATACGACTACTCTAACAGTTAATCTGTGGAGATGAAGTGATTTGAATGCGTCATTAGAGTCTGTTTACTCACCGTGCCTCTTTCTTTGTTACATTCAGTACTGTCTTTAGGCTTATTGCTCTGCTGAGGTGAAACAGATTTTTCTTTTGACTGGCGCTTCTGAAAAAAAAAGAGAAGACAAGAACGGTTACTAGAGGGATGCGTCAGTTGTTAGCAACAGCAATGTTCACTTACAAAAGTTACTTACATTATTTTCAGGGGCGTTTTCTCTCTCATGTTTGTCTGCGGCTGTGTGCCTCCTGATATTTTTTTTGCTCCTGCCTCTGCCTGGTGACCCCTGCCTCTTGTCCTCTGGCGTCCTGCGAAGCGGATCCTCTGTCGTCTGAAACTCAGAATGCCTCGCTCTGACGTGGTAGTCGCCACCGTCTCTCCTCTTTGGCTTTGGGTCGTGCCGCTGGTACAGAGGCCTGGGCGGCTTGTCTGACTTGTACACCTTCTCCATGTAGAAATCGTCCTCCATGTTTCTGTAAGAGTTAAAGGACGAGCCTTGAGGGCTGCCTCTAGGGTGCCAGTCTCTGTTGCCCCTCATCCCTTCACCTCCTCCTCCTCCTCCACCTCCTCCTTCCCGCTCATCTGCAGACCTCAAACTGAGATGGTCTAAGGGCTTCTGGTAGCTCTTCCGACGGTCCACCGTTCGGCCATTGGGCCGACTGTCGTCCACGGCGCCCCCGTTCCTCCACGGGTCGTCCCTGTCCCTTTCGTCTTCACCCCTTCTTAAGTGGGATGACCAATCCCGGGAACTCCGGTGGGGGCCCAGGCCATTGCTCCCTCTTTCTGGACCCCTGCATGACGCCCCTTGGGGGCTGTGGGCTGAGCTGCACGATGTGAAACTGGGGCTGTGGGAATGAGGACTCAGAGAGCGGCTGATAGGGCTGCGGGAGCGCGCTCTCTCTGGCACGTAGCTGGAAGATGATGTAGTGGATAACATTGACAAATGTTTGAAAGCTGCACTCTGTGTTATCACATGAACCACATTCATTCAACTCAACATCTGAGTTTGTCATATCAAAGACTTTAGAAGCGTTTTCTTACTGTTCAAGTTCTTGCATCTCATCCCTTTCCCGCTGTGATGCAATATCCTGGATGATGGATTTAACATCTTTACCAGGTTTCTACAAAACAACGATTAAATAAAAACATTGAAATATAGCAACTGCTCAACACACACTGAAACCTGTTCACTTTGTCCGTCAGTTTTACCTTGAGCTGCAGCTCCTTGTACCTCTTAGATATTCGTATGAGGAGTTTCTGATTGTTAATCATAGCTGGAGTAAGCTGGTAGTACTGAACCATGGCCTGAGCCGCCTCGATATACGCCATCTCCAGAAAGGCCTGACGGGGGAGAGAAAAAACCAAAACAGTCGCTGTAAGTAATAATCTCCCAACTGATCCTTCCATTCAGAGCTGATCTGCTCAGACATATTTCACATTTCACACATCAGTGGAGTGCACACAAGAGAATCTTACAAAATCATCGTCAAAAGGGATCATGTTTTATCACATTTCACCGTAATAAATCACCAGAACAGTCGCTTTAGTCCCCGCAACCAGTACATAGATTTTAGTATGAATGCATTAAATTTGATAGGGGTGATATCCATGTAGCAATTCAGTCCAATGAAACCTTGGAACTTAATTGAGTTGTCAAGTACTGGTAGTTAAACGGCCAGTAAGTTACGACAAAGTCCATGATATCACGTAACAGCTGCGACGGAAAAGAAGATGCAGATCATCAAAGGCCGTTTGATGACTATGAAACACTTGTTACAAGCAAACACAATCTTAGACTCATCACGTTCTATGGAAACGATCCAGACAAAGATCTAAGACGTAGGATGATTTATGTACTGGTGGTAAGTAGTATTACTCAACTGTGTGTCTGACGGTATAATCAGTTGTAGTATAGTAAAATGTGAATAAATACTAAAAGAAATGGCTAATTAAAAGGTAGTTGTTATTAAGGTTGCAATTATTAATGCTTAATACAATAATAAATAATCTATGCCTTTTGTATTGATGTAGTACCAAAGTGAAGTTGAAAATATCACTCTTAACTGGCGAATAATCCCATAATTGTACCTGATGGGTAGACCTCATGAGGATGTAGTTGGTGACCTTGCCAAACGGCAGTCCCAGGTTGATGACATCATTCTCCGTGCAGCTGCCTTCTGGGAGGTTGCAGATGTGAACGACTCGGCTTGCCGTGACCTTCCTCGGTGGAAATGGCTGCAAAGAAAAGACGGTCTTTGAGAAAACATATCGTTTTAAACACAAATAAGTGACAAAAATCATCTGAAAATAACTGAACCGAGTCAACACCTTTCTATATCAGTATATCAGTATTTAGACATTTAAACTACCACTAAATAAAAACCCAAACGACTTCACCCTGTTTACGATGCTATTAACGCCATGACCAGCATACGGAGGGCGGTGCAGTTGTTAAATTCAGTGTGACTCAGAGCAGGACTTCAGAGATGCTACGACCAGTCACTGAACTCCTGAACTCAGCTGTTGGTCAGGGATGCAGGAATGGGAGGCGGACAAGCTAAGCTAAACACTCCAGCTACAATACTGCTGTTCCTACGAACAGGCCTGTCTGGATTCTGATGATCTAGTTAAGTAAATATGGAGATATTTGCCTCAATCTTTTGATCCATGCTCCATGCTTGCAGTAGGAGCTGTGAGGCCAGGCTTCACTCCCAACCAGACTCATTTTCTATGATCCTCTCATCTGACACCATCCAAAAGTGATGTTTTAACAGGCTGTGCAGCATATCCAAGCCAAACACATTCTAGTCTGTCTAACAGCACAGCAACACTATCACACAGAGCGTCGTGCCATTTTCCCTCCTTGCTACAGCCCACCTCGCTGCAACTATTAATAGTTCCTTGGCAGTAGCGCGGCAGTGATAATGAAAGTTTTCTTGTTTGGATTTACAGACTCGTCAGCTGACTGGCCGCAGACATTTCACACATTTGACACAAATCCCTGTAAGCAGCCAAGGGTAGCGACCTGCAGTGTTTGACATCCTTTGCTTGGTCTCTTCTGGAAGGAGGGCAGGGGCATGAACAGTGAACTATCACGTTTTTTCTTTGTGGAAACATATTAGACTGTACACCGGAGAAACTGGACAGGTGATTTTTATTGTAGTTTACTTACATTGGCTTTAATGTAAAGGCAGATAAAAGGTTTTATGTTTTAATTTAATATTATACTCAAATCTCAGTCAGTTAAAAGCTGACTTTAGAGAATAGCCATGTTAACAGCTAACAGAGATAAGCTAAAAGACAAGCGGCACCATGGCAGAGGTGTAACTAAAAAGCACATGCAAAAGACGAGTTTTCTTCCTGGTGTTTTATCAACCTCATATTGCACGTTTATAAATGCCACGGCTATATCCATGCCCATGCCCTCATGTTCTTCCCACATTGCCGCAGAAAGCAGTTGTAAATTCAGCTTGTTATGTCACGGAGTCTTATTTCTGCAGCCATTGTGCTGCAACTGCAGTTTTTTCCAGAGCCCCTCCTCCTCTGGCTGACAGACATGACGGACAGTTCCATGTGTGGGACAGACGGGGTCCTGATTCCAGCCGCGGTCTCAGGTTTTACAGGGAATTTGTCCAGGGAAAGCCGAACAATAACACGGACTTCACTGAGGTGTAAAATGTTTGAGGAGGAGGAGGAAGAGGACGAGGAGGAGGAGGCAGCTTTTACAGTTTCAAAGTCACACAAGATAATCTGAAGCAGTGTTCACAAATAACTTTACTTTACAAAACCCTGAGACAGACGAGTAATTCAATAAACCCAAGACTGATACTTTTGTTTAATAGGACACATTGTGCCACCGCTCTGATAATCTGTCACGTCTATCTCTGTTCCTAAGGCTGCACCGTTCATTTTACCAAAAGATGATGTGTTCTCTGTGCCAACAAGATGGCATTAACAACCTCAGATGTAAGAGTGATAATTCTGTGAACATCTCCGTGCCGGTGCCACTGCCACCACCGGAGTACATGAAGGTCAGTGCAGGCTGGGCTCGATAAACAGATCCAGGAATAGGCTGTTTATGTCTCTGGAATATTAGAGAGAACAAGAGTCTTGCGTGGCCTGTGTCTAGCCCCACGGCGTTGATATCGCCGTCAAGGTTGGCTCAGACTTTGAACAGTAGCTGTTTCTGTTCACCGTAAACAAGAAGCGAGGAGTTAAGCCGGGTTCTTAGGAGGAGGCACGCGTGGAAACATGGTTTTGCAGTTATACTGAGGCTGGTTTTCCTGGTCAGCTCCAAATGATTGTCAGGAAATAAACTGCACATTTGATCAATTTAACTACACAAGGAGCTGCCCTTGTGTAGTTAAATTGATCAAGATGTCAAATAAGATTTCCCTGTAAAGGTTATATTGCATTTGTATTTTTTTTTCCAAACATTGTTCTGCTTTTAGCCCAGTCAAAACACTTTTAATCAACTCTGACAGAGCTAATAACCGCCTGTGACTGTGTGTTCCGCCAAATAATCTGTCTAAAAGCGTTACACTGTCACCACTTATGACCTTGCGAACTGGGGCCAAAAGTTGTAAACCATTCCACACTGTGTTTTCCCTTTTTCCTCTGACAGCACGCTGACTGACGTCCGCTGGAGCCTCTCCTCGCGACATGTCTGTTTATTTATACAAAGCAGGAACCGTGTTGGAGGATCCAAGGAGATGGTCAGTTTGGTTTGACAGTTCCTCCACACGTTCCTGCACAGAGCGCTCGCACGCCAACGATCCAGATCACTTTACCAGTCTCTCACCAGGCTGAAACTTTACACCGCTGCCCGTGGGTGTGACCCAGGGGTCTTTAGGTCTGTGCTCCCAGCAGCAGTTAGCTGTAATCCCGTGTTTATCTCTGTTCAAGTTCTGTCAATAGAAGCTACTGTGCTACTTCAAGCCGAACGCTGCAAACCAGCGGTGTCTGTGCACGCTTTTATGTGTGCGCTCGCACATACTGTGTGTGTCAGCATCTGTGAGTCATAAAATCAACTGACAGTTCTGTAAAACTGGATTCATAAAGACTTTTTCTTTAGTTATATTTCTGTCTTTGCACAAATCTTACGTTGCATGTTGCATTAAATTAAGTTTCCTGTGCAAATTAAGTTAAAAAAAAAACACTTTAGAGATTACCTTGCATGTAGTTGACAGTGTGTTCATCTCATGCATCTCAGGGTTTCAAAGACAGTAAACCCACACATGTTACGCTCGGACAGGTGTGAGTTTATAGCAACTAACATTAGCGCAGCCTGTAAATATTTCCACAGTGATACAATAAAATCCTTTGTCAATAACGGACTACTGAAGCATGTGGCGTATCACGTCGCTAAGTTCAGGCTCCTGATAGACAGACTCTCCTGGCAATGAAGGAACGAAACAAATGGCAGTTAAAAAAGCAGAGACGGGTTTACAGTTTAAAAGGGATGTAGTTCAAACAACATGACATCAGAATCTGGATCAGCATCTATCACTCACACACTCGTGTATTCTTGGAACTCTTGTCTATTTATGGCGTGGGCACAAATTCTCTGGTGCGTTTTTAAAGTTTCACAACGTGTTTTTCTTTTTCATTTATCCACATAAATCATATACTTATATAGAGGTACACTGCTCCATCTGAGGGGGGTTGATGATTTAAACAGACACAGATGATGAGTGAACCAAAAAAAACAAAAAACAAAGAAAAAACACATAACTTAACAGAAAGCACTCGATATTTTGTGGATACTTTTTTTATTGGTGTTTTATTAATATGCTATAAACTTGTATTTTTAATTTTTAAGACATCCAAGATAAAAAAAAAAGAAGAAATGCAGGGAAATTTAATATAGCAGTTCAACATTGAAAACGACGCATATGGCGTTTGAATAAAATGATGGGAGCAGCTTTACTGAAGAGCTAGTAAATGCCTGCATATGTACAGTATGTGCCAGTATAGAGGTATGTGTCCCTACGTTGTGTGCGTGTTGATGACTGCTGAAAGCCGCCCGCTGTTCACCAGCGTGGTCTTTCCACAGGTTTGCGGGGGCTAATTTGGGCGCCTTTCACCTCACTCATCATGTGCACTGTGCTTTTCAAGAGACCTGCCTCCATGATGGACGCCCGTCAACAGCTGCTGTTTTTCAGCCCCAACCAAAAGCCAACACTTTGAGACGGGCAAACGGACGGCAAAGTAGGGCATAGAGCTGCGATTGTTTTACGAATACTTATTTGTTTAAGCGGCTAAGATTAACATTTATCTTTTTATTTGTTCCCCCCACTATGATCCAGCTGTTAAATATCAGTGTCATTACATTAAGAGACCGAGCAATAAAACAGAAAATCCCAGTAAAATTATGTAGTGTGAACATTATTAAATTATTCCACAATTTGTCTCTAATGAGATTTTATCAAGACAGATGAGCACATGTGTGTACTGTATTTTTAAGCAAACAGTTGCTATAGTTAAAATCAATAAATTAATAAATTAATTTATTGATTTTATTTGAACATTTCAAACATGTATAAAAATATGTAACCACCAAAAAGAAGCTGTCTCTGCTGTGGAGGGAAAACAATTAAAAACATCTGAGTTAATGTCTGATCCAATCACACTTTTACATTTTAAATAACTTACATTCAGTGTTGGGTAAGAGATAAACATTAAGTGGTTAAATGTGAATGTCGCAAAAAATCTATATTTAATTTTACGCATTGTTTAATGAAAGTTTATCTGATTTATCAAGTTCAGAAGAAAAGAGTTGTCAAGTTGCCCAGACAAAGCCCGCTGTTGAGCACTCGCACCTGTCAACAAGAGGATCTGGGTCTGTCCACGAGGCAGAAGACTTTCAGGGTCTGTTCATATCAAATATTAATCGCTAATTATTTTCCTTCGTTTTAATAAAATAGGACAAAGTTAGGGTTTTAGGACGTTCGCTGTTCCCACAACTTTAACAATCCAGAGGAAGAACACAACAACCAGAGAGCATTTGTCTGACCTTTGACTCTGACTGGTGTGAGGCAAATCCTGCGTCTGGCATGGGATAAGTCTTCATGGCTGTAGCTGGCATGTATGACGTATTGCCTCCTGAGGACACATCTGGGGAAACAATTTGAAATGTGGATTTAAAGTTGCCTTGAAACAGTCTCTAAATTGCTTACTTAGTGGCTCAAAATAAATAAACATGTCTAATTATTATTTTCTCTTTTTTTAAAAAAAAAATCCATATATTTTTTTATTGATGGGTTGATAGCAGTTAGATGAAAATTGTTAAAAAATGTCTTATCAGAACTAACATCTTGAAAACTTGTACACATTGTCAGTAATAGTCTGTGGTTGGTTCCCGGCCTAAAAGCCTGGCCAAGGTTTCTCCACCCATGAAATCCTAGTCGGGGTATCTCCTTCTGGACTCGCTCTGTCGGACCAATCAAATGGTTTATGTGGTGATAGACAGAAAAGTAACACAGACGTAGGCCTGCATGTCATCTGAGCACTGCTGAGTTGATTTTGTTTACGACAAAATGGCTGCCGTCACAGAAGCGACATGCTTAGATGTTTTAAAAAAACACTAATTGTAAAGGAGGAACTGTTAGTTAACTCCAGAGGAGAAGGATGCATGATGTGTGGCTCTGATTGGTTGGAGGACTACCCACTGGGTGCAAAGAGTGGAGTGTTACCAGCTGGCTAGACTCTTTCAGCAAATTACAGGCTACCTCCATGATACTGAATCAACCACTGACTTATAGTTTGTTCAAGCCCTGACGACCAGATTGTCCTCAGACGTTTTTGTAAAATGGAGCCTAGTGTTTGCTGGGTCACTTCCAACTACTGTGTAGTGGGCTCCGCAAAACAATAGCTACTTTTGGAAGCTTTTGTTCACCAGCCTTTCTAAACATGGAACACCTCCATGATAGCCTAAGAGTCAATGAAAGGAGGCCAAAAGCAAGATCTCTGTCCTCAAAGCCTCATCCCATAGTAAATTGTGAACATTGAGGGTCAGCGTAGGTAGAAATGCTCTTTTATACGCATCAGGTCAACCTGCAGATGGTCTGTCCTGAACTAATCGTAAACAGTTAGGTGGACAGTTTCTATTGCGAATCACAAAAAGCTACCCAGCGAGTAAAAACTATGTTGTGGATTAGTGCTGCCCAGACACAGCACATCCATGTATCAAAATAAACAGTGTCAAACTCGAAAAGCGCGTTGACTTGTGCTCTCACGTAACGCTAAAAACAGCCCGTTTTTCATGTTTCTGCAAGCCCTCTGGCGTATCAGTCATCGTACCTTGATTTGCAGCAGCACAGACGATGGGGTTCGCTCCTCCGGGGTTCAGACCTCCATCAGAAGGCCCGCCGGCAGCATAATGAACAGCTCCAGCTGAAACCACCGCTGAGCTGCAACAATCACAGAAGGCTGATTTTAGCTTCCTCTCCCCTGCCTTGCTCGCTCATATCTTATGACAGAGCTCATATTCATAGAAAGATTAAGACAGCTGTATGTGGAGCGAGGAAAAGGAAAATGAAAAGCTTCCAGAGAGGTTGGATCAGAACTGATTTACAGAGCGTTCATAAAAAATTAAAATATGAGGGGAAGTTACCAAGTGGTGGTCAAGGATAGCAAAATAACATAGCGGTTTTACGTACAATGTTTTGTAAATCTATAAAATACAGAATAATTTAGTACTTTGTGATGCTTTGTGAACATCTTACGGTGTCATTTAGAAGTGGAACAATGACAGGGTTCATTTTTCAAGTCTATTTAAAAAAAAAAAAAAAACTCTGTCCAATTAATCATTTTTTTGTGAGTATGTTCCAAATAACTCACCTTTCATTTGTGTACAAAGTTCGATTCTGCAAGTGTAGTTTCCCCTTTACATGCTGGTCCCAGTCCTAAAAAGCACATAGACAGAAAGACAGTCCAAACATAGACTCAAACAGCCTGGTCACGCTGGCAACACCCCCTGTAAGCTGCTGGCTGGGGGCAATTAAAGAGACAACATTTTGGATGACTTTGTTGGGCTGAAATACATGTCCCAGATCAAGATTATTCAATATTTTTTGGAACTCCTGTTTTATTTGAATCCAAATAAATCATTTATTCATGTTTGATGTAATGAAACATAATAATAAACTCGTTGTTTATTTAAATGGTGGGCATTTGGTGACATTCAGCTCACTCACCTTGAGGTTGTAGACCTTCTTGTCACAGATGCTACACTGGTGGGGCAGCTGAGTGGGGGTGACAGCATGGTAATCGTTGAACTGATAGGGCTGAAGTGTCCTGGTTCCTGAGGAATAGGTTTCCTCACTTCCATGCAGGGGCTGGTAGCCTCCAAACCCCTGTGTGCCACTTGAACCAAAAGAAATCCCACCAGTGCAGTTTAGCTTGGGGTCAGGGGTCGGCTCCTCTGGGTTGTACAGTTCCGTTCTGGAGCGCATGGGCTGCCCAGCTGCTGTCCACACCGTCTGAGGACTGGAAACCATGTCCATCTTCCCACTGTGAGTTAAATTAGCGTGGCCTTTCCATTGCTCCTTATGTCCAGAGGTGTTATAAACGTTCATCTTCTGATCACTGAAGCCAGCTTGCTGACCCTGCACATCCTGCCCATAGAAATCCCTCTGAAAACCAACGTTGGTCATGTTTTTGGCCTGAGTGTTAATCATTGTGTATTGTCCATCACCAGCTGATGCTGCAGATGTCCCTCCAGCGAGGTTGTACTGAAGACGCCTGTCGGTATCAGAGGGGTAAGCTGTCCCTAACTTTTTACCGTACTCCCCACCCTGTTGACCATTTGTGCCCCCTCCACCCGGATGGTTCAGTCGCACGTTGTCTGGGTTTTGGTTGAATCCTCCACCCACCAAGGCCCCCATGGCTGAATTTGAAGAGGGGAAACCTAGCACCCCCCCGGGGAAGACACCCTGTTGGTTCCCAACCATAGCCGAAGTCCGTAGCTGATTAAACAGGGGCTGGGACATGGTGACATTGGAAAGGACCTGGTTGAGGACACTGGCAGCGGTGGCTGTATTGCCTCCCTGTGCCAGTTTCAGGCGATGGAGGGTGAGCTGGGCCTGGAGCTGTGCGAGCTGGAGGCTGGCTGGTGTCAACAGGAGCTGCTGGTTCTGCTGCTGCGGCCCCGTCTGCACATTGGCTGGCAGCTGGATTCCCAACTGGAGGCCCTTCTTGTCGGCACTGTCCAAAGGTGCCGCAGGGATGCTGCAGGATGAAGCGTCATTTAAGTCAGGAATGTCAAAGGACACATCTATTCACCAGCTACATAAACGCAGCCAACACAAACACAAGGGGACTTGTAAGAACCTATACAAACCAATGCGGCATAAGTGATGCCCACAAAACAGCAATGTGTATTTATTTTTGAACGTATTAGACATTTTAAACACAGACTAGAAACAGTTAATACTGCGTACAATACATCTAAAATCTTTAAGAACTTGGGCATTATAGTAAATGGTACACTGACTTCAAATGACATTCTTGTATCAGCTGATAGCTTCCCATTGCAGCTGTGCTACATGTAACATATGCAAGCAGCAGAGCTTACTGCTGCATACTAAGAGACTAAAGATGGGAAGCTTGGTTCTTCTACTCGTCTGTCTCCTGATCTCACAGATATGGCAGGTGCAGTAGATGCGATCATTGTCTTGTTCATATTACAAACAACATGTTTCCAAAATGGCAGTGGTGGGCTGACAGAGCCAGTAAAGCCTTCTCTGATGGCCTGGACTTTATTAAAATCATTGAGTTACATTTTAATTTAATTTCCACTAATGTTATCAAGAGATTCCCAATAGTCTATTCGTTTCATTTTATGGCTTGTCTGTCTCTCAGCTACGGTTTCTCAAAGTGTAGCTTTGCATTAGAGCTTTTATCCAATCATATTTCTAAAATTCCAATTTCATATTTCTAAAAAATATTTTAGCATTGGGATTGTATTGTGTCACTGATACATGTATCAGTGAATGAGGTCACATTGTGATGGTGGGATATAAACAGCAACACTGAACAATGAACTTGATCAGATAACAAGGAGAATTCAAGTAAGTCACGCGTCACTCTCCTGTATCTTTACTTGACAGTGAACATTTTTTGAGGAGACACGGACGTGGAAGGTAACAGTGGTTAGAGTACGAAGAAGAATACCAATCTAGGCCATCTCTGTCCTGGATGAAGAATACGTGTGCTTTGTCACACTGTTGCTATTGTCCAGAGGGTCACAAAGAACGATGAGCATAGATTGATGTTCTTAAACAAGTCCGAAAGTAACAATGTCATGGAACTGAATAGACCAACAGTTCTGAAACTGGGGTCCCCGGACCCCTGGCGGCCCCCGAGCTATAGCTCTTCAAGTGATGCTAAGCCCAAACTGAGAAAGTATGACAACAGTAATCTTGAGTTTGGATTTACTGACAGCAGCGAGGGAAAACAAAAATGTGTTGTGTGCCTCCAGGTGCTGGCAAATGAAGCCCTGAAGGCAGCCAAGCCAAAATGAGATCTCATTATAAAGCACCCAGAGTGTAAGGACAAAACTAAAGGTTTTTATTCCTCACGAAAGGGTGAGAAATAAAAGGTTTTCTACCAATAATGTGAACAATGGGCAATAAATTGGAGTATGAGGGGGTCCTCAAACGTTTTCTCTCTTTGAGAACCCCTGGAATAGACGATGCAGGTCACTGAATCCCCTGAAGTCTAGACACAGGTGGTGATGGAGAAAAAGAAGAATACATCTGTAACTCAACAACTGCAACTGTTCTCATAGGGTCTCATTAAGCTTATTAAGCTCTGCTTACAGAAACTGTGGGCCTGTGTGGTCTGAAAAGCAATGAGTTAGAGCAAGGATCATATTCATGCAGCTGGAGCTCAGTAAAGAATACTGCATTCCTGACATACCCTCTGGGTCATAGTCAGTGCACTAAGCTTGTTCATTTGATTCATTAAGTGTCCCTCTCATGTCAAACAATGATATAATGAAAGAGGTTTCATATATTCTCCTCCTTGCTCTCTGTTCGGGCCCAGACCTCCAGCCCTGAGGTCACCTCCTCAACTAACTGGGTATTAGGGGCCCTACACTGGACAGTAGTGTGGCTTCAAAGACTGCAATCACCTGTCTGCAAATGTAAATCCGTGGTTTCAACTGATACAGATGAAATTATACCTCTTCACACAACTAAATTTTCCTGAAACCAATCAGAGCCAACAAATCCAACTCCACAAATATAACTGTACGACCATGTTGTTGTTACTTCTCTATCCACTACCGCAAAAACCTGATGTAAACAACACCAGAGAGAACTGCTGGCACAGCTCCTCAGATCAAAGAATATAAAAAGCACAAAGGAAGTCTCTTTAGCTTCACAGTGTCCATATCAAACCGAGAATCATATATTTCCTTTATATTACTGTAAGTGATCAAAATACCTTTTTTTCCTTTGAATATTTATTTCTGTCTTACACTGTAACATCTGTCTGGAGACTACAGGAGAGTTAGTTGTAAACACAGAAGGGTCTCAGCTGCTGAAGCACGCACTGCACAGAGTACCGCAGTTTAAATTCCCTCAGTAAAAAGAAAATATAGTTGTTGAAGTTCAAGAGTGGCAGCTGTTCAGACATTAAGATGTTAGCTGCTTGTTTTCCTGCTGCCCTAGTGTACTGGCATGGCACCACTGGAGCTGTGACCTCGTATGGCTGCTCAGCCTTTTCACTTTCTGATGAATGCTCTGACATGGGGTCTAAACTTAGTCTACTCGACTATCTGTTGCATCTTCTATGTTAGGCACCTGACACTGCACTGTCTGCCTGTCTGCTCCAGCCTCAGTGGGGTGCAGCTTGTTGGAGACAAAGCTTTGTCAGCACACACATAGTGACTCATCCTGTGGGGTGAGAAGAGACATGCAACGATACCGAAGAGCTGGTCTTTAAATATATGTTCATATGTAAGAAGTTCAGAGGGTGTTTTCAAATATTAATTCATGAAACTGAATCTCGCAGAGGATTATCACCTCCAGAGTCGGTCTTCCCTCTGGCTCCTTTAGTTGGTTTTGTGATCAAATTGCCACATCATAAAGTCATCATATCACAGACTCACTCTCCCTCTGACCTATAAACAACCCTGCTGTACTGTCCGTCAATGACTCACTGCAACATAATGCTGATATATTGTATTTATTATGTGCACTTTTAGTTGATTTTTTATCAGAAACTTCCACTAAGGAGGTTTAATGGATGAAAGCATTTTTTGCGCGTTAGTAGGATTAAATGAAAATGAAATAATTGCTAAATCTGTGCGTTAAAGTTAAAGTTGCATGGCCTTGTTTTAATGTATCTGTGAAAAACACATCTTACACAGATGCAAAATCAAGCGACTTGCCAATGTAATTATGTTAATTTGCTTATTTTGGACAATTGACAGCCCCCAGTTTCGATTGTACACACTTTTAAGTGAACAAGCATGCTGATGGAGAGATACACTTACACCATTCCAGCTTATGACTCAAAGCTATAAATACTATGGCTGCCCTCTGCCATCCCGATACACAGTGTCCTTAATAGACTAATATGGACACTTGGGCAGCTGGCACAGAGCGCTAGACACTTCAGACCAATCTTGTGATGATGATAGGGAATATGGGTGTCAAATAAACCTCAACCAGGTGTGGAAGGGAAGGGTTTAAAAGTGTAACTCCAGATAGTCTGTAGATGGATGACAAGAAAGGCTTCATCAGATTGTGTGTGTGCATATGAGCGGTATAGATAACGCGTGTAAACAGAGACTGCTGCGAGAATAGCTCTTTGTGTTTGGGGGAATTAATCTGAATCAGATTACGTTTTATACTTTAACGTTCTGTGTTTTAAATGACAAATAAATCAAACCACTGATTTAGAGACAGCAGCCAACTCCTACTCAAGATTATTCAAGATGTGCTAAATCAGGAGGACTGAGTGTCTCTATATGTTGCCTGTTGACAGGTACAAAAAAATTACTTTCAAGAATATTCGCTAACTGGAGGGGTGCATGTCGTCTAAGACATCATTTAAAACACATGTGAGTGAAGGCAGAATAATTATTCTAAGGGCAAAGAGAATAAGATAAATGCCCAATTAATATATCCAGATCAACAAATCTTTAATGTGAACCATTAATTTGCAATTATTTTCAATTCACCTACACACTTATACCCTTTCACCCAAAAGAGCAGCTCCCGTTACATTAAAAAAGACACCATGTGCTATAGGTTCAGAGTAAAACGTTCACACTGCAGCCTTGGAGTTGATGTTTTAAACTGTCTATGTTCTTATTTATTTTTTCAATGTCTGTTTTTTATTTGTTACTGTCACACCGTGTTTTGGTTCCTGAGACGGATGAAAAAAAAGTCTCTCACAGCCACAGTCGTAGTTGGGCGCATAAACAAATTCACGTATTACACAGCGTTGTTGTTTCACAAATTTAGAAAATGTATACATACAAAAAAAAATATTCTATTACATGTTTTACATCAGAATTATAGTTATAGAGAGAATTTCTGTCATTTTACCCTGACCAAGTTATATCCAGTAACTGTGTGATATAAAACTGCAGGTTGCACTTTGAGTGATGTTTTTAACACTCACCCCTCCACATATTCTTTTATTCTTTTGAAAGCATTTCTTTACCGGTATAAACCATTTCAAGATGCCACTGCCCCAGTAACAACAGTTTCTTACTCTGTTTCTACATTTTCTTTCATGTACAGTGCTACGCACTTGATGAATAACTACGTGTTGTGCTGTATTTTCACTGCATGAGTCCAATGAACATAATGTGTCCAAGCTCGTGGTATTTTCAGTGAAAAGGTGGCAAATGATAGGGAATGAAACTGATAATCACATTTCATTAAGGTTGCAATATTAGAAACTACGTTTAGCTACTTTTAGCTACCGCTGCTCCTGAAGCTTTTTTCTCCTCCAAGAATAAAAAGCCAATGTCATGACCAAATGGACGGGAAAGTAAGAGGTCAAGTGGGCAACGGGAGCTCTGACAAATACCTTCTTTTCCTGTATCGTACAGGAACGACTCTGCTTTATTATACACCCATATGTCTTCACATTGTAGCCTAACATCACACCAGTGTCAGTGAAAGCATGATAAAATATAAATGTATGTACAAGCCACAGCTAACAATTATTAAAGACAGCAGTGATCCACTGCTGCATCAGTTTGGAAAGAAAACCATACGACTGGGATTTAATATTCCAAAAACGTTGACATCAACAGTGATGGACAACAGTTGCTTATCGAGCCTTAATAACATGATATTTGTCATTTTCAGGGAAGCTCTGAAGAACACACTGAATTCAAAAGTACTTCTTCCAAAGCCACATTGTCCTTGCACAAGAATGTAGTCATAACAAACCGCCACATGGTCCCAGTCAGTCGGCAGAGCCTTGTCGGAGGAAGTAACAAATTAGAGGAAGGACTCGAGTCCAGTCCACATCCAAGAGAATATCCCACACTGTCCAGACACACTGCAGCTCCGCAGGCAGCTATAAATCATGCCCCCTATGCAGATCCCCAACACAACACAGCTGACAAGACTACAACCGGCTAAAACTGAAAAGCACACCTGGACGTTGCTGAAAGAAACGCACAGACCTTGAAAAGTCAGCCGGCGGCGGTCCAAGTGACGCTAAACTGTGTGCAGCTCATCCATAGTGTGACCTCTGTCCAGCAGCCGAGACTGACGTACGTCTCTACCTAGATCACGTACACTAACATCACAGCTACTGCTCTTTGCCACATGTGAGTGACGCTGCTTCCCAGTGTTAACCGGACAGGCACAGGCGCATGTGATGAAAAGTCACAAGTGGTCAGCGTGTGTGTGTGTGTGTGTGTGTGTGTGTGAGTGTGTGTGTGTGAGAGAGAGGACGGGGGTAGACCAACACATAGGGACGACAGTATTTTCCGAGGAGACCTTCAGGAAGCGCCATCCTGAATCTGCAGCTTCCACGGCCACGGCAGATTAATTTAGAGTCGACCGGCAAGTTCAGAGTAAAAAAAACAGAAAAAACAAGCATGTGGCCGACTGACTCAATGTCAGCCTAAAATAAAACAATGAATCAGTCCTCCTGAAGCTGTACATTTTTTAGGGGCAGAAGAAAATAAAAAAATGTGGCAATGAGCTCGTTCTTGACCCATTTAAATTTTTTTCTTTTGTGTGCGTGTGTGGTGCGTGCGTGGTCTATGTATGGGAGTGGAAGGGGCAGGTTTTCAATATATGTTCAATATATTCAACATAATAAGTTTTTTTATGTTTTTTATTTTGTATAAAAGGTGCTTTATAAATAAAGTTTAATTGATTGATTCATTTTGATATCTTGACATAGTACAACGCCTAAGTTTTAAGCAGTGTGTCATTGTAAAAGTGTTTAGAATTAAATGTTCCTCTTCTATGCTGCGTGATTATAAAACAAAAATGCAAAAGAATAACGTACAGAAATAAACCGCATATTAGAACCTACATAAGCTCTACTAGATCTATCTACATATATCTTCATTATTTAATATTCAAGTTCAGAAATTATTAGGTTCGTAAAATTTTAATATAGCATTTAAAGCACCAGAAAGTGTGTAGAAGTATCATTCTTTCTATCTAAACTAATAATTTTATTGTAAACGAACTGTTGGATAAATCAGATAAACAGTAATCTAAACACGCCCAGATAAAGGACATTTATTAAGTCCTATTCTAGCAACAAATTATTAAAAATTAATCAAATAAATTTCAGACTCTGAAGCAACATCGTCAGATTCAAAGCTTTTTGGGCTCGAGACCAACACACAAACATGTTTTGTTTTGTTTTTCTAAAAACTGAATTTCTGTTTCCACTTGAACCACTTGTTCTTTGTGTCCACAAGTGTCTTCACCTTGTGGACACATTTAATCTGAATCTCTAAATCATTTCAACTTTTATTCTGTATTTAATTTCTCTTCAATTACAGCTACACAGCTATATTAATTAACTATATTATTTATTTACATTAATTAACTGTATTTCTGTGTTATTATTATTTACACTGCTAGTCTGGTGCCACTGAGAACACGACAAACGTAGATTGTAACACAGACTAGTATCACATGAAATAATAATCAATCCTATGATTTCATCCTATATAAATGCATATATTATATTTACGTTCTTTTCTCGTGGAGCTCCTGTGGGGATCTGGAGTAGATCATACAGCTGTAAATATGCACTTTGCTTAAGCACACAAGTATTCGGCTCCCGGGGAGGCTTCACTTGGGCCCGCAGATTTATAGTCCCTCCATCTGTTAGCATCACACCCCGATGGCAAAGTGAGAAGACTCCATCCTACATCACTACCAACCAATAAATATTTATCATTATTAATGTATTAGGCATTAATATCGTTGGTGTCTGTGTCCATTAATGGGACAAAAATATTTATACTGACATTAAAATAAATTCACAGTTTTTTTTTAAAGACATATTAATTCCATGAGACAAATGCACTAAATTAGACATCCACAAATAGTGGTACTACACTGTTGCCTATAAAGTTGAAATAAAATAGTTTCTTCTCAAACTATTTTGACTATTGTGATTTATTCTTGCATATCTTCTCAAAACTTTACTGATCGATCTCTTCCAAACATATAATTGATGTGTATAAATATGAATAAAAAAAAGGAAACTAAATTATTACAGCTTTATGGGAACAGTGTATTTGCTCCGTTGGTGAGCAGCTATAGAGGGCGGTGTGTGTGTGTGTGTGTGTGTGTGTGTGTGTGTGAGTTTTTGTTTCAAAACTACGGCGGGGAATGGATTAAAAGCCAGAAATCAGACATGCAGAGAAAAGTCTCTGGTATTTGCTGATTTCGTTCTATGAAGGCAAATAAATTGTACTTATTCTCTCTGACATTTTATTTGATTATGTCCTTGAAGTTTAAGAGCAGACACAGACTGAGTCATATCTCTGTTGCCTCAGAGGAAATGATATGACTTATATTTCCTCTCAGTGACCACAGTCACTACTGGGCAAACTCTGGGAGTTTGATTAGTGTCTCTATAACGAAATCCCTGTAATGTGGCTGTATTAACAGATTTACGTCCTGACTGCGCCAGTAATACAAGCGCACGCATAAACACGCAGCTCACAGAGACATTTTCTGTGTGGTCCACTAGGTGGTGCCATTACTGGCCCCTTGAGGTCTGTTGGATGTGTGTATCAGTCTACCGAATGAGGGCACTGTACTCGTTTTAATCAGCAGGCCTCATCCAGCTTGATAGATTGGGAGTTGCAGTGTTTACATTTGTAAGCCGTAGTTTACATGGTGTGACTCATGATGACATGTCTCTTTGGTGACACAGCGACCTCTGAAATAAGTCGAAAGTGCTTCAAAAGTGCTTCTTCCGAACTCTTACAGAGAGCTGGCATTTGGACAGAATACATGCAAACATATGAGAGCTTCAGGATGAGTGACTCTCATCAAGAGGATCCTATGTGACCCCTCCTCATCCAAATAAGGCATAAACACTTACTCACATTCCAGAGCCTTAATTTAACTTTTCAACAAATGAGACACATAGCCACGGCCCGCATAGTCGACACGTTGCCACCATCAAGCCATGAAGGACTGTTGCGCGGGCGAGGTGTGGGCAGAGGAAGCAGGCTCAGCTTGCCTCGCTCCACATTTGGCACAGTCGCAAGGAGGGCGGCTCCCGATTTATGGCCCCCCTCGCAACGAGAGTTTCTCGTCCACGGAGACGCGGGGTCTGCCCCCCTCGCGACCCACGTCCACTTTAACGTGTCACTTTGATTAACGCCATGTTTCTCTGATGGTGCCTGTAAAAGTGATCAGATTTATACTGGCGATCAGGCGCGGCGTTTCATGAAGCGGCGTTTAAAAAAAGGAAATTTCAAGTTTCTCCCTTGGCCTTAGTCTGACATTAGACACTGAGTCACACACACACACACGCATGTTGCAGACGTGCAACTAAATACTGAGCGACTTATGCTGGGGAAACTTTGTTCTCCGCGTCTCACATGCACATGGGCGCTGGAGGTGATCTTGTTTCAGCCATTAGGATGGAGTAACGTGGAATATTGGGGTCACAGAGAAACACAGAGGTCAAAAAGAACCTTCTGACTGGACAGCTGCCTCCCGAATGTGGACCCTTAGGAGCGTTCCCACAAACATGTCCCGTAGCAGGAAAACAGCAATTAGTCTTTAAAGCTCTGCTGACACAGTGCTCGCTTGGGGATTACAGGGTGACACCTGTTTGAGGCGTTTACTCGGAAATAAAATACTTCTGTAAATAAAAAGGAACAAGACTTTGTAGCCTGGTATAAATATCTGCTTATCAGGCACTAAAGCAAAAAAAAAAGGTAAAATTTAAGCCATACATTCCCAATCCACCACAACTTTTCAGATAGTTGAACACTTTCTGGCCTACTGGGTGTCCTGTGGTCAGTTTTGATGCGAGACTGCAGACAGAGAAAGAAAAGACCCTGGTTTACCTGGGATCTGCTGACACTGAGTGTCAAACTGGGTGCTGAGAGCTGAGAGCTGAGGGCCAGGTGACCGAGTGACGTCAGAGATCCATCTGGCTTGTCACGGTCGCCGAAGGATGACGACCTCACAGGGGAAAGTGTAAACCTTTCAAACGGCAGCTACAGCTAGACAAGAAAAAAAAAATCCTCGCCTTTTAATCCTCCAGTCAGGCAAAAAAAAAAAAGAAACGATGAGCATCGGGAACATCGGGAAAAGTATTTTGCTCCTTTGCAAATTCCTGTCGTCTAAATTAGATTAGAGAAATATTTGAAAGGTGGGAATTCAACTACAGAAGTCGTCACAAGACTCAGAGGTGAAGTAACATGATGAGTGGGGGAGGATTGTGTTGGCTTTGACAACTGAGCTCAACCAGCCATTTTTCCCGCTGCTCTGAAACAGTTATTTATAGCTGCTGGCTCGGTGCAGCAAGTCAATTTCTTTTTCACTTTTTCATTTCTTTTTAAATGTTTCTTTAAGACTTTCTCCACTTCCAAATATAAACATGCAAACAAGATGACATTTTCCACAGGGTAACTCGTTAGTTCTGTTCACGAGTAGACGCGGGGCACAGCGAGGAAG
Organism: Mugil cephalus; assembly: GCF_022458985.1. Classification (NCBI taxonomy): domain Eukaryota; kingdom Metazoa; phylum Chordata; class Actinopteri; order Mugiliformes; family Mugilidae; genus Mugil; species Mugil cephalus. The sequence continues at coordinate 5,237,276 of NC_061771.1, forward strand.
CTGGAGTCTTCCCCGGCCATGGTCAGCAACATCAGAGCTAAATTGGTGCACGGGGTGACGTGATTCCCACAACCCCTCCTTCTCTCCTTCCTTCCTACCTTCCTTCCTCTCGAATCAGCCTCTCCCGTTGGCCTTACCTCACTCCCACTCTCCTCCATCTCTGTCCAGAGCAAGCATTGCATTTTACCATCTGTCACTGCTGTCGCGCTTTCAAATACCAATCACACCCAGCTGCATCGCCCCGCTCAGTCACTCAGCAGCCAATGGCAGCGCGGCTCCCTTCTTGCCTCCCATCATTTTTTTATTTTTTTTCTGAAGTTATTTAATTCCTTTTGCAGCACCAGAATATATTCTCGTCCACCTCGTAACATTCCCCGTGTGTGATCCATAAAACAAACAGTCCAAGCCCAGCGCTATTGTGGTGACAGGTGGTTAAACGCAGTTGAAGTTACAGCCAAATTAAGGCCCACAGTAAAAGAGACTGAAAACAAAAACCGCAAATAAAAGCCCTGCACCAGCAATCACTGCACGCATCATAAATAAATAAATCCAAATATTGTAGTGGTAAAGCTGCATGTAAGAAGTATGATTTCCATAGAGACAAAGGCTCAACGAGAGCTAAGATTCCCTACATGAATGTGGCTGCATAAAAGTGGGCAGGAAGAAAAAAAAAGAAATTTATACAGTTCTGCTGTTTTTAAAAATTCTGGAAATACATTTTGATTTTTGTCCAGTGACGGGAAGGAAGATTAAATCAGACTGAGTGAGGAAAAACATCAAAAGAGATTAAAAGAATTTAACTGTGTGAAATCAGTTATAAAAAAAAGCATAATTTGTAGGGATCGATACTGAAACGCTGATACTTCCGATACCAGGTGCTTATGCTCTAAAATCGATCCTTAAATCAAATTATTGATACTTTTGATACTTGAGTCATTTGAGGTAATATAGGAACTGGAAGTGGAAAGTAACTAAACTACTGAGTTGTGGCAACACAACAAACCTCGTGAAACGAAGAATTTATGATGAAGAGGACAGAAGAGGAGAACAGTGTCACAATTAACATGCAAGTTTTAATCTTATAGAAGTTCTTAATAGTTAAACAAAAATGTATTTAAATGGTCCAATTATTTTACTAATTTCTTTTTTCACATATTATTGTGTCCTCTGTTTGTTTTTCCTTCCGTGGTATAAGCTTGGCTATACAGTAAATGAGGCCACAACCCCGATATCCTTTAAGTTTAAAATAAATAAATAAATTACTCTGATGTCTTGTATTCTTTATGAAGCTGTGACTTGAAACACATTACTTTTCTTTTTTTAGGTTTATCAGACACATTTTTTACGCAAAGTATCGGCATTGCCAGTACCAACCTGAATTTTACTCAGTATCAGATCACAAAGTAAATCGGAGGTATCGAACATCACTGGTTGTGACACAGAGATTTGTCAGAGCTTTAACTTTAAATGAAAATATAGACACAATACGGATGTATGCCTGTGATTAAATCTAAAGGAAAACAGGGAAAGAGAAAGTGGGAGCGTGATTAATATGGGTTTGGCATATTTAAGTGACATATGGTTCTACAGTGATAGAGAGGCTACAACATAAATATTAATCTACTAAATATATTATCTGTATTTAATGTGTCAAAATCTAACGTGCATCCGAACATCATTATCTAAAAATTCATTACTGACAAGTATACTGATTGAGACAGATTTCACCCAAAATGTGCTGAGCAACAGTTGGATTGGAAAATTGATTCTTATGGTTGTCTCAGATGTCTCGAAATACTGAAATACAGTTCAGAGGCGCTCCACAAGGGAATGGGCATGATATTCTTGTTCAAAGTGGAGCCAACAGATGGATAACAGATTTAGGCTAAAACGGAGCCAATCACACACCCACACATGGTGGGCACAATACAGGGCTGACATGGACAGGGAGAGCGCTGAGACCATATGGCTCAACACGTCTGATCTCAGGAAGGCCCTGGCCGCTCAAGCAGCCATTAGTGCAAATTAGCCCGACCAACGAAAGCAAGTGAACTCAGCAACTTTTTCTCGACAGCTGCTCGGGCGAATTCCTAACGCGACAAAAGGAGGAAAAGGAGAAAGTCGTTGAGCCAAACCCCACTGCGAGTGAGAAATCCCCCCCAAAGCCAGTGGACAGAATGGGTTGGCTATGCCAGAGAATGATGACCGTCAAGGGATTACTCCGCAGAGCTGCACCACTCAAACAGAACGCACTCGTAAAAAAAAAAAAAAAAAAAAGAAACAACAAAACAAGATTGTTCATTTAGTGTTTTTATTTTTCCATTTTGTGGCTACAGTGCACCAGCCCCGAGGCCTATCTTTAATCTTATTCGCATAAAAAGAAATCAATGCAAAAGCTGAGACTGCTGCCAGTGACACCTGTGTCCTCCTCGTGTTGGAATTCAGCCGCACATTCAAAAAGAGCTCAAACGTTGTATAAACTGTCAGTGAAGGACGGCTCGCTTTCACAAACCAGTCACGTACACACAGGAAACAGAGGACTGCTCCATAAACTGGCCACACCAGTCGCCAAACATAAAATTATCATCACATAAAACTAAATGCCGTTTTCCAAACTTCATTCTTCTCACACATTTACACAATATACGGTTACATATTGCATACAGCTATTGCTGTCTATTTTTGAATGCACTGTGGTCTAATTACAAAAAGGCGATGATACGGCGCACTCAGAGACCACGGCTCTATTAGAAGATCTAGTTGTCTGTGAGTGTTAATCATCAACAGATCAGCAGATACCAGCGTGAATGTTAATCTGTTAGTTTGTTTATCTGTGAGGTAAATAAAAATATGACGGACAGCACCGCGGACAGACAGCTGAGGGAGCAATGATCCGGTGACGTCGGTTAGGTAACGTAAACTGCAGTCTATCGGGTTTTTTACGGCACCAGCCTCACGTTGCCTGTGTCTCAGCCAAAAAGCTGCACTTGAACACATCACAAAGACTATAGTCGACGGACAAAAAACAGATGGTTTGAATTTGTCATTTCTTAGCTAAAACTGCCGATCAGAATGATCTGTGTGACTAAACAATTATGGTAATAGTGCAGGACACACCGGAAAAGCCAGACTATGAGACTAGACTACACATTAACAATTACGTTTAAATGAATGGATCGCATGCTGGCACTTGTTCCTGTTTATAGAGGTTATACGCTGACGACCCCCAAGTGGCAAAAACACAGTGAAACGTATCAGTAAAAACAGCGAGACTGGGGAAAATGTGGATTATCAGATCAAACTAAGGACAATTGGACTCGACAATGATCCATACAAACTAGTTTGGATTTGGAAAAGTGGATTAGCCTCAGTTTCAGTTAGTATTAGGTCTTTTCAGTCATGATAAATGTTGCTAAGTAAAAGATGACAACACTAAGAGCTTTACTGAGAAGTAGCGTTAGCCATATAATACTGTAGCGTCTGACTGGACGTTAAAAGGATGACGAGGAGTGATCACAAATATTCTGTCTATTATTTTATTTTTATTTATTGATGGAACTAAAATACACCAAAACAACAACATGGACAAGCTTATCTGACAGCCCTCCAGAATGTAATTTATGGTATGACCTCACCAGAAAATACAGCATAAATTAATATTACCTGACACTAAATGTGAACCACAACACCAGGTTAGTAATGCAGTGATCCATTTACTTCTCTTTTCTTTGGGAGTTGGAGATCTGTAAAAATATATCTCTGACTGCTTTTCAAATCTATTGGTATAGTCAGTCGCAAAACAGCTCTTGCCCATTTTTTAAAGTAATTTTACAATTTAGATGCAACTAGACCTATGATTCAAACTAATGCTGCTAATCTCCATGCTCAACTTTCAGTGGCCGTAACCATGGAGACTTCACCTTCTGTGACGTCACACATAGAATAGAATAGAAAAACCTTTATGTGTCCCACAATGGGGAAACTGCATTTAAATATCCACAGTATAATTATTCACAGAAGTCTGTGCCTTCTTCAGTCGAATCGAACCAGCTTTCTGAAAAGACACGTTATCGTTGGTATTTTCAGCAGACTGGGGACACGAAATCTGCGTATCACTGGGCTAAAAATATGTTTATCTTTGCCATAAGTAGCAGAGATGCTTTTATTGTTTCTATGGCTGGAGGATAGACAGAGACAGACAAGTTTTATCTTGACTTCACTGTCTGCAAAGGGAAACAGGCAAATCCCAGCGTAGCGGGGAGGCAGAAAGGCCACTGCCTGCTATCTTCACACTGATGAGTCACTGACAGCTGTATCTGAGCTGTTCCAGACCCACACACAAAAACACAACCGCAGTTTTGTTTATTTCTTGTGCGCAGTCGCTCCGCAAGTTTTAACTGGAAGCGCTTGAAATCAGCGGTGCAATTATAGCAGTTTGAGTCATAATAAGCCACCGCCACCTGTGCCCTCCTCCCTCCCTGCGGTGCAGTTGATTAGCTGGGAGGTTAATTGACAGGAAGCTCTTTGCTATGGATGTTTGACCTTGTGACGACAAACAGAAAGCCTCCGCGTACCCCCTACCGCTCGTCACACGCGGGGTATTTTAGGCGGCCCATTAGCATGCTTGATTTTCATGACAACGGCCTTCTTCTGATAAGCATCTACTATCTCGCCGTCTCTGTTTGTTTTTGTGCTTCGCCCTCTCTGCCTTCCCACTGTTTCCCTGTCACAGACACACACGCACACACAGATCTCTTCATTATCCATGGCTGGCACTCGATGATGGCGGTAGCGGAGTGGCTGATAGCAGAAGCCAGGAATAGTAGGTTGACGCACCATCGCTTCTGCCAGCACCATGAGGTCGTGTTGTCTTTACAGTATAAAGGAGTTATCTCTTATTACATGTTTCTATCCCCACGGTGACTCGGTGCATGCATGCTCTGAGCTTCGACTCTTTTACTGTGACACATCCTCACAAGTTATACCCAAATTTCAAACCGAGAGCTAAAGGAAAACAGCTCCTTTTGTTCCACATACACCTCTTAAATGTTTAACCTTGTCCATTTAGCTAACTATGCCTGTGTAAGAGGACTGACAATCCAATTCCTATTTGTACATGGCCAGTAAAGGTGATTCTGACACAAACACTCAAGGATAATCTGTCGATATCCTTCTGACAGCTGGAGCAGAGAACAGGTGCGATCACACCTCTACACACTCATCCAACCCAGCGTGGGTGAACGTACGTATATGCATGTGGGAAGACCGATAAATAGAGATAATAATGGAAGAAAAATGTAAAAAAAAAAAAAAAAGTTTCATAACAGCGATGAGTCAGGAGCAATAATAAAACAATGAAGATCTGTCTCCTTTCACACATTCATTTGTCATTAACCTACATGGAATAAGAATTATAAAGTCAAAGTATTGTAAGGTTAATACCACTCACACCGGATTCTGATTCGTTACGTCACCACAGCCATGATGTGTGGTCTGACCCAGTTTCCAAAGTTACTGTTTTGGTGTTATGTAAGGTTTGTGATGACAGACAGGGCAGTGACTCACTCCAGTTTCACTCCATGATTCACCACTTTAGCCAAAATATTCTGAATCCTGCACCCATGCTGCTCCACACTCTAGCAAACTCTGTGGCACTTAAATGGGAGGAGGTGGCATTTCGTCACTGACAGAGAAATGCAGGTTAAAGGCACATTTATAATTCTGCATCGCACGGTGAAAAACTTCCCAAGTAATGCTGCTGATATGCCAGTTGTTTTAATTAGAAGCTATATGCTAAGGCCTTGTGGATGATAGTAAAACCAAGAGCTAGAATTATCTTTATTATCAAAATTGCTCATGACATTTGCATTTTTATTTTTTTTTTTTTTTTCGAGCTGCTATCAGCTGCCGTGGAGAGATGACCTCTCAGTGCTGATCAGCTGGTCTACGGTTCATTCAGTCGAGATAACCGTGTATTTATGTATCTGAATGTTCAGACTGGATGATGATGAGAAACGAGCAGAGCCTTCTGGATGCCCTGTGGACTTTGTTGTTTTGTTTACTTCCATCTATGCAGTGGTTCTCTAAGCTGATCAGCCAGTAAAATTTGATATCTGTCACCAACTTGTGCCGCTGTGGATTCAACATGTTTGCCAAGTGACTATAAAGACGACTGGCAGCGCTGCACTGGACGAGAGACGGGAGGTTAAAAGATTTTGTGGAGCTTCCTGCTGTAGGCCCGGTAACTTCTATATTAAAATGATGACATTTCTGAGAAAAGTAAAGTCCAAACACACTGCAGGGAAAATCTCTGTCTACAAAGAGCGCGCTCTAACTGAGCCATCAGCTGAAATGATCCAAGCTAAGAGATATATAGCCCGAGGTAATTTATAGATCACTGCGTTATATGCAGTTTAAATTTACCAGACTTGACATGCGACATATAGTCGGCTTAGAAGGCATCATGTTACTGACTAGCAGCATGTTACAAGTAAGCTTGCATCGAGAGGGCAGCGTAGCTGATGATGTAAGTTCAATTAGTGTGTTTATGTTCATTCCCACTAATGCAGCTCCCACCGCCAGGAGTGTTAACAAACAGACTTTATCTGGCAAAAGCACAAAGCCAGTCATCAAAAATGAGGTCATTGTTTGAACACGGACCTGGAACTAGAATGATGTGTAAAAATTAAACAGCCAACTGCAGCGTTTGTGATGAAGTTAGTAAGTTGGACATGTTACATCCATGGATTCTTTGTTAAAATATGTTATTATCAGAAAATGTTTGAATAAAACATTGAAAGATTAATGTTATATTTAGTGAAACGTTGACCAAAGGACTAGTCCAAAAAAATACTCCATAGATTAACAGAATATCCCTAAAGAATAGACAGACTAATCGATTGTTGCAACCCCTGTCATGACCGTGTTATGGTATGGTTTATAATAACGGTTCATAATAACTTTTTCCTATTTTTTTCTAATTTTTTTAAATAACTATGAATATACAAAAACGCAAGTGTTGGTTGCCTGTGAACCAAGATCACATTTTAATGTTCCGATAATATTTTCATGAATGACTCTGTTTAATTCGTTCGCTGTTATGGTGACGAGGTTCTGGCAAAGTGCTGTGCTTGAAAGATAACACAGAGTGGGCCAGGTGACAGACTAAGTGCTTCTTACTGGAGGCAGTCATCTCCTGGGAGTCATTCTTCCTATTACCACCCTTCTCAGTCCATTTAAACCGTATCCCCGACTGTAACTCCAACACTATTTGAGATCCCTATAGAGCAGAATCAACAGATTAATAGCAAAATGTTTTGAGGGAAACGTGGTTAAAGTGTAATTATAGCTGAAGCCTCTCTGGAAAATGATTTCCTGTGGTAGAAGTTTCATCCGTTGTAGGATCCAGGAGACAGACCTCAACCTCCTGCACCATGGAAATAATAATGAAGTGATAATTCTCTCCGAGTCATAAGTTACAGACGCCATAAGTCTTCATCCCACACGTTAATATGGAGAGTATTTATTCTACTGGAATTTTTCTGGAGATATCACCTGAATAAAATGATACAAGATACATATTTTTATTATATTTTATTATTTCATTACCGACAGCAGTGAATACGAGAGGAAGACCGAGACCCAGATTTCAACGGCAACACTGTATCCAGCTTCATTCATCTTTTCACAGATTTTGATTTAGTACTGCCATGTTTCCACTCTGATCAAGTCACAGAATGTTTTTATTTATCCCATGTTATCGAGTTAGGATTTACTACTCTTCTCAATCTATATTTCCTACTGATCCAATTATTAGCAGGACCCTTGTGTGCAAGTAAACAAAGCAAAGTGCACAACATACTCTGCTTGACCTCAACTGCAGACATCCTCACAGAGTCCTTTCTGCATCCCATATGTTTGTCTTGCTTATTCTTCTTGATTGTCTGGAGGTTTAAATTCTCCGCATCTGAACGACCACAACCTTCACTGCATCATCTCAAATGCAGCGTGTTATCTCCTATAAATCCTCAGAGATTTATGTGTAGGATTAATTAAAATAAAACTCTGACATCTCTATTCATCATGCTTTCCTCACAGTTGCAGCCACCTTTATTTATCTTATCACGGGACACGAGGGGAACCTGTTCACAGCTGTCAATAACTCCACGTAATGTCAGCGATCCAGCTCACCTGCTTCATCTGTTGGCGAGGGCTGGTCACATGATGGAGACCAAATACCCCGCAGTGAATATCAGGCATTGCGATCCATTAGCATCGGTGTGGACAGTATCTACAATTACAATTTGCTGAGTTGTAAAGTTATATATTAAGTCTAGGAGCACTCCGACTCCTCCGGTGTTGGAATGAAGAGGGGGCTGTTTGCAGATCTGGCATGTGTGATAATTTATACATTACCCACCTGGTGTCCTGTAGATAGCTTAGGGTCTGAATGTACCAGACTGAGAAGAGCCTCTATCGTGTACAGCTTTCCCCCCAACTTCACAAGGGCCAAAAGCGATTACATGTCAAACTGTATCTTTACACCACCACAAATCCGCGAGCTTCCTGACGCCTTCCCTCACTGCCACATGTGTTCCACAGCATGTGGAGGAGTGAACAGAGCCAGTTCGCCTTCCTCTGCCACATGTTCCTTTAGTATAAAGCTTCAGTAAAAAAAACAAAAACACAGACGGTTCATTAGACTGAGTGAGACGAACTGTGGTAATGTCTGACTGTCGGTGTCACTGTAGGTCACCGGATCATAAATCTAGAGGTGCAAGACGATCCACCTAAAAGCTGGTTTTAGAAGCTACACATGTCGCTTTTTTACGAGGCAGACAACAAACAAACTCAATCTGGTGATGCTCGGGTTCTTTGACCTCTCAAAGTCGACTAAAATGATCCAATCTTTATATTCAATCTGCATTAAGAGACTATGAGAAACTATGGCAACATGTGCAGTGATGGTTAATGTGTCTCCAGGAGGTGTCAAAGTAAACTGGCACTTTAAGCTGTTTCAAGGACATCACTGATTACTGAACTGCATTAAAAGGGATGAAGGAAAATGGAAAAAAAATCATACAGGAAACTGCATAAAAAAATCCACATCCAGGCACTCAAATGGGTTTGAAAAGGCTTTTAATTCAAGGGGCTGCAGTAAAAAAACAAACAAATACGCGTTTCAGACTGAGCCTTCCTCTGGTACTCCAGCCTGTTTAATTAAAAGCATTTTCAAACATATTTGAGTGCCTGGACCTGGATTGTTTTCTGCATTTTTCTGCTTGATTTTTCCATTTCCCTTCAGCCATTAGTTTCCTTTCCAGCGCACCACCGGTTTGAGGGACACCAGCAGAGCTCCAGCCATTTTTCTTTTCTGCATTAAACAGGTTTTGATAGTTGAGCAACTTGGGCTGCTCTGAAAACATATAGTTTAGTAGTTTTCCTTTTATTTGCATATTTAAAAGAAGTCTGTGTTCACAAATCCTCGGCGGCTATGATTACATAGACAACACCTCATCTGAAATAATTCATATTAGAGATTTCAGCTGAACTGTTTAATGGAGGCCAGAAAAGGTTCTGATGACACATGTGCGTTTTCACTCACCAAAACAAATCATTCAGTGTAAAGTGGTTTTTCTCACTGTAGACGTCAAAGCTGGCAGGAATATAACGGAAGGTGAACACCAACTTTAAACATTAAACTGAGTTATCAGAAGTAATGACAGACTGACTCCAGCTTCATTTACCTTCTAAAACTCTTGTTTGAACAAACTTGTATTGCTGTATTGTTTGCTCAAGAATGAATTCAGAACCGGACCAAGCCTAACCTCACCGTAAAAGTTGCCACGTCATTTTGACTACGACTCTTGTGGCCAAACTATACACTATTGTCAAATACAAATGCTTTATCACCTTCACCTTTAGGTCACATATTCCTTTATAATAGAGGCCAGCCTACCACAAACACCTGACTTACTGAAGCAAAAAGACAGACATTTACCAAATACTGTGGCTAAATGTGCATCAGTATGGAGTTTGTTATGAGTCTAGAGTCACTCTTAACTTAAATGTATATCCAGACTGAACGGTCTACATGTAATTTAAACATACACTCTTGTTGCTAAACTACATCCCAGTTCTCCACTGAATCAAACACCTGCTCAGTCATCTTAACACCTGACAGGGTTATGAGTAGGCTTCCCATCATATTAACTATTTAACGCAGTCAAAGCCTTGACCAGCTGACCCTTTTTTTCTTTTTTTGGTTGGTGGCCAAAGACATAAGCATCTTTCTGAGCCGAAGCACAAACAAACAGTGAATCATATTTCACAAAGATAATCTATGTGGTGATTATGAATAATTACACATAGGTAATTATCACCCTTTGCCTCCCCTCTGTTCGCCTGCTGCTCCCTGAGCAGCAACTCTTTTAGCCTGCTATTAGACACCTATTCATAGACAGAGCCCTCATCTCTGCCCTGATACCGACAGAAATCAGTTCCTAATTTAATAATCAGCAGTAACAGTCGTGCTCTTGTGATTTACGCAGCCGTCTCGTCTCACATCCTAAGCATGACGTTAGCGCAAACCCCTGACACAACCTGACAGGCTGGATCTAAACCTGACATCAGGAGCTTTGTATCAGATTTTATGTCTGCCTTCTCCAAGATAAATGAACAGAGATTATCACCGCATAGTCACGTAGATTTACTGGTGGTAATAGATTGTTCCACATTAGTTTATACAGTGCTGCTCTGTGACCCACAGGCTTACATTGTCTCATGCTGACGCAGATAAACACAACTTGTGTAAAAATGACTCAAGAAGCTGCTAAGTTAAAACAAGAAGAAAATACCTCTGGAAATGCTTCTGAATATATACATAAAAACGTCTATGACTGGGGCAAGGGATTAGACAAAGCTGTCGACTATTGCCTCTGAGTCACTACTCATGATTCATAGAACGCTTTAAGACGTGAAGCTCAAAAGACTGGACGTGTTGGTAAACACGCATGTTACATAAAGACGTGACAAAGGAGTGGAGGGCACCCAATTCTTTCTGTAATGCGTGTGCCCATCCTTTATTGGATAATTTTCCAAAAGCTCATATTGCCGGAAACAAATCACATCTCCTTGCTTACAGTGGTGCTTTAATTCGTCATTTAACAATTGTTTTTCTGACCTTGTGGGTTCCACCTGCGCGTGTGTGGTAAATCTGATTTCCTATATTCTGGCCCCCTCGCCGTGTGGATGAAAGGAAGATGCCTTTGGGGTGAGCACACGTGCTACAATCTCCCCTGGCCTCAGCTGTTGGTGCGGGGCTAACAGGGGAGAGCAGGGAGGCTGTGTGGGTCTTAGACACCAGTACTCTCCTACTGTTAAACCTGTGGAGCAACATGCATTCAGTACATTCTCCAAATTCATAGCTGGGGCGCTTCATTGAACCGTGTGTCTGGTGTGTGACCTTGTGCTGATGGCTGGCATAGCTGGACGATATCAAAACAAAGACACCTATTTCTATTAATCAGGAAGACTTACAAGCCAGCGCTGGCCTATTATTAATAACACTACTGTCTGTCCAAAGCTTTCTTGTTTACAATAAAGATCTTACTTACTGGTCAGGTGTGTCAAATGCACACCAAGGTTGACACACAATGAAAACATTTTTCAAGGCTTTAACTGCATTATTGTACTTGTACATGACAAACACTAGCCTTAGACATATCAGTTTGAAAATCTTAAACGATACTTTCTGCATCCTTGTCGAAGGTTGTCAAGAGGCTGTACAGATTCACCAAAGAGACATCAAAGAGCTACCAGCACTTGAACACACCATAAAGACCAAAGCCTGTGAGCAGCTGGCACAAAAGTTCTACGTCTGCATGAATGGAAATAACTCCAGGAAACCAAAAGAACAACTATTAACCAGAAGACTAGGAAGCTGGGGAGAGCTACAAACTGTTGTACAGAACCTGATGTGTTTGTTCACTTACTGAGAATATTTTGAATGTTCAGATTTAGATGTTCAGATGTTAAACGTTAAAGAAAGCCACTCCGTGTGTTTTGTTTGTTTTGTATACTCCTGTTCTCCTCCTCAAGCATTGCCTCTCCGAGCTGAAAACTGATCAGAGGGATTTCTCTCTCGTTCCTCTGTGTGGACGTGATGAACAGGAATTTTATAGCAGACAGTTTTGAAAGGTGACAAAGTTCTCGGTAGAACGCCGTCTGAAATGTCAAGAATTGAAACTTAGTTTGTGACACACAAAGCCTCCAATCCTCCCTCTGTATAAGTATATCCTGAACAAACACCACTAAACGACAGACTGGCATCAAGAAACAGAGACCTCCTTCTCATGTTAGCCTTGACAGAAGAAAATAGCACAGCAGCACCAGTACTGATAGGATCTTAAAACGGTACTGACTCACTTGTGACTCAGGGAGCTAAATGTGAGGAATAATTATACTAGAGTGCCCACGTACCCAATCTTACCTGCAGCAACCTACCTACACAATATCAGAACAACAGAGCCATGAAGAAGTGAACATACAAACTCCCTCTTTATACTTTATTGGCAACAGAGCTTTTATTCCCCATAAGTTTGTGAGCCACGCTGAGAGATTATATATTATCAGGGCTACTTTTCTTGTTGATTTCATTCCCACAGTGGAGGTCCTTCACCAGAACCACTAGAACAACAACGAGAGCAGCCTCTTCCTCCGTGTAACCACAGTTCTCTTGATGAAAGAGATGTAATGATCGGCTGTTTTACTAACAGTTTCTCCAAACACTCAAGGTGCCATCTTGTTTTCTGAACTAGCCTAAGAGAAAGGATCGACTATATTATGATGTTGTATCATGTATAATATATTACACCAACCCGAGTTGGCCGATGAAACAAATGCGCTGGAGCATTAAAGAAAGCATTGAAAATAGTGAAGAAAGCTCAGCTTTGATAATATGATGCCCATCGATTATTGGGCATCAGCTTGATGTTTCCGATCACAGCCCTCAACAGAACATTTATGGTACCCTTTCGCTTCATTGTTGCATAGCATAAACTAACTATTAGCAGCATTTGTACATTTGTGGTGAATGGTTGAGACTAAAATCACCTGAACTCCTGTGGTGAGTTGGAAACACATGTGCCGTATCTGACACAGTCAGCGCAGGTGCAGCAGCTGCAGCACATATACGTCCACTGTCGAAGACCAGAAACAAGCGGAGACTAATAAACGTGTCACCTCATCGCTTTTCTTTTTCCTTTGCACATTAACTCCTCCTATGGAAGATAAGAAGAGAGAAGAACTTCCCACCAACCACTGATTCACTCTCACATAGACTGAATGACATCTGGTCTCCATTAATCCAAGCAGAGTTGATGCATGCACTGTGAAGAATACCACAACCATATGGTCTGGATGTGTGCAAGACTGGGGTCATTCTTGTCATTTTTAAGATCTTCTCCTATGCTTCAGGCCTTAAGACTATTAGGAGGCCATTCACGAATCCCCAAAAACATTGGCTGTCAACTGTATAAAACTGTCAACAAACAGTAGGTCAACAGTTCAGTAAATTCTTTTAATCCCCTAGAAACTACAGGAATGTCTGACGTCTCTGAGAGCTGATAAGTAAAAGGCTACAGGAATTTAATTTCTTCTCAAATTTCCCCAAAATTTAATTACATACAAGTCTGACTTTTATTCTCTAATAATTAGAGAGAAGGTTACTGGGCCACTTTATTAGTTTTACGTGAACAACCCTTTAAAGTTAGACTGTGTTACACTGAGACCTTTAAACCTTGCCAGCTCATATAATTGAGCATTAAGGAGAGGAAGAAGTTGTGATGAAGAGATGATCCCAACGGGGAAAACAGTGACAGTCTTGTAATTTGAGCTGTGGTCCTCTGCTGCTTAAATGTCCAGGGAATCAAAATGTCACAAAGTTAGACTTTTTCCAGAAAAAGCAACAATAAATCTGCAGTCATTTATTGCATCCCCCACCAGATAATGCGCAGACCTGCGTAAAAAAAAAAAGAAAAAAAGAAGCTATTATTAAAAATATACCTGCTCATCTTTATCAGACTTGTTGCTAGAACTCCACAATCAAGTGAAGTGCTGATAGTTTGCTAAAGACGACTTCGGGCAATCAAACCCCACACATCACACCACACACCGTCTCATGTGATTAATACTGACTGAAAACTTTCTGCGTCACATCCGAACAGCATCACACCAACCGAGTCTTCATTTATAGAAGCAGCAGAGCTAAACCCTGAAACGTGATGATTTTAGGATTAGCTGTCGTATCCCTCTCAAACCCGTCCAAGCTAATCTCGTTGGCGTATGTACACAGACGGAAATATTTGACAGTGCTCTTTCCTAAATGCTATCTTTTAACGTAGACACAGTGTACGAAACCTCTTTAACTCTTCCCACCCCCACTGTTTCAGATAGTCAGCCCCAGCTAAGCCTGTCAACTCAGCGCCTGCTTTCCTAATAGGAAACAACCCTCTGCTCTGCAGGTCGAGAACCACATCAACAGTAAGGACACTGTTAACAAGTTCACTTATAACGTCTGACATTACAAACTTGTACACTCTCTGGTATAAAACTCAAAAGACAAATATAGATGCATGAACACACACACACGAATTAATACAAGCATGACAAGAAGTACAGAAGTGCAACGCAACGATCCTACACTTTCCACCACACTGAGAGATCTAATGCAGTGCAACGATTTGATCTGTCCACAAGTGGTCTCTGGAGACACACTTAGATGCCAGGTGTGAACATACGTACTTAGAGTTGCCTACTTGTAACTGGGTCACCCAGAACGTATGTTAATGCGTTGTGGGTGACCCAGTTACAAGCAGGCAGACACCTGGTCTGACCAGAGCCTTTGTCTAAAGCAGATGGAGTGAAACATCCTTTTGCTCATACCAAGGGTGCATTTTGCAAAACCAGTGGTTTTGCTGACTGAATGAGAGGGACGCCCACATGGCCACGGTCACCACGAGGCCTCCGAAGCTCTTCTGTGGTGCCATGCAACTGTCAGCCATTTAACATCAGGATTAGCCACAGTTGCTGCCACACGTCAACACGGCAATGAACACATGCTTACGGTGGCGGTGGGGGAGAGATTTGGTAGCGGAGGTGACACAATAATTTACAAATCCTGTAAGTAAAGGAAGAGATAGACCTCATGTATGAGAGGAAAGAAATCCACCTGCTGCCACGTGTAGTCGACTGCACCCACGCCGAAGAAGAATATCTGGCCAGCGTGGCTTTGGGCGGGTTCATCATTCACGAGGCAACAAACAAATCATTTTCACCACATGTTGAATTACTCTGTTGTCTGACAAACCACGAGCTGCTACTGAGGTCCAGGATAGAAAAAATACTGGGCCCCTCTCTGGAAAAAAAAAAACAAAACTAAATACTTGGCATTTATTCAGCTCATCCTTCTTCAAAGGGAGCGCCCACTGTCACAGAGCTGTAAAGCCAGCTCACTAATCAATCGCCACATCTAAGTCCAGACAAGCATTTGGGCAAAGCCATATGAGGTGCAGGGAAGCCCGGCAGATTAGCTCTTGTTAATGACCTCCCACGGTATAGGACTGAACCTCCCGACTCAGCGGTCAGATTTAAGTTACCTAAAAAAAAATGAACAACGCACTCAGACCAACAGCTAGAGATAGACAAGCAGGCCGGGAGAGATTGTGGTTAATCAGCTAGAGGACAAAACAAACACACTCAAAATCACAGCTCCTCCTCAAGATAAAAATAAATAGATCCACTCTGATGGCTCAGATTACAAACCAAATAACTGCAGAAGTGAGTCACCACTATAGGATGTGTTTTCAGTGTTTCGTGGTTAAATTAAGGGATAAATAAAGAGTAACACAACTTTTACGTGCAATGAAGCTACTGTTGCCAAGTAATTTCCTTCGTGGATCCTTAGAGTCTAAATAAGTAATTGAAACAAAACCACAAAAAGAATCGGCGTTATAACGAGAATACTTCTTCTTCACTGTTTTCCAACAAATGCTACCATTTACAACGCAGAGTGTTAGAAAGGCTGTACGACAACATTCGGTGCCTTTGAGTCGTGACCCGTAGCTGTGGCTTTGCCGGTGTTGCAGCTTGAGGACAAAACGAATAAATCAAACCCGAAATCACGTAACGTGCGGCGGTCGGTAAAGCGGGAAGGCAGAGGCCCGGTGGGATTTACCCTTTCTGTGGCATTTTCACAAGCCGGTGTACGCTGAAGAGGAGCAGCAGGGGCTGTGGTGCAAGGTGCTCGGACAACCGACTCCCCCCCCCCCGCGACAAGCTGTCGAAGTGATATAGAGCCAGCAGGTGGGAAAGGGCAGTAAGATGAGGAAAGTGAAATAGCAAAAAGACGGAAGGTATGAATGCTAATGTGAAAACATGTTAACCATGCTCAACTAATCTATTTGACCTCAAATCCGTAGCTCTGCAATCCATCACAGGATGCACGTCACCAGCAGAAAAACAAGGACCAGCTCCTAGACCCTTTCCTCTTATCACTAGTCGCTGCATGAGACCCCGCACGGCTTCAGCTCCATCCAGACTGAGGAGCTAAACCTCTTTACCACTTGTAATGATGCATCTGTTTCCGTACTTTGGTTTACAACTTTTCTGCAGACGTTTACTTAGTGGATTGTGTACTTAAGAGCAAGTTAACAAAACATATGGCCGTGCCACAACTGAGGCCTAGGACAACACATCAAGTGTTTTTATAAGATTAGATCATGTGTAAGAGCTTAATAACAGCCCTGCCAAAATAAAATGACAGCCCTGTATTTTACCCTCCAACCCATGAAGGAGAGACGTCACCGCACAGGCTCCTTTTGTCTAATAAAATAAATGATTACATCTCCTACTGCAAGTCAGTATACGGCGACTTAATGCGATTCATCTGGGGTTCAAGATAAATATCTGACAGCCTATTAAGAGAAGGACAACAAAGAGCGGGTTTTTAAGAACTTAGGGACAGAACAGATCAAACTAATGCCACTGTCCTGTGGACCCGACAGGTGCAGAGAAAGTAGCTCAGAACAAACAACGTGCTCCTTGTTATTCACTGGAAACAGATGAGATCCACATGACCAGAGGAGCTGGTCTGGTTTTTGCTTCAAAGGGAAAAACCAAGACGGATGAGTCATGTGAAAAAAAATCATTTGATTTTATTATGTGCTATAACAAATTGAACATTAATTATTACACGGGATAGGATGTGTAATGATAAAGTGTAATTATGAAATAATTTGATTTATTGTACTGATTTAGGTAAATATAAATATAACATTTAAAATTTAAAAAATAATTTGAATTTGAACTAAAGAAGCTGCTTAGATGAGAGACGCTACGTCCTCGTGAAACTCTATAAGCAGTTTCAGTTCGTTTTGTCCAGAATGTTTTAACGTGATGTTTTATTTCAACCCCTGCTTGACCAAAGTCCCATTAAATTTGCTAATTAACCTAACAGGCAACGACAAATGTTAAAGTGGTGTGATATAATGTGAAGCCATAAACTGCACAGATTGTAAATACAAATGTATAATTTTCCATATGGAGCTGCACAAATAAATGATCACTGGACTCACTATACCAATATTAGCAAAATAATTGTAGTATATCTATACTGTAGCAATTGTATCACACCAGGAAACAATAATACACAGAATGTGTAATTTTCCCTATTTCTTATCCCTCTTGAGTCCCTGCCATGTCTCTGACCAGTAACACAGTACACAGTACACCACACAGTCAGGCTGCCAGAGACCACACTCTCCTCGATGCTGACAGCTTGATATTCAATCTTTAAGACAAATTACACTGTTTGCTAATGTGGACAAGTTTGATTAATGAACAAACACTCATGCACAAGTGCTTCAAAGACAAAGCTTTCAAACCATCTTTGGCATAAAGTCACTATAAACTATAAACCATCTGTAAATGGAGGATTAAAAACCATTTACCACACGTTTCTGTTAGATTGTAGATTAGTTGTGAGACCTGTAAAATATCTGGTGCTGCTAGATAATTTCAGTCTTGCAGCATTAAATGTGGCACAGCTGGTATATAGATGCTGACAAACTCAGTACAGGGCCTAGTCGTATTATCACAGAGCGAGGACGGAGTTAAACGACTTCACCAGATGCAGTTGCAGTGAAATTTCCCACTTCCAAAAAGAAAAAAAAAGGTTTAGACAAAAGTTACAGAGTTGGTCAGCATTTGAATTTCAGTATAGAATATATACTGAAATTATCTTACTTATTATAAATAAATAAAAAATGTTAAAAACTGCTGAGTTTTTTTCACAATTTAAACAACTAAACAATCAGTTTTATTTTAGTTCATATAAACCCATGGAACATCTTTTAAACCCACAAAAGTTGTGTTTTGTGGGTTAGTTTCATGGGTGTGAAAAGAAGCAATATAGTTAATAGTTAATACAAATTTCGCTACATACATTTTATTCTTGATAAACACCATGCTGTAGGAAAAGTTCAGAAACAGTACAAACTGCAAGTTTGGGATGAATATTTTGCCTAACTTTAAAACCTCAAATTTGAGGATAAGCGGTGGCAGAAGATGAGGTGAGATGAAATGAAATTTAGGTAAATCGAAAAATTTACAATATCAAGTAGTACAATGTTTGTGTTTAGTTATTAATACAAACTGACATAATGTATATTCATACTATATACCTCCAATCATTCAAATCAATTTTAGGCCAGATTTAGGCCAGTCCTTACTTTTCCACAGACATGTTTGTCTTAGATATATATATTTTTTAATATACAATGAGACAACTAAAACATGTACATTATCTTAAAGCATCTCTGGTCTTGCTTTAGAATTTAAATATGATTTCAAAGTAAGAAACCGCTCGTAAAAATGAAACTCAAATTTCCATACTGTTCTTCACTCTAATATTTTTACATTAAACTACAAAGTGTATAGAACTAATATAAAATAAAATGCTGATACTTAACTAGCGGACTGACGTATGAAAATCATCTATTTTTTTATATATCACATTTAGAGCAGACATCGTGGGAGGTTTCATGCCACCGGATATTCTAGCAGAGATGCAGTTATGTCTTTCATAAATATTTCCCACTGGCTCAGCCACATTTGTAAATGATATTATATTCATTAAAAGCCATCACCCGAATCTCATGTGGATTTTTGTTTTTCTTTTCTTACATACAGCATAAGCTGTATACGCCTGCTGATCTTGAGGTTTATTCATTTTCTCCTTACCTCTGCAAGGGTTCACTCGCTGTCTCCAAGGGGTATCCACCACTTTGTCCTTTTCCCAGCATTTTTGTGGACCCTCGTTTTACACTCTCAAAGCTACTTTTCCGATCCCAAGCTTGCTGCATGGTGAAGCAAACTCCCTAGCACCACCTGCAGCTTTAACACCCCTACCCTTCCCACACACACACCCCCCCTCAAAAATAACTACCACTGTCCAAAGACAGCAAATCCTGATGAGGCGGCAACTTTGTCTAGTCTGCTTTTCACTCCCCTTGCTGAATGGATAGATGACTGAAGGACAAACAGGCGGGAAGAGACTGGCTGCTGACACTTCAGCAGGGTCTCTTCCACGCAGCCACTTCTGATCGACAGCAGCAGCAAAGCCAGCAAAGCCCCCTTTAGCTTCGTCTATCCAACTCTCTTTCCCTATAAACTGTGCTACTACTTCCAAGGCTTTCCTTCACTTCACTTGTGTTCTCTCCAGGGCAGAGATTGGGGGGGGGGGGGGGGGGGACGGAGCAGAGCCTCTTCAAAGGGAAACAGGAGGTTGACTGAGGGCAGTTTAAGAGGCAATAACAGAAGAGGTGGGCTCATGGGACGGCTCTCGGGGGGTGAGTTGAACAGGACCAAATGGGAGTCCCTGCCCAGGACAGCTCCACGCAGCACAACAACAGGGACAAGAAAGTTCCCCGCTAGTCACTGCTGATTATCACCTCTACAGTCAAGCACACACACAACGCACACACATACCCTTGCAATAGTCTGGCCAATGATGCCGTGCACTGTGGTTCTGGGAATGCCATCAGTCACTCAGTGGGTGTTGGGATCGATTCAGCTGCTGAATAATTGGAGGGTCCAGTCTCCAGCTCTGGAACACAGTGTCAGATTATTAACATTTTGTAATGTCTCCGAGCCAAAAGGTAGGGCATGTTCAGTAATAAATCACCATTAGGGGGGGATAGCACTGAATGGGACATCCGCGGCCCTTTATACGCCACACCACACCACGAAGGTAAGAGGTGGTGGCTAGCTTGTATTGCATGGTTGGATTTTTAATCATTTATTTTGATTTGACAGGTTACAGTAATATGTAAGAGGATTATTATTATAACTGATGATGTAGAAGGCTTCCAAATTATGAATCTAGGACTATAAGTTGGAGTGTATTTTTTGTCTTTAGTTAGAAACTACACCTGTGTCGATGAAACCAAACCCTAATCATCTGGAACTGGATATTCGACCAAAAGGTAATATTTCTCTTAAAGCACCAGTATGTAAGATTTATCATAGCCTCATAATGTTTTTCTGACACATTTCTACAGTAAACTAGCTCATGCACTGTGCATGCCACGGCTAAAAAACTAAGCTGCAGCTTTTGGGCGATAGTGGCAAATACTGCTGTTCCTTGAATGGCCACAAGAGGCGTGTCTCCAAAAGTGAGTCACAGAGCCGCATCAGATCGGAGGGAAGATTCTACAGAGTAACACTATGGGGCCGATGTGTTATATTGAAATACATGTCCTATTTTCACCGATAACGGGTACAAAAATGTTATTGCCAACGTCTGTCAATATGTAAAAAGCCCTTTACTGTTATTTTAGTATTATCATTGGTCTTACCATTAGGCTATAACATTAGCACGCTAGCCATAATAACTTAGCAACCAAAGCAAAGTTACATGTCAATTAAATTTGTCTAAAAGTTACATGTGCACGCGGGTTTCACAGTAAATATGACGGTCGCTGCTATTTTTCTAAGCCTTTAGTCTAGATAACTAGGCAGCATAAGACTTGGTTAACTTCAAACTTCATCATTTGTGTTGGGCGTTCTTGAGATTCAGGTACACATTAATGATGGTATGACTTTATTGTTCCTACATAAAACCTTAAACGTCAAAGGGAGAAACTGACATTTACCTCACATGACAGGGAGAAATCAGTTGACATCCTTTTAATCTTCTGCTCCCATGACTTTCTCCGTTTCTGCCCACTGGGTAAACCGATCCTGTGCTGGAGCCGTAGACTGAGCACTGAGCATTGTGGTATATTTTAACTTTTGATCCGATTTTATTCTCTGTTGTTGACACCTCTCTGTAGGAGAATATTGGCTAGATGTATCTAACATGGCGCCCATGAAACACGTGACCAGCTCAGAACCAATCAGCATAAAGGATAAGACGGTCCATTCCCTAGTTGGCAGGACTGTCTCTAAAATACGGCTCTGGTTAGTCAATCTCCGTGTTTAAATGCGTAACTTCACAATTTTATCAAGAACTGTTTAATTATGTCAAGGCTTAAAATTATGCATAATTTAGGGAGTAATCAATTTAACTGATAGGTGGTTGGCCTTACAGGTCACTTGACACCTGTCTTTCGGCTCATGCACTACCTCTTTGCCCATTTTTTAATTGAGCCAGATGGAGTCAGGCACTATTAAAATGGCAATGCTTAGTGTGTCACTCATTCTTTATACAGTATATGGTTAATGGCTTTCATACATCCCTGAAGAAAGGAGGGGCTATTCAGAAGGTTGCAATGTGTAGCATACCCACTAGATGTCACTAAGCCAAACACCCTGGTCCTTTAAATATATATATATATATATATATATATATATATATATTAATGTTTAAATAGTGAATCGAGCAGGTATAAAATATATTTATATCTTATTGTTCACAGTTTTTGCCTAGTTTACTTTAATCTAGAAACATGATGTAAAAGATTTTTATGAAAAGCTGTGATGATTGGCCTTCACTCATTCACACAACTGGGAAAAAGTCAGACATCTGTACTTTTCCTTTGGCTTTTATGCATTCACATCAGAAATGTAATGAATAAAGCAGGAAAAAATGGGAAGAAGAAACTGCTGCTGCTATTTTTTGAGACAATTGAGTTTAGTCCAATTTCAGCAAAACTGTCAGGACAGCAGTTTGTTTTGGAGTCTGTCTAAAACTCATATTGTAATGTATACTGTTGATCGGCTTAAATCTCATCTAAATCATTTAGCTAAATCAGCTACACCATGGTAGGCATTTTCCTAATAGCTAAAGAGAAAGAGAAGGCATTCTCTCAATCTTCATGTCGTCTGCTTCAGTGATGAATGGTAGAATTAAGAAAATATCTGACACTCCTTGCTGACAACCATTAGAAAAAAATCTCTATGCATCACGTGTGTTTGAGCGCGTGTATGTATTCATGTGACACTCTACAAAACAATCCCCCCACTTATTTTTGGCTCTACAGGAAAGCAGATATCACTGTAGCATGAAGCACTCTCTATAATGGTGCATGTCTGGATGACTCAGTGCGACGCAGGGCAGTTACAGAGCTGAGTTACTTTTAAACTGTTTGTCCAGTGGATATCTGATTTTTTTTTTTTTTTAACCATCAAAGTGAACTACACAAATCACCTCCACAAATGTACTGCCGGAAGAATCGTGAACATAGTGCGTCATCCAGAGAATGGTGCACTGCAGTTTTTTCACTCGTCTAACATGTATCCATACTAAACTGGATGTTGTGGAAGTGTCTGCAGGCTGTAAACATCTGGCTAGTTCTTATCATCACGTGGACACACTAACCCCCGGAAAGTATCCAAATAACCTGAAAGCTCTCTCACTACTGTACGTGTGCTTCTGTATGTGTGCCATCGAACAACATTTTAAATGTTTCCCTTAATGCAGCCTCAGCAGAAAACTCTAACACAGCATTGTTAAGTGTAAACTCAGTGAGAGTCATAAAAAAAAATATTTTTGTTCATTAAAAGTGGCAAAAAAGAACTAATTAGTTTACAAAGCACAGCATCTAAGATCTTGAAGAAAGCTAGGTGAAGACCATTGGCAGTTTTACACGGGGGCCAACGGGGGCCAACAGGGGAAGTGCCCCTGTTAAATTGCTCCTGGCCCCTGTTGTGGCCCCTGTGCTGAACGGATAATAGATTTATTAATTTCTTAAGGTGACATGCGGTGACTTGAAGATCGGAACTAACGCCACCGAGCGTTCTACACGGACTCGTTGAAGTGCTACACACACAGTGTTACCCGCTTCTGAAAGACCGGCAGCGTGAATTGGGAAGTTTGGATGTGAAAGTGAACAGCCAGCAGCCCTCGACTACTGCAAAGAGGCCGAGGTTGGAAAACGATTCAATTTCATAACGCCAGTGACAACATAACGTCACTGGCTACTGTCACTACAATGATAAAATTTGTTTTTATTGCGCTTAATCACAGCTTGGTCTTGTTATGTTTGTGAATAAGCAAAGCTATTGAAGTCAGTAACATGATGTCATGCTTGGGAAATGAGTGAAATAACCAACAGTATGTAGCTACTTGTTTAATGAAAAACT
The DNA here is from genome assembly GCF_022458985.1 of Mugil cephalus. Classification (NCBI taxonomy): domain Eukaryota; kingdom Metazoa; phylum Chordata; class Actinopteri; order Mugiliformes; family Mugilidae; genus Mugil; species Mugil cephalus. The sequence goes on from NC_061771.1 coordinate 5,260,919, forward strand.
TAAATGGCCTTCTGAGAGTAGATGCTATAATCCTCTCCATTTTATTTTTCATAGACTGTCAACATGAAACGGATCAAGGACATTATGTCCTTTTTTATTTTTTATTTCTATTTTTCCTCCTGACTGTAGATAAACAAACAATGAGATGATGAGTGTGATTTAGATAAAGACGGTGTGATTGTACATTTAAGTCTCATGCTGTGAAAAAGAACTTTGCGTATAGCTAAATGTTTAGATAAAAAAAGGTGTCATTGTGCAGATAAAAGTGTTATTTTATGCAGAAACAGAAATCTTATTTTACATAACAGATAAACTTGGTTTCAAGGCTTGAGCACATTTTATTTTATGTTTATTGAGACAAAGAATGTTTATCTTTTTATATTAATACTTAATGAAAATGAAATAAACTTAAACTCAGTGTATTTTCTTTTGGTTTTTAAATAACTTACATTTTGAAAACTAAACATTTTGAATGCTTAAATATTGCTGTGTTTTGTCCTTATATGTGCCCCCCTGAAAATACATTGGTCCCACCTCGGCCCCCCTGGTAATTTTGGTCTAGAACCGCCACTGGTGAAGACGACGGCCAATGACCAGCTGGAACATACACTCACGCCTGCTTGAAAGGAAATAACTTTTCCAGGAAACCGGAAGAGTTATTAGCAGTTAAGTAGCCTCTCCTCAATCATGTTAATCTGTTAGTCTACAGGTTATTTATTATAGATGACAACATTTTGAAGCAGGGTCTTCGATGTTTTTCATACCAAGGACCCAAACTGATGGAGAGATTAAGTAGTGACCTCTCACCTACTATATGTGTTCTATATTAAACTTGACCTAGTGCTATGTGTAAATATACATTATTATTATCACTGCTGATCGGCTCAGCAGTGATAGGAGCCTCCTGTGTACAGGAAGCTTAGATTGACACATCTCGACTAGTGTGACTCTCCGTGTGACACGGTGCTCTGTTGAGACAGCTCCTGTATTGCTGAATGAGTGAAGTGTTAACTTCACTAAAATTTATTAGATTCATGTTAATGTGTATTAAAAGAAAGTTTAATTTGTGGGGGAAAATTTTTAAAAATACAACAACAGAGATTTTGGGTCGCGGAACCCCTGTTGAAGACGTATCTTTCAAAGCTCAGATTTGTGAAGTGAGAAAAGCCTTCCATGTGTCCTAAGACATGTTGTTAAAGGTAGCTAAAGTCAAATAAATGTAGTGGAGTAGAAAGTACAATCTTTTCCTCCAGGATACAGTGGAGTGAATTAAAAAGATGCAAAATTTTATTTCTATAACTGTACTTAGTTCCTCCACTTGTGTGTGTGTGTGGTTACCCTGTACAGATCCAAATGTGTATTTATATATGAAAGCAGTGCAGTAAAGTTGAATAGGCATGCGGTCATTATTCGGGAAATGAAGATGTGGAGTGTCTGCTTAAAGGGAGATAACGTGTCCTCTGCGCCAGTCATGTTGGATGAAAACTGAGCTGCGACTTCTCCGCCATTATGTTTTGTGACACAACAATCCAGAGCAACACAGACGACCATAACAATCCTCCAAACATTTGCGCAATGCCGGAGTAATCGTGTACTAAGCGAGAAGCAACTCTCTCTATCCCAGCGATCAGTTTTCAAAAAATTCTCCCGGTGCAGCTGAGAATGCCTTTCTGGAGAATGCCTTTCTTCCCATGAAGAGGGGAATGCTTTTTTTTTTTTTTTTTTTGCAGAGGATTTAGCCTGACATGTGCGAAGCCATTAAGTAGACTTAGTCTGTTAATTAAAACCGTTCTAATATTCTACCTTTGGCCTCATTACAGCGAGACCTCCGCGCTGAAAACTGAGCCTGTAAAAGCTCACAAATTCATTCACTAACACATGTGACACGCTGACAAACACACACATGCACACAGAAGGTCAAGCGTGGTTACAGCCATTGCATGAGAAGAAGGTTTCTATTTCAGCTGGCCTCTCTCACCGGCTAACGGCGATGACACAACGCAAACATGCACACACACCGAAAACAAACCTTAAATGCGGATGGAGGCGTCCGCAGGTGTTATAGAATTAATTTTTTTCATTTTCATGTGAAAAGAAACACAAATCTGAAGATATTAAAGCGCTTTCCCTAGAACAAGAACATTCATAAATTTCTTGCCGTCTCATTAAAGTCTAAAGGCCACGCAGATTAAAGTGGAGGATTTTTAAGTCCTGGAGCTGTTTGGCTCACGGATCTGTCCAACCCGAGCACATTTGCACACCCTCAGCCACGAAGACACAGAAATAAACCCATTTTTAACATTTTTATCTGAAGCGACTTTAACAAATTCACAGTTTAGACACCGGTGCCACTGTGGCTTCAAGTTATCACCAGTCATCAGCATTTGGCGCAGGACCCAGCGGGCATATGACCTCATAAAAGCAGCTTAAAAAAGGAATGAGGCTGCAGCAATCACAGACAACAGCGGCCATAAATTCCATTGTTCACGACAGGACAGCAGCCACATTATTTTACTGCTGAACTAAAATAACACGGTGACACTCACACAGCCATGATGGAGCACAGAGAATCACTAGCTGCTCCACGTTGTTGGCTTTCTAACGCAGAAAAGGCCCGTCTTACGCAGCTAAATGTAGATGCATGTTTATGGACACTTAAAAGTTTTATAGGGCTGAACGACACTAACGCCAGCACCAGATCCTGTGTGAATGGATTTAGTCCCGGACCTGAGAAGCTTTAAACAGCGGTGATTAGGAGAGAGTTTGTTAACACGTTCACATTTTATAGACTTAAAAGGCACCTAATTCACTCAGCAACGAGATGAAGCGTGGAGGTGCGACGACACTCTTACCTTAAAGATGAACAATGATGGGTAAAAAGGCAGCCTGCTTTGTTGGGGTTCATGTAAGAGAAGAAAACTTTATGTGAGTTAACTATTACTTGAGTTTGATGATACTCATGCTGTTTGGTTAAGAAAATAACGATTTTTAACCTGTTCAGTTAAGTTACGAGTTATGATCTCTACAAACCTATCTAAGTGGATCTTGACGTATTTCAGTAATAAACTAATCAGTCATTAATTCAGAGAGAAACTCTCTTTAGTGGACTGATCTTTGAAGACCGTGACACACAAGACCAACATTTGGCCTTTTGCCGAGGTTGGGCAGTAGGTCAGCGTCTAGCGCTGCAGGCACTAGTCAGACCCCAGCAGGTTTCCAGGGAAAGAAGTCATTCTGATTGGCTATACAGTTTAGCAAAACAGGTAATAATTAAAACAGACAAAGCACTTAAGTTCAGTGGTCACACAGAAAGCTCCTCTAATTATTATTATTAATCTTCATTCATCACGAATATGAGCATCTGCAATGAATAAACAGCATGATTCAGCTCTGTACACAGTTTGTAGCGCTGCCTAGCATCTCAGCTAATGGTATCTCTTCCTGTTTCCTTTTTTGAATGACGAATACAGTCTACTGCCACCTGCTGGTATGTAGAGTTATTTCCTTTTACTCAGAAGCTATGTGCCCGCTGAGCTCTGGCTGGTAGTACACTTACTTGCCAAGAAAACAAAATGACAAAATGCAGTAATAGAGAAACAAGGTGCGAAGCATAAGAAATTTGAGCATGGCAATAAAACTCAAAATACCCAACCCAACTCTGTGTTCACGTGCAACTTTTTGGCTCCAGACACAGGAGAAGAATTTTATGAAAAGCTAACATTGCTGTTAATTCTGTCAAGTCGAATATAACAGAAATGCAAGAAGCCTTGGTTGATTTAACACCAAGTTATCTGAAACAAAAAAATGTCATGTAAATCACAGAGCTGGCTATTAAAATGGCACTGATCCACCTGGCACATATCGCACTTTACCGCAGGGCAACCGTTCAGGTCAGGTCAGTGATCTTTGGTTTCTCACAGTCTAAGCCTGGGCCTCTGGTAGGGCTCCAGCAGCTGAGGTGGAGGCCAACAGGGTCAATGTCTGTCTGCAGCCTGTCAGGCAAATTGGTGTCAGCTAAGATTACCCCTCCTGGATGATTTGTTATTATTTTCATTACAATTCTGCATTTCATCCGCCTCAACAACATAATATAATACAATACAATATGATGCTTTGAACCTCATATTGGAGCAGCACAGTATGGTGGTGGTGGTTACCGCTGATTCCTCACAGCACGAAGGTCCTGGGCTTGAATCTGACTGGGGTCTTTCTGGGTGGTGTTTGCATGTTCTCCCTGTGTCTGTGAGGGTTCTGTGAGTGGTTGTTTGTATCTGCGTTACCCCTGCGTTAGACTGGAGACCTGTCCAGGGTGTACCCCACCTCTCGCCCAGTGACCGCTGGGATAGGCTCCAGTCCTCCTGCACAGAAAGTGAATGAACCTCATATTGAATTTGAAAAGATTTTCTTCCACAGAAATCAATTTAGCCCAGGACATAGCAAACATGCCCCTTTGGGACCTCAGCTGTGAAATTTGGGGCGCGTGTGGGCCTCACAGTGTGGAGCCTTGGTGGCGCAGCCTGCAGTGTGTGGGGTGAGTGTGGGCCACCCCACGCTAAGTAGAGTGGGCCCCTGAAGGGGTTCATTGTGGGCCCACAGTAAGGGCAGGGTGGGGGTGTGGGCTGCTTTAATTGGCCCCTCAAGCGGGCCAAATCAGAATCCCACTGTAAGCCCACACTGTAGCTACTCTGTGGTCACACTGTGTGTGTCCACATTTACCCACTGGTCTGTTTGCCAAGTAACCAAGATTGCCAAGTGAGCTTGGAAGGTCATGGGTTAGTCCTTAGCAAACGTAGCCAGCGTAATCTCTGCACCTCAGTAGCAACCACAGACGTAATTTGTGTGTGTGTGTGTCCTTCCAACCTTCGTCCTTGCAACCTACAAAAACCTGCGTACACCACAAGAGGGCGCCTTTCCCATAGGGCAGCAGATGACACTTGAAGGCCACATCATAACCACAAGGCCCTTTTGAAAGCAGCACAGTTTTTTCTTTAGCCATTAAGTATAATGATAATAACATTTTTGAAATAGTATTTTTTGGAAGTGATCATTTAACTTGTGTTCATTAGTTTAATCTTTCGCTACAATGGGGTTTATTCGTTTTGCTTAGTCAACTGTAAGCTAGTAAAATACATAGCTGAGACCACTGAATATGCAACAGTTAAAAAAAATAAATTTCTCCGCTAAATTTTGTATTGTTATGGGTGTTATATAAATTGAATTAAATCAAAAATGTCTTTACTAGTAGAGGAGCTTTAAGCAGGGAACCAGTTGCTAGGTGTTGTATTACACTGCATTACAATGTGAAATTTGATTCATATATGTATATAATTAATTTGTCGAGACAATAATTTAATGTGATTTTCTGTATATTATGAAACTGGACATGGATTCAGACTGTGACAACTCAGCTTTATTTCAGATATTTTGGATAGTCACGTCTCAGTCCCATCATCATCATCACGGGACAATCATTCAAGCTCTCAAAGCATTCACACGACTGTGTCCTGTTTTCACTATGGCTAATTATATGTGGAATGGCAAATCAAATGCTACTCATGTTCATCCCGGCCTTCAATAACCCAGGATTTTGTGATTTCACAGCCAGAGTGACATTTCCCTTACCTCGGACTAAACAAAATACTTATGTTACTCACCTCTCGCCACAAAGTCCAGGGCTCCGGCTCTGGCTTTGGATCAGTTGCGTGTTTATGTAGGAACTTTAACACAGACCAGAATCACATGTCTGCTTTAGGGGGCAAAGCAGTGAGACAAACAGACAGATGACAAACTGCCTGATCAGCTGACAGGCGACTAAAACAGATGGATGACTTTGGAGCGGCCAAGAGGAATAACCAGTCAAACCCGTCATACCCTGCGCTGCAGATGGACCACCATGAAGTGCAAGGACAGAGACCGTCTTTTTTACAGGCCTCCCTCCTCCTCCTCCTCCTCCTCCTCCTCCCTCTGCGCCGCAGTTAATAAACACCTGTTAGACAACAAATTAAGCTGTTGACTGTAAAATCCAGGACAGCTTTATGCCTTTTTTTTATGATTAAAGAGCTTGATTATGGCAGCTGGTAATATCTGTTCATTACAGTACTCAGCATTCTGATAGAGGTCAGAGGGGTGGACGGACCGCTGGGAAAATATGACATGTATGGTAATGGAGGGAAGCTCTGTGGGGGTAGAAGTGAAATAATTAGTTGTGGAAAACGGTGCGAGAAAAAAAAAGACGGATTTCTGGAGACAAATGGTTTCTTCACAAAGATGGTGGACAAATGAATAAACTGTTCACCGTCATGAAGCTTGAGGTTCTAATGAAGCTATATCTGATATGGTAGAGACTTGTTTGGTCAGATAAGCCCTGTTTGTTTCTAAATAACGTTCAGCAGACTTTAAATTACGTGATCTGCACCGTGCATGCAGCCTGTTTGAATGCAAGGATGAGGCAGCTTCGACTGAAACAGAGCAAACAACACCTGTAAAACAGGAGGTTTATCTGCGTGAGATGCAGCAGGAAACTGAAACATGTAGGAGATGAGTTTTAAGCAGGAGCTGATAAATTTAGGTCCTCCTTCTATCCGGACGCGCATCAGCTGACTTGGCAACAGACGCCGTTCAGCCTTGTACGGTGGCAGCCATTTTTATTACAGTATATTATCTGATTTTATGAGAGACGATTTGAATGTCATGTACAAAAGAGCAGCTGTCATGTAACGCTGATCACTTCTGACATTATGACCACCAGCCTGATATTGTGCACCTTCTCTTCTTGCAGCTAAAACAGCACCCTGAGCCGTGATCGAGGCGTGGACTAGACCTAGGACCTAGACCTTCAAGGTGTGCTCTGGTACTCGACTGCGTGCATTATCCTGCTGAGAGAGGCTGTTGCCATGTTTCCATTAAAGTGTGTACACGGTCTGCAACAACCCTTTAGTAGGTGGTACGTGCCAAACGAACATCTACATCTAAAGTCAGGGCCCGTCCACTGTCAGGTGCCACGTCACTGTTATTCTCTTCATATCTCCCTGGTTTTAATCTTACGGCTGATCGGTGTGTTACCCGTTACCTAAAGCGCATTACGTCATTCTTGTGTAAATGTGTGAGTCACGCATTTCGCGGGTCTGCTAACATGTAAGCCAGTTACAAAACCAGATCAATCTCCTCTTATTTTATTCAGATCCTCCCCTCATGTGGTGACGCTGGCAACATTTGTGCGTCCTGTGACCACTGACCTGGATTTTATTCACCTACACGGGGCATGTAACCGTCCCTCCTCCTCTCTCTTTTGTGGTGTAACTGTTTTTTTACACCGGGGGTGGCTGATAATTTGTCTTCTAGCGCAGTTGCTTGCAGAAGCGCGCTCCCCTGCTGCTGCTGCTACCGCCGGCGTTGAGACAGAGGTGGCAGATGACTGCATTAAGGCCGCGGCCGTCACTTTTCTTACACCGCGCTGACTGTTCGGTTACCTGAAACAGAAATACCACAAAAGATATCAACTTCAAGCTCTTGGCACAATCTCAACAAACAGTTGAACTGCATGTGAGTGGTAAAGAGAGGGGTGTACAGCTTGGATCTCAAGCCACTTCTCCTCTCCTTATATTTCCTTGTGGTTTGTCCCTTAAAGCCTCACGTCTCATTTAAAATAAATTCAAACTTCCTTGGTGTATAGAAAAACTGGCAACAACTCTGGTCCACAACAAAGAATGGAAAGGTGTTTTTTTTTTTCACATCCCTGGAAGTTTAACAGGTAAATAAATGTGACTGGAAAACCTGAATAATGTGCATGATAGAAAAGGACAAGGGAACGACACCTAACGGGTGAGATGGAGTGGGATGAGGGGCTGTCATGTTTTAAATTGTCACTTCACAGGTGTGAATTAGTTGTAGAAGGAGGCTGTGGAGCGCAGTTCAGCAGAGTATGGAGCGAAGTCGCTGTCAATGAAATACAGGAAAAAACGGTTTTGCCTCATCTCGCCTCCATGTCTCCGGTTCCTGCTGAGTTTTCTCCCACTAACATCAGGCCGAGAGCAACTCGTCTCAGATCACGACCGATTTTCGAAAGCCCGGCCGTGGGCGTTCTGCTCTCAAAGGTGAAAGGACTCTGACGTCAGGGACCATGTGAGCCCTGGCGAACAGCGCTGGCCGAGATGCTCTGGATTTCGCTGGTATTATAGCAGGAATCTACGACTCCATCTCCAGAGGTCACAACCTTTCAGATACGCTGCCAGCGCAAGGTGACGCTACAGTAGAATGACACCCATGCATGCGCGACATGTGGGATCTCCCCTGGCACACCACATTTCAACAGGATCATTGATATGAAAAGCAAAATATGACACAGGTGTCAGGCCCGTGTCATGTGTGCCAGATACTGACCTTGTTGCTATGATGGCTGACCACATGTCTGCGGTGCCCCGTCTCTGAATCTAGATCTGCGGTGGATTGAGTTTCCTTCCGTACTTAAATTAATTTGGTGGTGAAATTACAGGATTATAAACGGGCATTCACGCAATACGAAAAATAGACATACAAGGTACTGACATTCTAATCTCGATAATGTACACTGGTCAATAAATGCACTTCAAAAAGGCAGTTTAATAATAATTATTTTCCTAATAATAATTATAATCCTTCATAACTGGTAAATAACTAAATTAAAGTATATTTTGCATCTGTTTTTTGGCAGGATTTTTGTCTCAAACGTTGCTGTTCTCTGGAAAAAATGTAAAGAAACTTAACGTTACTGAATTAATAAATTGGCAGTTGAGCAAATTTTTTACCCCGATGTGAGGACACTGGGTGTTAGTGGAGCAGCACCACCTAGTGGTCTCATTAAGCAGAACATAACACGGCTGTTCATTATTTAACCTTTTATTATTTTTGTAAGTTTTCCAATTACATAAAAAGGAACAAAACGTTTTTTTAAAAAAGCAGAAACTGGATACAACACATGGGGAGTTTAATGCCACACAACATTGTCTATTGAGGAAAGGACTTGACTTTCTGCTGGAGTAATGATTCATTTGTGTGAACTGCAAACACCTTGTTTTCTACCTCTTTTCAAAGATGAGAGGTTTTTCTGGTGTTTTGGAATCCAAATTTCATACTGTCAAATGACCTAGAGACAAGAAATTACACAACACAGTAACAACCAAGGAAAGGAACCACAAACTGAACATTTGAAGCCGTGTGGCGTTTGTGACAGATACATGTTAGCATTGTTTCTAGAGTACAAAGAGAATAGATTACATAAACCAGAAATCAGAGTTAAAAACAAACTCTTTTCCAAGGCTGGCAACAAAAACCAACATCCAAATAAGCTTAAGATCCACAGAGCTTTAAGGTTTAGTTCAGCAATCTTCATCTACATCTTATCAAAACTGTCTCAACTGTACACAAGAGGATTTGTTTTCTGTAAAAATCCTAAAGGTCTGTGCCAAATGAACACAACTCTAATGTATTTTTAGAAGAATTTGGAGTAAGAAAAACTTCAAGTGCTCCCTAAATATCTTGTGAGACACTCTGAGTTTCTCAGAGTAAAGTATCTACACTTTTCTCAGCTGACAGATCCAGTGTGGCTGATAAACAGAGGCACAGCAGAGCAGGAACATGGGACCTGTTTGCACGTTTTCAACACAAATTAGTATCTGATCAGCCTTCACTAAGAAAACATTTACAGAAAACATCTGTCCTTTTCAGCTGAGTTGTTTTTGAATATTGTTTAAATAAACCAACTAAAACGTATGCATTGTTTGTCTTTAACAGGACCACGAGAACTGGAATGAGCGACATGTTCGTGTCTGAGCCTCGCTGTCGAAGGCTTCGAGCTACGCAGTGCACTGTCGAGGTGGAGAGAGTGAGGAGGATGATGAAGGGAAGAGGACTCTTAACCATGGGTGGTGTCATCCTCCACAAAGTCTTTGGCCTGCTCTGCTGTGATCACATCGATGTGACTCACCTATAAACACAGACACACGGTTAATCAATCAATGACTAAGCAGCTACTTACAAAACCTGAAGAACCCAAAAAGGAAAAGATTTGAGCACAGAGCAAAACTGGGGAGCTGCCACACCGCAGGATTACGTTCGGATGACTGCTCTGTGTGTTTTAATCTGGTTTTCTGTACAATTAATGCGATAATTATGTTTTCAAATTTACCACGAAGCTTTGTTTTGTAATTTTAAATCCTTAACCTTTGAAATCAAATGTGTCACCAGCAGTTATGTCTACACCAGCACACTTTGGATTACCCTGTGGTTTTGTCACGGTTTGAGCAATTGTAAAAATTCCCACGCTTTCTGAAAGCTGTGACGTTCTGCTTTACAGCCAATGTGGTGTAATTATGGTAAAGATATTACACTCTTATAACGTGCAGTAAACGGTAAATAACTACTAGAAACTGAAAGTTTCAGTCCTGTTAGACAACAGTCAAAATAAGCTAAAGACAGTCCAGGCAGAGGTTCTAAGGCACAGGTATTAAAGGGTTAAGTTAAGCTTTTTTTGGTCAGTTTGGCCAAATTTTCACAGGATTAGATCAATTGTGGTGCTCATGAAGCGTCTAGACATACGTGAAAGGAAATCAAGGAGCAAGCTGTTATTGCTGATGTGACAAATGAAGATACGGTTTATACAGCTTATCTATATGCTATTTTGAAGATAGAAACAAGAACTGAAATAAACTGAGTTTGGTGTGAACTGAATTTTGAGTTCAACTTGTCACCGTCAGTTTCGAACAAACACCCCATGTTGACTCAACAAACATTTTCTCCTCCCGACTCTTTTTTCTCCGGAAAGTATTACTAAGATCCACAAAGTTCTCTGCTAGTTCGTGTTTTGGTTTGGTTGGTTTGTAAACCAGCTTGTACGCGTATAGCTACCACCAACTAAACTGCAGTGTAGAGTGTGGATCAGTAGATTTACAGCGAGCAGTGTTTGCTTTCTTAACTACATCCTGTAGTGCAGCACACACCACAGGATGTAGTTAAGAAAGCAAAGCACGTGCAATTATTTTTAAACACTGTAGAGTGTGCAATTTGAGATTAGATAATACACTGCATGGCCAATAAACGAGTCGCCCACAAAAAACACGGTGAGGAGGGGGGGGCTGTGATTATAGCATCATTCTCTGTGGCAGTGTTTCATTAAGCTTCTGCAGTGTCACAAGATTTATTTCCATCCAGTGTTGCACTCATTTTCCACAACGTTGTTTGAGAAATGAGAAGCTGGGGTTAAATAATTTGTCGCCAGCTGAAAGGTAATCTACCACGCAGTAATTATCCAACTGGAGGCTTGTACCTATTTGCTTAGTTACATCCAGGTGGTGTATATCTGTGACGTTTCTCTTTCAGTGTGTGATGACAAAAAACCTCCCGTGGTCTGAGCTCAGCCTCACCTTGTTTCTGAATTTGACTCCGTAGAACTTGTCAGCAGACTCCAGCAGCTCAGGTCTGAAGGTGGTAGTGATGAACTGGGCGTGTCCTGCCAGCTCAACGATCATGTCTGAAATGACACAATATGAATTTAAATATAACACAAACATATTGTCTTGTTGCTTGGTGAGAACAGCCCTCATACTTGGCTATATTAGATTATGCTAGTGTCCATCTTTATTGTATTTATGCAGATCACATTCCCTTAACTTTCTCTATGTTCACACTCCAAGAGTTTTACCTGAGACTGCCTTTCTGTGCTGGGCATCAAGGGCCTGGTCGATCTCATCAAACAGGTAGAAAGGAGCAGGGTCACACTTCTGAATGGCAAATATCAGGGCCAGAGCCACGAGAGACTTCTGACCTCCAGACAGCTGCTGCATCTCCCTCATCTCACCCTGTTTCCCTGTGAACGACACCTACAGACAACACACAGAGTAAGACGATCAAATTACACCCAAACATAAATACATTTAGTGTCACCTAGGGATGGGCATCGAGTTCTTTAAAAGAACTGGTCCCAACTGATTCAATTCATCAACATCATTAGCATTCATGCTTATCGATTGTTTTCATGCCAAGTCTTTAGGTCGAACGTGATGCTCCAAGACAACAAGGAAGACGCCACGGTGGAGAGACTGAAGCGACAGAAAGTGTGGCTTCACTTCTCCTGAAGGGACTGTAACCGTGCAACATGCAACTTAGGCAGCAATGTCATTTCAAGCAAGGGCGGCAATACCACCAGCATGCTGAAGCATTTGTCGACGATGCACGGCATCAAATACCGAGAGTTCCGTGTGTTCGACAATCTCCGGTCAACAAGTGCAGCTGCCACCAAGTCTCAGCAGAGCAGCGCTAGTGAGGATCCAGTGACCGATTCCCTATTTGTTTACTTACACAACCTCTCATCTCATGTTTGGAAGTTCAATAAAAATGTCTGTGGTTTACATGAAACTACAAACGGCTGCTTTTTCTAAACTGAAGATTCACAGGAGGAACTGATGAGGGAATCGATAAAGTATCAGATGGATATAAAATAGTCTGCGTTGATTTGGGTCAAACAATGAAGTGGAAAACACTCTCACCCTGATGCCGACTCCAGTGAACTGGTCCACGGAGGGAACACTGCTCTGTGAGCCAGAGCCCTTCTCGCTGTCTGCTCCCCCCTCTCCCTCATCCTGGGACTGGCTGCCTTCAGCATCTCCCTTCTTCATCACCAGCGTAGCTTTGCCACCTGGTACCAGTTTCTGGAAAACTTCACTGAAGTTCTTTGACACCTGAGAGAAGGTGAAAAGATGACCAGATTCAACCAAATTCTTCTGATTAAAAAGCACAAATGATCTGACACGCCAGTCTAACAAAAAGAATGGTACGTAAACACACAAGTTTTATGTATATGACACAAATGTGAGTGTTTGATCTTGTCAGATGTGCATCGTACCTGTTTAAAGGTGAGCTGGATGGCCTCATATTTGCGCAGCTCCAAGACATTCATGAGCTCCATGATAGATTTGTAGCCACGGTCCAGTTCATCTTGACGCTTGATGAGCTTTTCCTTCTGTTCAGAGAAGTTCACAAACTGGTCCAGAGCCTTCTTGTTGACGTGGCTGTACTTCTTCAGCTCTGTGTTGCACTGCTCCAGTTTTCTGAACAACTGTTGGAGGAGGGAAAAATAAAACACCAGCACCGTCAGCTGCAGTCTGTCAGTGTCTTTAAAGTTATACAATGGTATGAATTATGACTGACTATTGCATTTTTAATCAGCATTGGTTGTGCATTTTAGAGCTTCTCCACTACTGTTGCTAACTATATAATATTTTAAGGTGTACACTTGGAGAGGCTTTGAGGAAGGACACATTACATGCATGTTTCCTTAGTAGTGTCATTCTGACTTTCAATATGTCCTTAATTTGATACACACACAAGTTTGGCAAATGCTATAAAGTTCCGTTTGTGTTCCAGTCACTGAATGAGACATTTTGTTGCACGGTGCATTTCATTAAAGTATCCTGCGAGCTTCTATTCATATCTGAAGAAGACAGGGCCTGATTAATTAAGAACCTCATAGCCGCGCCACGCACTCTCCAAAACTCTTTAAATCACTAATGACCCAGGGAACATGAGCAAGTGCCATTATTACTTGGCCCTCTCATCCACTTCTGCAATCAATGGCACCATCTTGCCTTGCCTTGCAGCGTCCCGTGGAGAAAGATTAACTACATGGAGTGTTTATGAGAAAGTGTGATGCTATTTTTGGGATCGTCGAAGAGAGGATTTGACACACACACACACACACACAGTGCATGCTCAGACACTTATGAAGGATGCATTCAAGTCCACTCAACTCTCAGCGTTTGCTCCCAGAGGCAGCTGGCTGAGGAAAATCAGACAGAGCACTAACTAGTGGCTGAGTCACTGGTGAGTGGGTGGGATGCGATGGCCACGGGCTTCTTTCCTAAAGAGATCTGAGTGTAGCTGTATGTGTGTGTGTGTGTGTGCGCATATTCCCAAAGGATACTCGGGAAATAACAGAAGACGCACAGGAAGACTGGCCTCAGTAGACCTACTTAATTATTGAGCCATTATGCCTTTAGTGTCAGTGTGAACTCAAACTGTACATGGAAGGTCATGCTGCTCCACGGAGCATTTCAAACTCATTCAACTCAAATTAGTTTTTTTTTTAGTCCAAAAATGATTCGTATCTCATTTTCAACTCCAAAATTCAAATCTCTCTACCCTGCTCCAAACTGGATTAGGTGGACAGGAGAATACATTTTAGAAAATTCAATTTTAGAAGCAGATCCTTTACATGATTCCCAATAACAGCTGAAGCTAATTAAATGCTGCTGTGTTGTACATAATAGTTATGATGTAGCTACCGCACAGATCTGCAGCCTCCTCAGAAATGTCACTACATGTTGTGGCAACAGCTGTGATTAGTCCATAGTGCATTCCCTCATTCGGTCCATCAGCAGCCATGCACAGAAAATGATCCCTCCTCCTGCCTCCTACTCACCATCTACTCAAACATCTGCTCTTTTTTGTGTTGCAGTGATTTCGGTAAAATTAACCGTTCATCAATGGTATGAAGTTCAACACTTGCTGCTCAGTTCCAATCACCATTGTTTGAAACACCCAGACAAACACCTGACTAATATTTCAGTGGTGTAAACATACACACACACACATATGCATATATATGTGTGTGTGTGTGTATATATATATATAACATATACGTCATACATGCGTAAACTGCTTGAAGAAGTGTGACCCACGCTTAATATCACTCTGTATGACGTGTTTACAACTCGTTCCACTGACACCAAGTGGCCCAAACAAGTAAAATAATTTGTCACTGCTTTCATTTTCTGACTTCTGTAGATGTTGTCTGGTAGAAAGAGAAAACATAAAAGCCATCCTGAAATATCACAGAGCACTGTGTGTGTTTACCTGTTTGAGTGTGAGGGTCTGGTACTTCTCAAAGGCCTCCTGAGGCAGCGAGCCAAGCTCTCTGATTTTTTTCATGCACTCCTCTTTCTTCTTGAGCAGCATGCCCTGTCTGTTGGTCATTTTCTCCAGCTCCTTGGTGTCGTGGTTGATGGCATCATTCTGTTCTTTCTCTATGTTCTTCCATCGCTCCATGCTCTTTATGTGGTCCTTGATCTCCCCCTCCGTTTTGTCGATTAGAGAATCCAGATCTGGGGAAGGTGATAAGAGAAAAGTAGGTGACGCTGGATTCTGTAGCCACTGAAAATACAGCTCTCATCAGAGCTGATGCAGAGTCACACTTTGTTGAAAAGCAAAAGAAAACCAGTTATTAAGCTCAATGATAAATGGTAATATGACAACTGAATATAATTCCTACTTACTCTATTCTAAAATAAGATCATTATTTGAATATGTCTTTGATTAGTTAACATCAACGATTACATGTGAATTGATGCAAATGAATTCTATTCAGGAACAAGGGCATTCTGATAACAACACCCTATCAACCACATCTGAGTCATGACGCCACTAGAACATTTATACAACTGTGCTATCAGGCCGTCCATGCAAGAACATATAATCCCAACTGTGAGTCAAACATAACATAGCAATTCTCACCATCTGGCTGATATGACAAGGAGCACAGTCTCTCCATTTAGACTCTGTTAGCAAGAAACTATGCTCAAGGTTTAATTCATTAAAACAGATTATAAATATGAGAAATAATATAAAATAATACACAGTAGTTTTAATTTGATTGCTGTGCCTCTTTTTCCTAACATAGGAGTCTCAGCCCATTTATTACAATTATAGTATAGTATAGTCAGTTTGTGATGAGCCCGAGACTCCAGAAAACTATGCAGTAATAGAAAAGAAAAGTAACAGCGAGTTCTCACACGTGGTCAGAAATGCTGATTAAAAGTACTGTTATACATTTAGAGAACGCAAAAACTGAGCTGTCCAATAAATAAATGATTCAAAAAAACTGACACTGTGCTGACACAAATTACCCCTTCAGTGATTTTTTTCTTGAACTTTACTATTGTGCCTGTTGTGTAAGTACAATGCGATACCTTCTGATCGAGACAAAGTGTCTTTGACACGTTTGTTGATGCCGTCCAGCTCAGATGTTGTGGCTGTGAGCACTGTGCCTCCCTCTGTCTCTCGCAGTTCGTTCAGCTCCTGTGTCAAGGCGAATTAGGTAACAGCAAAAAAGAGGGTCATACAAATGCAAAGCCCCCTTTTCCTAACTAGTACGGATGAAAGCCCTGAATCCAAAAGGCTTACAACGGTTCACACTTTTAACACATTACCTGAATGATCAGATGAAAACAAGACATATGAACTCTGGGTTTTTATGCAACCCAGGACATATTATTAATCAAATATATCAAGATATCATATGTATAAGTACACCTTAATCAACAAATGTCAACAATATGTAAATATTTTACTACATAATGGGTCTAGGATGTTTAAAGGGACAGTGTACCTGCTCCACTTGGTCGAGACGTTTCCGTAAGTTCTCATTGAGGTACGTTTCCACTCTGGTCATGATGCCCTCCAGCTTGATCCTTTCATTCAACAACTGTCTGTTGTCCTGTGAGTGGACAAAGGGATCAACACAATACAGTTACTCATATTATGTCTTTGCCACATGTACACAAACAAGAGACATTAGCGAATTTCCAGGAACTCAGTACCTTAATCATGTTTTGTTTCTGTCTTAACAACACCTTGATTGCCTCTGTGTCATAACAATAGTTATTATTCAGTCTCCATAAAACAATGGAATTGTGCATCAAAAGTCTCTGGTTAACATGTACACCTGTAGTCGTTTGGACAAAAGGTTTCAGCTGTAGTTGTTTGTGAACCATAATAAAAGGCAGCGGTTACTATAGTAGCCAGCACACAGACCCTTATATTTGTACATTCTCTTATGTACAACAATGAGTCATAAATACAAAACTAAGTGTTGTATTGTGAGCAATATGATTCGACAAATGCCAAACACTGCAGTGCCATGCATGAAAGGCTATATGTTGCGGGGGTGAGGCTGTTGCACAACGATAACAGGCATCACTGAGAGTTCACTGAGGTGAGAGCTGAGAGCAGCTGGCAGGGGAAGAGAAAGAGGGGGCAATACTGGATCACAAGAACATCCCACACACAGCTGCTGCCTGCTACTCTCACCTTAGTCAGATCGTGTTTGAATACACTAGCAGTAGGCGGAGAATGGAGGGAAACCGAAACAACAAAATGTAGGTAACAGGCATATTATGTTCTGTTTATTATATTACGTTCTCTGAACTACATGTAGGGATGTGTGATCCACTTTTTCTAAAAAGGTTCAACATCCCAGCTGCAAACGCTGAGACACTGTGTCAATGAAGACCAGACACAGTGGACGGACCTGCCCATCAACAACTGGAAGCGGTTGGTGATTTATGCACTAAATGTGTTATATTTTATGCTTTTTCTTTTATTTGTAAACTTATCTTTTGAAAGTTGTAAGGTAAATTCCAAGTTGATGGATTTAACATAGGGTGATCGTCGTTCTTCAGTAAAACGGGAAGCATCAAATAATCCAAAAACTATGAAGAACATTACTAAGAACCCAAAACAATAATTTGCAGCTGCATCAAGAGATGACTTTCACAACCAAGGTGATAGGTTTAGTAAATTTAAAAAGAAACACTAAGGGACAAAGAAACTCTAAACTAACAAGTGGTCAATTGAAAAAACAAGAAGTGATTTATAATGTGGATATTTCTAGGAAGAATTACGATGCTTAAAAGTGTTATGTGGATCATTGTGGATCATTTCTTTCCATAATAATTTATTAATAATATACTGTTTGTTATACTTTCTTTGAGATCTCCTTTAACTGCATGTCGTGGGTTCACAGCCGGCAAATGCAAATGCAACACCTGGAATCAACTCAGGCGTTTTACCTACTTAAATGATGAAGGATTGATGATGATGATGATGATGAGGGAATAGCCCATGTGATTTTGAGTCAACTGTCTAATTACTTTTGTCATTTGGATGTAAACACCTTCAAATTACAGCTGAGAGTCTGCACTTTAAAATGATTTCATAATGATTTTATAACTGTATCTTTAACATGTTTTGGTGTACAGCTAATATAACAAAACTTGTGTCCGTGTCCAAACATATATGGCCCTAACTGTACGCCTTTGTCCCAAACGGTTTCCTGACCTGCTGCAGCTGACGAATCTCGTCATTGAGGTCATCAACTCTCCTCTGGTCCTCCAGGCTGAGCTGTGAGAGCAGATCTGTACCCAGCTCGGCCTTCAGCGACTCCCTGGTGGACTCCATTGCATGGAGGCTGGCCTCCAAACTTTGAAGACTGCGTTGCTGAAGACGAAGAAGAGGGTGATTCAGTTAGTGAACCTTAAACGGTGTAAATGTAAAGTTTAAATTATCATTAACCACAGTGTATATTATCACCTTGGGCATGAAGGTCTTCTCTGATTGCTGCCTCTTCTCCTTCAACATCTTCATTTCTGACAAAATACTGTCTCTGGATGCCTTAAACTTCCTCTGTTGTGTCTCAATTTGCTGCATCTGGTTCATCAGTTGGTCAATTTCATTGTTGATGCGTAGAGTCAAAGGTTAAGGAAGTACAGTATGTGCCAGTGTTTAAGATGAGCCTTTAAATATTTTCCAAGGAGTCATTTGGCAAAGAAATAAGTTAGCTTAGTTCTGTGATCCAACAAGTTTCACTTTCAGTCCAACATATGTTAAAATAGATAATATTGTAGCAGCTATAGGACAGCACTGCCCATGACTGTTTTAGACAGGCACATTATTAGGCAGGCGGTTGTAATGTTGTGTTTCTCAAATATTTTGTTAGAATGTTTGCTGGGGAATGGAAAGGATTACTGTCCAATAAAGGGATACACAGCTTGGTACAGATTAAATAAAATGCTATTGAACCCAATCCCTGAGCAACGGGGGTCGTTCTGTTGAAACTGTTAGCAAACACAGCCATGGGGCAGTTTGTACAGCTTGTTCTGTTCAACCCGGAGCTTCAATAATGAGATTAGGTCCTCACGGGAAGGTGCTGTCATTGTAGATATTAAGACGGAGGATTATGGAAGGTTGCACATACTCATCATGAAGCCAATTTAACAGACAGACTTATTGATCTTCCACAACTTCCACACTCAGCTGGGCCTTTGAGGTTTTAGGGACTCAATAAACAGTTGGTAAATCAATCTGCTGCTGTAAAAGGGATAAGAGGACTTCCTTAAATTAGAACGAACTGGCGAGGTGCATGGCCGTAATCTCATGCTTGTCAACAGGGCAGCGGTGATGAACAAAAGGGCTTATAAATAATTAATCTGTTTTCTGACTCACTGCTCCAGGAGTAATTGACCAGGGCCATGTCATCAGCACTTTCGCCTGCTTCCCCCGCCTACTCGCATAAACATGTAATCACCAGGTGCACACTTTAACCAGCAAACATTACTGGCAATGAGTGAGAAGCTACAAACCATCACACAGGTGTGCAAACACACATCTTATCATACCTGGGCGGAAGTGACCATTTTCATAAATGTACTGTACATGCAAATGCAAATCCTCTTTGATCCACTTGCTTTTCAATCATGAGCTGTCCAGCGGTGAGTCATGGTTTCAGCCGATATGACCCCATAAACACTAATCTGTCTTGAACCTCTTAAACCACGTCACTGCATCTGAGGCAGCCTCCTGCTGGCTTTCAGGAAGCTACATAACCCAGATGGATTTAAAATACAGGCTGAGCCTTATGACATCAACTCCAAATGAGTGAGGGAGCTTTAACTTTTTTCATTGGAGTTCATAGACAAAGGAAATTCTGTCTCATACAATGCAAAGTGACGAAGAAAATTAAATATTTATAAGTGAATTTCTCACTGACTGCATTCAATGGTTTTAAATACATATATATATATATGGTTAGTTTCTAATTTTGAACATAATAACATTTATTCTGCTGTGATGTACTCATCCCATTTTAGGTGATAATCAATAAATCACACTAGAGGAAAAATGTCCTCATTAACAATTATTATTATTTTTTTTTTTACATTAAATTGCTAACAGATTTTATTTTCACTAATATTGCAAATATATCAGCAGTACTAGAAATGTTTTAATAGAAAGGATATGTTCAATGTTCCTGCGCAGGTTCTCGTTGAGCTTAGCCTCCAGCTCACTCAGCTCCTCTTCAGCCTTCCTCATGTCTTTCTGGAGTTCCAGACGAGACTTTCTAGTGTCGTAGTAGCCTCCCGTCAGAGCTCCACGGTGGCTCACCTGGTCACCTAGGAGGTCCAACCACAATGGACTGAATATTAAAAAAAAATACTAGAAAAGCATAACACATCTAAGACTCAGGTTAAATGTGCTGCCAGAGGACACACTGCTCATTTCAATCCAACATCTTCCAGTTACCAATTAGCTGGACCCTCTGTTAAGGAGGCTTCTTTCTTATACAGTAGCAGCACAACCAAAGGTCAATCAGCATAAAATTTGGGCTACTCAGTTGTAAAGTTAACAGTTACAAAATCAAAAATTGATATTTACATGTATACACACACACACAATTTATATATACACACACACACACACACACCATTATAAATAGCAAACAACTGTTTCAGGACAGTTTACCTTCCAAAGTTATACAGTCCATGGTGAAAGCTCGAGCCAGCTGAGTGGAAACCTCCATGCTGCGACAAATCAGTGTCTTTCCAAAAACATGCTTGAAGGCCTTGTCAAAGTTGGCGCTGTAGCGCAGCTTGCTGATCATTGGGATGGCATCCTTATAGGGGCAAAAACAAATCGTTTGGAACATAGTGGCAAGTACTGTACATCTCATTATCAAACCCAATATTAAAAAGGCTTGTTGTGATAAAATTCCAAAAGAGAAACAAATTAATTAGATAAAGTCAGCTCCAGGGTGACATGAACAGTCCTTACGTTGGTCTCTGGGTAGGCCGTGTCCCTGACATCCAGCTTGCTCAGTGGCAGGAATGTGACTTCTCCAGGAAGGTTCATTTTGTTGAACTCCATGAGTATTTTAGTGCTGACTTCATCAGTCTCCACAATATGGTAGAACAGTCTGGAAAAGAGAATTTATCACTTCTATTACAAACCATGGTTATTAACAATGGATATCAACAGTTACTCATAGAACAAGTCGACATATAAACTCTGGACGTCCTTTGTGGTTTTGATTAACAGTCAAATCATCAATGAATGTACAGATGTATAGATTTTATACCACGTCGTACATAATGTACGAATGAAGGTGAATGAACTGGTACCTGGTTACTGACCTCACATTGTTATACCAACACACACACGGGGTAAGAAAGCATCATGGGTACAAAAGGCATTGTCAAATCAATGTTAAACAAAAACTCACTCAGACAACATGTAGACAGTGAGTAACAGACGGATTCACTGTCTACATGCTGTCTGAATAACAGCATTGATTTGGCAATGCCTTTTGAATGTAGTAGTTTAACACTTTCCAACATTATTTAACCTGTGGACTTGGAACATCTGTCTTCAGATCTTAATGTGAGGACAGAGTTTAGCTGGCTGTCAGTGATTTAAAGAAACACACTGAAGACAACAACAAAAAAAACAAACACAATTGTCTTGGAGGGAAAATGTCAAAGCAATACAGACCTGGTCCCAGCAGTCACCTCCACACAGGTGTAAAAGGCAGGCTCACACTCAAAGTTATTCATGACGATGCCATGATATCCATTGATGACGTGCTGGTTAATGCCCTTACGACGGAAATGCTCAAGGACTTTGTTGATGCTGTCAATACCATTCAGAATGGCCTGAAGTGAAGAGAGCAAATATCAATGGAAAGAAAAGGTCATAACAAACTCATTAAAAAAAATTAAAAACAAATGCAACAAAATATAAACGACTGCAAATCAAACAACACACATGACTAACATTTCTGAGCATTTCTTTTGACTTTCTTTTTTCACTCTACATAGCAAAGCAGACATAATCTCATTGTGCAGCACTGAACTGAACCATGTTATACAAATGGAAAATGTGAGAGCCGAGCGATAGAATAAAAAGACAAGATGAGTCAGCCCGGCCTGGTGCAAGAAAAATAAATGCAGGACATTTGTCCAAAGGTAAAAACAGCCCGGCCGTCTATCAGCTCAGCAGACGTTATTCACAAGTGATATTTGATTGATGTATGTGCCCAGAGGAGGTGACTGGATGAGGCAGTGGAGTGAGTCATATGTAAATTTAGATAGCTATCACAAGGTGCCAGTAGCGAGGCAAATGAATGATTCTATTTGATGTACCTATCCTGACAACTGGCTGAGTCACAAAGTGAGCCCTTTGCTATAAACAGGGTGGGTTCACTTCCATTTACTTTGATTCATCTTCCCTTGCCTATTTCTTTTCTTACAATTAAAATAAGTGCAAATAGTTAACATGTCTTCACATGTGCACCTATTTTCTGAAGCAAAAACAAACATATGTAGCATGGCAGGTCTACCCATGACTTACAGTCAATGGAAAAATTAAATAACTGCATGTACGTGTGTGTGTGTGTGTGTGTACCGAGTTAAACTCTTAGTGTTGTCCATTTCTGTGCTACCACACACAGTCACATCTATCTATCATCTGAAGCTACATTATGTAAATCAAACATTACGCAGCCATGCACAGCAACACAGACCTTGCCGGTGGCCGCTCTAAGGAGCTGCTGTTTCTTCTCTAGGTCCTCTCGTTTGGCTGCCAGGGCCTGCTGCTCCGCGTTCTCCTCACGCCACAGGTAGCTGGAGGGACACACACAGTAACACACTGTTACACTTATGTCACCAGAATGGCTTCAAACTTAACTGCAGTCATGATACTAGAAAAAAAAGCAGCCAGCAACAAAAACATCCCAAAATCTAGGGCAATGTACAGCAAGAGCTGTAGATTAAAGCTGTCATCTGCCTTTTCACCTACTAGAACAAACAGTGGATGGAGAACAGAAAGCTGCATGGTTGATTAAAAATGAGACTAACATAAAATATTAATGAAACTATCACCACAAAAACCAGCCCTGTGACTCTAGTGAGTTGTGTTGAATTTAACTGCATTCCCTATAAAAAAAAACTTCTTTTATAAACTTGAGTTCAAATTAAAATCAGTTTTGAGTGACTCATTGTAAATACTAGTCAAAGGTACTTGAATGATGAACGCTGCCTTTGTCGTGTTTCCAAAAGCAGAAAACAATATATTGTATTTTCACTTTAATTTTCACCTGCAACACAATTCATTGAAGCTGAAGGAGGAAAAGCATCATACAGCAGAGGCTCCAGGTATCATTCTGTTACATAAATACACCTCATTGTTAAGTGGACTGAGAAGACCTGCTGAGATTCACAGCGGAGAATACACTGGTGTAACTTAAGACTGCCAAGCAGGAGCAGCACGACAACAACATAAATGAAGGATGAACAATTCAACCTTTACACTGAAAGTAAGATGCAGGCATGACTCATGGAAGGATTTGTCTAAATGGTATGATGCTGTACTATGCAAAAAAAAAAGGCCAAGAGCTTGAGCTGATTAAAAGGAAAAATGAGTTTCTTACTTTCTTTCACTCTGGAGTTCATCTTTCTTGTTCTTCACCTCATAATACTTTTTGTCCAGCTCCTCAACACGGGTCTTGACCTCGTTTAGGTCTTGATCAAGTTTCTAAAGACATAAGTTGAATGTGGGTCAGAGAAATTCCACTGTCAGTAGTTTAAATCACACAGATTACAGCACAAAAAATCACAGCATTTCCTTGTCAATCAGAAATATATTCCAGTCACATGCACAAGCTCACATAACACCATGAATTTGAGAAAAAAAATATCTTGTTTAGACAATAACAGCATCAAAAGACAGCAACCACAAAATACTAAAACGAAGCTGCAGTTCATCTGTGTTGTCTTACGTTGTACTGCTCGAGGTTCTTCTCCTTGTTCGTCTCCGTGTCCTCCAGGTCTTTGTGGATGGCTGCAATCTGTCTCTTTTTGTCATTGATGGCCTGGTCCAGAGACTTCAGCTCTTTCTTGATCCACTTGTCCCTTTCCTCCTTTGAGGTGAATTGACTGCCTCTGCCCTGCTTGGCATACAGGTCTGTCCTCTCCTGTGTAGCTTGAGCCAGTCTGGAAGGTGGTAGGACCGTGTAACAAGAAGCTGCATCAATGATTCATCAACAAACTGTGCATGCAGACATAACCTTGTAAGAATGTGGATGTGCACAGTCACAGTTCCCCTTTTATCCAAACCTCTCTTTGGTATGTAACAAAATGTACATTACATTTCTTTCTTGTGTCATCAAATACCAACATCACAGTTTTGGAAGGAAATACAAAAGTGGTTTATTTAGGGCCCTTTCCTTCCTGTAATTAAGGTATCCACCTGCGATTAAATACTTGGATGAAAATATCATGTACAGCCATCTTCTAAGCTCCACCTGCCAAACTGTGTTCAATATGTAATGACTCACTAATCGAGTTAGCTGCTCCACAAACCACAGCTGATGATGAGTCATCCTACCTGGAGATGCCCCGTTCCTCCTTTTCCTTCACCATGTTGAATTTGGGCTCGGTCTCCTGCAGCTCTTTTTGCTTCTCCTCAATTTTCTCCAGGAGCTTCTGACGCTCCTTCAGCAGGCGTTTCTAGGAGAACAGGAACACATTTTCACATCAAGAAATGAGACTTGCATGTGGGAATGTGACAACCAATAACAACTCTGGGAAAACACAAATGCCACACAAAGTTTGTGTCAAAAATAAACAAATAAATGAGTAAAAAAGGTCACACGGCATCAGACGCAGGGAAGGTATGCAAACTGTGCTGATGAAGACAAGCTAAACAACGGACCTTACTGTCTCCTACCAAGTGTGCAGAAAGCCAAAATCTGTCGTCCCAATCTGCTAATATACAACTCACAAGAAAACCTCTTCTACTACAATCATTTCAGGGCCGAGTCGCAATCACTCACATCTGCCTTTTCAGTTATTACTTTGTGTTCTGTGAAAGGATTTCATCTCTACTTAAGTCAAATCTGATCCAATTTCATATTTTTATTTATCATTTTCTGGCAAATAAACGTAAATACAACTGCCAGTACGGCTGAGAACTGCCAACCAGTAATGTGCCTTTTCAGGATCATATCTTTCCCCTGGATCTACCACACACACGCTCACTGATTACAGATTTTCAAGCAGGTAGTGTTGGCTGGTTGTCCTCCCCCAGGTACATCTCTCCTCCTTCCCCCGCGTTTCATCAGCCACCACAAAATCGATCAAACCAGGACCACCCAAAGCTAGTTTGGCTTTTCATTTTTCTCCAATAAGTTTTGGGTGCGGATCCGTCAGCCTAAGCCAGGTGGGCTTTATTCAACCACCAGACAGCATGCTGATGAGGTTCCACAGACAGAGCCAACAGAGCCACTATGTACGATTATTGTCTCAACAAAAGACCATATGGAGAGAAATCCATGCCAACTCTGTACACAAACCCTTAAGCCAGGAATGATGTATAGTGAAACCGGTGGTAGAGACACGGATATGCAGCGTGTATTTTGTTCATCCCACAGAGTATCTGCATGCACTTTTTGCACACACGCTGGGAGTCATGTTTTAAATCAATCAGAATATGGATGATAATCTCACATAGTGCTAACAAAACATAATAATTAAAATGTTAAAATGAAGTACATGTCAAAACAAATCAGAGACCGTTCACACACCTCTAGTCAACATAAAGGTGCAGACAAGTCTAGAACACAACTCAAGAAGAAGGCAAACACCTATTCCAGGACTAATCACGACATATGGTGCTTTTAAATTACCATGATTTAGCCTACTACCCATTTGTGGTAATATGCAGATTTACATTCTGACACATAATATGATTTTGCCTAAATGAGTGGACATTGTGTTGTCCTCCCTAGACTGAGTCACTCCACTATGAATGTTTAACATGGTTATGTTGAATTTATAGAAATAAAAGCGTGATGAAAATCACACAAATTATTACACCCAAACAACTAGACTACGTCTAAAAATGGTGAGAAATTAAACCATTTGCTTCCAAGCTGCCCACATTACACTGCCACCAAAATAAAATGATTCATCATCGTCACAAAATACTAAGATCATCTGCAGTGAAGACACCGCACAAGAGCTTTACACAATCTTCTTCCTACCTCACAAACAAAACCCTGGAATTAACGGATCACTCATCTTTTTATAATATCTCTTTAGAGGAATTAGAGGAATACATGTTAAAAAAATGGATTGGATTAAGGAGGAGGCTGGATTGATTTCTTAAGAGTTTAGGCAATTTAAAACTGGTCAGACTTGAAATTTAAGTTGTTTAAATACATTTTACGTTAAAATAAAAATCGCCACTTCAAACTTAGGAGCGTGGACCCCATGATCCTGCTACTAAACCAGCAAATATTCTGCACAAAGAACATTCAAAAACTGCACAGACTCTTTACTTCAGGTCAAGCCAAAGAGCTCTTTACATTTCTAATGTAAAGACGACAAGCTAAGCATGCAGTTGTTTCTAACAAGTGATAAGTCATTCTAAAATGAAGTTGTAAATTCATGATCGTGACTCAATGAGTCATCACTGAGCAAAATAAATATTTTGTGCTCATCTTGCCTTTCTGTGATTCACCTGCCTCACCAGCTAGTAACAGGATTGAGTGGAGTAAAGTAAAGACCACTATCCCTCTTTTCATGGAGCGATGGTGCAGGGGAAGGGGGTGGGGGTGTTGTTGGTGCAGCATCACGTGTGCTGAGTGACGCAGATGGGAGGCTTCCGTACCCTCTGTTCGCTGTTGCCTGCCAGCTCGTCCTGCAGGTCCTTGGCCTTCAGCTCCAGCTTGGTCCTCTGCTTGATCTGCTCCTGGCGTTCGGCCGACAACTGCTCCCTCTCCTCCTTCATGGCAGAGATCTTGGACTTCAGCTCGCGCACAACTCGCTCTGTCTCCTACAGAAACCAATGTAGTCAACAATGTCATGATGGACAATTTATTAAATGATTTACTGTAATATTTACTATAATGTGACATAATGTTCATCCCCAATTCCACTTCTTTGCAATGGACTTTCTTACCTCTACTTTGTCACGGGCATCCTGCTGAGCATCACGCAGCTGTCTGGATTTGTCTCCACAGGTCTCTCTCTTAGAAGATAACTGGAAAACACACATAAAAAATACTTAAGAATGTGTATTAAAGAAGTACGCAACAAAAAATAAACTGCATTGTGGGGTAATGTGATCCTTGCATTTGTACAAAATCTAAATAAGGATGACTCAGGATCAAGGATTAGTTTTTCTGCCACTTAACTTTCAATGTAAATAAATTAATATAACGGATGAGTTTTTTTTTTTTTTTAACATGTGTGGTGTTCAAAATGAAAGGTAGTAATATTTTCCCACATGGCACCAAAACAGACTGCAGAGTTACTTTATGTTAACCATTTTACTCATATAATTATGTATATATACATATGTATATGTGTGTGTGTGTGTGTGTGTGTGTCTGTGTACATCGCACATATGTTTCTCCCTCAGCTTTGTTACCTCATCGAGTTTTGCACGAGTTTCATTTAGCTCCTGGTTGTAGATGGTGTACTCCAGAGCTCTTCTCATCTTGTCCCACTTTTGGTACTGAGCCAGCTCTTCCTTCTCATCCTCCAGGGTGTGCAGACGCTCCTCAATGTACTTCAGCAGCTCATTGATCTTCTCTCGCTTCCCCTCTGGGAAAATAAATATTTGGTTGGTTTCTAAATATGCAAAACCGCAACAAACTGCACACGCAATTTTCTGGCATTTTTTGATAAAGAGGGATGAATTAAGTGTGATGCTTGGTCCATCAAAGGAAACAAAATGGGTTAAGAAGTTTTTACCTGTCTCTTTCATGAGAGAAATACTCTCCTCTTTGCGCTCATCATAAACACGTGTCCCTGCGACTTCTCTCAGCAGCTTCAGACGCTGTGAGTCCGGTGCAGTGGCCATTTGGTTGATCTGTATGAAACATTAGAATAATAACGGTAATAAACAAATAATGTCGTCGAGTTTGGTGTATGAAAATTACGTTTGGCAGTTCTTAATTTTATACAACACAAATTCTATCAAAACAATTTCTGTCAGTCTTGCTGAACACCACAAGTCATTACACAGGACTAAAAAGCATTAAGTATGGGAGGTTAGCCCCCGTTTCTCACCTTTCCCTGCTTGACAATGTAGTAGGGGTTACTGCGGGAGAAGCCGGCGCTCTCCAAAAGGTTCATGACATCATTCTTACTGCAACAAGAACAGTATATCAAATACGTGGGACTCACTAAGTTGTAATAATCTGTGCTTACAGGGACACAGTCAATCAATGTGAAGAAATACTTACGTAACCATCTTCTTGTCTAAGAAGTACTGGTCTTTCTTTGCACCAATGACACGGCGAAGGGAGACTTCCTCTTTGTCAATCTGGAGGAAGATTAGTTTATTAGAATCAGACGCGGCAGCAGAATTAGCCGGTGGCAGTGTTACGAGGCTGCATAATTAGTCTCACACTAAGTTAAAAACTACTTTGGATTTCTTGGTGTTATTTAAAAGGCCTGCCTTCATAACCAGAATAATGAGCAATGATGTATGATCAGTGGTCGCAACACTCATCAGCACTTTAGGGAGAAAATTAAATGAACAACATAATTGGATGATTATGTATCAGTTTCACTGCTAACTTGGACGCCGCCTGTACTGATTATCACCAAGACTTGATACAAATGCCAGAATCAAATGGGCCAAGTTATCCATAAAAGTCTTTATGAAAAATTAGATTTTATAGAGTATTACACTTTTTTACTGTGTAGTTAAGTTTATACAAGGATTGTAAACAAATGTGGCAATTTCACCAAAATCCTAGACTAACAAAAGCAGCAAAAACAAATAATAATGGACAAATAACCATATGCAAATTTAAGCTTTGACTTAAAAAAAGAAAACACAAAGAAACTAATTATGTACTACAGGCACACAAAAAACACAGGGTATAATCTGAGAAACTACCTAAACAGTATCAAGGTGGAAACAACCAGTATTTTGGCAGTTTAAATGATGGGATCAATACAAAAGATTTCCCGTTCCTACCGGCAGACGGTTGTCGGAGTTGTCAAATATAATCTCCACAAAAGCCGAAATAACACGTGGACCAGTTCCCTCCTAAAGTGACAGGACAGATGAGAGTCTATTTAACATCATGGTTAATTGTTCACATTTACTGTTCATTTACAGTTTTTTACAGATAAAAAAGAAAGCAAATGGATTAAAATATATTTTCTGTATATTTTCACTGATGCATGTCTAACAAATCATTCAACCTTCATGCCAGAGATTCATCAAAACTGGAATCACTAGTGTGTCTGACAGTTGCCTGAACTTACATGGAGCAAGGCCAGGCGCTGCTCAGGTCGCAGATGGCTGAATTCATCACTGAGGACAAACTGGATGGCTGAGGGAAAAAAAGAAAGAAGCCACAGTTATAAACATAATAATAACACATAAACTCAGTGACATGGACAAAACGTATAGAGATTTACATACCATAGAAAAAGTTACTTTTTCCTGATCCGTTTCTTCCCACTGTAACAGGAACAAAATAACAAAATTCAGAATGTCTTTTGAAAAACCAATGGAAGGATATCAGTCCCACGGAAAGCACATGGATTTTCTTGATACCGGAAATAGACACGTACAGCAAAGTCAATATTTGGTCATAAAAACTGGTCAACAGCAATTCAGTCTTTTCTGATGAACCTGTTGATTCCAATACTTAACATGCATGTTCAATGATGTATGATTTATGTCCAGGGACACACTTTTTGTTTGGGAATGTACATTAGCTTGTCACCTGCCAAAATAGGTATCCCTGAGAAGAGTTCTATCCTCAGCATTATACATTCAATGAGGGTGGACTGTGGTTATCTCCTTTGGCACAACAAGGGGCTGTCAATTTATGTGGGAGCACTCCTCTGAACGAAATGTTAAGATACTCACCAATGACATTGTGCTTTGGGCTAAAAGGGTCAACCACAGTTTGATCCCTGTAACTTCTGAAGCCCTGAATGATGACCTGTAAGAGAAGCCAGAGACCACCTGATCACAACACTGATGACACCATCACATTTAGCATAATCAAACTACGGTTGTACCCAATAATTTGAGGGGGAACGCAGCAGCAAATGTACACCACTTGCCACCTCATTCAGTACGCTAGCGAAAACGAATGTATTCTAATCCTGCACTAAATATTAGAGCTGTTGATTCAATTGGGTGTTATTCAGCTGTTTCGTGAGTGTAGATTTCATAACTGGGGCGCGATTTCAAATAAGGCCTTGACTGTTATTAGCTAGCGTTACATTCATTCAAGACTTAACAACACTGGACGCTTTAATAACATACGCACATAACAATGAAAAAGTCATAATACGGTAATTACCCCCAAAATGCACACAACGAAGACACTGCATGTAATAACCTAAACCATTAACAATCAGAACGGTTAAAATCCCCGAATCTACCGTTAGCCTTGCAACGTTAGCTTAGCATCTCCAAAAGGGGACGGGCAATTCAACTCGATTCAGGCGGCGCGTGCTAACACTGACGAACTAGCTACGTAGCTTGCGCCACATTTGGTATGAGCTGTCTTAATTTTGCAATTCAGTCGGTTACACTTGGAGTAAAACCTCCGACAACCACCATTCGCTGGAATAGCGTTAAGCTCGCCAAACTGATGTTAGGCCACTGGACAGTTGGCACAAGTCTGAAGTCGTTATCTTACCTGTTTGATGTACATGGCTGCCTACGCAGAGCGTCTCCTCAGCAGAATAAGGAGATAAAATCCCCCTCCACTAAACCGGAGAAGCCAGGAATTTAATAAACTTTACTTATTAATGCAAATCGTAGCATCCAAAATTTGTAAAACACTGTGCGGCAAGGGAGAATAACATGGAAAATGGCGGCGGGGGCGGGATAGATTGGATTATACCATTATGTGAAAACAAGGTTGAAACAATTATTATATACCACACTTTGTGTGAAGCGATATAATTTAGACGAAAGTTGACAATGTAAATACAATTATTCCAGTATAGTGTTAATTTTGGCCACTGTATGATACAGTTTGGACATGTTTGGGGTTTATGCACCTTCCTATTCGTGTAGTTGGTATAGTCCATCTGCCTGCCCTCTAGGCGCCAAAGACAGAGTTGTTAAAAAGAATGTCTCTCTCTTCCTGATAGAACAGGGGCGTTAAACTCATTTTAGTTTGGGGGCCACATTCAGCCCAATTTGATGTCAAGCGGTCGGGACCAGTAAGATAACGGCATAGTAGGCTATAAATAACGAAAACTCGGCAATTGGGAAGCTAAACTATCCTTAAAAAAATGAACTTTCTTAAGAAAAAAATGGCATTTATGCAGTTTGAGCACATTCTGTCTGCTGTTTAGTCCTGGGTCTCAGTGTTGTGTTCTGTCTACTTCTCTTTTGAAAACAGTGGCCAAATTGGGGATGGCATTCATATTCATTGAAAATTTTCATGTAAATTTCAAAATTTATGCCACAGTCCAGATTAGACCCTTTATTGGGCCACTTTTGGCATCCAGACCATATGTTTGACACCTGTGCAATAGAGGGAGCAGAGGCCCCACAAAGTAATTAAACAGAGTTAAAAAAAATCCCAAAAATAAATAAATAAAAATGCTGTCTATTGATAAGCATCAAAACAGTTCAGTTCATACAATCCTTAGAAAACACATAGTTGCCTTTTATGCAGCGTTAGACTTCAGAATTCTTTGCCTGTGTTTTATTTTACCAGTATAATGTCATAATTCGTTTTTTTTTTTTTTTTTTTAATGGTTATTAACTTTTATACATAAAACTACTTTCCTAGCAAAAGTAGTTTGGGCATGTTCTGACTTAGGATTACCACCTAAAAGTCACTGTAGGTGTCGCTGTTGCATCTTCTGCTGTACCCAGGCCTGTCCAGGCAGGATTTATGCTCTGAATGTAAAACTTTAAAAGTGGTATTGATTTTACCTTGTCGTTTGTGATTTATCTTGTCGTTTGTGGGAAGAAATGTGAAGTAAATTACATGACAAGACACTTGATTTCTCTCCTATGCACATATCACATGTCCAATGATTGCATGACCACATCATTTTTGTGGTGAAAACATTTATTAAACACATATTAATATCCACATTATTGAAAAAAAACAGACCGTATTTTCAAATAAATTAAGTTCAAATGCCTGACTGTGTTTGTGAATAGGCAATGAATCACAATATCAACCTAAGGCATGTATATTGCAGTTTATCACTGTGCTGTGTTGTTTCATCGATGCAGTTCAGAAGACAGGAAACCAGCAACAGTCCAGAGACTTCATGGGAAGTCCAATGAAGTGAAAACTAATCTCTTGACTCTTCTGTTGCTCATCTCCGATCTATCTGCTCGGCTGGTTTCAACACCAGGCACACAGAGAGCATTGATTTTTTTTATTTATTTTTTTTTATTTATATATATTTTCAAGTAAGTCTACAAGCAGTCACAGTTCATTTTAAGGCAGTGCAGTTATTGGGCTCAGTTTGAACTGGTGATGGACCGGGGACTGCAGGCAAGAGGTAGGGAGGGTGAACACGGATGGCTCAAAGTTTTTGGTGTTAAAGGTGGTGGTAAAGTCATTGGCAAAAAAGGAGGCCGACTCTGGGGCGCAAGGTGTGGCCGGTTCAGGTGTGGCAGCGAGAGCCGGGGCGTTGGACAGGACCTCTGACTCAAACTGCAGCAGCTGACCCATAAAACTAAAGTTTGGTGAGATGACTGCCCGGCGCTGCTTGATGATGTCGAAGGCTGCATCCAGCCGCAGCTGCTGGGTCCTCATGATGTAGGCCATGCAGATGGTAGGCGAGCGTGAGATGCCTGCTTCGCAGTGTACCAGGACCTTCCCCCCTGATTGCTTCACGTGATCTGTATGGAGAAGAATGGGACAAATCATTGTTAACAATTTGTGGTAAAATTTTGCTACAAAATGAAATGACAATTACTGGTTGTTATGTTGTCTTGTCAGGATTTATTTTTTGTCTTGTTTTGCCTATTCATTGTTTCACGAGGGGCTCAGCTGCGTATGACATTTTGTCCTCCTGCTCTGCTGTGGGGGCGCTGGGTGCAGCAGTGTTCACTGTGCCACAGAGATGTGTGCAATAATTTAGAACTGCTACACACTTATCAGTACGTCCTAATGCCTACACATGAGTCTACCTTCACTCATCTGTCAAATGCCACTCACAACACGTGTCAAGGATTCGTTAATTCTTAGAACCACTGCCAACGCCTACGTGTCTCTTTTTCTGTCTGTCTCGCATTTGATCTGCCTCCAGACATTTAGTTTCACAAAGCCCCTGGAGACACCCACACACCTTACTTTCTATAAAACATAAAGGGTCACTTCTGTCTGCTCCTGAGAGACGCTGCAGGGGCAACGGCTGATTTCTGACAGCAGTGAGCCTGAATAAACCACATGAATGAATCATGAACTTCCACCTAGGGATGAGGATGCAATGAGAGAGGGGCCGCAGCAGTGGGTGTTTTAATGACCGCTCTTTGGTCAGAGACGTCACAACGGCCTTCAGGGGTTGTTTTCAACCAGGAGGTCAATAATATTTATTATCTCTTTCCTGGCTTTACGTCAATCACAAGGTCAGAAGCATTTCCGATTTGTTGATTGATTTTAAGGTCAACAGTGGATTTGCGTGCGCTGTGTGCCTAATCATTTGGCATGGTTGATACATTTTGGAAACCCTGTTTAAATGTAGGCTAAATCGGTGCCTGGAACAATTTGCTGCCTTATGCAATAGAAAGGCTTACTCAAAGACACTCTGGATGTAGGCTGCCTCCCCAAACAATGCACAATACAAATAATATGAGCCATCCAATACAGGTCAGCCAAGCTGTTATGGGTGAGCTTTGTCCTTGGTTATGCCTGACTATAAATAGCCACCAGCACACAGAGCATCTTTTGCTGCTGCTGCTGTTATTATCCAGCACCTCTCCCACACAGCCCCCTTTTCTCAATAACACGTTTGCCGTCCTGCTGGCCCTAGGTCCATCAATGAATCCCACAGGCAAGCAACAAACCATTGCTGTTGTGAATCAGTCAGTGTCCTCCACCCAACCGTCATAAACAACTGCGTGTGTGTCAGTCATTCTCCAATCTCCGCAACCCAGCCATTACTAAGCCCAGACAGCTCACCCAGTTGTCACACTGACTGACCACACCCGGCAGCATTTGATTTTGGCCTGGGGAGGCGATGACAGCATGGGAGCTTCTTTTAAGACGGGATGGGGGAGGGAAGTCGGAAATGGGTGGGGGAAGTGAGCAAATCCTGAATGAAAGCAGACAGGCTCAATGTGTTGGTGGAGGACTGAAGGCTGACGATCAAGTTAAACTCATTACAGCTGGGTATCTAATACCTCTTTGTGAATGGCAGCATGTGAGAGGCAGCGATAAAGGGAGCTTATTTCAAGGCGCGTTTTAAAAATAACCACACCTATGTATAGGTGTCTCCCAAAAATAGGTGGTATTTTTGAAGCTCTTTGAAGTGACGTCGCAATATAAATACGCATAGGTTGATCTCATTCCAGGAAAACACTCCATCTTGGTGGCAGTGTATTTATTTCTCTTCCTAGCTTATATTATTGAGTGGACTATTTTGAGCGTGAACCCAATGTGAATCACCCACTTTAAAAAGAATTCTGACACAAACCCTGTGGATCTCAAATAAAAAAAGAAAAAAAAAAACACTCACCAATAAACTCTATGGCCTCCTGGAAGTGGGAGCTGATGTCGGCCATGTGGCTGTCCTCCACTGGGATCCACTTGTAGTCATAGCGACCCTTGGCCGGCTGCAGGTCCCTGCGCGACACATTGAGCAAGGCCGTGATGTGAAGGTCGTTGAGATAGTCCTGTCTGGAGGCGTGGTAGGCACTACCGAGGTAGAGGAAAGGCAGGATCTCTACGGGTTTACCCTGAGGAAAGAGCATGGAGAAAACACAGATGAGTTGAAGAATTAGACAAAACACACTGCCAGCCAATTAGCCAAAAGAATGCACTCATCTTCCAAACCACAACATTCAAGGACCTGCCAACATTCATTTGGATCATCCAGAGAGCTGTAGGAATTGATTCCTGCTTTTATGCAAACCTTACGTGATAAAACACGGTGTGTCGGTGTATCAACCAAAGACACAGAGGGTCCTTTGAGATCTAACTAGCTAAGATCTGCCACATGTTTTCAATTTGGATGGCGGACAAGATAGAAGAAAGGTCAGATATGAAAGAG
The DNA here is from genome assembly GCF_022458985.1 of Mugil cephalus. Lineage (NCBI taxonomy): Eukaryota > Metazoa > Chordata > Actinopteri > Mugiliformes > Mugilidae > Mugil > Mugil cephalus. The sequence continues at coordinate 5,296,297 of NC_061771.1, forward strand.
TCTTTTTATGGGGTGTTATGATATCAGCTGGGCATCACTGGCCGCTGTCTTTTTGAGCCAAATATAAATAGGCTGTGGAGCCCTGAAGGTCACAGAATATCATATGTGGGCTAAGTTGAGAAAACGTTTTTGATGCGTCGATGCCAATTTTGAGTTTCCCTTTATGTCAGCATGTGTGCTTTCTCTTCTGGGATAAATATAAAAACAGGCAGCGACTGTGTGGGAAGAATGGGTGGTAAGCACTGTGTTGTAAAGGGTGTTTCCATACCTGATCGTAATCTGGTTTGCGGTGAGAGAGCCTCTCGCTGTGGCCGTTGACTCTTTTCTCGGTTTCAGTTCCGCTCTGGTCAATGGTTTTCACCTCAGTGCAAAGTTCAGGGTATTGAGAGTGGAAGTTCTCGTATCCTCCTGAGAAAAACACACAGAAAAAAAAAAAACGTACTTTAATAAATAATCTTAGTACAATACCACCCATTGACACACACAACGGAAGCTTTTGAGAAACAGTCTTAGCACCGGATTATAGCATTTATAACCTGATTATAGACCCGTAATTAATTAGAGGAACGCGCTCTGAAGGACCCGTAATCCGTTTAGGCCAACATCCTGAGGACGCAGGGTGACACACAGAGATGGATGTGTTCAAATACATTAACACAATCTGGTAGGGTCTATTTAGCCTATTTGGTTTAAATAGATTTTTTTGTTGTTGTTGTTGTTGTTTCAACGAAAGTCATTGCACCACCAATTTGCCTGCGTTTCTCCCGCACTGACTCATCCGCTCCATTGACGCAAGCAGGACATTAGAAGTAAGTGAAATATGTCGACTGCTCTCAGCACAGCCACAATAATAATACTAATACTACTAATAATAATGATAACACATGAAGAGGATATGAATTGGCTTTGAGAAGACGATATCAACTTAACAGTATAAGGGTTGTTTTAAAAAGTCGCCCTAAGCTAAATGATGTCCATCCCGTAATAAACGAAAGCATTAAATACGAGGAGATTGTAAGTGGCTATTTACAGTCTTCTCATTTAAAACCATGTGGGGCGCATTAAAGTAAATAAGAACGAAATAAACAAGTAACTAAAAGAACATTTTTATCGTTTCAACGAACCCAAACAAAATTGTGACCCAAGAGTGAATCTCTTACAGTTTGCCTTGAAAGCCAAAAACATCCGAAACAACAACCAAGCACCTTGATGGAAGAACACAGTTTAATTTCCAAAAGATCTCACCTTTCAGGAAGCAGATGTTTGCTCCGCTCGCTAGATGGGAAAGGGTGTTTATTACTATTTGTGCTACGCTGTCCTTTTTCAGTTTTTGCCAGTGGGACGTCCGGTCATCCAGAGCTACGACAGCAGATATGCTCCCCTCCCGAAGCCGAAACAGGGCTCTCTCGTCCGGGATGACAAACTGAAGAGGTACGGGACCCCCTCGAGATCTCCGGACCACCACCGAGTTGAGATTTACATTAACGGAGCCTTTGATGTTGGAGTTCGTGAACGAGAAATAAGGTCGGCAATCCACAATAAGGCAGCTCCCACACTCTTTCCTGATGATCTTCCTCAGATGCCGGCAGTCGATGCTGGAGACTTTCATGTTGACGCTTGTTATTATTGTTATTATTATTGCCTAAAGAATTTAACTGGATGACTCCTGAAAACGGGCGACCGAAGAGCCCCGTGTGCGTCTGTGCCTACATTTCCTCCAAGGGGATTCCGGCCGATCTGTTTTATGTGAATGGGACCTCCGGCGCCTGACGTCATGAACCATATATGGACACCGGTGAGGTGCGATCGCAGAAAAAAAACCCGCCCACATCTATGACTCCACTCTGACTCCGCCCGCTGCCCCTGGTAAATAGAAACCCTACTACTGCGGTGGTTTGATTCAGCTATTACTCACAGTGCGCGTCCTCTACCGGCACCTACACCTGTCCTTTCATTTTCTGGCCCCACTTCATGTTCAGTGCCTTTATTTATTCATCTGTTAAAGGAATGACTATTCAGCTAATGGAACAGACTAAACAGTGAATCCTACTAAAACAAGAGAGTGTTTTAAAGGGAGGCTTTCACCCACCACATTCAACGTTGCCAGGAAATAAACACATGATGCTCGATGGATGACAAAGAACACGCAACACAAAAACACACATTAGGCCTACCCGAATCCAAATTGAGGTAGGACTAAGGCAGAGGTGAAACAATCATCGTCTCCCATCGATTACTTGCTTTTTCCAATCGTGACACCTTCCTCCTGTTCACTGCTTGTTCCTTCCACCCAAACTGTTATGCATAATTTGTCATCACCTGTTCAAAACACGATTCAGCCACAACATTAAAACCACCTGCTTAAGTGTGCGTGGGCCTCAAAATCAGTTCTGACTCATAGGGATTGGACACGGGCCTTTTGAGCGTGTCTGTGGTGTAAGTGGCATGCCTTCTGCCAAAGTGGGTGTTCAGAGTGTTCTCACTGAAGATGATCCTCAGGGTACAGGGTCAGTGCACCTCCAGGCCGTCTCCACCACCACTGTAATATTGGAATCATGTATGTAAAAACGTGCATAACCTATTATTATTTATTTATTTTTTATTTTATTTTATTTATTTTTTTATAATTGTTCAGTCCGGATCTGTCCAATCTGTAGTGCCAGACAATATTGTTCATGTAAAATAAATTGAAATTGTTGAAATGCAGTTGTCAGTGTATTTTTTTTAGGTGATCGTGTAGAATCAAACATTTCTTTGATTTAATTAAGTGAATTTGAAATACTGAGTGAGTCTAATTAAACCTCAGGTTGTGGATAATGGCTGGATCCTGTCCCAGGTGTCGTTGGGCGAGAGGCGGAGCACGTCCTGGACAGGTCTCCAGTCTATCGCTGGGCCAACACAAGAGCCACCATAGCACCATTCACACTCACACCTCAATTCACACCTCAATTTAGGATCAAATTAACGAGGATGTCTTTGGACGGTGGGAGGAAGCCACAGCCGGAACCTATGCAGACACAGGGAGAACATGCAAAGTCAGAACGGGACCATCTGGCCTTTCATAATTATTGTTGTTATTAGTATTATTGGTTATTATTAACCTGTTTTCTGCTCCTGCTTATCCTTATAACACTAACCTTATGAGCCCACCGTGCCCACTAAGCTGTTTTATAACTAATAATCTCTATCCACTATCAATAATGAATGATGATAATATGTGTCATTTAATCACGTTTATATCATATAATCTACCTGCCTGCTTCTGATTCTCTGTTGTCCTCCTCTCCTTCCATCTGTACTGCTCTGTCCCACCTCCATCTTTTTTCCATCTCCGCTTGGCTGTCCCCAAGCAGATGGGTACGCCCATGAGCTGGGATCCAGTTACAATAAAAGGGAGATTTTTCTTCAGACTATGGGTCATGTCAAAAGAAAATAAATAAATGTAGAAAAATGTACTAATAAATTACCCAGACTCAAAGGTTTTCTCAAAGGTAAAAGAGAAACACGAGGGAAAGGCTACATCAGAGGATGGTTTGCTTAACAGCTACTAATGAATGTTGTTATTATTTGAGCTGTTGCAGATTATCACCTAATTGACCAGTCCTCTCCTAATCAACTGGCCAATCAATCCAGTCAAATGTTTTAGCTTAAACATGATATTGCATGTCAACAGGAAATAACATCGGAGGTGTGTAGCCTTTCACACATACAGAGCACACGCACAGAAATTAAAAACACATGCACGTTAAAGTAAAGGCCTCACCACACAATGAGAGTAAAAACACTTACAGTCAGAGCAAGTAAACATGTTCCTGAACTATAAACAAATCAGCAACTACCACATCCATTGTACTGTAAATTCCCAAAGGTGCATTTTTTTTCTTTTTTTTTTTTTTTTTGCTGTTGTTGTTAAGTGTGCGATGTGGGGAATTTCAGAGAAAGGTCAGACGAAGCAGCTGACAAGAGCAGCCTCCCATTTCCGCTCAGTCCCATGTTTAGCCTGCTGAACTTACCTCACATCCCTCAAGCCTAATCCCGCAAATAAATTAACAGGTTTAAACGTCACACTGCCTGCCCTCACATGACGTGAAACCTATCCTGACACACGGCTCAGGAATGGGTCTGAGTTTGCCTTTTGTTTGCATTCGCCATTTATTGTATGCAATTTGTGTAGTAAAGAACCGTTTACGACGGGACAGAAAAGACTGAAAAATATTTGAAAAATCACTTTTTCTTTTAATCTGTGCAAAAAACAGCCGGCGTAAGGAGGAGGCAGCGAAAGCTCCACTGGGCAAATGAGTCCAGCGAATAGGTGTTACATCACGTTGTGTCTGCTGTACGAATGCTTGAGAATGATAACACGATGAAAACGGGGAAAGAGAGACAGAGGGAGGGGAAGTGAGCGGCGCCGGAGAACAGAAACGTAACGTAACATGCACAGATGGACAGACACCAGAAAAAGAGCAGAATCGTAACAACTAAAACAATAGACGGTCCTCGACCCCATGATGCTGCCATTCAGCAGCGGTGAAAGGACTCAGCATGTGGAGTAAGTGTTCGGATGGAAGAAGAGACAGAGGAATGGATGGGGTTGAACTAGGTAGGTAGAGAGATGGGCTGTGAATGGGTTGGGGTTGGATGGAGAGATGCCTGGATGGCAGCAGAGGATTAGAGGTGACAGCAGGCAGCGTGCCATATGGTCCAGTCTAATCTGGGCTTGTGACATCATGGCTGATGAGCGGGGAGGTCCACCATCCGTTTCCGAGCCCTCATTTCATTATGGGGTTTGTTAGTGTCAGCTGTAAATAACAACAGTGGACCCAGACGAGCCAGATAAACAAGATGTGTGCTCACCACTGGCTCCTCACTCAGACCTTTCGTTCCGTTTCCCGTCCTCTCTCTGGTCTTTTCCCTCGCCACCCTGCTTCTGACACGAATGGTCTGTACCCATTCATATCACTCTAATAGGATTGCTGCAGTGTATCAGTGGCTCTGTAGTATAGCTAATGCATTTAGGTAAGCAGGCAGGGCCTTTTATAGGCAGCCACAATCTCGCTTGCACAGAACCCTGTTAGCTGGTAGGCAACAAGGACTCGTCTGTGTTCACTGTGACTGTGTAACGGTGCTTTATTCCTGTATAAGTGTGTAGTGATGTCACTGGGTCGAGAGTGCACCCAGGAAATATGTTTCTTCTGTTGGAGGTGCTTTAACAGGTCCTGTGAAAGCACAGGAAATGGTGATCTTCCTTTACAAAGGCCCAGCCCTGGTGAAAAGAATATTAATACACAGTTCAGCAATCAGAAACACACACTAAACAAACTCCTGTGTTTTACATTTCAATAGAATGAAGGATGAATGAAAGGAACAGAACTGAAGCAGTCAACCCCAATTACTGATTAGTAGAATGACAGAAAATAGTTTGGAAGTATTTTGTTGTTGACTCATTTTAATAAAAAATAAATAAATAAATAAAAAAAACTTTAAAAAAAAAAAGGTTGTTTAGAAGAGTGGACTCTGGAACATAGGGTCACTAGTCCGGATCCAGTCTCCATCCATGGCTGTAGTGCACTTGAGTGAAACACTGTTCCCTGTGTGCTCCAAGTACGCTCCCAACGCTCTGTGTGTACAAATGGAGGGGAGCAAAACAATAATAATAATAATAAAAGAAAACTCCTTCTATGCGTACACTGTTGAAAATGAAATAGTGTAACCCTGAAACAGTGTATCCTGTAATATGTTAACACAGGATGCCACTCTTTTGCTTATTGAGATAAAATATACTGATAACTCAAAGGAAAGGAAACAGTATTTTTTTTTTTTTTTTTCACTTTGAAGGAAAACAAAACTGTGAGTCCAGACATGTTCAAATGGCGATTACTCATCCACCCCCATCTTGTGAACTAATGGGTGAGTACCATTTTCCTTTCCTGGTTAGCATAGCAGACTTTGGTTTATGTTAACAGATTTAATTTTAGAGTCTTGATTCCAGCTAATGTCAAATAGGCTGCTTTAAAATACCGATCTGCACAGTTTCTGATGTTGAGTTCAACACGGGGATGTGCTCCTTCTGATCGGAACAGGGGAAGATTTAAGTATTTTTCCTCACTTGTTTCAGTGGCTACAGCACCGAGACTGGCTTCCTTAGTTGAATAGCTGATATTTCAGTTTCGTCCCAAGTCTTTGGGCTCAGATTTTTTTCTCTGAGAAAAGTTAATTTTAAAAGCTTAGATTTTGTTAATGAAGAGACACATAATCACACTTAAGATGTGTTATTTGTCTTAAAACTTCACTATTTCAGATACTACATTTACACAGTGTAGGTGGTATCTTTATAACAATTACACTGTTTAGAAATAAAAATGACCAAATCTAAAAATATTTACTGCACATATACTAAATGCTACCTGTATGTGACCATGTAGTAAAACCTTGAAAATATAACTCATATATACCTCTTGCACCTGCTAACACTTTTCTTGTGAATTACTGTAAATAACAACAGTGAAAAATGACAACATTATGTTGTGATTGAGAAAAACTTTGGTAAAAAGTCATTTGAAACAAGAGCAGGAGTAACTGTTTTTTAAGGCTGCACATACTGGATGTACTTGGTCAATAAAGTTAACTTTAACTAATAAAGTTAGCCCAACAATCCCTGATCTATGGTCAGTGTATATTTGTCGATGTCTGTTGTGTTCAGTATTTTCCTTAAGTACTATCAGGGGGATATTTTGAAGTGTAATTTTTGGGGTTTCCCATTTTCAAGTTGCTCAGCTCCATGTGCTCTAAGAAATACTCCATGAACTTTGTCAAAGATTCACAAAAACTAGCTGCAAGGGTTTGTACTATTTTGTGGTTTAATGAGTGTCTGTCTCAGTGATAAACACTAATCCAAACTTATTGTTCTTGACATAACGTGGCTGCCTTTTAGGTTTCTTCACATTATTTGTTGACAGACATATTCTGCAGCCGTGTGTGGAGGTTTTTGTGCTCCCGTCACAAGACTTTTTATGTACACTGGACAATGACTGTTGGCTCGGCATGTTACTGTGTCAAGTCACTTCCTGTTCAAAATGTCCCTTTTTCCATGTGATTTATAAAAAGAACTTGTACACAATAGGTCGGCTGCCTTCGCTGGGACATGTTCCCCTGCTCCCCTTCCTCCCCTCTCGGCTCCACAGGTGCTTCCTGGTTTGGCCGACAGAGGCTCCAGATGATGATGCTGTTTCCCAATAAGTCCTGTATTACTCATATCACCTCAGCTGACCACTGAACTGAGCGCAGCAGGTTGAAATTCCACTGAGACAAAATGACTCAAACAAAGAGCTTCAGTCTAAAAGTACCATTCAGTTGACATTTAGTCCAAAATAGATAAACTGTGTAAAGCGAATGCTGCTTGAAACTTAGACCAGCTGTAGCATTAATGGGTTTAAATGTCAGCATGTCAAGGAATACGCATCAGTGTTAATTAGCTGTCTAGTTGAATTTTATTATGCAGTCAAAAGCTGCAAATTAGTTGCAGAGGGCTGCATTGGATGAGGCAGTTTTGTATGAATATATTTCGTAAAGATGGTTTAATAGAAACAAAAATGGAACAGTACACTGAAATAGGAATGTACTGATATCACACTGATAAAGCGTGACTTATTTAGCAAGGGCAAACATGTCCTTGATCACTTTTTTAATCATGCACTTGGTATTTGAAGGACTGCTGATGGCGGGTCGTTACATGCTGGCTCTTGTTCACAGCTATGATGAGAGTCGGCTGTGACAACAAACCTCTGAGTTCAGACTAACCGCACAGTCAAGTTATATCACATCCAGCGCTGCTATAAAACTGTGGGCTGCCTAATCCAACATGAAACAGGAATGTTTGGTATTCCTGGATTCAAGTCATGATATGATGGCTTCGATGACACACAATGACACACACATGCACTCAAGGGCTTCAGAGGCTTGACTCACCCACCATTTCCACACACTGCCCATCGTCATGACTTTTCGGGGCAAGCCAAACTCTTGGGCAACACAAAAAAGGAGAGAGAAAGAGAAGGAGAGGGGGAGTTAGATAGATGAAATAGAAGGTTATTCATCTTCTCAATTATTGTTCGATCGTGACCGTCACCCAGTCTGCATGCCATTGAGTTAAATGGCTAAGGCCGAGAGTGGTGACAAGTTTCACCAGCCCCGTTCATGCTTTACGTTTAAGGGAGTGGTGGGAATTCACTGTGGTGCTTGACGTGTTTCTGTGCTGCTCTGTGACGTGTGGAATATGAAGAAAAACAAACCTCCCTCACTCTTTGCCGTTCAAGTCCCGGCAGAGACAGAGTTTCCGGTCGCCAGGATGCCATAACTCCGAGGGCAGCAGAATTACATTCTGCGCTTTGCTGTAAGTGAATCACAGCATGACCTGGTTATTGAAAAGGAGGATTTATCGCATCTCTTAAAATAACGCAAGTCCGCATTCACATCTGTGAAAGTCACCGTGACAGATGATCATTAAGCAAAAACAGACCATGTGCTCTTCACCTGCTTCACATTCACACTTACATTCATGTGGAAGCTACTCAGTGCACTGTGTCATTGCACCGAGACCTGCGTGGGTTAAATGTGCTCCTTACCCAGAAATGAGTAAGTTATTTACGGCAAAAATCTAACAGGAATGTTGTGAAATGGTGCTTCACTACACTAAATAGTCATTTCCTGTTTTGACTCGTCAACAAGTCTCTCTGGCACCCTGAAAGTGTTGCAGTACAGTTCAGTTAAGAGGATTACAGTAAATAAACAACCTGAAAGGCGTGCTGGCTGTCTGGATGACTTTGTTGCAAGCAACCAGGAGACTTAAAGCATGAGGCTACTCTCACTTATTAGGTGCACTAGCTAAAACGAACGCTTTCTAATAGAACACCCCTGCCCCGTCATAGCTTCATGACTGTTGTAATGTTCATTTTATGTCAGAGAAGAAGTCATTCAGCTGTATGATCATTCAGGAGGAGGTGGTGTGGCGTTGTTACACTGGGTTGAATTAAACACTGAACTGTTTCTGCTACTTAGCCTAGCTCACTGACTAAAATGAGGTTGTCAAAATAATAGAAACATGTGTCAGCGCAATTCAATTAGTATTACAAACTAAAATGAAAACAGAGCTGAATTCATTTTTCACTAGTGTACTTAATGAACTGGCAAGCGAGCGTTTGCGCTGTCCACAATAAACCTCCATTGTTGTCACAGAAGTGCCTTAAATTCAGTACATTACTCATTTACTGGATGCTGCTTAGTTCCTTTCCTAGTTTAGATTTTTCAGTAGTGCATCAGATGTTAATCAGTGACTGAAAATACTCTCCAGCAAGTGTAATATCTAGATTTGCTACAAATGACAAAGCTGCTTTTTTAGAAATGAAAAACACACACAAATATTATAGAAATGACTAAGAGATGATCTACAGTACTACCCAGCCCAGCGCCACTGTATGTGGCTCATGTTCAGTTCTCTCGCATATGCTCATTTTTCAGCACAAAGGAATCTTCGCTTTATATTTCGTTTCGCTCTGGGCGCTAATATGCTCTCTTCCTGTGACATTGGTGTGGAACATCTGAGCAAAAATAAAGCAGCAAAGCCGCCTCACCGCCCAAGTAATTAATCAAGTTGCAAGCGCATCGCAAACAGTTGATCTTCTCTCTGCTTGCTCTACATTCTCTATTCTAACACTTCCTCCTCGTAAAATGCCTCTGCAGAGCCTTCCTCAGCAGCCCTGCTCCCCAGCTCATTTCAGTTACTATAAATATGGGTGTATGTCACTATATTGTTATCCGTCTGTGTGCAGTGGGTCACAGAAGAGCTTCAGGAAGGAAGTCAGAAGATAAATAAACACAGGGGCAGTGCTGAGATGTAGCTGGTTATCTTGAGGGTGTTAATGTGGCTTTGAGGAGGCAGTAAGTGTCACGCTAAGTCTTTTTGCAGTGTGTCAGCCAGTGGATCAGCAACAGCAGAGCCCTGCAGAATCAATTCACGACGCATGGTTGTTTACGAGGCTGCTGAAGGAGGAGGATCATTTGGGTAATCTGGTCGTCTGCAGGAGGACTTTTACTGACTTTTAATATCATATTCGAGTGATGCTGCACATCCCCTTTGATGAATATTTTAGAGGAAAGAAAACAACCAATGAGCTTCAAATATGACATCCACTGATATGTTTTGCGATGCAGAACGAGGCAAAGCTTGTGTTTGCATAGATAATCACTCGCACCATTTCTGGTATTCGCACCAAACGAAACCTGTTATACCTGTATGTGGACAGACAGAAGAGTTTTCAGGTTCTGCCCAGCATTTCCGTATGCTTGTTGGCAAACAACTCTTTGTTGTTCGAGGGCACGTGTTTTCCAGCAAACATAAACACATTCCTGCAGACAATATAAGGTATGTGTCTGCAACTCTTCTGCTTTCAAGTGAGTGAAGCCTTTCCTTTGGTATTTCCCAGAAACTCAGAGATAAGGACAGATTTTGCAAACATCATCTTATCAAATGCCAATGTGAATTCAAATGACATTACAAAGCGTGACGCTGCACATACCGTATAGTAAATGGCACAGTTTACAGTAAACCAGACGGATTTGTTGGTACTTGAGACAGTGTGCCTTGGTATTTGAACCGTCCAGTAAAAGAAGTTTGTGAAATTAGATTTTTGTGTCCATTTTTGTTTGACCACAGTAACATAACATAACATAACAATAATATACCATTATAATATATATTTTTTCCTTTTTTATTTTCCTTTAATTTAATTTCATTTATTTTATTTTTCTTGTGGTTTTAGGAGTGTTTACTTTTATGTGCAACGAAACTATGGTGACAAAGTAATTTCCCTTGTGGATCATTAAAGTCTGTCTAGGTCTATTCAGACTTTAGTCTGGATTGCTGATTACTTGTCTGACAGACCCCAGTTAGTGTGGCTGGGGGGCTCCTTGTCAGATACTGTCAGTAATGTGGGGACACCACAGAAGACCTGTCCTGTCTCCATTTCCGTTCACTTTTTACACCACAGATTTCCAGACCCCCCTCCTGCTCAGATGCACCGAGATAAGATTTCCATTTTTATTAAAGACCGGAACTTAACTGTGAGGAGGAGGAGGAGGAGTGCACCTCCTCCTCCTCTTCCCCTCTCTGTGTTTTAATAACACAATCTTCTCTCATCCCCTGTTGTCCAGTCTGTTTTCCCGGCTCTCCTCTTCCTCTCCATCCTCTCCTCTCATCACCTGTGTGGGAGGCACAAAGCCAGATCCACTCAGCTGGAATTAAACTCACTGGGACCTTACAGATTGCGCGGCCCTGCTTCAATCACAAACACACACACACACACACACACACACACACACACACACATGCATGTTTGTATGCCTATCTTTGTGAGGACATTCACTGGCATAATGCATTCCCTAACTCCTCACCCTAGCTTTAACCATCTCATCTAAATACGTAACCATAACCCTAACCCTAACACCAACCATAACCTAATAGTAACCTTTACCCTAAAACTGAGTTTTAACCCTCAGCAGCCTCGTAAACAAGTGAGAACCAGCCAAAATGTCCTCAATCTGATGGTGTAAAACTTAACCTGGTCCTCAGAAAGATAGCTGTACAAGTACACACACACACTCAGCGGATGGAAAGACCGAGGCAGGGATGGAAAGATCGAATAGATAGGAGAGCTGGGTGTGGGTGGCGACTGGGGAGTGCCCACGTCATAGGAAGCAGGTATAGACGTTATTGTCACACGCTCAGTATATAAAGCATCAGTATAACTGTTATCAGTGTGAGCAGCTGCCAGCGTGTCGCTGAATTGGAGCAAAACATTTGCAGGGAGCATTGTAGTGATTCTGGATATGCCGCGATGATAGCTCAGCGACATGCACACCATCATTGTCCTGTCGTTGACAGCTGTGGCTCTGCACCTCTACTGTTTAAAGGAAAATGGCACAGTATTACAAAGGGGCTGTGTCCAAAATCACTGCCTGAGACCGGCATTTGTAGTCAGCTCTTCCTCCCTGCTTGAAGCTACGGTGGCTCCTGGCTACATGAGTCATGACAAGGTTGCAGTGTGAATAACGTAAGTGCAAGGTTTGACAAGAAATGGAAAGGTGTAAAACAATATCTATATAAAAGCAAGGCAAAGTCTCAACGCTGAAAATAAAACCCTAGGCATTGTGAATCTGACAATGTCAGGGTAAATTAAATTAATAGAACGTTCATCATGTTTTCCATCAAAATGACCTAAGTCACAGGTGTCAAACATACGGCCATACTGGATGAATTTGCAAAGTGCCAAAATTAAACTGAAGACATTAACTGCAATTTCCAGTAAAAGTAACTGCTATTCCTAGATTTCACACAGTTTTAATGAGAGTTGTGGACATAACACAACACTGGAACATCAAACTATACAGAAATTGCACTTCCTTTTCTTAGAAACATGCACCATTGTTCATTACATGTTTTGTAATAGTGCGGTATGTTAATTGTTAACACTTTCATAATGTACATTTTTCCACTAAAACAAAGGGAAACACTTGGAGTTGTCGTAACTTGTAGGTCAATGTGCTATTGTGAAACAGGTCCGGCCCCCTTGAGATTAAACTGGCCTGTATGTGACCCCTGAACTAAAATGAGTTTGACAACCCTGACCTTAGCATTAGATATGCATGTACATGGTTACGGTTATCTGTATTCGTCAACTGTTGTGTCTCTGTGATGTCACACATTGACCTGTCCAGCCCCTGTCACCCTTTTCAGGATATGTTGTAACAGGTAATGGATGTTTTTTCCTGAAACCAGAGCATGATTTTAGGAAGGATGCGTAATACAAAAGTCTGTTGGCCATTTTCATTGACGTATTGACAGTCACACCTTTACGGCAATTAAAATCCTAAAGCAAACACTCACAAATTGATTTTCTTACAACTAATATTGGCAACCTACTGCATTTGAGGCAAAAAAAAGTACTATAATCAAATTCAGACAGAGTAATTGTCAGTCTTCATATTGCCCAATGACATATTATTAACGGGTGGTCAAGAGCTAATTGTTAAGCTAATGTATATTAATTAAATTGCCTCTGTTCTTAATCATGGTGGATGTGTGTAGATGTGATGCGGCAGGCTGTGTGTCCCTGTGATGTTGATGCAGGGTTTGTGACATTTCCTCTTTCTCTGTCAGTCTTCAACAGTCTCTCAGAGGAGATGAGGTGGGGGCTGGGTTGGTGACTCATCCACTGTCTGTCTCCATCTAACTTCCCCCAATCAGTGACAGAGTTAGTGAGGGAGGTGGGATGTTTGACTCTTAATCTCTCGTTATTTTCATTCTCCCCTCTATATTGGCTTTACCTCCCCCCAGGAAGCCACCTCAGCCAGATCACTCAGAGAAGAGAGTTTGGGTTATTTGAGCGGAAGGTTGTGCATCCTTTATTTGACTAAGAAGGGGGGACTAATATTATCTGGCTTGATTACGAGACACTGTGCCTTCTTGATAAGGCTGGCTGGTGCATGGGGTTGTGGTTTGGAGTGCCGTAAGGAGGGGTAGATGAGGAAATACATGTAAGATGAAAGAAATTACGCAAGAGTCCCAACTGCTGAGTGACCACATCCTGCTTAAGGCTTCCAGTCCTAGTAAGACACCACACACGAACACAAAGGAACTCTTCATCTGTGTGCTTCTGCTCATTTGCGTAATCATTTCGTAGTCTTTCCATGCTCTCCAGTGACTCTTTCACGTTTTTCAGTCCTCTGCATTCATCCATCACAGTAGCATGGATGCCGTGGTGGAAAATCATTTCTATCATCTACCATTTGCTCTTTAAAGGTACAGACATGCCAAGCTGACATGAAAGAATTACACCTGCGAATACTGTGATGTCACTTTATGTCACCTGTGTTGGGACAAAATGCTAGTTGCACTTGAACACACTGCGAAGAATGTGGCCAACACCTGTCTGAAAGGGAACTGACTCTTTCTGTAAACTGGGAGAGTCAGTCCCTCAGTCCTCTCCCTGGGAGAGGACTGAGGAACAACAAACTGTCGTACAGAGCTGGCCTCTCCTGAATCATGCTGGTCAACAGTTCTTTCATTTGATGAGTCTGTAATTTACTTTGATTAGATAAAGATGTGGAAAAAGAAGGGGCTCCTGTTTTTTTCTACTCGTGCTAAGCTAACCTGAACCTATAGCTGAACAGAGCGACCTTTCACACTGACCTATTCCGCAGTAGGTAGGTACCAGATCTGCTCGGGTTCCTCCTGATGACAACACAACGTAGGGGATGTTGACGTGGTAGAATTAGTTGGACAACAGGAAGAAGCGCAAGACAGGTTAGCAGTTTTAGTGGCTAGCGGTTGTTATTAAAGCAGAGCAACTTATTGGTGTTGTTTTATCCTTTTATACTTTGGATAAATTGATAAAAGTGTATTTTCATTTAATCTTTTTCAGGATAAAACTTCTTAAATATTTTTGCGCCTACTGTACAAATGAATGGACTGAACTCAAATTATTTTGTCATTTTATGACTTTTTTGTGAGTAATGTGCTGTCATCATATTTTTTGCCTTCTGTCGAAATTTTTAAATAAAACACTTTATCGAGCTGTCTCTTCCTAACGTATTGTGAAACATAAATTTAACTGGTGTTGGCTAACCATGAACCGATCTCGCAGTCCGAGCCGAATGGAGCCAAACAAAGCCGAATGTGGGAAACACAGGAAGGTCACAGGCGCTAAATGACACTGGAAAACTGGCTGACTGATGGCTTGGTGTGTCACCACCCGTAAATTGGGCCGAAAATAGGCCCAGACATGCTTCAGAAGTAATGGTTCATTCTTCAGTTGCCTAGCTACAAACTGACAAGGGACGTCTCATCATATTCGTACTGGGGTAGACTTATATATTAGAGCAAACTGAAGATTCATGTGTGGTTAATTTATTATTTCTTAAGGGTGACAGCAATAAATATTCAAAAGAAGATCAAAGATATTCTCTAACCATGTTTTAATCAACTACCCATCAATCCACCACTACTGAGCTACTTCATCTGGAGGAAAGAGCCTCATTGGATTAGCTACGGCACTAACACAACCAATCACTGCAGCTCGATGTTGTAGCTGTGCATGGCACATTAACTGTATACAGGCGCTGCATAATGGGTCTGAGGATACAGGATGTATATCGCACAGACTGGTTGGGTTTGACGCAACACAAACAGAAGACGCTTGGAAAATGTCACGCTCCGATTTTAACTTCCAAATTTATGCCTTTTATTGAGGAGGATATTGCCAAATTTGAATAGGAAGCTAGTAAAATGACCATTAACAGTGAAAAAGGCATAAATGTCAGATGGAGTAACCTTTTCTTCTGAGCAGCAGTTCATGACAGTTATTGAGATAGTGATCCACACGCCCCGGATGACTCAGCCAGCTGAGAAATAATCCACATTCCTGAATCACTGAGAAAGAAAAAAAAAGCCTATTATAGGCCTCAGATAAGACCCCACCATCCCACACACAGACACATAAAAAGAAACTCATACAGAATATCTTGAGGGAATACCCTCACACAGTCATTTCCGTTTCCACACATCAGCAACACCGAAAGTTCAGACACAGGAGGAAAAGTTATTAATTCTGTAAAAGCCTTGATGATGCACCTCTCACTTCTTTGCCCTGTTTTTTGGTCCGAGGAGAAGATTCTGGGATAGAAAGGAAGAGAAGATAAAAGAGAAAAACGCGTTGCATTGCCTCCCTAGAACAACAAGAAGCAGAAATATCTCCAGAACAATCCAGTGGCCTCTGTTGAGACAAAGTCCAAATGAAGCAATAGCACATTTTGCATTTTAATATCGCAACTCACACTTCAATAATCTCCATTTTACTACACTCCTCACCTCTCCACCTACTCACAGCATGTCCTCAAAGAGTGTAAGATTAGGCAAGCTGCTGTGCACATGACACACATTAAAAAGAAAGTTGAACAGTTTGATTGCAAAATAACTCGTGGAGTTTGCCAAGACCAGAGATGACACAAGAGATCCCAAAGAAAGCGTTTTGCTTGTATCCTTACTGGAAGAATGCTTATCCCAACTACATCTGGCAAAGTTACTTCCCTCTTTTCCCTGACACACATCACAATGACATTACATGAAAGTCTGAACAAGAAATGCACCGAAGTGTGTCATTCAGAGTCATCCACGGTGGCCGGAGCAGAGAATTGCATTTAAATGCAGTAGTGACTGGTCAGCTGTGATTGGGCTGCTTGGGATAATTTGTTTTTCTGCTATAGTGCAGCAAGCAAATCACCATCCTGATGCTTATTTTCATGCAGTAAAAATCAATGTGGAAGGTAAAAACGTAAGCGAAATGGCTCAAATAGCTCAAAGGGTAATTTCCTGCTTCCTGAAAGTCAAGCCCCTGTCATACACCGCTGATGGCCATTTAATCGGAGCATTTTGCTTCCTGCCTTGATGTGCACGGAGACAGAGATACTCCAAGCAAGCTTATCTCTGCTCTTTGTTTGTCTGTGTTTTACTACTATACAGTAAATGTAAAGTCTCCTTGGTGTCTGTTCATTAAGGAAGCGATCAATGCTCTGGAAATGAGCCCCTCTACCTGAATTCAATCAGTGACCAAGCTAAAGCCTGTTATCATGAAGTACCTCAGGCACTGATGAAAGGGATGGGGCAGGCAGACGTCACCCAGATCAGAGGAGCCGGGCGGGGTGGGATGCTCACAAGGCAATTTCCCTTTTAGAGTGGAATTCCTAGAAAGGGTCTGGGAGCAGGAAGCAGGGACATGATCAAAGATATTCCTGTGTATGTTTGTGGACTTTTGAACTTTAGTGCAGAAATTGGCCCAAATTCAGTGTTATACCTGGGTAAAACATACAAATCTATATTGTGTTCTAATCACTTTACCAATTCATAAATGTTTTATTCACTGAGTTTAATTGTAAGGAACACGTGCAGAAAATACACATCACAGTGTACAATCAGTACACAAGCAACAGCAGACACCTGCAAGAAACAATAAAACAGACTTAACCAGACTTTAACCAGGACTTGACTGCAGCACATAAAACGTTAACACTGTGGATCTGCTTTTAACTGGCAGGTTTATCACAAGCAAAGAGCAGAACAGCTCTTTTTGAATAAAAATAGAAACCTTATGCGTTCAAAGACAACCTGTCACTATTTGAACAGCAGTCAAGTTTCACAGTTTGTCGCACAAAAAACAAACAAACAAAAAACAAATTGTCACAGATACAAAAAAAGTCTACCCTGCATTACTTACATATGATTCAGGTATCACATAAAACATTCATGATGCATTTTGATTTACTACAATTATAGACAACTGATATGAAGATATGTAAAGTTTGAAGAAGACTGTGAACATTCACAAAAAATGTCCATGCTGTGTAAAAATAATCAGTAATTAGTTCAGTGGTGGATTATATAACTAGAAAAAAACACTCAGGTCAGCATCAGAAAGTCAGCTCTTTTATAATGATTCATTCACATGGAGCAGCTTCATTTACTCTCGGTATTCACTCTTTTCCTTTCTGTTTACAAATGACTTTCTGTTGGAAGTACAGTAATTATACAACATGAATGTATTTGTGTCATGCTGCACTATTGAAAAACTTATTTCATATAGGAAGTGAATCATATAAAGAGGGTCAGGGGGGCATCCTAACAGATGCCTGAATCACCTCGACTGGCTCCTTTTGACACAGAGGACCAGTACGGTGGTTTACTCAGAGCTCCCTGAGGATGCCCCTTGAACCTAGGGAGGAACCTCATTACCACCCCATAACGGCCCAGTGCATGTTTACGTAGTGCATCTGCAAAAAGATTCTGAGATTGCCACAAAAATGACCACGATTCATGCTTCATCTGTGTTTTTCATGAGATAGCGTTTGTAGTAAGCAGACAGACGTTTTCAATATGCTGCTAGAAATGTGACTAAAAAAAAGAAAACGTCTGTCTTTTAAGAAATGCAGAACGACATTGACTGTTGATATTAGCTTTAAGGTATCTAATTCAAAGTGAGAATTTTACAAATTACACAAGCCACATAATAAATCACAGGAAAACATGGAAAGGTTTATTAGTTGTGTAGGATAGTATAGGCGGAGTAGATATTTTTCTTAGAACGTCCAGATTGACGTAGACTATATGTATTGTTACATAGTGGTTCATGTGACCATGACCTGGTCGGCCGCTGCTTGCATTTAGTTGCAGTCAGGTCTGGTTTTGATATTAGCAGTTTGAAAACACTAGTTCTGTTAGATACTTTGTTTAAAATCCATCTGAATATGTCAACCGTGCTTTCTTACAGAGGAATTTCTACATACCTGAACAAATATCCTGAGAACAGACAGCTCACGCTTCATGTATGTATAACCTGTATAAAAACAGGCAACAACTCCACAGCACTCCATTTTACACCATGTTGTAAGATTGGGTGCTTTGGTTTAATACAAATGCAGTATTTCTATGAAGCCTTTTCCACGTGGTGCAACTAAAGGTCTAATAACTCGTGTTAACGCAGGTGAAAATTTGGACCGTTCCTCTGCTAGCGTTAGCAGATGTCTTTTCAGATGAGTGAGCATTGCAGTACTGTTTTTGTTGTATTTTAGGACTGACTTATCACGATAGTGTGGGCTCTATCTTTAGTGAAGTATTTCCACACGCTTGAGGAACCACTGCTAGTTTGCTGCAACGACCCACTGGGCTCCTCACCTGTCTCCACCTAGGCGCCAAGTTGTTATTCGCCGGCTACTTGACTTCCTGTTTAAAGTGGCACGGCACAGCAGTGAAGTCGACAAACCGATAAGTGGACTAGTCTGTACAACCCCTAAACCTAAGTTTAGTTGAGAAAGACAAGGTTCGTATTAATAGTTTTGAGGTCACATATTCTAAAAAAACAATGGCCTATTTTGCGCTACCTTCACACTTACTGCTCAATGCATCACACACTGCAAATGTCACACTGCTGTCTGTGTTGGCACTGAGTGTTGAATGAAGCCCCTGACTCAGAACAGAGCTGTATTGATTTTGTAGGAGATGAGGTTGAAGTATTTCTTCTGGCGATTCACAAATACCCACACATGCAACTCAACACTTTCATGTGCAGGAGGTAATTGGAAGAAAGAGGCTCCGTGGAGGAACAATGAATGGAACAAAATGAATGAGTCAGAGGAGTGACCCCCACACACACCTCTCTAACAATCTTGCTCAGTGACAGCTGGTGCCTTAAAAGCTTTTTTTTCTTATTTGATAGCAATTACCTTGCCTCTTGACTCATCCCCCCAACTTGCACTTTGTTTCACCCACCCACTCCTGCTGCAAACCTGATAAATGTCAACTCAAATAGCCCTCTCTCTCCACCAGAGACCCTTTTCGCTTCCCTCCAAAGTCAACTTCACTTGCTGCGCGCTCCCTTCTCTTCGGAGCTTGCTGATTCCGCCTCACGTCACAACAGTGATTTTAATTGACTCTCTCTTGGCTGTGACATCCCCGATGCAAGATCTGTTTAACTTCCTCTCTCTACACACAGACACACTGAGCTACACTCTTTGGCTTGCATCTATTTCATTTGGCTGCAGGGGTCAGGCATCACCCGATGAGTCACCACCCTCCGCCGCCCACCTGTATTCGCACTCTTATTAGCAGCTGCCATCTTCAGAGTGGTAATGATGCTGCTGACCTCAGTGCTGATAGCTGTCTGAGGTCATGTTGAGTCTCCAATGAGCTGATTGCTGTGTCTTTGCTGTGATTTTGCTGTCCACGGTGAGAAGCCGCGTGAAAATATGATGAGGCTGTGACAGCGTGCAAATATGCGGCCCTGTTCAGACCAGAGTGACTGGATCGCTTTCTTTTTCATTCACCAAAATGGGACGTTGTCAGGTGAGCATTTGGACTGTCAATCTGTCCAGGTTGCATTTTATATTCACACCACTCACAAGAATGAGGTTACAAGTGAGACAGCCACCTCCAAATAAGGTATGAGCTGTTGGATCTCAGATGCTTTAATCTGTATTTAATCTGCCCACCTATGATCGGATCTCCCAGGATGCACTTCAACAACAAGTGTGAAAAGGGACCCATCAGAAGAGAAAGGTTAATGCAGGCCATATTTAATGCAGCACTCTTAAGGTCTATTTCAAATATTTCTGATAAACAGGTAAAAAAACTGAAACACACAAAATATTTGGATTCTTAGATGCAGACAAGGATCTGGGTTTAGAAACTGAAGACTCCACATTTCTACCAGAGGAAATCAATAATGTTATAAGATTGGCACTGACATTGACAAAGGTCAATTTCATGAAAAGTCTATGCTTCTACTTTGCACAACAGGAAGTCTCCAATCTGAAGCGGTCTGATGAGGTAACCATCAAATAACCAGGGTTTTCCACAGCGTTTATTTTTATAACTGATCATTCTAACACCACAGACCTGCACGATCATTTCTGATAGCTAGTTCACCACATTTCTTGTGTAAGGGCAGTTGTGGAAAAAAAAGGTTTCCATGCTTCAACCCTTAGCGTACTGTAGGTGGTAGTTTCTGTTTTGATGGTGATTTCCTCTGAAAGGAAAACTGGTGCAATTTTATTCAAAATGACCAGAACACGATGAGCTCTCTGAACATTCGTACACCAACACTGGTGAGGTTAAGGCTTCATATAGTCAGGCTTTTTTGAATACATTTGACTTTTAAATACACATTTAAATACACAGACCTGATGATGTGAGGTGTCTAAAATTGAGAAACAGAAAGTACTGCTGCAAAAGAAGAAAATAAATAATGTTTCGTTTACACAGCAGAAGACGTTTGTGACTTAATACACTGTAAAACTTATAATGATCAATGATTTAAAATTCAGTGTCATTTCATTGTAACAAATTTTATAATGTCATACTGACTCTCATATTCAAATTAAACTGGTTAAAATAAACATAGTTATTCTTCTTCAATGGGGTTCCAGCTCTCCAGATATGATTTTAACTTTGAGGAAAGTTTACAGGATGGGAAGCTTTTTTATGAATGTGGATTTACAGGATCAACGACTTCGTGATTCACCATGCGCAAAACCAAACTGTGGATTCAGCACTAACAGGACAGATTAGAGAGGTCGTACAAACACTGGTCAGGACAATGTTTGGCATGCCGACGGGAACAGTTTCCTGTCGGCCAATGCACACTTCCTGTCCTCACTGCAAGTGACACTCAGCTTCCTGCGCAACAGGAAATTGGACATTCTTTTTTTTTTCGACAGGGAGTTGGAGGCTGGGTGGTTAGCCTTACAAATATTTTCAGATCAGGGAAGAGATTTGCGGCTATTTTATAAAAACTTTGAAGTGCACCAATGCAAACTGCCACTGTTGCCTCTCCTGGAAAGTACAAGGAGTTCATGTTCATGTTTGAATGGACGTGGCCGGTGGTTGGTGAACTGCAACCTGTAGTTGAATCTCACCACTGTGCCTCGCTTAAAAAACAAATAAACACATGACAGAATAAGTGATGACTGTAGCAACAAGACTCTCGTCGGTGACCTGTGAGACTGCTATGTGTGCAAACCAGAGTGACTGGGAAAATGAGTGAGCGCTATGGTAGCTTGTTGCCATGTATCCTTTCTATTATAGTTAGTTTGTTTTGAAAGACAAAAACGTCATTGTTGATATGCAATTGGGAGGGGTTCCCTGAGGCAAACACAGTTTCACTGGAAGCGACACTTCCTCTTGTACACTTTCTCAGTAAAGGGAGTCTGTTAAAATTATTTTAATATTCTGCCAGTGTGACCCAGAGTGTCACAAAGGTTACACAGCAAAACTTTCAAGAATTTCACTGTGAAAAAAAAAGTAATTTGCATCGACTTTAACAGCACACTGTAAAATATTCCACGTCAGCAAAACAAAACGAAAGTTTACCTGTTGCCTTACATGAACTCCACCGGTAGAAAACCTCTGTTTCAACTGTAAAAGCTAAGTTATAACTAATGGTCATTTCTTTTTTCAACTTGATACTATGAGTCAAAATGACTCTTTCAGTTTCTTATTTCAGTTGCATTATTAGTGTCCATTAAGGAAAACTCACCTCTTCTTGTCAGGTGAACTCACAATTCCTCTCTATTTCACTATTTCTCACATCTCCAAGTTAAGACCAGCTTAACTACATTTATATGAATTGACATTTTAAGTTGAGAAGACTAATGTTTTTAAATTGGTTCTATTTAGATTTCTCTAATGGAAAATTTGAAAGTTTACCTAAAACTTCTGATTTATTCAGCTAACGTCTTACTTGTTAAAAAAACAAACAAACAGACAAAAACATATTTATTTTTTTATCGTACTCTTTTATTATCATACTTGATCTACCAAAAACAGCCATTTTGAAACCCATTCCTGGCAGGGAAACAATGGCAGCAGCCCAATCTCATAATTCATATCCTATTTCCCTTCCTCCTCTCCCATTGCTTATTGCCACTCAAAACTTGAAGACAGAAGTTCATTGAACATTGACAACACAGACAAGACTCACGAGAAGCCAAGACAATGGATTACTTTAAGTTTTAAAAGCAAATTAAATTGAGTTCAAAAACTTAATGACTATTGGAGTTAAAGAGAAAAAAATATGTTCACATAACTTAATGGGGCTGTAATGCTTTACAGTGTGCTCTCCAATAGTGTAGTACAGTATACTGCATTGCAGACAAAAAGTATATGTCCACTTGTTTGTGTTTGTTTACACATAAACTTAAAGTTGCTGTGTGGAACTTTCCGTTCCCCTTTCTGGCCATCAGTGTAATTACACAAACACTAACAAATATGTACAAATATATGCAAGATGTATTACAGCAGTGAAAATTGATTAAGTCCCTTCTCTTTTTTTTTTTAATAGCATTTCCTAGAAGAGTATGACACCAGCAGAAATCTATGTTTGTAGTAGCTAGAGGCGTAACTGCTAAAATGCAACTGTGGGCAATAAACAGTTTGTGGCTTTTCAGATAGAGTACGTTAACAATAGTGTGCCATGAATTTTTATATGAGTTCGAAGACTGGCTGTGCTTTCAAAAAAAATAAAAAATAAAATAAAAATTGCAGTCAAATGATGAATTGAGCTTCCTCAGTGCTTTCATTTACACTTGACCCATGCTGAAAGTGATGGTTCAGTTGAGACCAGAGTGCTTAGAAAAGAAGGTAATCTGAACTCGTGCTCAGTTTTTGTGTTTTTGCCTACTTGTACTTCATTCTGCTACTGACTTTATCGACATGTCTTGTTACATTCCTTGTCAAAATGTCTGGATCCTTGGGGGGGAAAGGAAGCAGACACGTTGTGGGGTATCTGTGCCTGACTCTCCCGGGCGGTCCTCGAATCTCCCTGTTTATCCACCAACATCCTGCACAAACAGGCCTGCCTCAGAGTCAGACAACAGTGAGTAATCTTGCCCAATCTGTTCCTCCATTCCTCTGGCTTCTGCTTCCTCACAGCAGGTTGCAACCCGGAGCCAAGAGCTCAGCTCGAATCACGCAGGGCCACAGAGCGGGAGAAGGGTGTGCTGTGTGCGCACGCAGCCCATCTTACTGTTAAACTAGGAGTGATCAGTGAAGACGATGATAACAGGGCTGGTGTCAGGGAGGATGATGACAATAACAGGCTGGGGAAAAGCTAATTAGAGTTAGGGGTTACCAGGAAACGTGATTTTATGTAATTTGTCACATCAACTGTTTATAATGAATGGGTGGCTGGAAAATGGAAGCGTAAACTACTGTACAGACAAGTGGCCAACAATAATAATGGATGTGGTAATACATGACAGCTAACAGGTGTGAACAGACAGTTTTATGCTGAACTGTTTTTGAAATCTTAAAATATGAAACATGTGCCCTCTTGTTTGGGGAAGTGAAAGGAATACATGAAGAGGTTGCGTTCAAGGAAGCACATGTCTGAAAGTGAAACACTGACTGGAAAGCACGTGGAATCCCCTGTTGCTCCGCCTGTGTCACACTTTGTCACTTTGGTTTTCTGTAATCTCCAGTTTTAACTCTGTCAGGTTCAAGTGAAGCAAAGAAACTTTTTTGAGGTTTCTATGAATAATGACCACAGCTTCTAAACAACATATCTCCATTTCTGGGGAAAGAGCCTATTGGATTTCGTGCGTAAGCCACAGAGGCCAACAGTTAGCACGCTAATGACTGAGTAACCTAATGACGGAAATGTAAATTCTCGGAGAAACATTTTCAAGATTAACAAGACATAAACGTGCATCACATGTGATCTGGTATTGTCCATCTCTCTGTAATATTGGTCCTATTTTAGCCTTGCTGACGAGGTGTTCTTAATTCAAGTAAATATGAAAACATTAAATGCACATTGCTGGGTAATACAGATAAGTATTACGTCATATTAAACTGTACAGTTCTGGACTAAGTGGAGCTGGTATTTAATAATTTTCTTGTCAATTCACACACTTTATGAACGTAGCTTTTAGCTGTTGATCACAAAACTGGCTAATAGCACTAATAGTGACATGTTTTCTACTTCCTCTGAAGGGTCGGACATGGGATTTGATACATTCAGTATTTTCCTTTTTATAAATATAGTTTCTGTCTGTGTTTTATTCAAATTATATGTATTTTATACTATTTAATGTATACTTTAGATGTTGTGCTTTGTTATGCAACCTCTGGACAGAGCCAAGCTAGCTGTTACGTTTGAAGTATTGTGCTAAGCTACGTCCAGTTATGTCATTCGATGTTTGTGTTTGGAAACCGTGGTCAGAAAACATGTCCCATCGTTAAATAAAGCTCGTAAAGTGTTTGCTTAGTTCAGTTTCACATTAGGTTGTTACCCAGCAGGCAGAAACGATGACACTTTCGGTAACAACATGGGGAGTGCTGCATGGAGGCGAGGCAGAGATCTATGACTCAGCCATGACGACGCTATGCCGTTGACAGGATCCTACAGATTACCCATGAGTATTATTAGGATCATTCTTGTTTCCATTTCATACCTTTACTATGTACATTAACACAGTAAATACGCTGAGAATGTTTCAGAATGTGTATTAGTGTTGAGCTCACAATAAAAAAAAAGATGCACACCTCAGTAGTTGGCTGTGGAAGTACTAGTCACAGGTAGGACGGATAGCTGATGTATCATGTAACTCACGGGGTCACACCCCTTAACGCTGTCTATGCACAAATCTCCCTTGTGAGTCACTTGTATTTGTGTGTCCTTTTTTTAGGTAAACTTGATTAGTCGTGTGTCACATAATGCACCCGCGAGTCTGGGCAAGCTGTTTTGCAAAATATCACGTGTTACTGGTGTCGACATTTTAAACCTAATGAGATGTTTTCCAGGAGGGCGAGGCTTGTTTTGCAGTGCGGGTTTTCTTTTTTAATCTGTCATCAATTCTGTTTTAAAAAATTGACTCTTTTTACAACATAGTGTCTGCATTGGTGCCCATTCTCCCATTGTCTTGTTCCATGATTGAAGTGCAACTTTAAGCAAAAAGCTCATTGACTTAAACAACAAAGTAATACGTTATCCAATCAAAACTAACAGTTTAAAAAGCGTTTTATTGTAACATGAATAGTTAGACACCTTCGTTCTGTGCCATCCTCCCATCCTCTGTACGACTGCAGAATCTAAGCTCAGTCGAGAGTTAAACACGGATGTTGTGATGTTTATGTGCTCGGAGCACATCATGATTGTGATGCCATTCCTGTTCAGGTGACGCTGTTGATCTGGCCTAGCACCCTCAGGGACCTGGCCATCTCCCTCAGGCCATCGGTGACTCAAACCCACATACAGTTTTCCCCAGCTGGGAAGACGATTTTGTTATCTCACCCTCTCCTTGGAGAAGCTCCTTTTAGGTCAGAGTCATCGCCACCTCCGATTTGCAGCCTCCCACAGGCGCTCAAGTGGTCTTTAAGGGAGAGTGGGGTCCACAGCGGGAGATTTAGGGTGTGCTGTTATTTTGGTGTAAATTGGACAGAAGCCAGGAAAAGATTCTGAACTCAGACACCTCTGCTCTCTGCTTTTTCCCATTGATGGGTTAATCATATACCACTAATTATACTCTCTGCTGTACCTGCGGGTGACACCACCCTGCATTCATGTATGTGCCTTAACGCTAATGTGTAAAGTGCAAGTGCGAGTAGAGTGTGTGTGAGTGTGTGATTCCTGCATTTCTGTCAATGCTTTAACTGAATGAGTCTTCAGAAGGTTTTTGGATGACATGCATCACAGCAGGTGCCCTGATGATGACGTGCAGGAGGAGCCTGAGGGGGAAATGTCAGTGGAAAATACTGAAGCCTATGCCAGAAATACACAAACCATCAGGAAGTTTTTTTTTTTCCTTTCACTTTTTAAAAGGCATATTGTACAAATGAATGGGAATCTTTTAACTGCTGCATCAATATTGATGGCAAAAATTGCCAAAATCAAAATTAGACATCTGAAATAAGTAAACAGAAAAAATAATAATAATTAGAAAGTTGAAAACAGATAATATAAAATAAGAATATGGAAATAGGAAGACATGTTTTGTTTTGTTTTGTTTTAAATGAATGGGAATTGACTTTCACAGCACACAAACATTGATGGAAAATATCTTGTGCTCACTTATAGTATATCAAGGAGCAAAATTTAGAAAATCCAAAGTAAAAAAATAAAAAAAAGGTGACTCTATTAAAACAGAGATATGTTTAAGAATGAATAATAAATCATAAAATAATAATAAGAAGAAAATCAGACAATGGGAAAGTCCATAAATAAGTAAATTGATACTGACAGAAATATACATGTATGTCACATTTTCTATATTATCTATGTTTTTGATGCACTTATAGTCATTAATGCACAGGTTATGGTCCTCCATATACCTGTGTGATTATGTAAGCTCTGCAAAACGCCTGGTTTCACTGCAGCCAAGATATAACTTGTTATTGCTTAAGGGCTCCTATTATGCAAACTGCAAGACATTTATTGATTGCACAAGATACACACTGGTTGTGCAGTTACATACCATAGTAAATAGGTAATTCTAGAGACAGAATAAACAAACATCAATAAAGCTTTAAGACGTCTGAGAACATAACACAATTTAGATATCACAAAGCCAGTGTTATGTAAAAGGAACATCACTGTGAGGATACAATCATTCTGCAAATGGAGGAAATACACAGTTATGTTTTATGGTAAATGTTCCTGGGAGTCTTCAAAGAATGTTGAGGAATTCTCAGATGTCAAACTGTGTCTCAAACCACCAGCCTCCCTGCAGCTTTTCAAAACCAACCAACATCAGACAGCGGCACCGCCTCTTTCGTCGTCTGTCCCGCTTTGCTTGACGCAGAGTCACCAGTGACATCACTGCAGCACACCTGCCTGCTGGCGTTACATTTATGTTAACAAGCGCACTGACAAGTCAACTAAGGCATCAAAGCCTTGCCTCCTAATTCAATTCTCGAGGCATGTTGTCTGCGACCGATTGCCTCCAGACACGTCACAGCTGCATATCGACGTCAGGCAGCCTGCTGTGTGTGTGCGTTAGAGGATGGTAGCCCGTTGCATGGCACGGATGAGAAATTCTAAATGACACATGCTGTCTTCCCGTCACACAAAAATGAACAGCAGCGAACTGAGATATTAAAGCTAAAATTAAACTCATCAGGATAGTAACTTACGATGCTCACTTCTTCCACAGAAAAACCACATATCTGCGTGACTGGAACTGGAAAGGGATCATTTTACTTCTAACCATTTTTAATTACATCACCACTATCTGGACGCTGGAGATGATTCAGCCTTTCCAAACCTGTCAGAACACTTGACAATTTCCATGGTTTGTGTTGATTTGTTCCAAGGAATTCATGCCATTCCAGTTTCGCTGGTTTAATGGTGCACATCTTCCTGTGAAATACGTCGCAATGGATCGTGCCACATTTTCCACAAGTCATGATACACTGAAACACACTCAGGCCTGCAAGCGCACACACAGCGGGAAAGAGACAGCAGCCTGCAGGCATAAACACACACAAGGAAAGAGTGAGACAGATGGAGGCAGAAGAAGAGAAGGGGAGACTGTGACAAGCCTGTAGGCCTTAACATTCAGAGAGGGGCGGGGGGAGTAAAAGATGACGAAGAAAATGAGAAGCAGCGCACACAAAGAAGAAGTTTTAATATATAATTTAGCGGTGACTCATCCTCTTTTGTCAAAACACTCACATGCATGGCCACACACACACGTGTGCGTGCACACACCGAAACTGAAAATTCACAGCCATGCCTTCGATTCTCCCTCAGTTCTTTGCAAATTGAAAATGAAGGAGGCTGTTTGCTGAGGACAGAGATGGCAAGGTGGCCCACCACCCTGAACCGGCCTCATGTCACAGGATGTAACCCACTCAGCTGAGCCACCCGCGTGTGAGCTTCAATCCACCGGGCGACGAACGCTGCGCCACTTCTTCACGTCTTTCTTCCCCTGTAACAAACTGCACTCCATCGTCAGGCTGGCTTTCACGGTGTCAGCTCATGGACGTCACTGACAGGCGCCTATGTACAATAAATAAGAATTTAAAAAAGCCTCCGTTTACACGAACTCAGTCTCATGTCACCACCTCAGTCAGATCAGACCGAAGGAATTTTCGTCCACACTGAGGGCAGCAGTGAAAAACTGATTATCTGTCAATAGTAAAATTAGCCCCTAATCACCAAGGTAAAAATACTGGAAGATGGACTTCCCCTGCCTCACCTCCAGTGACGCCAGTGAAGGGGAAATGCGGAAAAAATGTTTCTATTGCACTTTGCGTCTTTGCGTTAAACTCGATAAGTCTGGAAAACCACCTCATGAGAGCATTAAAGTGTTTTATGGTTTCTCGAAATGTAGGTGTTTTTTGTTGCGATATTTGGGTTTTGCACATCACTGGGGGTGATACAAACGCAGCAACTGAAGCGTGGAGGTCCTTCTTCTTATTCTTCTTCTGTGAGATTACCAGCAGACCGGATGCTCCACAGCAGACAGAAACGCTCTGCCCATGTAAAAAAAAAAAAATATTTACAAAACTTGTCTGTCCATTGACGCCCCTGAAAGCACTTATATAATATCTACGCACAAAAGCTGATGCATTCATTGTCTGACTTCAGCTTTGTCTACTGTTAATGATTTGGAAATTTTATCTACATATCCAAACCATTTTGATGATTCAAAGAGTTGAAATTTATGTAATGAGGTGCAACTGGGGAGTGTGCCGAGTCCTGCTCTTCCCCCAAGCTTCGCCTGAAACATTTAAAATAAAGTTGTGTCTAACAAGCTGAAAGGAAATGAACATTTCATGAACAAGTATGTGCTATTAATTGGAATATCTCGCAATGAAGTGACCAACCGTATATCTCCATGTCCATCCTTACGTTCAGTCGTGTGTGAGCAACAGCCCAACACATGAAAATAGCCGGCCTAAAACATACTTTTAAAACTCTTCTCAACAAAGCCTAAACAATATGTGCTGTCTCAATTCACTCTTTCTTTCTACGCTGCCTGCTTTTACATCTGATGTACTCCAGCGGACACAGTGATACAGAAGAGGACTTATGGGGGTAAGTGACTCCTCCTTCTGTTGTGCTCAGTGGGGAATTCTTAGAAAACACATCGGGTCTTGTCACAAAGGCGTTAGTAAGATATCTGAAGATGACACCGCCATGTTCCCGGTGTGATTCACCCCTCCTCATTTCCTGTTGACCACAGCCTGGGAGGCACAAAAGCACTGCCTGGATCAAGAGGAACAGGGAGTGAACCACTGCGGAGCTCAGGCAGATGAAGGCACGGGTGTAAAGCGTGACTCCTCAGCCGTCATGAACGCAGTCAGCCCGCGGAGTTCTCATTAGTTGCAGCGTGTGATATGAGAAGGTGAGAATGACGCCGAGTGTCAGGCGTACCACATCTTACGCCGTCACAGTCTCATGTCTAATTGGGCTGTTGGCAGCTTTACTCGTGTTTTTGTTGTTGTTGTTGTTAAAGGCACAGCTGATAGGAGGATCCTCAGAGACAAAAGGAGTGGTGAAAAAACAAAGGAATGTCAGTGATACTTTCACACAAATACAAACCCGCACACACTGTATTGAAGACACACACACACACACACACTTACACAGTGCATCCGTGCACCTGTTCTCTACCACACACACATGAGCCTAGACACACAAGCGCACGTGTCACAGTATTTACACACACAAATGTAATGCCATGAGGGCCACACTGCATCTGAATCTCCCTCACACAGTCCTCTATTAGAAGAGGTGGTGGTGGTGGTGGTGCGGGGGTGTTGCTTCTCGTGGCTTTGACGTAGCAATTATCGCTCTTGCCCCAGAGTTCCAGCCAATCCTAGAGGATTAAGTAGAAGAAGAGTTAGTCATTATTCTAGCACGAGCGTCATCATAGCAGTCATCTCCTCTGCAGATATGTTAACAGAGGGCCTGTAATGAAACTGATGAAGACAGACACCTTCACAAACTGTGAACGGACTGGGGGACATGACAAAGACATGAAAGCAGGTGAGATTCTGCAGCGTCGTCCGTCTGAAGCAAAACGCTGCAGAAAAAAGTGATGAAATTCAGAATGAGAATGAGATCAGCAACACCTCCGGCAGCAGCTCAGCCTGTTGAAGTGTAGAAAGCTGTGTGGGCAATATGAAAGGCTGTGTTGTGTCAGGTCTGGTTTTCAGGTCTTCATTGTTGAGGACCCAGCTCATGGGCCCCAGCACAAAGTGGAGAAAGTGGTGACCAGAGAAAGGTAAAGGATTCATTTATACACTGAATAAAACAGCCAGAATGAGGCAGTTAAAAAAAGACAGCAACCTCCAACTAATAAAAGAAGGCCTCTGACTCCATCTAAGTCCTGGCCAGTTCAAAAATGGTCAGAGAGGCGGAGCTACATAGGCAGACAGCTAGCGACCTCTGAGCTTTGCTTTGATATGACGTAAAACAGGTGATTTATAGAAAAATCTCAGCTCATCATCAATGGAGAATTTAACCAAAGAAACCAGACTGTAACCACATTTTTATTTTATTTTTTCTTAACTAATAGTTTTATTAACAAAGGGGTCGACAACAATTGACTCCCTTTTGAAACTAGCCTCAAGTGGCCATTTGAGGAACTACAGTTTTGGTCATTTCAGTCTGAGATGTGGCGGCACAGTGGGGTGTAAGAGGTGACTATCTATGTAGAAAACAAATCAAGGGAGATAAAAAACAACAACAGTGTTTCATTGCATATCATATGTTCATGTTTCAGTCCAAAACACAACAGCAGATTGTAGCAGATTTTACGATTGATGATTCTGATTCCCAACTGAACTGAAGCACAAACGTAGGGTCTCTTCCTCAGATTTCTATCCTATCAATACAAACAACACCACATCCACTCACAGAAATAAAGAGCCTTAGGTTAAGAGCCTCAAAAACAAATTATATAATGTGTGTATTAGGAATATATGTCAGGAGAGTGATGTTGTTTATTAGCAGCTTACATAAGGCTCACATATTTGTCTTGTAGAATGATGGAGAGTAGACCCCAGCTTGTGAACTGTTGTGCAATACTTGTTTTTCTCTGAGCCGAGCTTATGAAAGAAAGAAAAAAGTAACCCAGATAATGTCAGTGGGGCGAAGTCGGCTGGAGCTCGGAGCCCTAAAGTTATGCATTATTGATGGAAACCCTTTCACAAACTGGTGGGACTGAGTTCGAAAGTAATATACGTTCCCTGGGTAGTTATCATGTTGCAATGTTCAGAGTGTATGATCATGAAGTTTTGGAGCCTGACTCCCTCAGAGACGAGTCATGTGTCAACATTTCCACACCTTCAAAGTCTACCTCCTGCTTTTTTATCGACCCACACAAAAGTAAACTTGACCCATGGTGACGGAAAACTTATTAAAAACACCTAAAGTGCGTCTGTAAATAGTTATTGTAGAAACATTCTGTTTTAGTCACCAACGTCTCTGTAAGACCTCAATATAAGACCTTTACATGCAAAATTGCATTTTATATTTATAGCCAAGTCTATATTGTGGCGGTCTACAGCTTTCAGTTATCGCTCTTCATCACATGCCCTTGACCTAAAAAGCAGAATGTGAGTAGGATATAGAAAAGAAAAGAATGACTGATGGAGACATGACTGGGTGGCTGCTGAATCCTGTCATACATACCAACAACATTGGTGAGTCATTCCTGTTTTATTCCCTGTGACGCTTCAGCTTTGTGCCTTTCTTTATGTAAAAGAAAAGGCTCTCCTTACACAGTCATCTTTGAATTCTTACATTAACCCTCCTTTTCTAAACATAACCTTACCATAACCCCAAATGACGTCTTAATGCTAATTTTATGCAAAGGTACTTTAGTTTATTGTCCCCAAATGAGAGGCTCCACAGTGCGGCTGCGTGCAACACATTAACGTCCCCACAGCATGAGCAACACACGCTCACATACACTCTCCGAGTCAGCTGCCTGAGGACGACGACGACGACGACGATGATGATGATGATGTGCTTGTGGTACACTCTGTGATGCGCTCCTGTCTCAGAGCTGACATATTTGCTGCTGTAATCAGACTGCCGTGTGCTCACTGGGTGTACCGCAAACACAGAGCCACATTCATAAATCTGCTTTCATAAAAACAAACCAGGTGCACTGCGGGTGAATCAGCCGCAGCTCAACCAGGTGTGAGGCAGCAGCAGACGCAAAAAAAAAAGGATCTGCAGGATCAGCAAGGGATGAAGTAAACATAGGTCATTCAAGAAAATGAAAAAAACTATCTCTTGTGTTATGTATAAACAGGAAGAAATTGATAGCTAGCGTTACGGGAAATTTTGAGAAACTTTATTAACACAATAGCCAAACAGAGTTTATCCAAATGGTGGAACCAGACATACGCAGCATGTTTCCTCTGTTTTCTGTCAGTGGGGAGCAGAAATCATGTGACATGCTGCGTTGTTCACTCTCCAAACTGGCTTGCGGTTGCACACATCACCTGCCAAGCCCTGAAAGTCTGAGTCAACCGCATTAGCGTGGATGATTATGATCTGAGACATCTCCAGGGCAGCTCCTCTCGGCCTGCCGTGCCCTTTAGAACTACAACTAATTTCCTCTGCTTCAGCAGTTCCCCTCCTACACACAGAAACCACACATGCACCGACACAAAGTTAGAGTTTTCTTGCGCAGGCCATGGATTTAGGATATTTCTACACTGAAGGTCACACCCAGGCACGCGTGGCTACACGAATAATCGAAGGTTAAACAAAGAACAAATAAAAAAAAAAGGCTGACCGCATAATCAGTTGCATCATCATTTATCTGGATTTGACACCGGTGGGCAGTCATCAGGGAGGACGCCTGTTAAATGGCAGAGCTTGTGTGGAATAAAAACACAAATCACCAAATGTTGATAAGTACAACAGCGACATAACACTGGTTCATCTTTCTGTAAATACACCAAAATGTCAGCAGAACTGCCTGCTCAGCGCTTTCCTGCAGCGGTGGACATTTAAAGCATTATTTTGTCCTCAAACAGCATGTAAACGTCTGCACATCTAAAAGCTGTCAGGGAAGATTTTTTGTCGGTCCACTGTGTATCATAAAGTTTTAAGTTTGGATATTTTCATTTTTTTTTCTTTGTGAAATTGTTCAGCTTTTAATTTTTTTTTTTCTCTTCTGTTCTCTTATTTCTTTTAAACACATTAGGCATTTGACTGGCATGTGATGTGAATCTGTTCTTGCGGTTTATCTTCACATTATCAACTATATTTGAACATTCACCGACACAAAAACCAGGCCTCAATATGATATGATGAAGGGAGTCTGAGTGAAGGGATGGATGAGGTTGGATGCAGAGATGGGAGGGGGTCTTCAGGTGCACATGAACTCAACCCAAACGTCTCATCGCAACGGTGGCTGAGGTAATGTAAGAGTGAAGAGGGGTGGAGTGGGCAGAGCGGGATGGCGGACATTGATACAATGTCATAGGTGGAAAGGCGTTATTGCTCATGATTGCTCATTTATCATGACTAACATCCACTGTTGGTCTCCACCAACCCGAGGGGCCCGTGCCTACTGTGTGGTGGTGAGCATGTTGGATTTAGTTCAGAGCGAAATAAAAAGTCAGTCAGGTGTTCCTGGGAAGTGCGAGGGGAAGTGCGACGCCCATAGCACTTCTCGAGAACTTTATCACTTCAGGGATATTATGTATAGTTCCCTTTTGCTGTGTTTCCCCTTTAGCAGGTGTGCAAATGTTATCACACAATATCCTGTGATCTAACCACAATCTGTTTCTCCACTGTAGCCGTGAGCCAGGATGCAGAACATCATGACCCTGAACAGAAGAAGTTATTGTATTAGTGACCTGCCATAACACCTCAACAGTAAAGGTGCTTTCAGGCCCTGACGTTTTCCCACTGAGGTTTATGTCTGAGGTTTTTATCAGAGAATCAGGGGAAACAGAGACGTCTCTGACCTTTTTTGTACTGAGTCTATGTCAATATCAAAGGTTTGATTTTACAGGTTCATTCTGACTGATTGTTCGCTCTGATTATTGCATACAGTTTCCTGGTCGTCCCATTGGAGTTGCGCCCACCCCGGCTGGCCGCCATCTTTCACTGTCACCGAGTCACGCAGGGTCGAAGAAGAGTGGCACGGCAACGACGGGAGACAAATTCAAGGATAAGTGCGTCCAGGAGGAAGGATCCCTGCGGCCTCGCTCCAAAAGCTGTCACCTCTCCAGAGGCTGCAACCAGTGACGAGTCACGCAGCGTGACACGGAGCGAGAGACAAGTGAAAGAGCAAGAGGAGGAAACTGTGTGCGATGGAGGGAACGCATGTAGGATGAGAGGAGGATATCAGAAGAGAAAATGAAAAGAAGAGAAGACAGTCAGTTAGGCCTTGCGTAACGGTAACAAGGGCTTGTCAAAAATACTCCCACCCAACCTTGAGTGTTGAGCAAGGGCGTCCTGTCTGTGCGGCGCTGTGACCAAGTCAGCGCAGTGGAACAGTGTGTGTCACCTACATGTGTCAGAGTCAGTTATCTGTGTAAAAGCAGGACGGTGGAAATGACATGTCACTCATTCAGCAAAGAGCTACTTTGCAGCAATCAGCACTAAGGAGAGGGCGCTCAGCAGAACGGAGCGGGTATTTTAGAGGAGGGTGGGGGCGGGGGTGCTTCACCACACA
The DNA here is from genome assembly GCF_022458985.1 of Mugil cephalus. NCBI lineage: Eukaryota > Metazoa > Chordata > Actinopteri > Mugiliformes > Mugilidae > Mugil > Mugil cephalus. Next base: position 5,331,550 of record NC_061771.1, read on the forward strand.
GGGAGGAGGTACGTCACTGCTGCCCATCTGTCACGATGTGGCGAGGCAGAAATAAAGGTACCGAGCCGTACGTAAAACACCTGATCGTCTCTGCAACGTGGCCCGCGCTCATTTACATTTCTGCTTTCCATTAGGAGTCTGCGGAAGCAGCTGGCAGAGACCGGCTTTGACGTGAATAGAGGAGAGACTGTACCCTGAGAATATAGCAAATACTGTACGCGCCTGCATGCTTTCACCTCCCCTCCATCTCCTCCACCATGTGCCGCTCAGCGTTCCTCTTCTCACATTTCATTTCATTGTTTGTTTTTTCGCCATCATGCTTCTAATCTTCCTCCCATCAGGCAGAACAAAAGGACAAACGTTAACCGCGGGCTCGTCACACCGCAGCAACGGACAGTTTCCACATTCACATGAACACTAGCAATCAACTCATCACAAGCACAGTCCTCATGAAACCACTTCATCACAGCAGACTGGTCTGAGGATTGTCAGCTAGACCGAGAGGAGAGGGGTAAAGCTTTGATGGTCTGTCCAATAGGTACAGTAGCACCAAATGACATAAACGGCTGATCGAGCCGTGTCTGTCTGGTTAAATGCATTGAGTTTCTAGGAGAGGAACATGGTAAACTTGTCCAAACAAGAGGTAGAACAGATGAACAAAGATGGAATCAGTGTGGGCAGCACTGTTGAAAATGTGGCCTCACTTTGGTCATCTTGTTGAGTTGAATCAGTTCAGTTTTTTGACCACAGACTGCGTAAACATATATATTTATACAGCCCGTGGTTTTGACACTGGCAGAACCACTTTGTCAGAAACAAAGCATTTTATTCTGATTGATGGTGCCTCAAACCTGACATTAGAATCCGTCTTCAGATTAACTTCAGTGTGGTTGAAGAAATATTGTGAATGTAAACACAGTGAACAGATACTGTTCATAGATCATATGCTGCAGACGGGCTTGTCTGTCATTTTTTTGTGGAACATATGCTGTCCTGTGCAGTGTACGGTGCTTTTATCACTTCTAGATATCGCAGCTTTTCCATCTCTTTTTAAAGTTGATTTTTTTTCTACTATGGAGAAATGAATGACTTATTACTTACTCACATTAGACATAAAAGTTTTTTACAAGTTAGATCACATCCTATATCTTAGTTTGTACTAGTTATACTTCATTTCATAAATGTACACCAATCAGCCACAACATTAAAACCACTAACAGGAGAAATAAATAACATTGATCATATTGTGACAATTCAGTGTTCTGCTGGGAAACTTTTGGACCTGACATTCATTAGTGTGGATGTTACTGTATCGCCCACCTAGACCAGACCAGACCCAAACTGATGAAATATCTTTGGGATGATCCACAGAGGCCCCTCCCCTCAACCCACAGGACCCAAAGACTCACATTAACAACATCCCATTCCCAGACACCACAGGACACCCTCAGAAGACCCATGTCCAAGCGTTCAAGGCATCTTGGATCCTCTCAAATCTACTGGAGGCCCTACTCAGTTAAAGAGTGTGATGAGCACAAGTCTTGTGTTAATAAAGAAAGCCTTTGTGACAAAAAGTGATGTATAATCATTTCTGCTGGGTTATTAAAGTGGCGACTGAACTGATTATCTCTCAGCCACTATTCCCAATTTAAATGAGCTTCAGATGGGTTTTCACTGACAACATGGAAGCCCTGTCACTTCTCATTCTCCATGAATGCTTGCAAGGACTGAGTGTTTCTGAATAGCTTACTGAATTACTGAAAAAAAAGGACATGAGTGTACAGCACAGTTTGCAGGAAATGAACTGAAAATGGAATCAAATCTATTTGATTTTGCAGCCCAGAATAGTCTTCCCTCAGAATGTAACAACAGCTTGCTTTACAAACAGTCCACCTGTCTCCTCAGGCGTCTCCACCTGCTAAACAGGAAATGTATTTATGAGAGTGTAAATGGGTTACATGGAGACCAGTTGTTCTGTTATGAAGCTGCTCGACACATGCCCAAACACTTTAGTGGATGCTCAGATTGCAAAAAATCTAATTTATCTAAGAAACACAATCAGTGTGTTCTCTACATGATGTTCATTCAAGCAGAACAAAACAGAAGGAGGGAAAGAAACAAACACGTCTCACTTCTGGCTGTAAGCTACGTAGCTCTGAAGATGTATTTCTGGGTTTCCAAACGACACAACAAAGATGTGCACTGGAACAGGGTAGAAACTTTAAATGCTGCGTAGGATTCAAGGCCTCCATTGACTCCTGATCTCACATCTATTTGAACGCCCTCTTCATGTGTCACAGCTCCAGCTCATTCCGAATAAGTTATCAGGATGCAGCGGGAGAAAACGCCGCTCACAGAGTTCTGTTTGTGCGGCTGACTCACAGGTCACAACACGTACATTTTCCACCCAGGCTTTTTCATTGAAAAGCTGGACGACGTGAAGCGAGGCAGGGACATACGTGCCTGCTGGGTATCTCCTCACCCTGACAGCATGACTAACCCACAGCAGAGAGAAACAAATAGAGAAGGGGCTTGTTACGATGGGGTGCCCTGCAGCGTGACGCCGACCAGCCTTCAAAACCGTCCTTCTCCCTGCAGCTACAATTACTCTCACAGACTGTCACACTAATAATGCACACAAACACACACACACCTGCCTCTTTATTCCTGAATTACACACACCTCAGATCTTAACTACACACTGCCAGTCTCCTCAGACTCACCCCCTGCCCCCCTCATCCATCAGCGGTGAAGGGCGTTCGCGGCGAATTGCTTTCCTCTCCTGATAAGGCCCCTGTGATGTCAGAAGCCCGGTCGCCGTGGGGATGGTGACTCATGCTCGTCACTGGAGGAACCCCAGACCCGACATATCCCCACTCACCAAAGCACCACTGCTTCATCTTACTCCCCCACCATCCCTCCGGAGGACTCCTGCTATCAGTGTAATAATTGGTCACATGGGTTCGCTCTCCTGCAGACGGAGTGGAGAGGGGTTGAATGACAGCCACAATATGGAGATGAGGTCCACGGCATGAGTCACGAAGGCGTTGGGGTTTGGGGGGGGGGCGGCGGAGATTCTCCTCTGACATTCCTTCCAGCGACCACTCTCTCCTTTTTCTATTTATTTCCACAAGACTCGAGGACTTAACCTTGTCTGAAGCGCAACCCACTGGGAAAAATACACTTCTATTTTTACCTCAAAGTGAGTGGTGCAGATTTTAGACAAGCCAGTAGCTGAGAAAAATAAATATCCAATATCCAAGCCTCTAGAAAATCGCCTTTCATGTTTACAGCCTGTAATCTCAGGCACGGAGCCACAGGAAGGTGCCTCCTCTGCGGTGCCCCGTCCCCTCTAAACTATCAGCTGCAGCAGCTCGTTACATCCGCCGGTGACTCAGGTGTAATCAGTCCCTAACTGCTGCCTCATTTCCACCACAAACTGCCACTAAACACACCAGCGGAGTTTTAGTGATTCACCATCTAGGTTTGAGTGCACCAACCGAACGAGTAATGACGTTTTTTTTTTTAAAAAACAGAAATCGTACAACAAAACCACACGTTGACACATTTAACTAGGTGCTGCTACTGCAGCGCTGCGGCCCACAGCTGCTATTGATGACACTTCTGGGATATCAACACAACCACACTTTAACCAAGCTGCTGAGTCTAGTGTCTAGTCTAGGTTTCAAAAGATCTATTTTTCTTTTTTGAGGATGGACACGTTCAATAGAGTAATTATTGTCAGCAGAGCCATGAGGTTAATGCAGTGGTGCTGCTAGGTTCAGGGAGCCCAGGTAAAGGCCTAAGTGTGCTGTCCCCCCTTGTCCTAACTACAGAGTCAAAGGGTAGATAGAAGGAGGCATGTGAAGAACTGGTTCAGGTTGAAGGGGGTTTGTGGTTGTCATTGTAAAATTTACCAAAAGGTAGATATCTGGAGGCCCCCTTTGTCTCCTCCCCCACAAGGCCCCAAATAATTGCTTGGGTTTTCTGAGGGTGTGCCCCCAAGTTAATAGTAAGCTTAGAGCACTGGGGCGATTCATAATATCCCGGGAAGGACAATGTGTGGACGGGCCTCAGTGCCCTGCCATGTCTCAAAAACTGTTGTGTATGTGTGTGCGCCTGTGTAGTGCTGTGTAGTGTGTATATATATGGATTTTTTTCATGTAATGTTTCATGTTTTTATTTGTGAAGCACTTTGGGTTGCGTTTTCATTTTGGATGAAAAGTGCTATATAAATAAAGGGTGATTTGATTTCAGTAGAAGTTTTTGTCTGAGCCAGTGCTTTCAGTGTTGTCTCTCTTTTATTGAATGCCATTCTGGCGGATTCTAAAACGTACTCATGGTTCACCGGCAGAGATTGTGTTCCTCATCTGCCCGAATCTGAGAGAAAACTGTTTTCATATTGAGCCATCTTTGAGGCTGTTTCTCATGCACTAGCTGACAGTATCAAGAGGTCCTTTGACGTAGGATGTCATCTCGGTGTACCCAGTCTGTGTGATTTGCGGTGCTTTTGTGCAGCCTAGTGGTGCAATAAAACACAGAGACGACTCTGTGTAATGATCAGGTGGTTGGGTTAGTCCTGCAGGCTCTTCAGTCGTCTTTCTCTTAGATTTTCTTTTTTTTCTTCCTTTAAGACAGTTTAACTCCATTCACATTTTGAGTATTGAGTTCAGCTGATCAGAACACGTAAAAAGCCACAAGAGTTTTTATAGCAGAAAGCATCACCTTATGGGTTCAAAAGCTGGAGACTAAAGGAAAGGTGGTCGAAGCAAAAAGCAAGTTTTACTTTAAAACACTGGGAGCTGGCTGGGACATAACTTGTTAGTAATCATCATTCCTGCATTAAAACAACGGAGCAGAAATGGAGCGCTGGACCAGCAGGTGTAAGCACTAAAGGGACGATTAGTGAAGTGGATTCAGGTGAGGATGAGAGAGGAGAGGAAGATCAGGTGATACACAGAGAGGTGGATGTATTCTTCTCTTCATGACCCATTTAAGCTTTAGCTCACTGATGACTTTCAAGATCTACCTTTTTCAAAGAGGGTAGATACTGTAAAGTTAAACAGAAGAACTGGCAAAAGAGTTGACGGAATAGTCAGTCTTGTGGAGTAAGTAACACCAGAGCAGAATATGTCAGGGCACACAGGTCATAATGTTTTGGCTCAACAGGTCACATGGTGATGAATCACAAATTTGAGGTAAGTTGATTTGAAAAAAATAAAAAAATCAATAAGCTTTATAATGTCATTCGAACCTGAACTTGAATCATACATTTGGAAAAAGAAAACTATTGTGGATGCATCATGTGCAGCGTGAGCAACATAAATAAATTAAAATTAGAATCAAATTTATTGGCATTGAAAATAAACATCGTTGTGCTGACAAAGTGTAATTTTTGGGACAGCTGGTTTAGCTTGGCTGAGCTCCAGTCATGACAGAGAGTGTTTGTGTCGTCATGCTGGACAGTAGTGTGAGTGTCGCTCACTTACAACTCTCTTCTGCCACCTAGTGGTGAAGAAAGGACGTGAAGGTGGAGATGAAGTCGCTTGTTTTTAAATGCAGCAGCCCAGTTGCTCCTTTCTCAATGTTTTCTTGCTCTTTCCGCCACATCATCCACAGCCCTCCTCCTCTGCTCCTTGTCAGCCAACATCATCTGTGTCATTCTGGAAGCTGGAGTCCCCCAGGATCTCAGAGTTGATTCTCTCGACCACCTTTGAGGATGTGTAAAGGTAGGAACTACCTGTGGTCCATCTGCAGAATAAATCTAAAATCATTCTCTTCAGTATTGGAGCAATATCTTGCGTACCTGTTACGCATTTATTCATATTTTACAGAATCATTTGTATGTTTTGAACACCTGTCAGCACCTTTAATCTCCTAGAATATCCTCTGTACAATGACAATATAATATACAGAAGTTTCTCAATCCATCTGGATAAGGATACTTCCAACCCTGTATTCTGTACATCCTGTTGCTATGTGATGGCTTATCTCAGGGGGGTCTATGCACAGCCTTCACCTTGGCTCCGGTCTGCTGTGGTAGATCTCTCTGTGATGCCTGGGGCTTCTCTTGTGCTGCCATGATCTGGTCTCTTCAGACCAGGCTTGGGGACTTACTGTTAGGATTTCCTGATGTCTGCTGCTCCCTCTGACTACTAATGTTACATCCCATGGAGGACTTTGACCCTCCACAGTGTTATTTCTCTCCAGAAAGCTGAATTTGCCAGGTGAAGTCAGCAGAAACTATCTATTCTATATGAAGCCTATGTCATTCTATTGTGTCCTCTAGGTGGCAGCATTTCAGCAAAAGAAGCCCTGGTGAAGGCTGACTCCCAAAGTCACTGCACTGACAACAAAATGGCTGCATTGCAATGAACCAAATGAGTTCAACATGTTTGTGACAGGACGGAGAGGACATTCTGTCTTCAGAAAACAGGACGTGAACGCGAGGCTTGAGCGCGACCCTTTCCCTTTGTGTTTTAACTCGTGCAAAGTGACCACGGCTGTGAAAAGAGCACGGCCTTGTCAGAAACACGAAGCCGTTAAGAAATACTGCGTGACGAGATTTGAAGAGGCTGATTCTGCTCACGGACTGAAGCGTTTATATTTTAATGCCACGAAAAAATGTTGAGGGAAAAGTTTCATGGTGACTTTTCAGAAGCGACTAGAAGCAGAGAAGGACACAGCGGATTTTTGTGCTGCCATAGGTCAGCCACGGTCAAACCCCTAATCATTATTTCAGTTATGAGTTGAGACTAAGATAACAGTAGCACATGCTCATGATTGCACACATTTCGTATATTTAGATGCAGTTAACATCATTCTTAAAAACCTGACACGTCAACTGCCTTAAATAACAGAAGCTGCGCTCATTTCTGTAGCACAGGACATCTCTGAACCCTTTTAGATCAACTGAAAGAGATAAATTGCAAATATGAATCACAGCAGGATGTTCACAAAACATCGGAATATACCAACACATCCAATGTGTCATGGTTTCCGGTGGAGCTTGGGTGAATGTTCACGACGGCTATTTCTGTTGCGCCGTTGCCGTCATCACTTCTCTTTTCCCGCACAGTGAAATTCTCGTCATTCTCAGTTTCGGTGTCACTACTCTTGTCTGATGATCTGACCCGATCAGTTTCCACTCTTTCAATTCAATTCAATCCCGTCACTCTGCCTCTCAGACCATCTGTCCGTCCGCCCTCCTCCCCCTCCTCATCTCCGCCTCACCCTTGTTGTCCGGGGTCTGCAGAACCTACATTGGTCCATCTTGTCCACCGCTACCACGAGAGTCGAGGCTCCATCTACTGCCTTCACCTGGGGATTTGTGATGTTGTTTCTCATTGGTGATTAAACGACCAACACATTTATTCTCATGTGCTCTTAAATTTTGTACTTTACTTCCACAATGTGGAAGTAAAGTACAATGTCTGTTATGTATGTTTTTCCATACGTGGTGGACTAGTACTGCTTGTTTTTGCTTCATTTGATTAAAGATCTATAGGACTGGAAGAGCAAGAATACAATTACGTTCTTCCTTCCTGTGTCGCTTTAATCAGCCCAACATCTATCACACCATTCAAAATGTTGAGAGGCATTTGACGAGACAAGAATGTGCAAAGGAGCTGCGGGTTTGTGAGCAAAAAGACCTTTATATAAATATGTAGGAATATCAGACGTTTTGCAGTGACAACCTTTATTCATCTTAGTCAGTGTGAGCCATTGCTTTACAGTACATTCAGGATTGAGACATTTCATGGTACGAACAGCCCGGCCCAGTACTTCAGCTTTGAAAGTCTCTGTGTTTTTATTGTAAGTATTGCATCTTCCACTTACACGGCTAGACTCAACAACAACATCATCATCATCATCATCGTCAGAGTGCATGTTTTCACAAAGGATGGCCACAGGTTCAGAACAACAGGAGGGCTTTCTACTGCACATGGGACTGCTTTGTTTGGCTGGGCTAACTTGACTTCACAGGACCCGTTTGCTTGATTCAACCTCCTGAGAGACTGACGCCAGAAAGGAGCGTGGGTTTAAAAAAAACAAAAAACAAAAAAAAAAACAAGAAAAAGAAAAAACAAGACCAGTGCCACTTCACCAGGCTGGTGCACTTCTGGCAAAGCTGCAAAACTGAAAGTCAACCACAGTCTAACCCTTTCAAACAGAGGTAAAAATATCGTTTGTGATCACCAGCTTATGAAGATATGCAAATGAATAAATTTGCAGCATTAGCCAGAAACGTCGGCTGACCCAGGACCAGTCTGCTCCGGCTTTCAGCGCAACGTTAAAGCTGCAGTTTATGCATCAGAGTCTGTCACCGAGATCCCTGCAGACTGGTCGTGGACCAGGTGCCTTTCTAAAGCTCAGCCTTAGTAAGGACACGGAGAAGACACACGAAACACTGCACACTCACATGAGAGAGCACAGACCTGGACTCTTACGGTTAGTTTGACTCATCCTGGAATACAAAATCAGGCTGCTCACATTTTGTCCCAACACTCAGATTTGTCCCAGTGTATTAAGAACATTGTGTTCTGTGAGCGGCTCTAAACAGCACAGGGGTCTGATCCAGGTCTAAACAGGGAGTGAAAATCATTTCTCCTGTCAGCAGCGCAGGTTTGACATGCGAAGAAGAGAACAGAGACAAAGATAAGACCGAAGTTAATAACTTAAACGGGCCAGAATAAATGTAAACTGTCCCTAAGAGAGCGAGAGACAAAGAGGACACTGAGGTGTTCTGAGGTGGTTTTGGCATATATATATTTTTTTCTTCTTTAAATAATCGAGCACCGAAGCGGTGGCTGTCTGATTCAGTGCCAAGTCCAACGACCTCAACAGAGCTGCGCGAAGAGCCGACATGTCAAACTCTACACCGTACTGGTGTCCTTCAGACAAACCGAAGGATTTGTTCTTACGTGTTTTGTCTTTAAATCCTCAGTCGGAGGCCTTTGTAAATGTTAAGACACGTTTTGTCGACTAAAACACAAGTCTGCTAGAGACTACAAACCTCCGAATAGAGGAAAGCGGAGCTTTTAGACCCCTTTTACTGTGTAGGAGCCGGCTCAGTATTTGCCAGTAAAGTCTTGGCTACCCGAGAGTCTTGTGCAGAGCCGCCTCGCCCCAGCGTGGATGGAGATGGCTCCATGTGCACCCAGTAGTTTTATAAATGGGCGTTAAATCGCTGGGAGTCAGCTCTGCACAAGGCCGGTGACTCTAAACAGGCGAGGCTCAGCACTAGGAGCAGCTTAGGGGCCCATTACATTTCAAGTGTCCATTGAATAAAACATCAGAAAAAAATAAAAACAAAATGGCTACATTTTCTTAACCCCACCCCCTCCCTCCCCCCAACAAAACAACAACTTAACAATAACCCATAAAATATACATTTCTTAAAATGAGGAATGAGGAATAAGCATCAAAAAGAGGAGTAAAATAAGACAGAACCAAAATAAGTTACTTTTTTTTTCTCCCCTTCTGTTATGTGTTCTTTGAGGGATAAATGAGAAATAAATATTCAAAATGGCGGCGTTTTGTTTCTTTTCACGCACACACGCGCGCACACACACACACACACACACACACAAATTGGTGGATGACGACATGACAACGGGAAAGAAAGAAAAAAAATAAAGAGAGCTGTGGCTGAAGTGCAATTCTCGATGCCAGTGGAGTTGGGATGGAGAACACTGACATCACGCAACCCGTTTTCTTCTCGCCACTCTTACAACTGTTTCGTCCACAGATCACCTGACCACCAGTGGAATGCCGTATGCAGCTTTTATTTTTCCCGTCCACCCCGGTTCATTAGCAATATAAACAACAAAAATGTCTAATAAATATAACAGTGCCAAATCAGATCTGCGTTCTCCGACAGGAACTCGCGGGGCCGCTCAGACGCGGCCGGATAGGGAGCTGTCGTTTTTTAAATCAAGCGTAACTTTTCTTTTCCTTCTCAGGGCAGGATCAGGATGAGTGTTTTAAAGTAATTCACTGCCATTATGAAGAGGGTAGAAATTCTCTCCAAAATTTTAATTTAAAATGCACAATAAACACAGGCTTGAACAGCAACAGAGGAAATAGATCTACCATGAGCTCTACCATTTTTTTTTTTAAACTGATTTTTAAAGTTTCTCTTGTTAAGCTATTTGTATATACAAAACAAAGAAAGAAAAAAAGAAAAGAAATTAGTTTTTTTTTTTTGGACGGTCACACGAGTCTTTAGGGAGAGAAATAAAATGGGAGGAAATCAAACCGACTAGACAAAAACAACTACAAGAGTTATTGCTTGTTACTGCTGGAAAGAGGATGGACATCTGTTCCAAAGTTTGTTGTTGTTGGATTTTTCCTTGTTGCTGTTTTTTTAATTTTTCTTTTTTTTTATTTCTTCTGGGTTTGTGCCATTTCTATGGACAGCTCTAAAGTAGGCAAGTGCAGGATAGCTGTTTATAGCTGCTTGTCGTGGGGAAAGAAACCAAAACAAAACACACGCACACACAAAGTTACAATTTCCACTTTTCGAAAATGCACCGAGCACCCACATTCGACAGGAATGTTTTCTTTAGTCCTGCTTTTCCTTTTTCTGTGGCCGTTTTCCCTCCATGCTTGGTTGGAAACAGCCGCACGCTGTTTGCTTTAAAAGCGCAGTGGTGGTGGATCCGATCTGCTTCCCCGTCGGTTGGTTTGTTTCACAATAGCACCAATTGGAGTATCCGCAATGAAAAAAACAATGAGTCCAGGACTGGATTCAGGGCCGGAGGGAAGAGATTCGGGGCCAAGATGTGTTGATATGGCAAAGTTCACCCCACAGTGTTGGTTCAGATTAAATGTGCTCCCATTTATCCAGGCTCAACGGCAGGATGTTCTGATAATGATCGACAAAGGAGCACGTCAACACACACCCACGTTAGAGAGAACCGAAACAGAAACACATTTGAATTTAAGTGCATTTCGAGTCAAATCAGGGGCTGTATATCTAAAAGTTCAGACGTTTGATGGTTCAGTGAAATAATAAAACCAACCATTCCTTTGAATAAACTGTGTGGGTTTAAAAGTCACGACGACGATGACCAAGTCTTTGATCTCCCTTTAAAAACGCGACTAAAAGCAAAATCGCATTCTCCCGTCACTGCGTCTGGGTTCCTGGAGTTCGGCGTTGGTCGCGGTGGCTCAACGTTCAGCGGAGGAGAGCTCTCACCGGAGCCCCCTCCCCTCCGACGGCGGGTTCAGCAGCGTGGAGTCGAGGCCGGAAACTAAAAGGCTAAAGGCGGGAGCGGGGAGCTGCTGAAGAGAAGTCGGAGCGACGCGGAACGCCGTTAGCTGTGGGGGGGCGTGGCCGCCGTCGCTGGGTCGGAAGGTGACCGGGTGGATGTTTTCGTAGGCATGGCTGGATGGAGGAACGGGTGGGACTGCAGGCCGGTTTGGCAGGGAGGAGGTGGCGGCGGTGGTGGTGGTGGCGGCGGGCGGCGCGGGGCTCTAGGAGGAGAAGGCAAGTTTGACGCTGCAGGAGGAGTAGCCCTCGTCGCTGGCCATGCTCTGCAGGCTGCTGTGGTCGTCCAGGTCGCTGGTGCTGGCCGTGCTCACGCTGTCCAGCTCTCCATGGGAGAACTCGGTGCTTTCCACGTCCACCTCAATCTCTTCTGCGGAAAGATGACGCAAGAGAAGGAAGAAAACAGACCTTAGATGTGTTCGCCCTCACAGGAAGTCTGTCATCGCGATGATTAAAAACACATCCTGTGAGCTACACTGGATTGCTGGGATATTTTTATGATAGAAGATAAAAGAACAGTCCACAACAACGTCTGAGTGAGATGAGATTACAGTGGCTCTTGGGGAAACATTTACATTTTGTGTTAGTGTTGACCACTTTCACTTTCACCAGCACAGGGATGCACAGTCCTGGAGGGGCTGGCACAGCATCAGCACCGTAAAATGAACCGGAGAGCCGCGGGAGGCTCTGACGGCCTATCTAGACGCTATATTAAAATCCTCCTTGAAGTCTTCCTCACCTTGGTCAGAGTCGGAGCGGTCGGAGCAGAGGGTGGAGCCAACACTGTCCATGCGTATCCTCTCTCCCTCCCCCAGGCTGCTCGGGGCTGCAGACCCACTGCCTCCTCTCAGCAGCTCCAGCTGACGCTGAAGGTGCCTCTGCTCGCGCTCCAGAGACTCGAGCTGGTACTGGCTCTTCCTCTCCACCTCTTCAAGTTTCTGGAGGAGAAGAGACAGGCGAAAGGTTAGCTAATAAATAACAGATGATTTATTTGGAAATGGTCAGTTTCTTTCAATATAACAGGCTTAGGCAGAGGTCAAAATACCTTCAAATTAGACACTATGTCAATGAAGTTGTCCACTAGTCAGGACAGAAGTCCAATTGAATGCTACTTACAGCTGCCTGAAATCATCATCATCATCATAAAGTATCAGAATGGTATGAGATAAAGTGAGAATGGGTGTAGCAATCTTGCAAAGATATGGGAAAAGGATCTGTCTTGGAAAAAATCCAGCAGTGAAGAATATATAAGAGAAGCCAAATGTTATTCAACTTTATTCAATGCACAATAATTCATAGATACTATTTTCCCCCGTAAAGACTTAACAGAATGGGCTTACTTAATGATCTATGCTGGAAGTGTGGGGGCAATGTTCAAAGATCCTCCCCTTGTGGCATAATGTTTTAGAATGATGAAGCAAACGGCTGAATTTCCCAGAAATTCCCAATTCACCAAGACTGTCTCCCCCTTGGAGACAGGACTGTGGTACCCCACTTAAATAAATCTGTTTGCAGAATTTTAAAAACTGGCCTAATAACTTGTGCACAGATAAATCTGAAGAGTTGCAGGGACCCTCAGAGTCCCATGGTGAATATGTGGAGGGCTCAGATGATGGAAACTGCGGCGTGTGAGAAAAGCTTGTGGAGACTGAACTGTGAAAATGACATGACTAATGATCAGCGGGACAGCTTTGGAAGATTTATGTTAAGAGGAAGCGGTTAGACCACATTAAGATACCATGGATATGACCTGGAATATGCTGCATCACAGCCTGCAATATACCCTGGATCATGGTCTGCCCTTCATATAGTCATTATACGCTTCTTTACCGGCCTGGCCGTCTTGTTTTTGTTTCATCTGTCTTGGAATCTTTCCTGTTTCTGTTTATTTTGTTAATGTAAAAAAATGAAAATTCCACAAAAACAAACATTTAACCGTTTACTGACAAACACATTTCTGTCAGTTTGGCAAATTCTTGACAGTTGGATTGATAAAAAATGAATTAACACGATGCAGATATAATGTAAAAAGTAACTTAATTCATTCACGGTCTTGCTAAAATCTTGTCTTGTCAGTTGTGAACTGATGACCTTCCCGGCTCCTGTATCAGAGCACAGATAGTATTTGAGTGAGATAACATCGAGCAGGACAGCCCACTGTCACAGCAGTCCTACTTTCAGTTCAGGGGTGTAGCAAAGCTTGTAAACACTCTGTAAGCCCTTTTAATGTCAGGACCGGCTTCATTGCTTCTACAGACTTTACGAGATGCACAGATAGTTTCTAAGAATGAGAGACTGAATGAATAGACGTAGAGGAGATAAGAGTGAGAGGAGAAGAGCTGGAAGAGCAACTTCAACAGAGATACTGAGGGCAGACATGAATTAGTTTGTAAGGAAATTCCTTTCCTATCAAACAGGCTGTTTTAAAATCTCCGCATCTGTATATCTGCTTCAGCGTTCAGCCACTAAATGTGTTGCGTCCCCTCGGATCTCTCTCCTGCCGGCCCCGACCACCCTGAGTGATTTTCCTTCCCTGCTCTGTTTACGCTGCGTCGCCTTCTTTACTGGCGGCTTCGGTTCAGGCCTCGTGCCATTACACTATAAGCCAGGGTCACGGCGGGGCCTGATACAGCCGCGTAATGCTCCAACCTTGCAGCCTCATGTCACGGTCGCCGTCGGTGACGAGCGTGACTTCCAGCGACGGACCAAAACAATAGGCCGTCAATAAGCAACGGGGAGACTCGAGTTGACGGAGGCAGCAGGAGTGCAGAGTGGTGGCGGCGGCGGGGGTGGGAACAACAATATCGGCTTTGTGCTTTGCCTCTCTGCTACGTGAATGCACACGACGTCAGGGCTCTCACACACAGACTGCTCAAGCCCAGCCAGTCACATGCTTGTTTTTGTAGTGGATGGGAGCCCTGCTGCCAGCACCTGATAAAATTTGAGTAACTTGGGTAAACTGTATTTGTTTCCACAATACAAATGTGCAAATTCTACAGTAAGTGAAATACAAACAGCCATAATTTATTTAAGCAGTGAAAAAGAAGGTCCTCTCACAGCAGATCAGATTCCACATTTACTAAATGCCTCAGTCTCAGCAGCAGAAGAGAAATGCAATAGAGTGCAGGTGTTTTCTTCATTACATTTCACCACAGATATAATCACCAACTACCAGGACTCTTGCTGGTATAGCTTGGTTGTACATTATTTACATTTTCTCTCAACATATTTTTCTTTTTTTCTATGTATGTGTATTATGTGTGTGCCTCTGCAAGATTTCGTCATGTTCTCGTAATGAAAATAAAGACTCTTGATTCTTGAACTGCAGTCAAAAACCACACGTCTCTGCCTCCGCCAATAAATGACGTCTGAAGAATGATCCCAGCAGCAGGTAGATGAAGGGAGATTTTTGCATTTGTATGAATATGTTAGCACCTGTTCTTGTCATTGAAGCACTGTTATCAGATTTTCCTCTTCATGTATTTGATCATCATCGTGATAGTTTTATTTCTTGGGGGGTCAAATGTTTTTCCAGTAACAACACTTGTTTTTGCCTGATTGTAGCTTTGTTTTTGTTTTGTTTTTATTTAGCCAGGACTAGCTTTATGTAAGAGTCTGCTACTTATCAGCCTACCTTTATGTGTGCTTTGGCTTTGTTGAGCAGGCCCAGGGTGGTGTGGCGGTTGCAGTCGGGCCCCAGGGGTATGAGGGCCTTCAACCGCTCCAGACACAGCCGCAGGTGAGCTCGTCTACAAAAGAAGGACAAACAGAAAGTAAAAGACAATGGTTAGATAAATAACAATGATGACGGGGCAGGGCTGTTACGCAGACAATGAAAGGTGAAAAGCATCCTTGTGGTTAACAGCTGCTTCAAAAACAAAAACCTTTGTTGTTCAGACAGTAAGGGGTTACTCATTGACTTTTCCTGACTAGACCAGCTTCTAACGACTTTAACTAGGGTAATTTGCTTAGAAACCCACCGATGTGAAGACAACTGCAAACCTATATCAAAGGTCTGCATCTAACCCACATATAATCCACATCCAACACGAGCCTCGT
This sequence comes from Mugil cephalus, assembly GCF_022458985.1. NCBI lineage: Eukaryota > Metazoa > Chordata > Actinopteri > Mugiliformes > Mugilidae > Mugil > Mugil cephalus. The sequence goes on from NC_061771.1 coordinate 5,346,884, forward strand.
GGCTTCCAACCAGATTTACTTACTCTCGCCTACATTACGAGCAAGGTTCACCTGGCAGGGGGAGGAGGGCAACGGGGGTGGTGGAGGTGGTGTAATGGCATTTCCTGGACCCTGCTCGGCTCGTGCTCTCTATCATCTTGACAGTACCTCATTTCATGACTGGAGACAGGCCCCGGGTCCTATCTCTCCTGCTAATGGACCAGAGCTGAGAGGTAAAGAGAGCTAATTGTGGCTATAACGCAATCAGTGCTCCATTAGTAGGGGCTGCCCTTTTAGCCTGCCTCAAGCAAAGGGTGGAGGGTCATTAAGAGTCGGTACACTCAGTGGAGCGACCCAGACTCAGGAACTGTCTCTGGGGGAGCCGAAAGAAGACAGACCCAGGGGACTAGAGCAGGAATTCACTGCACCAAGTTGCTGTGGATATATGTGAGAGCCGGCTACAGTGAGTGTGTGTGTGTGTGTGTGTGTGTTAAACTATGCATGGACGGTTCTGATAAGAACATGGGCGCAAGCCATTACTGCCATTATACCAGTAATGTATGTATGAGCGTGTGCTTAAACTATGTGAACAAAACAAGTGCTGCGTGACGACAAGGTGCCCTCATTCAGTCTGTAGAGCAAAAACTTTAGAGTCCACAAGACACGCGTGTGCAGACACACACACACATCCTTTCATTCTGAAGTTTTCATGATGGCTATCGGCCTGGCTCCGATCATCTGTCTGTCTAATCAGTTCCATTCAGGGGACTTAGCAAGGCCCAACTTTTCTCTTTATCTGGGACGTGTCTATCTGCCTGTCTCATCTGAGCAATTTGCAAACATACCAAAGATCAGATTGTGCAAGGCCAGCTGAAGCCAGCCCTAATGAATATAGGTTAAACTTGGAAAAATGAATGAGAGTGATGACAGTAAGATCGATGTCTGCCTCAGACATGTTCTCCAGATAAAAGTAAGGAATCCACAAGCGCTATGGATGGCTGAAATCCGTCCAGAACGGCGCTAGCATGGACGCCAGAGGTCCTCTTAAAGTAAAAAGGTGGGGGGAGGATGAAAGGAAGTGCAGGTCAGAGTGACTCCCAGACTTGCGTGGCATCAGAGGGTAGAGGCCCCACGCTGCTCGTATCTCACGTGAACTCCTCGTCTCCTCATGCACAGATTTAAGTAGATCACAGCAATCTTGGGTCCGTGGAGGGCACGTCACACACGGGGGACTGAATCTGTCTGAGTGCTTACAATGCTGCTCATTTTGTTTTATACTACAATCCCGATCATTTCTTGATTATGTGGAAACAAGGCATTAAGTGTATTTCACTGCAATTTTCCACGTTTGCTATGCAGCCATTTTCAAATTAAGTGGGACACTCACATGGAATGTTCCAGCGTTGCTGTTTAGCCCATGAATTATTTATTGTGCAGCTATAGTTGAAGAGCTGACATATATTTTCTCATTACACACAAACAAGCACGTATTTGTCTATAAACGTCTCTTTTTTTTTGACACGTCTCCTCTCTGACATGTGTGTAACTTCCCTCAGTGTTAAGTCTTTTTTCCTCTGATGGCTACGAGGTGCCTGATAAGGAAGCCGAGGGGGGGGGGGTTAGTGCAGGACGCCGTGATCCCGTGTGGCTCTGTATGTCCGTCTGTCTGCCCTGTCAGACAACCAGATGACTAAGTCCAGACACTGGAGGCACACAGTCAAGATTAAAACAACCATCTCAGCAGACGACTAGAGATAGCCCCCACTTATGACCTCTCCTGTTCTTCTTCCACAACCCCTTCAACCCTCACCCAATGATGTGACACAGAGGAGGCCCAGAATACACTAACCACACCAGCATGGCAGAGTATCACCCATTATGGTTGTTAGCGCTCACACCTCTATTAGTGACTACAGTATGATGCATCACTAGTCAGGTGGCTGAATCAACAGTTTTTGCTTAACCAGTGTGAACCACAAACCTCCTTCCACACACACATGATTATGACGATAACCATGAGTCTGTCACACCTTCCTGTACTTTGGTTTCTACGACGAGGTTTTATTTGTCATGTGCACAGTTATACGTAGCACAATGCATAGTGAAATGTATTTCTGTACCTTTAGTCAGGGAGAAAGGAACTGAAAAAAAATCTGATAAAATAAAATAAAATATAACTGCAGACTTGAAGTGGTCCCGCACCGGTCTCGCCTCGTAAAGCAACGAAAGCTAAAAGCTACTGGCTGGCAGCGTTGAACGGACCTCGCTGTGCCTCTTAATGATAGCATGTGAGACGTCTCTGTGACATAATCTCTGGGTGTAAGACACACTCTACTGTGCAGCACTGATAACTACAGAGAACAAAAAAAACCTAAGTGCCCGGGGCAGAGCATGTGACAAAAGGCCAACGAGAGATGGTCTACTTTTGTGGGATTCGTGGCTATCACACTGGACAGCCTGATAACGGGGAGAAAACTGGAAGTCTCATTTCCATCAGGCAAATACTTCTGAAATCATTCTGGTAGAAACATCCACCAGTCATGTCCTCAAAGCCACAGGCAGGGACAGGTTAATCGTGTTAGTCACCACCAGCAGCGCTGTCTCTAACAGCCAGAAGATGCATGTATGGTGCAGGTCCACTGTGTGTGCTTTGCTGGGGTCATTGCTTTTTTTTTTTCATACTGGTAGCAGCACCAGGTGACCAAAGTTGTGAGGGAGGTTTGGCTGATGTGGTTTAACCCACACAGATGGAAACCACATCACTGTGTCAGTCTGATTGACATTTAATTGCCTCATTAAGGGCTAAAGGTCATAAACTCCTGGCTACCGGTGATGCTCCCTAATGCCTGGAAAGGCCTGTTTATCAGTTAGACCCACCCCAGAAAAGATTAAGCCATTTGCAGCTTACGTGCGAGTGGGGCCTTGTGACCATAAATACCTGCACGCTGCAGGCAGAATGTCTCACTGCCTCTGCCTCTGCCCTGCTGCCACGTAACCAGCAACAGAGCTATCCATTTCCAGGGTTCTTGGAAAAGGCCGGCACTTGTTACATAAACAGCACCGGATTTACCATGCGGTTTCCTGACTTCCTGTCCTCACCTGCTCAGGGAGAGGTTCGGTGAAAGGAAGTGACGTCACAGGATCGCAGGCAGGTTTAGTGGGCCGGTGCTAATGTAGCAGATGTTAAGTCACTTTTACCAGCTTCATGGTTAAAGGGTTAAACTGCTGGGAGACATGAACGCTAAGTTATTAATGGCAGACAGAATGGCAACACAGGCAGAACTGCGTGTTGTAAAATGAAAACACCAGATTAGATATTACCGGGTGCATAGATGAATAAATCAATAAATCAGTGCCAAAAAACCTGCTTATAATTGTAACGTAGATTTAGCAAGATGAGAAATGAAACGGATACATGCAAACTGCAACAAAAGCACTCAAAGCATCCTGTGTATAACAGCAGGGGGAAGGACTCAAAAAGTAAAGAAGAACAAGATGCAGACCAAGAACACAGATAAGTGCTGCTGTCCACTTTTCACGTCCAGAGTGTGATGAATGGCACGGTGAGCTGCAGGCTGCCTGAATGAGGAACTCTCAATCTGTGGTGGATTACATAACACGTGGCCAGTTGCTACCAGGACCTGTGCTCCAAACTGTCACGCACAGCCGGGACATCAAATCCCTTTGTGACAATAAGACAACGCTGGCAAAATAGCCCTGTTCGCCCTTGTGTATAGTACAGGGAGATTCCTGGGAATGAAAGCAAGAATACAAGCCTGTTTTATTTATATATATTTTTTTTTATCTGTCTTGTGGGCACGCCTTTGCAAACAGCTGCTTCTGAGATCCCACGCTCTCTTTGGCAGCAAGACAGTGCACCTTGGTGGACTTAGCCTTAATACAGATCGATTTATAACGTAACTGACTATTCATAGGATAGTTTATTCAAAGAAAAGCACATTTAAAGCTGCTGCTCCTCCCGATCTTCCACAAATTAAGTACTTATTCATCTTGTGAATGAAAAGCTTTAGAAAAGGTTTAAGTTCTCACTTACTAATCAAGACTTACAGGCATCAGCTGCTGCAGCATTGATATATTTAGTGTGTTTAATGCTCCACTCAGGGGTGAGAAGGTGATTCATGAAAGGTAAAGTATATAAGAGATTATTTCTGGTGCTTTCGAAACATTTGTTGAGAGGAAAACAATCACCTGTTGAGGTGTAGTTTTGTCCTAAACATAAATACTGGAACTCTGCATGCATCTACATGTCATTTTAAAACAAGCAAACCACACATCAAAAAGAAGACAAGTAATACGCCCCGGCGCAGCCATGTATGCACTCCAGAGTTGAATCCCCATGGCAAAGCTTATAGGCTCAGCACTGACCCATGCAGCCGCCCTTTTCCTCATGAGACATTGGGATGCACTACACTCTGCACACTCCACTTTACTGCATGTGGATGTGAGTCTCTGTCAGTCTTGGAAGTGTGTGTGCACTCCCGTGGCTTTTGTTCCGGATGGGCCCCAGATGGGTCGGCAGGCAGCTCGCTCTGCCTTTTGGCTTTGACATATGAGCGAGCAGCCAAGCGGCCCCGGGTCACTGCACTACACCTTTCCTCTCCTCTGCATCCACCCTCCTCTCTAAATCCAACTCCCTATGAATCACGTGCGCGCAGTGTTTTTTTTTTTTCTCCCAAACGTCACAACTTTTAGTCTACTTCCCTTGCTTCGGTTAAGTGTAACCCAAATGCAGGGCTCTGTGTCATTTGTGAGACCAAATGCTGCTTCCGATGTGAGCACAGTGGCGTATGCAATCACTTCTGCAACAGTAAGTGATCATTAAAACATGAGTAATAGATGTGTGTTTAAACAAGTCTGCCATCATTTCTGTACTGCTTGCTGTTTCACTCGTTTCCCCAATGCGTCAAACTGCCTCCAATGTGATTGAAGCAGAGTCCTTTTTTAGAGAAGCACTTTGAAGCTCTCCCCGTTGGTATGGAAGAGCTGCCCACCATAGCTCTTACAGAACCTACGCACGCATCCTATGTACGACAGCTCAGCACTCGCCTCCCTTGTTCTCGCATCATCTGCGAACAGGAATGCTGAGTGGATATATCTTTAAAACAGCACAAACTGCAGCGTACATATGACATCCTACCTAACGCATCTAATGTATGTTATCTTTGTATGTCAGATACACACTGACAAACAGACACTGTTTAAAATGCTTGTCAGTGAATGAATGAGACAATGTGTAACAGCAACAAACTGTAAATCCTACATGGGCACCTATTTCTAAAATACAGAAATAAGTCAGGAGGAAAGTAAAGCCCAGAACATGCAGCTTTTTATTCTCATTTAAATGGATAAGTGGACAGTAATATAGTATATGTACTATAGTACAGTAGTATAGTATATATACTATTTCCTTTTAGTATTAAAATGAAAGGGTGTCAATCAAAAATGAATGAATGAATTCTCATTAAAAACTTTTTTGTGCGTGTGGGAAGAGTATAAAGTGCAATAAGCAAATACCTAAACAGCTACAAGGCACGGCACCCTGCGTATCCATCCTGCTTATTTCCATTTAAAGTGTGTTGGATCCAACTCAGTTAACTGAAAGCGTGCGCTACGGAGAAAAAAATATCGCTGCCCTAGATTCCAAACTTGTGAATACGTAAATAATGGATAACTTCTCAGGCCGTCCAAGATGTCTGACATAATTACTGGACATGCTTTTAAAGGGGAGGGTCAGATTTCTAGCCCAGATACCAGTCAATACGGTTCTCTTTGACATGCCCCTCCATACACACACACACACACACACAATTTCTCAAACCCATTTCACACACACAGACATACAATTTGACCTACTTCTAATCCATGCGGAGGGAGTGGAAATGTGACCCTTCACCCAGTTATTATAGTAATTACACATCACCAATGACTGTCTCAGTGGTAAATCTCTTAGACTGACATAAGAAAGGAAATTAAGACATCATTAAATGGGCCCTCTTAGGGAGGAAAAAAATAAAAACTTGACTTTCCGAGGGAATTCCATTGTCCTCCTCCGCCTTACTCCATCCGCAGTGTCAAGGCTCATTTAAAGCAGCCGCAAATCACGTTTCACAGCGATGTCATAGATTATCAGAGTAATTTGAGTATTTTGTAATGCAAAGCCTCATTTAAACTAGACTAAGCCACTGAACGGTACAAATTATCTCAGTGTGCGGAGGAGGGCAATTAAATCAAACTAAATAATGTCTTTTTCCCCTTCTACGGTTTGAGCATTATTTTCCTAAACATTCCAAATCCATTACTTCACAGCTGAAAAATAGCAACTGCGAGATGCTTATTGCTTAGGTGGTCCCGTCCGGTCACAGGCAAATCACATGTAAGGCTTGCAGATCATGCATAGTAAAACAACATGTGACACACTGATCCACACTCTGCAGATGGTGACATGTAATATACATGGAGAGGGGCAGGGCTCAAACCAGTCAGTCCATACATTACACTTCCCCACCGTGACTATAACAGCCCAACACACCGAGGGACAGACGGTCACACTTTTTACTTTCTTTTTTTAAATTAACAGATCGACCTTTTTTGGGTAATTTGAAGATGAAGTAGCGTCATTTGGTTTAACCTTCAGCTTAATGTTAATGAACTGTGTTTTATCCATTGCCGCCCGCCCATATATACGGGAGCATTTAGAATGCTACACAAACACACAGACACACGCCCACAACAACAACAGGGGACACAACAGTGCTCTGTGTTTGCTCGCCACCTTTGTTTACTGCCTCGCTGGAATAACACAAAGGGCAGGGTTGTTGTTTTTTCTGATAAACGTGGCTCTTCTAGGATTCTCTGTTGTTTTATGCCCTGTCTTTCGCTCAGGGGGTCATGGGTAGGGGTCATGCCCCCCCCCCCTCCTCTCTCACATGACTGCTACCAGGCCTCAGCCAAGGTCACATGTTTACCCGTACAGAAAACGCTACCTGACTAAATGGATTTTTTTTTTTTCATATGGGGAAAACAACAACTAGTTAAGTTAACTGCTGGAACAGTCATCAAAGCGGCACCAGTCTGGCGGCAAAACTGGAGCCTGCTGTAAGTGCTTCAGCCAATTACTGCGTTATTATCTGGGCTATAAACGGCAAGTTAAGGAAATGACAAATGCAGACGCAGCTATGCATACAAGATGAAAACGTCTCAATTTTTATGGCTAAATCATAATTTGAGGTTTTCCTTCTTGTGGAAAACTTTGCGTTGCTGATTTATGACTTGACAGATGGTACAAGCATTAGCCCGTGGCTGGCACGTGACATATAATTCATGTTATAATGCCATTAATACCCAGTGGACATTGTACTGAACTGGTCGTACACATCCTATCACGCCATAATCCATACGGAGACAAAGATCAACGAAAATATTAACTTTTACGTTGAAACCAGTACGGTGAGAATTACTGTGTCCAATTCTGACACATCGGCTCGTCCGGCTCATTTCTACGTGTACACATGAGATTAGAGCAATCTTTGCCCTTCAGCAAGCGTAGGCTCTTTCTTTCCGACAGGCTGATGCTTCCCTCATCCACTCTATGGAACACGGACAGATGGGATGGATGTAGAGAGTCGGAACGAGATAGCGAGGGTTGGAGTTATAGAGAGTGGGGGAGGAAGGGGAGTGTTCTCTCTGCGTAATCTGCCCAGAAACTAGCCACGGGCATGAGCGAGAGTCGGTATATCGGGAAGCTCCTTGGGGTTTAGTGATGAAAAAATCACTCAGTTTACATGTCAACACTTTTGTCCATGTATTGCAAAAATATGTGAGTCATGTATGCTCTGTAGCAAGTATTAGAGCATGTGTGACATTTGTGGAAGTTTAACCCCTAACCCTGAAAGAGCCAAGCCCTTCTCATGGGGAACTAAGTGAACTCAACCAGTAACTTATTTGATAGTACGGGCAGGCAGGAGCTCACGAGGTTAAATTGCAGAAAAACCATAATCTGGCACTGAAAGCAACAATATAAGAAAGCTCCGGTCTTTAACAGACACATACACTGGCAGTTTGACTTCTACTGCTCTTAAGGAAAAGACGGCCTGTGCCTTCGTGTCATTTTACTTCTCTATCCAAGCTGACAGACAATTTGACTAACAGTCCCGAGTTAATGAATGCTCATCTCCCCTTCACATAGAGCAATGCCTTTCTCATCCAAGGAGTTAAACAATTCTTATCAGGCCTTGGGATTCCGTGGGAACTATGCCACACGAGTACCAATGATTTGGTTTGATGGCAGGAAGCAAAAAAGTAATGGAGAGGGGGTGAAAATGCTCTGCAGCATGTGGCTGGGTGGGAATGAGAGTTCTGAGCATTCGGGCAGTTGTGACCTCAATCCCAAAAAAGGGATTCAGCGTGTGGAAGAGATTGGGTGTCTTTTCGATTGGCAGTAAGCCTGATGTAAAATGCATATGGATTTAGGGCTGAACCTACACTGGAAGACTGAGGCCAATAAAATGCAAATGGGAGTTCAAAAATCACGACGGACTCGCATGCGCCAATCCCACCAATCCCGAGGCCACAAGCGGTAAATAAAGTGGAACGCTGCTGATTACTGGGCAGACCGATGCTGCTGCTGTCACGTTAAATCCGCTGGAGCCACATTCATGACACAGATCAAGGGAGGGACTTGAAATGGGCTGGAAAACTGAAAGAGGAGAGGAGACAAACACGAAGCAACAAACAAGTGACTTAGAAAGAAGAGGGAAGAAAAAATGGTGCAGGAATTTACCCTCGTCAAGCAGCGACTACAGACATAAACACGTGCGGTTTGTTGGAGTAGAGGGGGGGGTTTGCTCTGTGAGGCAGGGCCAAGAGACTCTGGGGCTGAAACCCATCACTAACACACGGATTAGTTCACACGTGCACACTGCCTTTTAATCTGCTCCACTGAAAAAGGTTGCGAGAGAGAGAACGAGAAAGAAGGGGAGAGACAAAGCGATGGAGTGAAAGGATGGGCTGGCCATACAAAAAGAGGCAGGGAGGGGAGGAAGGGAAAGAGGATGGAGTGATTTGTACAGAAAGAAAGAGAGGGAGACATGCCCCCACATGATAGAGAATGAAGAAAAGTTATCAATACGGTATCTTTGACCCAAATACAACTCAAATACACATCACATCACCCCATCCATTTGTCCAGCTTCTTTTCGGTGGGAATTCTGACTTTAAATTCAATAAAGAACATAAAAAATGACTCAGTGTGAGGACATAGTATAGCAGCTACGTGGTCCGTATCTGTAACCCCTGTGTCATCCGACCAACTCTTTCCGTCTGTCCGACTGAATCCCAGCCCACGCGATGTCTGACCCATCCATAGCTCTGTCTTTCCCCTTCACCATCCTGTGACTGGAGGGGCGAGGGCCAAAGCTTTGGACTAAAGCTCAAATATGGACTGGCTGCAAAAAGCGTAAACCAGTAAGTCTGTAAACCAGGGAGATCCAGCAACATGTAAGCTCTGGGCTGGGGCGATGCATGTTAGGGGGTTATCCAAAGCCACGACCCCACTGGCGTTGCTCTTGTGTTTTAGTAAATCCAATAGATATCCTTTAATGTGCAAAATACACAGGTTTCCTAAGAGACAAACACACTCACATTCTCACCCATGTTAAACAGGAAATTATGAATAATGAAATGCAGTGAAGGCTTTGATGATCAGAAAATGTGCGTGGTAGACATTGTTGTGGTAAGAGGTGGAGACTCCTCTCCCTGCTTCATCATCTCACTGCTCCCATTGGCGAAAAGAGAGCCTCTGATGATTGGTCAGAAGGCAGTGGTGTTTCCCCCTTTTTCCCCAGCTGTATGGCTAAAAATAGAAGTCATAGTCAGATTTAGCCTAATTGAGTGTGTCTTGCATCTTGAACAAGCATCCTATTTTCCCCCCTCTTCTACGTCTTTCTTTGTCCCCTTAAAACATGAGCATTTCCTCCTAGAACTGTATGTAACCACAGCTTCATCCATTTGGTCCAAAGTGGGCTTATCAACAAGGCCGACACAGTGTCATTAATGGTACAGGTTGAACAACGCACTGTGTGGGAGGAACTGAAAACACTTTTCAGAATATTGCAGCCTGGCCATACAGTTCCTGCTCAAGTTGAGTCATTTAGACACCTACAAACAATGTAAAATCACTGAAAACGTTCCTATTTTAGTCGTTTACGCAGTGGACAAACCTGCTGACCAAACCCATATTCCTGTCCAGCCTTATTTCAAGTGGTTATGCTGTTCTTCCAGAGAATGCTGTATATACGCACTTCTGCAGGATAAGGGCACAACAAGGACCGCGATGCGGTGAGTCAAGGGTCAGGAGAGCAAAACAGGATGTGAGTGATGGCTGAGCTTTCAAGTGCCGACATCCAGTCCCCCGTGTGGTGCCTTCTTTACACCTATCTATTGAACATCTGTGTGGGAATGGATCTTTGGCAAAACAATGGAGACCTTTGATTTCATGCTGGCCTCTGCCATCAGACAGCAAGCCGGTGGGGATGCCATGTTATTTCAATAGAGCTCCAAACATCTACAGCACTTGCATTAAAGTTCACACAAGCCACATTTAGATTGAGTATGTGTTCAAACTTCCATTGCAGCATTTGATTCTGAAATTAAAGAATTAATAAAAAAAAAAAAACATCATCTGTTTGTGGACAAGACAATGCAGTTACATTACTCCATCTAGTTAAACTATCAATATATATGCAACATTTAACAAGTGCATATTAAAAGCACACCAACAATGCAAAAGATTTGCTCGCTTAATTCAATACAATTTCATCTGATTATTGTAATAATTGTCTGAAGATGCTTTGCAGAAGAGTTTGGACGCCCAAACTTCAACTCAAAAAATGCAGTATAGAAACACAACCGGAGAAAACACGCGTCTTGCCTTGATTTGTCTTACAGTCGTCGTGGCTGAAGTTAATATCAGCACACAGTTTAAACAAGGTCCTTTCGACACCTTATGGGTCAAATAAAAATTTTAAAACGGGATATGACCTATTTACACCAGCTGAAAACCTGCCACACTTGTTCCCAGAGCAGACAGGCTTGTAGCCACAGCCACCATCCGACTGTTTGTGGTAGCCGGCTGGAATGTCTCCACCTGACACAGGCTCATGTCTCCCTGTGTTAATTACAGGAAGGAAATGCTCACTGTCCACACATTGGGAGTGGAGATCAGCCTTGCATGCTGTTCAAGGCTTCCCTTCGTCAGGTGTATTTGACCGATCCGTTGACTCATCCCATCAGCCTGTCAATTACTTCCTTCTCCTCTGACACAGTTGTGGCCAAGCGTGGCCAATAAGAACTGGGACCGGGTGGGAGAAGGGAGGTGACAGGACGCAGCACGTGTGCAAGCTCTAGCTGGGCTCGCCAGACCAAAGATCAAGTCCCTTAAGCTGCTTTTCTGAGCCAAGAAAAGCTTACAAGTCGTCACGTTGGTCAGAACAAATGGCCCCAGTTTCAGGCCCTGCAGCAGAGCCTGAGAATAGACTGCACTCAGTGTGGACAACAGAAAGACTTCGCTTTCTTCAAGGAGGATCGGCGCAGCCAGAAAATATAACCCTGACTTATTCACGTTTGACTGCTCATCCAACCCCAAGGCTGGACCAAGAGTAGTGAGTTTATAGCCCACTGGTAAGGCCTTTCAATCCTGACAAAACTGTGTACCATTTGAAAAATGTGACACCATTCTAGAGATACAGCAACACACACAGATTTCAACATACACACAACAAACAAAAAACAAACAAAAGAACAGTAACAGAGCCCATGGCAATATAGGGACTCCAAAAACTACACAGATTTTTTTTTTTTTTTAGCTCAGAATGAGATTCATATGCAAAAGAAGGTCTCTCAAATGGACAAACAATAAAATCTTTGACAGATGAGAACCACCAACTCAAAGTTGATTGCAAGTGAGCCAATACCACTGATCCCAAGCTCATTCGACCCTCACCAATGCTTCTTACATGCTAGTCAAGGACTGAGAGTGAGCCTTTTTAATATTCCACAAGCACACAATGAAATGTGCTTAACTCACACCGCTTGTCCACCTCCTCTTGTAAAGAATCAAGAGGAAAAACTAATATTGCTTCCCTTGTCTGTGCACTGAGGGAATATAATTGGTGGTGTGTGTATTATAAACAATACTAAAATGAATAATTCACAGTGGAGGACGAATTGATATGCAATGATTCTACTAGATTTATTGTAGCGAGTAAAAGCCTGTTTTATTGATCACCCATAAACTGAGTCATCATCCAAAATGTATGAAAAACAACAGGCTGAGCATCCAGATTAAAATACGAGCCACAGCGTCATGTTATCTGGTTATATATATGATATGATATACTCCTCACAACACACAGCGATCATCTAAGCTGAACAACAGAATTTATGATCAAATGCTTAAAAGAAAATGACTAATAGCAGAGGGCTGCGAGATCAAAGTGCTGAAACTACAACACGTGGCCGTGCAAACCTTTTACTGTTAAACCCTTCGACGGCAGCGCAATTTACTACTGGCATGAGGAAGTGAAATCAGGTTATTAGGAGGTACATGATCAAAGCAGCACAGCCATCACGTTATCTGGTCCCACTGCAGAGTGTGAGTATCTGGAATGTGTTTTTTTTTTTTCTTCCTCTTTCGGTGCCTTTTATCTGCATCCTTAGGTCTCTGCTGTCATGCCGAGTCTACGTGTCACAGAGGTTATCAAAACCTGCGGTAGCCATGCAAGGCGAAACGTCTCGCCGGGTGTAGATACACGGGGGTGATAAGTGCTGGAAAAAGTCACAGCGGACCATAAAGGAGCAGCCGCCAATTTACAAAACGTGGAAGTTTGCCGAGATGGAACGAAAACTGCTGCTGCTGCTGCCGTTACAGAATCATGGTATAAACCTGACACACTTGGGTGAACAACTACGCCTGATACATATAACTTACAGTGGAGCATGTGCTTAAGGGGAATTGGATTAGCCGCTGGCAAAAAAGTAGGGATTATAAATGATTCTGACTTCAAGTGTGCTTCTAAAAAAGATGGATTACCCTTTCAATTTTTAACACTCTTTCTTTGATAATGGAAATCTGAAGGAGTTGCCAACTACTTCACAACAACACCATGCCACACCATTGAGCTGAAAACAAAGTGTGTGGAAAGACAGGGTGTCCGTATCTGGATTTGGTACAGTGGTGTTGTACAGGACGGCCTGTTCCCAGACTGCTCTGCCCTACTGCAGCTGTCTCTGAGTGAGTCTGCAAAGTAGAGCCAGCACAAAGGGGAGGATGCAAATTTCAACGGACGTCAAATAGACAAATGAGTGGGTACATCACCTGCCAGTCTCTTCTTACATTGAGCTGATACATTCTAAACATGCATGGAGTAGTATTTTACATAATTTAAATGACCTTCATTACTCTCCATCTCTCCTCAACTATATTTGGTGGTGTTAGTTTACAATTTAGAGCTTTACACTACTCTGCTCTGATGGGCAGAGGTGGCAACAGGCCACAAATGGCCACTGAAACTAGAAAAACTGAAGAATGTGGAAGGAGGGACAAAACCATCCTTCGCACTTTGTAGTAGGAACAAACAACTGAGCTGGCACCTTTTTCTGAAATATATTTCTGTGGGTGGAACACTGAAAAAAACGCAACCCCGCATGTGTGCCGCAATCTGCCAAGGCCAGTCAGCCGACCGGGAACCTTGTGTGTCTTTGCATATGAGCACAAAGATGACACATCAACTCTTGTCTATATTTAACTCACTGGACGACTCTCCTTCCAATGTTCCCATCCTTTCAGAAGAAGCTGCCAGGAGGAATGGCGAGAAAAACAGGCTGAGGTGACGTGTAATTACACTGAATGGATCTGGCCTCCCACATCTTTTCATTGTACCCACACGCTCAGAGATAATGAAATGGAAAGCATGCATACATATATATATATGTGTGTGTGTGTGTGTGTATGTGTGTGTGTGTGCGTGTGTGTATACACATATACATACATATACCATAAATCCTGCAAGTCTAGCCACTCTTATTTATGGTGTCAAAGGAAACCCTTTACAGCTTGGCTCTTGAAGCCTACAAACTCGCAGAGCATAAACACCAGCAAGCATCCTATGTGGGTGGTGAACTCAATCTGATAAGGGCTTCTAAGAAACCAACTCCTGCTCTCTTTGGAGGACAGTGTGGTAAACCACCATAAGCCAGCGTCTTGCTGAATACCCCACATCTTACACTGGAGATACCATCTTGAACGCAGAGATATTACTCAGTGTTCAACCATGTTCAGACTAGAAAAACCACTGTGAGGACATTTTGTTCAGATATGAGACAGAGTTTGCTGCCAGTAATGAAAAAAAAAAAAAAAAAAAAAAAGGTTGCATCAATGTAAGCACAGATTTTATTTCTTTAACCCCAACTTTGCTAAACCTTAAAAAATAGAATGGTTCTGATATAGATTTTTTTTTAAAGGTGGGCCTTGTGTTAGTACATTCACAGCAGTTCATTTACTGTCGGTAAGATTTTGTCATACTCTAAGGCCAATGCAGACACCTGCAGACTATGTAACCTACAATTGAGAAGTTCCACACATGCTCTCCTGAAAACATGATTACGACCACCTGACAGGAGATAGAAAAGGCACTATTCTTTGACAAAATAAGACATGGAGGAAAGGCAAAAAGAAAGGACTGTCCTTAACACAACTAGCTTCCTGACATGTTTCACATTTTAAGGACCTGTTGAAGAGGAAGTGCTCACTCAGGCAAAATGAAAGTAGGGCATAACAGGCTTATTAACATGTCAGAGTAGAGTGTGTATGTGCCTGCAGGGTGTGCTCCGCGATTTAGATTAGAAATGTTTGTAAAATGTATTGCCAACTCACCTATTCTTTTCCAACTCATTGTGTGTCGACCTGCAAGGACAGAAAGCAGAAGCTGTCAAACAAAGAGCAAATGTAGACTAAACACATAACACAACATACTGAACACAGAAAATACAAACCTAGAGATTCTTCACTGGGAAGGGCAATGCAATCTATAGTGGCAAATTCAGTGTACAAAGATAATAAGTATGTGAAACAGACAAACATAGTTTGTGAGGTCCAGGGCACAGTGACTTTGATTTATTGATTTATTAATCAATCCCAAACACAACCCATTCTAAGTTGAACACACTGTAGCCTTTGCACCGATGAATGTCCACCCCAGTGCATTTAGGTGAGCAGCCTCTTCCTCAATAATGCACAGCATAGCTCTAGGAGAAAGTGTGTGATGCTCCATGAATGTGCATATATGTGCACGCATGTGATGCTGGGCTAGTATACGCACACACAAACATACACACAAGCGACCAGGGTTCAGTGGTCTGTTAATAATGTAAAGTGAACAGGCTGGTTCCTGAGAGTGTCTTTGTATGACAATATAGTGAAGGGAGACGTCCCCTCTTCCTGATTCTTAAATGGCCAGGTTCCCTTTCACACAATATGGACTAGCTCACCTCGGGAGGCAATCTTGACAAGTATTTCTCTATACTCTAGTTTATTAATGCTGTTTTAATGCTAAGATCGTTTGATAAAACTGCTTTCTCGTTAATATGCACACAGGAAATGCACAAAAAAAAAAAGCGATAAGAATAAAACAAACTGCCTGAGGCTGTCTGTAAAAATTGGCCTTGCCTCTGAGGAAATTATTTTTTCAAGTTCAATTATCTACACCAATAAAAATGCCATATATCTACACTAGAATGCATTACTGTCCATGTAGTTGGAAATGCAAGGCTAGATATTAAGTCAGTTGGGCAGCACATTTAACATAACATGGTCCTCGGCCAGATTTGGCAGCTGCCATCACAGGAAAACATGGGGCACACATGTAAGCTGGCGCAGGCCATTTCCTGAAAACCTGTGAGGACCCGAGTGCTAACCCGTGTGCTCTTGACAGGTTTCAACTTACATATTCTACAGCTTTGCAGTAGTCATGCATGGCTGTGCTTTACAGCAGGTCAACCGGTCACAAATACTAAATTTATATAACTGAAAACACCAGTTCTGTTTTGCCACTATCATCATAAATCTTATAAGAACAATAAAATTCCTATCCTAAATTGTATCCTTTCCTGGGAAAATGAATAGTCTTCCATTAAAGGCAAAGTATTTTTG
This sequence comes from Mugil cephalus, assembly GCF_022458985.1. Classification (NCBI taxonomy): domain Eukaryota; kingdom Metazoa; phylum Chordata; class Actinopteri; order Mugiliformes; family Mugilidae; genus Mugil; species Mugil cephalus. Next base: position 5,363,088 of record NC_061771.1, read on the forward strand.
TACAAAATTACTTCCTTGGTAGATCTACTGCTTTCTGTAACTGACTGTGAGTCAGAGCGATAGTTTTGCCAACAGAAGATGAATACTTTGAAGCGCATCATTTGCGTCATTAGCTGTCACAATGAACGCACACTGTGTTGCTTGGTAACTCACATCACCAGCTTGTCGCTATTTCCAAATTCTAAATGTTTTACCAAAATGTGATCCTCCTTAGTGTTTGGTAAGGTAGATTCTGTTTGCCTGATCATTTGTTCAGGATGGAAAAATCTTATTTTTGTTAAAAATAATTTCAAGTGGAAAGAAAATTCCCAGCAGTAAATAAATTTAGAACTGGATGCCCATGTAGGACAATTTATGATGCCACTCCATCCACTAGTCTGAAAACGAGGCACAATATCAGCCTTGGAACAAGCCGCCATAGTCAAGCAAATGTAGCACATCCATAGGGTTTCCATAGGCTGTTCATCACAAACTCCTTTCCTGCCACCTGAATCAGATATCTGCATTTCTGGAGCATGACAGTACAGATTATAAACTGTCTCAAACTTGTTTCTTGCTTCCTTCTGGAGGCGTGCATGTATACAAGCTAACACACACAGAGTGGGTCAATGAGATAAAGCAAGCCTGCTATAAACAGCAGGCAAGAGACGACAGGGCCTGATAAGCCCATCACATTAAGCCTCAACATGCTACAGAGAAAGCAGCTATAGCTGGACCGAGATAGAAACAGAGTGTTCAAATTAAATGTAATAAAATCTGTGAGTGAGGTGTACGTCTGGCATGATGCTCCCATTCAGATACCATGTTTGGTCAATCATTAAATCAATCTCTATTTGTCATAAAAGTAGATGCTCTCTGGGTGATGCATGATGAATTTATTTCTGTGGACATTGCAATCTGACATTGTGAGGTGCCAAAAATTGCTCACAACTCTCACTAATTACCAAGATTTCTCACCAAAGTTGGTAGACCATATATAGCACTGGAGTGATCAATAATGATGCAGAGAGTTGCCCCATCAGTAACCTTGGCAATATCCACGTAATTGTGTTTTCTTGGTTTGCAAGGTGTGTAATTCCAGTGGGAATGAAACAAGCCACATCAAAAACACGCACGTAGCATGTGTTAACTCATCACTGGGCGAGAAAGACCAGCACTAAACATGATTCCTGCACAGTCTAGTCTGTACTGCTTTTCTGGATCATTTAGTATTTGAAGAACCTTTTTTCCCCCTTTATATCTTGTCACCACTTTCTCTCCTGCATATGAAAATCTCTCTATTGCAGACTCTTAAAGTTGCCCCCTCAAATGTCAGATATGCTCTGTGGATAGAATTTGGCACGTGTCAAACTCTAAAACACCATTAAGTAAATGTTTCCCTGTAAGGACCAAATGTCACGAAATAGAGCCCTAGAGTTGCCAGTATATCTGTTTATCACTGTTGCCATGCAAAACTAGGAAGCATTCTGTGCTCATGACGAGCAAAGTGCAGTTCCTGTTTGTGGCATTCTCTTACATTAATATTAAAAGGAGAGAGAAAGGGAGAAGAGTGGGGCCTGAATTTGGTGTATGTCTGTCAATGTACAGATTAATGTAAGTAGCCTAGCACCAAGAGAAAACATAATCATCACAGAGGATTTTAAATTCAACATTCTCCCTGCTTTACTAAATATAAGTTCCTGTTATCCATGAAAGCAGTGACAAGTAGACGTCACTTTGGGGGACCTTTAGGCACCTTATGTTTTCCAACACTCAATCAAATTTTTTTTGACATAATGCAACCAGATGCAGAAATGCAGAATATACTTATACATAAAGGTAAGAGAGTAAATTAGTGTTAACACTTAACATCATTAGTCCTGAAAGAGGTTCCACATATCCACCTTTGAATGTCTGCAAACAACACTAGCCATAAATAGAAGCGTTTCCTCTTTAGAGGCACAGACAAAGCACCACTAACCCCCACAACGTAAAAAAAAAACTGTTAACACGGTGAATTAGAGCACCAAAACCTAAAGAAATTACTACATTTAAATCATAGCCATCTCTTCCATTTAATTTTTAATCGCGGGTAACAGCATACGCGAAACATTGCAAATATTTTTTTTTTTCGCTCCAGGGCTGTGACTTTCACCACGATCCCTAACCTCGGCCACTGCAGTCCGTTTGACAATCAGCTGATGAAAAGCTAGCAGAGCCGTTGGTGCTAACCCCTCCCCCAAGCCAGCAACACGGCGATGTCATATGTGCACCTATGAATTACAAAACTCTGTAAAGTCCTGCTTTAGAACATCTCTTCTGCATCAGTGCAAACTTCTCTTGATACGGGAAGTCTCAAAAGTGTACATGCTGCGAAATAGCCTCACACTTTACTGACGGCTCGCGTTTCATTAAAGCGTTGACAACGACTCGGACGGCAACACACTCGTCTCATCCCACAGATTCATGTGTAGATCTAGTGTTTTAGTTACTGGCATCTGTGTCATTATCATAATGGCTTCAGGGGGAAACTCACCTATTGTGGTTACTGCTGAACTTCTTATTTCGGAATTTTCTCTGCCTCTGGTAGTTTGTGTTCTGATTTGACGGGAACGTCGAGGCATATCCGTGTTCACACTCTGTTGGAAAGAAATTAGTGGTTAGCTTTTAGCCATTGGACCAGTTTGCACTTTTACCTAGGTAAACCCTGTAGGTCAGGTAACGAAATTCTCTTCAGATGGCGGATAACATTTTCTGACAATACTTCCCCTTTTTCGAGCTTTGAAACATCCCATTTTAAGCAAATGTAGAGAAATAATGTTAGCACTGTTAACTCGTATCTTTTTTTTCATATCTATTTACCCCTTTCTCTCCTCTCTAGGTATTCCGCTGCTTCTAGTAACCGTTGGATATTTATCAGCTGAACAGCCGTCATTCTTTCCTGAGGAGCTGCCGTTACCGTTAGCAAAACTCTCTTCACAGTTTAACGTCAGCTTTGCAAATTGCAAAGACCCAGTCGCTTTTAAATGCGGGGAAGACAGTACATCGGATATTACTACACTGGACGACTAAAAAAAACACTGTTTTTTTTATTTTCAGTGCCTCTGCTGGCTCATCAGAAGCCTTTGTCGAAAGGAAAGGAAAAAAAAATCTGTTTGCAAGCTAGCAAGCTACGGCCAATTCTTGCAAGCCTTCGTTGTTAGAAAATGTCCAAACCAGCGTATCAAAGTATTAAAATATTCTAGGAAACGCGCTATCAAATTTCTACAAAAACAGATATAAACAATATAAAATTTCTCCAGAGGGAGCCCGGAGCCAGCAAAGTGCCTGCTGCTGCTCGTTTCTTCTCCGCTCCTGTTTGTTTACCTAGCGGCTCAGCTGAGAGGCGGGCACCCAGCCGGAGAGAGGCCGGGCTAAACGTGATGCATCCTGGGAAACCGAGTACTTGTTAAAACATCATGTCCCTCCTGGATTTAGTAGTTCAACAGTGTACTTTGCCTTTAATATGGTTTATGAAGTTGAGCTTCGTCCACCGTGGCTGTGTGATACAACTGCAAGGGTAGCAGGTCATCCTTATCAATAAATACACGTTTGTGAGACTTCCACACTTACTACTATAGTCCAAATATAAATGTATATGAAAAGTAATGATTATTGTCCTTTCAAAATATATTGTATCGTTGCTTTAGGTCACAATTACACAGATGAGTTGGACTATATAATAGGTTTAATTGAAATATTCAACATTAATTTCAAAATACATGCAAGAAAGAGTCTAATTATTTTGCCAGTCAAATCATACTTCAAAAACACCTACAATTCCCATGATTCACGGGGGGCGTGGGCGGCTACTTGCCGGCTGAAGCCAGGCCCAGCAACACGTGGCGTCACTAACGAGCTACGATCTAATTGGCGGACGGCTTTGACAGGCGTCGAGGGTTGAGCTCGAACCTGACCAATCGCACAGGAGGTTTGCGCCATGTGGAGAGCAGTGACCCACGCCCACAAATAGCAGGAAGCAAACAATCGAGAGGAGAGCTTTGCCTCGGGAGCTTTAGAGAATTCCCACGTTATGCAGCCCACATATACATAACGTAACATATTACTGAAAGGAATTAAGCGACTCGACATAGAGCCATGTGATCGAAAAAACCCTGCACGAACAGTCACTCTAGAAATAGTTAGAGATGGAAAACTGCTTCCTTTGTAATATCGCTAAAACATACCTCGTTAGACCTGAACGAGAATATCATTAATTGTTATTTGTAGAGAGGGTAATTTTAACACTGCACTTCTTAACTGAGCTAACAGTAAAATGATTAGTGCAGTTTGAGAAATAATACATGTGCAATCAGCTTTATGGTGCCTATGACATAACCACGATAGATAATTAATTTTAGGCTGATAAAAGTATCAAATGAAATATGCAGTCGGTTATGACATTTATATGATTTTACTAAACCCACATTCTACATGCATTTTTGTCAACGGCATTTTTTATCTATAAAGTTTTCCTTTTTTTCCGATCGAGTCTGCGGAGTAACAATGACATCATCCTAAACTGAGTTGGAGGGCGCTGCAATGTGGTCAGATTTATTATATCGGAATGGTAGCCAAGATTCACACCCACGCACTAATCATTATGTCATATTGCTTTATCTATGCTGCAGGGAAAAGCTGCAGATGATTCTTGGAATTGTGCAGGCGCAAACAGGCACAACACGCAGATAATGCAGATAATAAATAGTCCAGGAAATAATGAAAGCTTATATTTCCCACGTCTCCCTATATTTGCAATATTAGTCCGATGCCTTGTCATATGCTGTGTTTTTTGCAGGCAGTGGTGCTTAGTTGAATGAACTCAGCCCTTTGTTGTCTGAGTCTGTTGTTGACAATGAAGTCCTGTTGTTGTTTTGCCTGAAATTCAGATGCAAATTAAAAGAAAAGGATCAGCACAAATGAAAACTCACTTCCGTCCTTCCTCTCGGCGCTCTCAAGAAACCTAGCAGCCTCCAGCAAAACTTGCACATTTTTCAGAAAAGTGTTGATCTGCTCCATGTGGGAGTCTTTGGAGTTGAAGACGTCATTGAATGGGCAACTAGACATCTCGAAATCTTGCTGATCCAAGAGAGACGCCTCGGAATCAAAAAACAACTCCTCAGTCTTCAAACTTCCTCTTTGTCTCTCAGTTTTGGCCATTTTTCCTCTTTCTTTTTTTTTGTCCCTCTGTCTTAGTTTGAGTGGTTTCTGGCGATGTGCTGGACGCAGCAAAACAGTGAGGCAGCTACCAGTGGACGCTGCTCTTGTCAGATGGTTCCTCGTTCCTTTTTTCTCTTTTTTTATGAATGCAGGGTGTTTAATGTGGAGCAGTGGCCAATGTCAGTGGATTGTGCTGCATGGGAAAACCAGAGGCCGGCCCCCTCCGTCTGAGGAGTCCGCATGGTCCATGTGCCCGTCTCGTTCAGTAGAATGTAACAGAAGACTCAAATATCAACGTTACAGTTTGCACAGTTCATTAAGTACACTAGAGAAAACAAATGTATTATGAAACATCATTCATGCACTAAATCGTTTCTTCATTAAGGTCATGGTATTCGGCATTTGTTAAAGGTAACTGAGAGAGCTGTTTAATCCACTGCATTTTCAATTTGGATGCTGTGGTTTGTTGTGTTGTACCGACACATTCTTCTATTATTTTGACAATCCCATTTTAGTCAATTGGATAGTCTTACTTACAGAAACACTTTTAACTCAATTGGTTTAACTCAATCCAGTTTAACAACACCATAAAATACGCCCTCAAACTTAAAATGAAATGTGTTTGTTTTAACTAGCGTATCAAATGAACTGGCAAGTGAATGTAATTTCTCTTATGTATGTGCAAGTTTACACATAAAACTGATTTTATTCTATTACTTCAAAATAATAATGATGATATGGAATCACACTGGTACAACTAGCAGACATATTAGTGGTATAATAGTGTGTATGTACCTACCTACCTACCTACCTACGTACCACTATTTAAACCATTTTGGTGAAATTTCAGCGAAGGTTTAAATCACCATTACAAGTTGTACACATTTGTATCTCCACACCTTCGCAGTTAACCTTTCCTCAATGTGTTCCATCTTTATTGATCCAAAACAAACAATTTGAAATTCACAGAGATTAATTTATGTCTTCAGCAAATTCTCCCTCCCTCTGCTTCCTACACACTATCTACTCAGAAGTTTTCTTTTTTGCCTGTGTTGCAGTGTTTTTATTAAAAGTGCTGTTAATCAATGTGGCCTCTGGGTTCCAGTTGCCAGTGTTTGAAATATACAGATGAACCCAACACAGCTGACTAACATTTTAGCAGTGTAATTACAGAACAATACATACAAACCAGCGTACCGGTATAAATGCCTACAAAGGCCTAGTGTCTGTGTTGGTCTGTTGTGGAATTGCCCCTGATTTCACAGTTACGCACACAAAGCATCAGGAGCTTCTTTTCACTGCACAATGTATGATTTTATGTTTTGATCTGAAACTTTCACCCCCACATTTGAGCTGCTGATGCGGCAACTGTGGGAAAAACTAGGGACAGCCTAGATTAACTTCTTCTAATCTAATAGTTGCTAGCCGACCTGCAAACAAAAACAAATATAGCTTTTATTATTATTAAGTGTGTCATTATGTTCTCATTTAATGATGAAGCCACAGCAGTCTTCATCAGTGGTAGATTGAAGAATCAACTTCCTGTTTCCCATCTTTATGAAGCCAGTTACTTCACTAAACCTCAGTACTAACTTTTTACTTCATCTAGCTGCAGTTAAAGTAGCAATGGTTGAGTGTTGGCTTTGTTGACAAGTCTATAACAAACTCACGGTGACTTCTGTATAATAAAAATACTCAAAACAGAACAACAGCAGAGAAGAGCATTCAGTGTAGTATAATACTATAGAGCATCCGTAGATCCTCCTACATGTAACAGAAAAGGTAACTGGGAGGTAAGTTCTTAGCCTTGATCTTGTGCCATTTCCAGTAGACCTTTAGCTAAGCTGTTTTTACACTGGGCCCGAGACAGTTTTTGAACCAGAACATGTCGAGGCAGAGGCTTGTATTCAGCCCTGATATCCCCCTCCCCTCACCACTTCAAAGAGCCAGCAGCAGCCCATGATCGTTTGATGTAAAGTTCACAGAAACAGGAACTTTCAAGTCCAACGCACAGGGGAATCTCTGAAGGTCCCTCCTTCCCCTGCACCACCACCACCTCTCAGCCCTCAGCAAGGGGTACCAGTAGAGGAAGGAAACCCATTGGAGAGTGTTTCTGTTCGAACTCTGGGCCACTGGCAGCACGTGACAAAATGGGTGGATTACGAAAAGCCACATCCACTTTAGGATTTTAGGCCAGATTCCCCATTTTAGGTTACTGGGTGCAGTTTTGCAGTTTTTTTCTTTTCTGCTTTTGCCTCTCGCCATGCACAACTCCAGGTCGACTTTTTCCTCAAAGCACCAGCACATGATTTAAATAATAAATCATGAGAAGAATTTATGGCTTGATTATAATACATTTCTTTTCAGGAAGAGTCACAAGTCAGTGTTGCTCCACTCTCAAGGCAAGCGCTGCAGTGAAGAATAGAATAGCAAGAGGGAGTCATGTGTCCCAGTAGGTTACAAGGTTTTAAAGATTGTAAAGAGACTATAGCTGGGGGGTATGGATGGGCATGGGTAAGACCCATTGTTCTGTGTAGTTCCCCCTGCACAGACCAGTCAAACACCCCCTCTTCACACTATCACTCTGATTAAAGGCCATCCCATGATCTTTTACTTTAAAGGCGACACCCATTTCCAAACAGGCCGCATAGAGAACCAGCTTACACATCAAGAGGTGAGACAGGGACAGAGGGCAAATGTTTACCTGGAGGCAAGCTCATTTTTCCAAGCCCAAAGGGCAAACCACAAAACCCACCAGCTCATAAGTTAAAGGTGGGAAAGCAGCCATAGGGCAAAACCACTACTTATGTCTCAAAAAGGGCGGTGAACAGTTAAGCTGTAAAGGGTCATCAGTATAAAGGAAATAGAAAAAAAAAGGTTGCTAGTAGTTTGCCCAAAATTGTCCACTGAATCTCCCCAGAGCAACCTCTTCAGATTGACATAAAAGAATACATTAAAAGTGATCAGTTAAAATTCACAGAGAAGAAAAGCTGGGACTAGGAATTTTGAACTATCAGGCCAATTGAGAGACTACAATGTTAGTCTGTGTGAGATAGTTGGTGCAACGTTTTAGTCCAGGCTGAAATAAAATTAGACAGTGACAGGATTGCCATGAAATTTCATTCAGAAGTCCCCAGATGATGAATTCATAGTCTGGTAAATCCCTGGTAAACCCTGGCTTTTCATCTGGCACTGTGAGTTGGTCAACTTACTTTTCATCCAGTCAAAATTTAAGTTTGTGTCACACTTGTGACTGGTTTGATCATCTGTACGTTATATTTAGTCTGAATTAAAGATGGTTGCATGATAAGAGTGTGACTATATTCATGATAAATGTATCTGTAGCTAGTACTGTATTAATCTGATCAGTTAGCTCACTCTCTATTGCCAGTTGAAATGTAGAGCAGTGGTGATAGGATATAGAAAAAAGGACGGCAGATGTAAGGTTATGATGACAACACGTGCCCTGAATTGATGAAATGGGATTTAAAAATTGCTTTTAGACATATTGAACATTGATCTAATCACATTTTGCCAAGGGACACGTTTCAGAGTTTGTTTTGCAGGAGATGTTTGCCATCATCCATGACTCATGTGTGGAGATTGTAGATTGAAGTCATATTAGTACTCAGCCAAATGAAACTCTCAAATCTTTAGAAAGCAGCAACACAGGGATGGCAGACACATTGCCACAATAAAAACTCTCTGCCATAATGGGTCTCTCTTGTCCCTTATTGTATCCTCGGAAAACTCACTGACATTTTCATAAATGTCACCGATTTACATCATTCTCAGTGGACCACTTCAGCTGGTTGTGTTCATGGGTAATTATGCAACATCCGTCATGTGCACCTCCACAGTCAGGAAGTTCAAGGAAGAGAGGAGCGAAAAATACAGTGTGATGGAGTGATGGAAGGGAGAAAATAGTTAAAGGGATTCATAGAAATTGAGTTATAGTTGAGAGAACACGGGTGAATCTCCGCACAATAAATGTGCACGGTCCTTCAGAGTGACACTTTTGTCCAAGCAGCGGGGTGCAGAGATTTGAAGAGTGACCATTCATACTGATGACCTTTTTACAGCCTTGTGTTCCTTTGCAAGCACCCTTTAGCTTCCCACTTACCAGACTGGCATTGTGTACCAAACACTGTTCCTACAAGGTGAATGAGTAGCATGTGAACTTAAATTGGGACTAAAATAAAAGAGTCACAGCAACTAAACATAGTATGTGCATGTCAGATAAAACAATAACTTAAATACACAAATGTTATTCCCCCGGAGTGAAGATTAAGCATGTGACTGTCAGCTGCAGAGCAGCACTGTCCTAAATCAGCCTTTCTCTTTTGTTTTGGCCTCTGTCCACTGGTGTGGTTAACAAGGCCTTTGAAAGAGACCCTCATTCTTAATCTTTGTGTTGGCTCCTCATCAGCAACAATAGGTAATTGTTCACCATGGGAGGTCAGGCCTGATCACACAAACACTAAATACACGTCCTCCCTGATCTATTTCTCCCCTCCATAAATCAATTAATGTAACCGCTGGTTGTTCTTTCACATTTGCACAAACAAATCTGCGGGTCTGAATTGTCCTAGCCACACAACAAATAGCAACATGTGTGTTTCAGTTAGATCTTCATTTACAAAGCGCACTGTGCAAACGGATAACTAGCTTAGCACAGGTGCTGATTTGTAACTACCGCCTGTTCAAAAACCCGTCCATCAGATAGCATGGACGGTTGTTCAAGGAAAATAAGGGGGTGAGGGTGACTAAGCATTTTTTGGGGGGAGCTTCTACGACTGACCTCCTGTTGACACCACAGGCTATGCTACCGTCAGTGTGCTTATTTTCCCAAGGGCCACAAACTGTGTGGGTCTCTGCTTTGTCAGGGCTTTCTAGCCAAGATACTAATCTGTCTTCCATCAAGATTGCAGTCAGGCTTTTCTTTTGTTTGGCCTGAACTGTGCAGACACTAGGGAAAAGCTTCCTGGGTATTATCTCCCGTCCAGGATATTCTCAGCCCTTCCCTGTGATACAGTATCAAAACAACACATTACACAGCTCCACCCCGCCCTGTTCCCCAAAATCAGCAATGCTGATGTGGTTACTTCTACACCTCTCAATCTCAATTCTCACTTCCTGTCTCAACATTCTCCCTGGTGCATATTTCTATAAAAGCCACTCCAGCGTCCCTTGGTGAGAGAACACACCCGAAACACTCGCAGCACCCGATTCGCCCAGAAATATGCTGATGAAATAAAAGCGCTGGTGAAACCTGTTAGACGACAGTCTGGTGTCGCCCCCCCCAGGCAATTGCCCTCTGGCTTTTAGTGACCATTGTTCGTCTCTGTTCCCAGGCACTGACATCTGGTGACAATAGCCACAGTGCGAAAGAGGAAAACAAGTGCACACACGCACACACACACGTCTACAGGCATCTGAGAACCTAAGTTTTATAGTTATAACACACACACATGCACAAAAACAAACAAACAGAAGAGAAAGCAAATTAAATCTCTGCACAGAAATGAACACAAATAGACACATTTGCTATTAGACCCGCATTCCCCCAGGCATGGGAAGGCAAAGACACACATACTGGTACAAGCAGAACCCCATAAATACTGTACAGACAAGTCAGATGTGTAAATGCTTATTAAAAGTTTAAGGGATCACATAAAACCAGCACATACGTACATAGACTCGGTCACAGACTTTCTCACTCAGTTAAAGGGAAAGTTAGACATGTAGGTAGTTTGGGGGAAATACACACATGCACCATGCCTATTCTGTGGCGTCAACAGGAACAGCCACAACACACCAACGAGAACATCATTCAGATCCTAGGCTGTCATTTATCCACAGGGGCCTCAGACTGCTGTCTCCATGTCGCTGCAGCTCCACTGGAGGTGCAGCACCTTGCTCCCCTAAAATATTAAAACCACCCTCCCTGCGGTCACCCGCCTCTACCCTGTCTCTGATGTGGGATGTTGCCAAATTAGCCAGGGGGGCCTCAGGGCAGTGTGTCTCCTCTGCAAATTGGAAAGGAGCAAGAGCGCGCAGAGGAAGATCAGAAAGAGAGGGGGTGCGTGGGACCTAGAGAGAGACTGCAGGTTCAAAGAGCTAATGACCTGCATGGGGGGTAGGGGGCAGCAAATGGAGTCAGTGGACAAAAATGAGACATGACCTCATTCTTGCTGCTGGTGTAGCCTGATTTGTGCAGAAATGCAGACAAATGACTGTCATTTGTGCAATCTAACAGGTGTTATTGGAAATTCTTTTAGCGATGACTTGCTCCGAGTCCTGTGGACACCTAGCCAGTGTACTGTATCCAGTTGAACCATTTGCTCCTTTCTCAGGAATGACTAGGGAAGCATGCTGCATCTCTCTGGTGACATGTAAAACTGGATTGTGCGACAGAGCCAGTATGAGTCAGTATGAGCCAAAAGAATTTAAAGAGTAACTGATGTTTCTTTTCAGAGTTTCAGTGTGGTAACATGCCAACTGGATTCCATAATGGGGAGTGTTTCATCCAGATCACAGAAAAAATACCTCAGCATGGAACTGGAAAGTCCTACAGTATGCTTCACCACACAAGCCTTCATTGCTCTTCATCTTTTATTTAGCTGTCAATATCTTTTTAAACGGGTGCAGGTGGAATCTAAACATATTACGGCTATCATTTGGTCGTAAACTAACCAATTCACTGATTTTAGCCTTATTCACACTGGATTAGTTTTAGCTGAAGACGTGATTAAAATATTACCCCCTATGTCTGTGTTTCATGTGGCGCATTCACACAGTATAAACAAATTCTGTGTTTTACTCTAATTCACGTTCCATTTTTATGGCTCTGTTACTTTCCACCTCAGTCCACTGCATGTCAGAGAGAGTTTAAATTACTTTGCAAATTATAATTGATGTTAAAATATATTTTTGATGATGAAATAATGAAATTACCAATGACCCGGTGCTATTTAAATGAGCTCCACCTTTACAGATGAACACATTCATGGTTGATCTAATGATTTCATCCGTCTAAACGGGCGAACAGTTCAGTGACATCTTGACTTTGCGCTCTAACATCTGTCCAAACTTTATGGCACATCCTTCATGAGTCACTAAACTAAACTAAACTAAATCACAGAGATGTCGATTCGCACTGGATTAGTTTTATCAGAGGACCTCTGTGTTAAGAGAATTATGGTAGGTAATTTGCTGCGTAAGTTTTACTTTACAAATCAGGGACATAGATGATTCGCACGGGATGAAGATCACAGCTGACCTCCGTAATTATTAGACATTACCGGAGGTCCCAGGTAAAACTAATCCTGTATGAATAGGGCTTTTGTAATTCATGAATTACAAAAACAAAAGCCCACCCAAAAGATGTGACTGGACCAGTGGATCTTTGTGGGTCTTAAGAAGTTCTGGACAGAGCAACTCGGGACAGAAATTCCTGCACTAAAGTTTAATGAGTGGAGGAACCTGACTTCCATCCGAAGTGTTTCTAGGCTCTGACATATAATAATAATTCTATAATATAAAGCGACATAAAAAGAATTAAGTCAATTATTGGTAAGTGTACTTTTATAAGTCTAAAATTTTTAAGGTCAGCAGCTTTAAACACAAAACAGATCTTATCAAATAGTATTTTAAACAGAAGTACTGCATCTGTTAAATATTTGGTGTTCTTGTGAGTACTTACAGTGATGGAAGGTGAATGATGAATGGTTAATTTTCCCAATGTTCATGGGGAGCATGCACTGAATGTACATGGCAAATCCTCTGTGACACCATTTGTAGGTTTTTGTAGTAGGTCTTGGACCTTAGTGTTGTGGATCCAGCTGTTGCTCCATCTTGACAGCACTGACCCATTCTGAAAGCTTAGACTTCTGTGTTAAACTGATGCTACACCAACAGTGCAGACCCTAACGCTGTAGCTGACGTGCACCTCCCCAGATATGTAACTGCGTGCCACAGCAACGCAGACCACAAGAGCTGTGATTGGTCCACATGGTAGTGGTGTGTTTCCGGCTGCTTCAAGTTTTTAAATCTGTTGTTTTGGATCAATAAAGATGGAACACAACAAGGAAAGGTTTCAGTCACAATTGATGAAAATGGAGAGGGAAGTAGAAACAAAAATTAACCCGACTGGGAAAAACAACGCAGCACCAACTATTGTTAAGGTGCTGTTTTTATAGAGAGCCAAAAGACATTTATACATTTGGGAAAGCTGCGTGCATAAGTTATATAAGCTTAAAAAAATGGGTCAATAGGTGGTGTGTAGGTGGGATAAATAAGTGAATGCAGGCAGACAGCTAGCAACCTGACATGACACACGCCCTTACGCAAGCCTTCTATTTATGCATAGTGCTTCACAGACCAAAACTGCCTTTAAAAATAAAATTGCACCAGGCTGTAAACATGTCATTTTGTACTGTTAAGTTTGCCATTTTGACTAGGTGCTGACTTGCTCTTTGAGAGCCCATCAAGTGGTCATTTGAGGAACTGTCGATTTTGGCATTTCTGTGATGAATGGTGCTTATTTCTTTATGGAGGGGTTGGCATTGAAACTTCTAGTCATTTGAGGTCACAGTCTGTTTCATGTGTCAATAACTAAAACTGAACTTTACTTTAGAAATTTACACTTGAATATGCATTAGCTTTACATTAACTACCTAAAGTGAGTGAATATCACTAGTCAAATGCGTAAAATATTACAGAGATCGCTTTCTGTTTTAAATAGCATTTGAATAGTTTTTGCATGACACATGATGCAAGAGAAATCGTTCCACTTATTGCTTGTGAAATGTGTCAGCCTAGAATCTTAGATGTTGCCTCGAATAATGTTTAACAGCTGTGATTTCACAGTCAAAATACCAAGCACATGGCTGTTTTTCATCTTTACATATTATATAAGTCATAAACATTACTAACACGATGCTCAAAAGACAAACGCACAATAGCCCACATAGCCCATAAGCATGGCATTTTTCCCCAATGGGAGGAGAAGGAGAAGTGCCTGGGACCTGGAGGTGTCAGATGATAGCAACCACTCAGAGGTGAGAAGTCAGAGGAGAGAAATGTACCAAGTCAGAGTGGTGTGGTATATAGGATTAACACATATTATATATGTGTACACACACACATATATATGTACATATGTAGGGAGAGGAATTGCTGTGGGAATCCTCTCTCTCTATCCTTTTCACACTAGCTTCCTGTTGTCACTGCTCCCATTTCCTGTCCCAGAGGAACTCCTCTGCTAGCACATGCCACACTTCTCCTCTTTGTGTGTGTTTCCCTGCCTTGTCTGTAGAATACCTTATAATTTTGGGGGGAGTATCTGCAGCACAGCTTTCTTTACACATTTCAGTTCATGTACGGTAAAGAGATTGCATTGACCACTACACCTTAAGCCTGGCCTTGCTGTTGTTCAATCCTCCCACATTTACCAGTCAAATGGTCTGGCCATGCAAGAACAAATGACTGATCTGATTGGGTAGGACAATGAATCAATCATCATCATCTTCCCACCCTTGTCGTTTCTTCCCTAGTTACTTCTTCCTTTCCTTCTCTTTCCTCCCCCTAGGGTCTGTGTGTAAATCTCATTCAGTCCCTCCCCTCCTTCCTTCTCCCTCATGTGGTTTTCTGTCTATTTTCTAAGGGGTGGGGGGTGGGGGTTGGGGGGTGCTGTCTGGCTGTGGATGCTGCCTATGAGAGGAGCAGTACCCTTTCGTTGGGTCCTTGCTGATTTCATTATTTTCATTATTGGAAAACTTCCACCATGACAATCCCATTAGGATAAGACGGCGCCCAGCAGGACAGGGCACGCAGCCTGGGGGTGTTGGGTGTGTGTGTGTGTGGTGTGGAGGTCCCCTAGGACAAAAGACTAAACTTAGGTGCAGTAGTATTTAACCAGATTGTCAGAGGTTAGAAATGTTAAATACCTCGTCTTATTAAGATTCCACAATAATTAAAAAATACTTACCTCATTATAAAATAAAGACCAACTAGAATATTTCAGGTTGTACATGTAGTGAGTCACAAAAGGTTAATACAAATGTAAGGTTCGCTCTACTGAAACTAGCATCATGTTTGCTGTAATATTTCCAGTTATTTCCGCCAAATTCCTCTTCTCCTTGGATGCAGTGTGCTGCCATGATTGTTAAAAAAGTGTAGATCACTTTACAAGCTGTATATAAGTCGCAGTCGCACATGCATTCCCCAATTTGTGTGATTTCCTGAACATAAGCAGGACTAATTCAGCTATGCACTTCCATTAACGATCGTGTTACAACAAATTTGATTTGTTTGATCAAAAAAAAAATTTAAAAATGTACAAAAATCTCTGCCCTTCAGAGATCAGTGTTTATGAGAGTAGACCTAAACTTGTTTTTGAGCTGAAGCTTCTATAATTATACAGTCTGTCAGGCCGTCGAGTCAGAATGTAACAGTCAGATATATCAGCATCAGAGTGAAAAATCCTGGGTTGACGCAGCATTCCTGTTCACATCGAAAATGAATAACCCGGGTTGACTCTTTCACATCAAGCGAAAGGGGCTTCTGAGAGCTCAGCAGTTCATTCTTGATTTCACATGGTAGGTACTTTAAATGTCTTATTTATTGCTTAATTTGGGGTTTCATACTGGAACCTGTTTTTCTGAATATAGTTTCTGCACTGAAAATCTCAGTCTCCTTGGCGAGCTTCATCTACCAGCTTGGAAAGCTATTACAATACTGCCAAATCCTGACATCCCTACTGTTGAAGTCAGAAGTGGACTTACAATAGCTCAAGTGTTGAAAGTAGCTATGAACTGGGAAGTGCAAAATGGACAGAAGAACAAGGAAGTACGGTACCATCTGTATGGCTGGTATTAATGCTCAGTCTGGTCCTGTCTTATCCTGTTTGCCAGCCCTGGTTAGTCAGTTCTAGAGGAAAGTACTGATCTAACACATGGAGATGTTTTCTTAGGGTGCTACCAGTGTCCCAGAGTCATGCTGTCCAACTGAGTATGCTGAATCAGAATGAGAGAGATCACTCTGACTGGCTGTTCAGCTCAGCGATCCAGAGAAGAAAAACTTGTGACGAAGACACACACAGAAGTTTTTATTATTATTATTATCTTCATGTCATCTGAATATAGAGGGTTTGCACTGACTTCCACCCCCCTAAGCATCAAAAATATGGCGAAATAGCAGTAAACACAGCAAGACTGGGAAAAATGTGGATTATCAGATCAAATTAAGAACATTCACATGTGGCTAGAAATCAGTTATCCTGATATTTATATGACCTTATTTCAACGGTGGGAAAATACACAATATACCTAAGTATGACCTTTTGGTACTTTATACAACACAATTCTAACGGCTTTGTACTAGAGTAGCTACCCCCTTATTTGGTAAAGTGGATTAGCCTCAGTTTCAGTTAGTTTTAGTCCATTTCAGGTACGATAATGCAAAGAGCTTTACCGATACATAACTTTAAAAAAATACAGCATAAATGTGAACCACGACACCAGGTTTCGGTGCCTGGATTCCAGCTATTTCTTTGTAATGCAGTGATCCATTTATTTCTGTTTTTTCTGGCTTTTCTTTGGCTTTCTGACTACTTTCCAAATCTGTTGGTACAGTCAGTCGCACAACCGTTCTTCCCCATGTTTTTCATTTAGTTTTACAGTTTAGACATATTAAAGCCTATGATTCAAACTAATGCGACTAATCTCCATGCTCATCTGCCACTTCTGCTTGCTGTGATGTCATGTGCATACCGGCTATTCTAGTCAACATGGAGTTACATGTCTGAGAAGAGGCTAGCGTTTGCCCCATTAGTTTGAAGCTCCACATAGCCTCCCAGTTATTCCGTTTTTCAGACTTCTACCACCTGTAGGTATGAAGATTTATTTCCTCAAAAACGGTTTAGGAACAACTCAAAAAACATGAAGAACAGCACAAGGTGTCCTAATTCACTAGATCCTAAACTGATCAAATATCTGTGGGACACAGAGGCCCCTCCCCAAAGGGCCCCATTAACAACATTATGTTGCCAGACACCACAACACACCCTCAGAAAGGTATTATATTCTATTACTTTTGCTGGCTCAGTGGCTCGGACATAACACAATGTTTACAGGAAAATATACTAGGAAAATATGCTTAAGATGACAGGAAACAATGCATAGCATACACCTGTACATATACTGGAAGCATCAAAGAAAGTGCATGTGCCTTGCACTTTGTCATGTCATGGTCAGATAGTTTTATTTATTTCTTTAATCTTTTCTAAATGAAGTAAACATGACTGTAACTCTGTCTAATCTTCCATATGAACATATTTAACAATAAGACACATTTCTGTGCACTATGTTTAATAAGACAACTGTAGGACGCTAAATGAATCAGGTAATGATGTTTATAACATTTTCAGATAAACACTGCCAATTTACTGCCATATCCCTTAGCTCCCTCGTATCTTTGATGAGACTCAGGAGGAGCGGAGGAGCGGAGGAGCGTAATCGGCCAATAAATCATTGCGGAAGAGAGGGGATGTGAACCTCAGAGGTCTTCTTACAACATCATCGTCTGGACCCAAACTCCCGCCCACCACTCATCACCCTGACAGCTTAAACGCCCTATTTAGCGCCCTCTTTGTAGCTGTAGTGTGTCTGTCTGTGTGTGTATGTGTGTGAAAGAGCGGAGAAGGAGGAGGCGTAGAGCTTAAAGGACACATTTAAACCTAAAGGGAATGAACTACAAAATGAGCTTCCAAGTCCTCATTCCTTTTCCTCTAATACTTCAGTATCTGCAAAATGAAAGACCTTTTCTGATCCTGACTTATTGCTACAATTTGGGGAAGAAGTTGCGTTCAGAGGAGACGTATGCATCGTGTTTGCTGTGCTCTTTAACCTCCATTCTGAGCAAAACATACAAGCAGGCTAGAAAAGATTTGAGAACTGACTGTAATGCAATTAGAGTTGAGACCACAACACACTGTTTGTTATCCCTTTGGTAACCATGGAGATTAGGATCAAGTGTCACTAAGCATGCACATTTATCCTCATGAGGACCTTCCCTTGACAACATTCATTTTGCATGTTCCCTAAAGGGTTAGGTTATATGTGTAGAGAATTGTTATGTGCATCGAAAGTGAAAAGTGTTCATAGCCGTTCCAGATTTCCACACGTGATAGAGAAGCGAAACATAACTGTTGTCAGAGAAGAAGATAAGATGTTGCCGCAAGCCATCCAACAAACATTTCAGGTGACACTTTAAGTCTCAGTCCATGAACTAAAATCTGACCAAATTTGCTCAAATTTAAGCTTGACTTTAAATTCATTCATGAGTGTAACACTAAAACAAACTCCACACTGAGGGAAGAATTAAAACGCGTCCTTTTCTGAAGTGAGTCACTGTGTTTCCTTGAATGAATCAACTGATAATTGTCTTCAGATCTTGAATGTCTGGAGAGACCTGTCTAACTGTCTAACAGTCTGCACCATTCAAGCAGCGTGTTAGCAATGCATTGAAATAACAATGTGAAATGTGAAAACGTTACTAAGAACAATATGCACACGAAGATCCATTTTGTTTTTGTTTGTTTTAGACAACATTTAAAAGGATTTATTCTCGCCTTTTTAGGTTTAACTCACTGGAAATATTCACCAGTGCTTTCTTTTATTATTTTAATAATAACTCTCACCTATTATTGTGATGAGATCAGAAATCAGGATAGTAGGGAGGGAACATTGTGGATGTCAGTCACGCTCTACCACTTGCCACTTGCTTGCCACTATTCCAGTTTTGTTCCTAAGAATGTGTCCATGCTGTTCTGATTGTATTTACACATGGCTGACACTCAAATGTGATCTGTCTGAGTTGATTGCTTCAGTCCTGCATTCATCCCGCATGTATATGCACCAGGTGTCAACATGTGTTGTATTGCCAGGTGTAAATGAGGTGTTATATTTCATCAGGCGACCTGAAACACAACACAGTATCAATGCTAATGCTTGACTGTATGCTAACGCTAGCTGTTTGCAAACAAGTAGGGTGTGAATTTACGGGGTGATTGTGATGTATGTGATTGCCTCAAATATCTAAACTCTCAATTTATGCTGTAACTGCTATGGAGCAAAAGTTTTCACTATCGTCAACTCTGTAGTAAGGCTTGTACATGCAAAGATGTTTGGGGTGATCAGTTTTGATGTTTAATGCTCCTGTTACCTTCAAATGTATCCTCGGGGTCAATTTGATCCCAGCAATTTAAACCTCCAGAAAAAGATTATAATTAAAATTGTTCCCTAATTTTATGTGCCATGTACTTTATGGTTGTTGACTACCTAAATAGCTCTTTAAATAAAACAACCCCCCACCCCACTCCCCCTATACATCCTAAATACCTGTCACGCGACTACTGAGAAATATGCAGATCACACTAAATTTTCACTGACTGACCTTAAACTGGAAACATATATGTTAAATTGGCTTTGCAACAAGTACTTCTTCTTGTTCTCTATAACATTTGCCATGAAAAAAATATTTCTGTTACCAAGAATAATAACATACAGTGTATCACTTCTGACTGACGGTGTTGTAAACAGCTCAAATGCTGATTGGATGTCTTGGACATGGCTGACAGTATATCTATTGGGGCCTCCAGGTATTTTGATGAAATAAACAGTTCTTAGTCTAGCCTGTTATTCAATTAGGGAGCTGGACCATAACATCTTAACAACATGAGAGAGAGCAGACGGATAGAGCACCAAGAGAAATTCAGAAGTTTTAGAAAGTTGCTATGCAAGTTTTTATATGTTGCTCCACCCCTATGTTGTGTGAGCTAACAATTTCTACATTTTCCTCCAAACACAGCATGATATGTTAGTGCCCTTAACCTTTTTGAAGAAAAATGCTACAGTGAACTCAGTATTATCCCAAATAACCTTAACAAATGTGTGTAAAACATTGATCATTTTTATTTGTTTTATACAGTAAAAAGAGCCTGACATATACAGTATAACAAGTACAATGTACAGGACATATCATCATTTTAATTTCAATGTTTACCCAGTTGTCCCCATCAAATTAGGAAAAGTCATAAAATATGTTGAAGAAAATGATGTGTATTGATATTGAATTGAATGGGTTCAAATTGGTCGCAAAATGACCCGGATTAAAAATAACAGTTGAACGACATTAACTTCAACTTTTAATTCAACTTTTGAGTCGTTCTCGTGGAATTACACATAGAAACTCAACACAGTGGACTGGCTGCTTATTAGCATTTTAGAGGCAATTACAGAACTACATTGACAAACCAGCAGCACACAAGTGTAAATGCTTACAACTGCGAAGGCCACGACAAGTCTCTCTCCACATCAATCCGTAGCATTAGTATAAACCAAGCATGATAAAGCTAATAAACTGATGTTCGGTATGGCTGCCTTCAAATCACCTACGTGACCCACTTTTTAACAGTGAGATCTAGCCACAGAATTCCTTCCTCAAGTCCTCAACTCAGCTTAACACCAATAACTATCTGATCTAAAACTATCTATGTGAAATCTGTCTCTTGGATACTCCCTTTGACCACCAGTGGATACGGGGTGACCTTAGCACTCTGCTGTTTCTGGGTAACTAGGTCCAGGATGGGCCTCTAGCGAGGAAGAGACTCATCCAAACAATAGGGGCTGAAGGGAAAGAACAGTGGAGAGGGTCCTCCTGCTTCTACAGCCAAAACTAGGTCTTCCATTCACTCAGTTGTTCTCTCCAGACAATGGGGCTAGATGGGGTTAAGTGAGTGAGAACTTTACGGTAGCGTTGGGATTGCCGATGCCAGGCAAGCACACACATAAATGTTTAAGGCATGTGTGTGCTCTGCTGTTTTTTCAAGAGGAACCAATCTACATAAACTAAACCCACAAGCACAGACAGAAGGAGCCCCTATAACTGAGCCATGCAAACCTCAGCAGTCTAAATATGTCTCCCTATTGGACATCTGCGCTTTATCAAAAGCAAACGGCCCACTTCTATTCATCTCCCACTCTTATACCCTCTGAATGGTGATTTGATGTGTATTGTTCAGCCCTCTGCTCATGAGCTCCGCTCTGTGATATTTTACTCCCAGGGAGGTTTCAAAAAAAGGGGAATGGAGCTTTAGTATCCCATTTCCATGGCTGATTGCATGTCAGATGTCACCTCTTTCCACAGTTTTTGGCCCTTTCTCCTCCTCGCTGGACGTTAAAATGAGTTATGAGTTCAACCGCAGCTGTCTCCAGGGAGACGTTTCTTTCTCCTTTCTCATCTTTGCCTTTTCTGCACGTTTGATATTCAAATGCACAAATCCTAATCCACTGTTTTGTGCAGACAAGTTGAGTGAGAAGTTATTGCTCCATTGAATAATTCAAACATTAGCTTTGAGGGGGAGTCTGGTCACTTTTTCCTCCAAAAAAGTCTGGGCAGATACAATGAGCTGTGTGAACAATTTCTGCGAGTCAATCGGCAACTCCCAGGCAAACAC
Organism: Mugil cephalus; assembly: GCF_022458985.1. NCBI lineage: Eukaryota > Metazoa > Chordata > Actinopteri > Mugiliformes > Mugilidae > Mugil > Mugil cephalus. The sequence goes on from NC_061771.1 coordinate 5,384,785, forward strand.
AGGCCCTCATTGTGTGCCAATGTGATGGGCGAAACCGTGGAGAAGAAAGCAGAGAGAGAAAAGATGATATGTTATAGTGAGTGAGTAAGAGGAGGAATAGAGCTAAACGTGGCCAGCTGCAGAGGAAAAGAAATTACTCTTTCCTTTTTTCTTTCTTGGATTTCCTCCACCTTGACCAACATCTTTAAATCTGTCCCCCTTTTGCGGCCTGTCCCATTTGGGCTTGTGTGTGTGTGTGTGTGAAGGGGTGTGTAGTAAAGAAACCGGGCAGCTATCCCCCTCCTTAGACAAAGGGCGCAGATGGCTGGCTGGCCCTCCTCAGCTTTGGGGTGGGGTGGTGCAAGCAGACGCCGGCAACGGAGCGCCATGCCCTCCCATGGAGTTCATTTCAGTTCCCCACTGAAAGAGACGGCGGAAAGGGGGGCCCTGCTTATAACAAGGCGGGCTTAGAGATCCTGAACTCACCCCCTCTTTGACACCCCAACGCCCCCTCACCACTGGCCCATGACCCTTGGCCCTCTCTGGGTTACATGCACAGATACGACACTGGGAGGAATGCCAAAGCAGAGAAGGGAGCGAGGGAACCAGACTGAGGCGACCTCCACCTTACGTTCCTCGTTTATGTGGTGAAACGTGTTGCCGTGCAGTTCTAACAGCAAAACTGCAGAGCAGATGTGTTGTGTTTCTCCTTGTATGACGCGCATCACTTGCAAACTGAAGTATAGAACAGAAGTATAGATATTTTGTATGGAAGCCCTAAGCAGCCATCTGTTCACATTTAAATCATTTAAATTTTTTCCGTTTTCCCTTGATTACGAATTAATATCCCCTGTTTTCTTGAGATCTTGAGTTATATATCCTGTTATCTATGGAAAACAAAGTTTGTTTTTCTTGAAATCTCGATATTTAATTCAACAGAGTTCCGTCATACGTAACCTGCTATACTGACTGATGGATGCCCTTAACACTACAATGTAGTAAAATAATAGCCTAATGTATTAGGTCTACTGTAAGCTGAGTCATTTGTTTTGTGCTTTAATGTTTACTAGATAACAATTAGGTTTTATATATCTGTAGGGTTTTATATAGCTTTGCTTATTTGTCTTTTATAATGGTGTCATTACATTAAATAGTTATAAAAAGTAACACAGACTGACACCACTCCCAATATGAAGCATGAGCCAGCAGGTGGTTAGCGTAGCTCGACTGGGCTGGCCTGTAAGACTAGCAACAGTGTTCCAACATGTAGCTTTATAACATTTGGATTATATATATATATTTTTGTCCTGGATTAAAGAGATACAACGTGTTAGCTAGTGAGCTTTAGGCAGAGCTGGGGCAATATAACCGGCCCGGCTCTGCCTCTCATCATGATCGGCTAAAATAAGCTGACTTTAGCCATATTTGCACTTCGTAAGAACATGTGGTTCAAGCATGTGGTAGCCATCCTCTCGTCTAGCACTTGACCAGAAAGCACGTAACCAAAATGATCAGATGGATCGTTCTGTTTCTGATTACTGATTAGCCAGTTAAGGCTAAACTAAAACATGTCAACATATATACGTCTACTTTCCCTAAGAGGAGTTTGATTAAGGGCAGGATTCAATGAGAGATAATCTGCAGGTGATTATCTGTGGTAGATGGAGACGAGCAGAGGGTTTGTACTTTCATAATTCCTACGTAATACGCAGCACTTAGTCCTTCTGACCCAATGACCCATATCCTGCCTTGTAGATGGGGGAGCCTATATTGTGATACTGAAAGGCTTACAATGGCTTATCTGGAGGGACCTCAGGCACAGTGAGGCGCTTGTCAGCCCACTCCTGATCCAGGGGGATTTGACCACAATGTATGCATTATAATGGGCAGTGGGTTGTATGTAGGCGCCCTGGCAGCTGTCCCACACACTGTACACAAAGTATAGTAGATGTTTGTGAGTGCAAAGGGAGGGAGGGGGGGAGGGAGAGAAGATTGTTTGCAAGTCTAAGTGTGTGTGTGTGTGTGTGTGTGTGTGTGTGTGTGTGTGTGTGTGTGTGTGTGTGTGTGTGTAAGAAAGACAGAAAAGACGGGATGAAATCGCATTTGTCAGTCAAAGGAGGCATGTGTTGTGGTGTAGCCCTGTGAAAGATTTGCACAATGTGTGCCTGTGGGCATGTGGACGAATGGCGAATGTTTACTTTCATTTTTCACTTGATTGCCATTCAAGTGTACACCATACGATGTACAGATACATGTATTTACAATAATAACACAGATAAAAAGTCCTTAAGGGCATTGCACCGCATGGAACTGTGCATTATGAATGAAGCCCTAGTCAGGAACAGATTGTTTCATCACAAAGAAACAATAAAGACATATTGGACAAGTTCAGAAGAATGTTGGGTTCAGCGTGGTGCACGCATTAAGTCAGCGAGTGTCGTCATATCTGTAGAAAGACCAGCGTGTGAGGCAATTCTTAAACACACTCCCACTAGGAAGACATGCCCATACATATTAAACATTTATGGATATGTATACCCAGACTGTTTGCAATTCTGAGTACATACCGTACAGTCTGCGCGGACTGCGTTTGTGTGCCTGTATTTGGGTATGGTAGAGGGGCAGGGATAAAGGATGAATTGTATTAAAGGCTGTGTACATGAAAACGCTGTGTGTAACTGGTAGAAGTAACGCACAAGAAAAGGTTTTGTGTTGCTGTGTGTGTATGAGTGGTATAGTGTAGCAGTACAGTGAGTAGTGGTGGTGCCCCCCTCAGCAGCCTGTGAATGGAGGTCAGTGTGACTCTTGAATGGCAGGCAAGAGAGTGGAAAAATAATGACAGATAGAGGATGAAGCAACTTCTAATCAATGCCTTTATTTTCCTCCTCCTTCCACCCTTTCCACTTTAAACTCTCTGATACTTATGTCTGCTACTTTGGGAACGTTCGGCGAAAGTAATGGGCTGATGCCTCACAACCAGCACCATCACCAAAGATTAACCCAACTGTCCAAAAGGTATAAACTACACTCCCGGGTCCATTCCCCCTACATCCATGATTAATCTTAGCTTGACCAAGGCACCCAACTCCCCGAACTGCTCCAAGCTTGTTTAAAAGTATTGGGGTGATGCCTCACAACCAGGGTTTCACTTTACCCTCTGACATTGCAGGACTTTTCCCATCATGCCAGGAGTTCTCACAAGCAGTCTCTATCCTCTTCTGTCGATTCATAATGGCCAGCATTACCCTGGGGGGGCACTACGTGTTGCTTGCCTCTTTTGGTTTTTGCTGGTATGGATTTGGATGAATAAATGGAGTACCAGCACCCCATAATCATTTGTGTCTGTGACTCTTAATTTACTGTGTAGTTGCTACATGTGAATGTAAGTAACATGGCTGTATGTGAAGATGGATGAATGCTCCCTGATGTCCAGTAGAGTTGCTGAGGAGTGTGGTGGTGGCACTGGCCTCACCTGACTGCACTTAACAGATACCTAGGGACATGTGAGAACACGCACCTTTCAAAGTGCTGGCACTTAACTTTGAGCCTAGTCTCTGGGGAGCAGTTTGGGGAGTAGGGTGCCTTGGTCAGGCTAAGATTAATCATGGATGTAGGGGGAATGGACCCGGGAGTGTAGTTTATACCTTTTGGACAGTTGGGTTAATCTTTGGTGATGGTGCTGGTTGTGAGGCATCAGCCCATTACTTTCGCCGAACGTTCCCCAAGTACCAGACATACAACCCTCCTCAATTAACATTTCCTCAATGTGGTCCATCTTTATTGATGCTAAACAATGGATTTCCCTAGCCCCAAGTATTCTTTTCTAACATTTTCATCGTGAGATAAAACCATGCTCCAGGTGAGGCTCGAACTCACAACCTCGGCATCGCTTTGCTGCTGAATACTGCCATATAAGTACCACGCGCTAACCGATTGCGCCACTGGAGCTACCTGTGTGGTGACTTTCACAAGGGCCTCCTCAGGTGGTAATTTCCATGACGGTCTTTGCCTTTTCAACCCTAGATGTTGCCACTTGGTTTGAGCTTGGTTTACTCTACTGCAACTGGTCCACACGGAGCCAACACCGTAGGGGGCAACATCATCAATTATCCCACTAAAACACTGGGTGGTGACTGGTCAGTTGTATTGAGTTTCACTCAGGCTCATATTGAAGTTGAAGTTAATAATTGTGGCCCAGTAGTTACTTTCACAGAAATCACTGCAGCATAGAACGTAGAGAAGACATCTGAGTATATGGTGTGTATGAGCCTGAACAAAGGAGAACCTTCTGTGCTTTTTGGCCACTCAACACTGTGAAAAAGGAAATGCATTTTAAACCTAAAATACCTAAAATAGCCACTTCTGAGGACGTGCACATCAGGTACCTACAGTGTCAAAATGACGTGAGACTACAGATTAAACCTTAGACTCAGGACCGTATGACATTTTACTGACTACGTCTCTCTGAAAGCTTTTGCTTTCTTGTAGTGGTTGTGTAAATCAGTGAGTCGGCTCAGTAGCTGACACATAACTCTAAGTTTATGCTTCAGTTTTTGGCATTTCCAATTTGGCAGAGGTTGCAGATTCAGATGCAATAATCAAGTTATAAATTCACACCAGACACGAGGAGAGTCTGAGGAAAGCAGTGCATGATGCGTGACCCAAAATGCAGAAACCAGAGCAGTGACCAGGACGCTTGACTCTGGTATGAATGGGTCAAGACCCAAGCTGACCCGTGACCGAGCTTCACACCTGGGTTTAATGTTTGTCACAAACTGCTCAGTTGTGGTACGAAAGTGTGAAAAAACCTGAGGACTGTTCAGATGGGGGTAGAAAGCTTTTCCATGATCCCACATCTAACACAATGTTTTTAAGCAAAAACAGGTTTCACCAGCAAATGAAGATGATTTCCCTTGTGGGAAGCATGAAATTGGGCAGATTCTGGCAGCAAATGATCACCATAATGATGTTTTTCTTTCTTTTTAATACGCCCTACAATAAGTCTTACATATAATGATATAACCTGAAATAATCGTGAGCGATAATATGCAACATCTTTCTTTTTTGTTAAAAAAAAAAAAAAAAGATTTATCCTCTGCATTTTCTTTTGTATTGTATTGTGATATTAGACGTATGTGTGGCATCATAAATCTTTCCACCAGCTCTGTGTCCAAGTAATATTCATGCAAATGTTCCTGGGAGGAAAAGTTGATTTTGATGCATTTATATTCATTTAAGTGTTCGGCTGTCAAACAGGATATTAATTTTTTAAAATGAAAATCACAAAGCTCATTTTGATAAAACCCTCAAGCCACCATGTCGACTATTTACTCTGGATGGAAACATCTATAACTTTGAAGTTTTGAGTGATATGTTTAAATGTTTTTTTTTTTTTTTTTCAGATATTGCAAGCCATTTTTCATCTTGTCCATCGTCCCATTTTATTTGTGTGCCACACACAAATTCTTCAGTGGCATAAAAATGTAAGAGATCAGAGGGTTCTTCCTGATTCATAATCTCCACTTTTGTGCAGTTCTTCAACTCTTCTTCACGTTTTTTACATCGCCCCTCTGTTTGCTGCTGCATTTTCCTCCCGTGTGCCCTTCCTGTCGATCCACCTCTCCCTCCATTTCTCTCCTCTTCCTCTCTGCAGAGATTTTATCACTGGGGAGTCACACTTCTGTCTCTCCTCCCTCCTTCCTTCAATATCCCCCTCTGTTGTTGTTGTTGCCTTCCAAATCTCAGCTGGCAGACTATGGAGGGGCCAAGAGAGACAGACAGAACGAAATAGACTTCCACCTCCCTGCTAAACCCACCTCACCATCCCCCATTGTTGTTGTTGTCACCCCTCCAAATCTCTACTGGCAGACTGTAGACACAAGGAAATAGACAGGGAAGGTCGGAGGTAGAGAGAGTCTTTCCCAACAGGGGGAAAGCTCTCAGGACGGCAGGAAATTACCCATGTTGTTTTTCAGTAATCCTTTTTTAATATCAGGTTTTGGGACAAGGGGGGGTGTGGGAGAGGATAAGAATGCAGGAGGGAAGAGAGAGAAGACGGAGGGAGACAAAAGAGGGATCCAGGCCAGACAAAACGATTGGCGGCTCCCAGGGGGACGAAATGGTGTCTGTGTGTGTACATAACACACATCTCAAACGTTCGAAATGAATAGTATTATAGGACTCACACAGTATGTCTTTGCTGCTCAGTAATAACATAAGTCCTGAAATGAATAATTCAAAGTCTCGGAAGACTATTTCCCTTATTATAACTTCTATGAAGCTCCTTTTAATGAGCTGTGGTTCAGAAAACAAATGAGTACATTTGAAAAGCAGGAACCACCTTCACGTAACTCTGCTAGAAAATTCACTTCATGGGATGACTTAGTTTACAAGTGCAGGCAATATTCACATAAAGTTCAAGTTTTGTTTCCTACGGGAGAGAGCATTGTCAGTGTCACAGAACCAGGATGCAGAAGTCCAAATATCTGCAGGAGCAGAATTATTATTATTATTATTATTATTATTATTATTATTGTTTGCTTGTTCGTTTGTCAAATCAGTGCTAAAAAATTGAATTTATGTAAAACAAAAATACATTAGGTGACCAGTCTGTTCAATGAATACGCAGTTGTTACTGCTAATGAGACACCCATTAGAACTTTTTCATATTGTGTCCTACAGACTATGGATTTTCTCTGAAATCAAATCAATTAATGCAGCAAAACCCCTGTGGTTTCCTTTCACAGAGATAATGAAAATCAAAGGCACAAATTAAACAAATTAAAGTCGAAGTAGACAATGTTTTATGCAAACAACTGTCCTGTGTAATGTGTCTTGGAATAAAAAGAAAAAAAACAACATATAATCATCCCTTGACTTTGTTGTCTCCTTTAAATTCATGGAGGATGTCAGTGTCTCAAAGCTTATTGTTTTAGTTTTAAAGTACTTAACTTTTGTACTTTTTGGATTGCTCTGACTACGACCATCAACCATCAAATAAACAGCGGCTGTTTTTTGTGCAATACTAAACAACAGAGTTGTAACTGTAAATATGATTAATTGTAACTGCTAGCCAGGAACACACCACCAAAAGAATGCTAATGTTGTTTTGTTTTTGATGGATTAGTTAACTCACTCAAAATCAAAAGATTTTCATACAGAACCTGCTCTGCTGTTCAGAAGTGACGGGCTAACTTTTTGCGCTTTCAAGACTTCAAACCCAACTTCCACAAAGCCAAAACATTCCTTCACAGGCACACTTCGCTCCATATTTCAAGGCTAGATAAGTGTGGGCTCGCACTGATAAAGGGGAGAAGGATCTGTGCCTGCATTCTCGGCCATTAATCAGTGTCACTTAAGGAAATCCAAGCCTCCCATTAGCGCTCCATTGTAGAGAGTAGCTGACACAAAGGAGGAGGATCAGGCCACAAGACACAACTCACAGTAGCATGGTTGTACCTTATTGAACCCCTTTATGGCAGATGCACCCCTTTTGTGGAGGAGCGGCATCTGTCTTGGCTGCCTCCCTCTCCACCCCCCACTCCCTTTTCTGCATTTGGGTGTGGCGGGTGGAGAGGGGAATGAAGAAAGGAAGGATGGAAAAAAGGGAGGGAAAAAGACAACAGCAGTCTCTTTATTAAGGCATTGTCAGCAAAACATACATCACCCCCATTTCAGGATGCCTCGTGACCCTGGTATCAAGCACAAAGGTGATATTAGCACATACAGCGCGCACACACACACACACACACACACACACACACACACACACACACACACACACACACACGTGCACATTATTTATTTTGCAGAAACAATTGCTGGATTCCTGGCGGTCAGAGCAGAGTATGAAAGTAATAATAATAATAATATTATTATAATGCATTGGTTTTATATAGCTCTTTACTATTAGATTCTCAAAGCACTTCCAAATGAATACATTATTCATCCGCTGACGCAATCACAATCCTGGTGGTGGTAAACTACCTCAGTAGTCACAGCTGCCCTGGGGCAGGCTGACAGAAACATTGCTGCCAATCCACGCCCACGGCCTCTCCTACCACCACCAAACATCACTCACTCGCAATCATACATCAGTGGAATTCACACTGGGAGTAAGGTGGGTTAAGTGTCTGGCCCAAGGACACATTGGACAGGGGGATAGGGTGGGATTGAACCGCTCTACCTCTGTGGACTGCCACGAAACAGCCAGGAGCAGCTTTGACTGACTGTACATATGAAGTTCAGAAAGTTCAGAAATTCACTTTTTGTTTACAATATTGCAACAAAGTAATAACATATTACTCAAATACACCCATGTTATGTTTACATCTAGTTTAGGCAATTTAGGAAGCTAGCATGATTTCTTTGTAGCTGTTGACGTCTAATTAAATGTAATTTTTCATGATAGAATGGAAGTGTGACTTCTCCATTTCCAGCATGGCAGATAAAATAAATAGTTAAACAGTTAAATAGTTGTTGTTCCTTTTAAATGTATCCTCTGCCACCATAGCCAGCTAACTTAAAGATGCTATTAAAGGCTTATGTGTGCACTTTACATTAAAGGTCCGGTGTGCATAATTCAGGAGGACCTAGTAGATTTTATACATACTGAGTTGGTCCTCTTCCACTGAGGCTGCCATATTAAACAACGCGCTTTCATGTTGAAGTGGCAACCATTGTAGGTTCTCCTACATGCTTGGAAGGGCAAGGACATTGCAATCCACAAACTCAACGCTAGATGTCACTAAATTCTATATGGTGGTCCTTTAAGTGCTTCTCAGATAATCCAACTTACTTCTATGTTTCATCATTTGCACACAATGACGCAGCCCTTTATACAAATTTTGTCCGATAAAGTAATGTCTAGTTCAGTTGAGTCAAATCCCGTCCAGCTGCATTAATTCCAGTCCATCCAGCCTTAGGCATGTTTCATTGACTGGAGTCATGATCAAGGCAATCAAACCCAATATGGTTTAGCCTACTTTATCCAGCTCCAGTCCAAGTCAGCTGTGTGCCCCAGTTTAATTTAGAATATAACAGTAAGTTCATGCTTTCATCATAACCTGCATAACAACACAAGCTCAAGCCTGGATCAGCACATTTCAGATCTTTCTCTGTCGCTTCCTTCCTGGATCCCTGGATTCTGGTGATAAGGAAGTTAAGTAGTATGCAGTGTGTGTGTGTGTGTGTGTGTGTGTGTGTGTGTGTGAGAGAGAGAGAGAGAGAGGTTGACAAGCGACTATAGATCACACTCTGGTAGCCCTACTTCTTGTTTTTTCTGCTGAGGATGCACAAATACACAAGCACCATTCTGCCATCCCCTTTGTAAAAGAACATTGATTTGTAAAACGGCAATATTAACGAATGATCAGGTCACTGCGAGGGCACGGGTCTGACACTCGTCAATACACTTAGAGGTCATCACTTGGACAAATCACACACGTGAGAAGAACGCAATAATGACACTTTTTAATCATCATCACATGTGTGTTTGGCGTCAAATAAAAGACAGAATAAAAAAAAAGGAAGGAAGTTCAGTCTACGACACTACTTTATTGACTCCTTGACAAGTGAAGAGGAAATAGGATGCGATTGATCTCCAATGGAGGATTAGGTTTCCAATAGGGAAAGGATGCATGTCTCACTGTACAACAGCATATAATAGTGGCCTATATATACCCCATAGCAGGGAGTCAGTGAGAACAAATGATGGTGTGGCTAAGTGCAATGTATGCTACTAATTCCTCCCTGCAGTTGCCAAATTTGCCACATAGATTTCTTAACTGTGAGACAGTAAAAAAGTGGCTTTCCATCTATTTTCAGAGCAGAAGCCAATGGGACGTCCTGCATAGTTTTTTTTGAGTCCCCCACAGATCAAACATGTATTCACTGTTCCTCTCTCTTGACAACTACTCATTATTTCTCCCACTACTTTGTGGCATTGCTATGGTGTATACTTTGTTTTATTCTATATTTTCCAGAGCCCCAACTGTCATCCTATGTGAAGTGGGGAGGATAAGGATGAGATGAGAATACTGAGGAACTCAAATGCTACTAGGACTCGTAACCAGTGGCAAAATATGAATGGTTAAGCAGGGAACTCCCATGGTCATCTAGAGAAATTGAAGGACAGAGAGAGTTTTGAATGAGTTATTGACCTTACGCTAAGCTGTATGTATGCTCTTCTTCACACAAACATGTCCTGGACAAAGCCTTAATACCATGTCCACACAAAGACATTTGTTTTTTTAACCGGACATTTTCTGAACCACCCCCAAAAGTGTTAGCATCTCGACGACACCACTGAAAATGACCGAAACTGCTGCAGTACTTCTGCCAGAGTAAAAAATACAACTTCCCCGTTGTGTCCCGGGCCCTTGAATGTTGATTCCAAAACATGGAACTGGGTGGCTTGCTGTAAAAGGAATGAAAACACCCAGAGATTATGTTGCTCACCAAAATTCTTTGTCTTAGCTTCCCAAAGAACATCGGTTACATTTGTCACAGTCCCTCAATAAATTATAAAGATTAACTGTCAATACAGATCTTTACCTGCTCACAGCACAAAATGTATATAATACATTAATTACCAAGATCAGCTGATCAACAGCAGTGACCCCACAAAATAATCACTCCCAACTAACAAACACAAGTCTGGAAACCATTACTGTATATACTCAAACCAGCAAAGCTAATAATCCAGTGGTGTTATAATAGAACTGATGGTGATATCTATTGCCCCATCACTACACGCTTTCACTGTAGCTCTTATTATTTCCCTCTTGATTACCATTGGGGCCTTGCTCACAGAAACAAGTTCATTTAGATTAACTTTATACTTTAATGTAGCACTGTGGGGTGCCATTGCCATTTAATTGCATGAGTAGGATTAGTAGAATTAGTAGAGTGAGGGCTTTAAAAGAATATTTTTCTTGCTTTCAAATCAGAATGATGGTAGCAAATGGGAAGTTGCAGCCAGAAGCTGGTTAGCTGACCTTAGCAATGAAGCTGTCTTCCAACTCTAGCTATAAGGAATATATGTTTAACGAGAGGAAGTGTAAACACAACAAGTGGTGGTTTGGGGTGGGGTTTATGACCCAGACTGTTTGTTCCCTCAACCCATGACTTCCTGTTGAGAGTGGCATCAGTCTTTTCATCAAACCCTCGGCATTAAAAATAAAATAAGCACATTAACTAAAACGTGTCTTTTAAACACCTGAGCCCCCCCTGCTAAAAACACATCAAGTCACTAACTTGTTGCCTAAAAGAGCTCACATCAGAGCGAAGATAGCGCTATTTGTGATATAATACTCTGAGGACATCATGTTCTCTCTCACACATGAGCTGCCTGACATGAGAAGATGTACCAGCAGCTTTTTGTATGAGTGTGCTTGGGTGGTCCCATGGGGTGTGTGTTTGTGCTCAGACCTAACTGACCCCTTATGTTGTTTGTCAGTCCCTAATTCATCCCAGTGGCATTGCTGTAGTCTGCGGTGACTGTGACGCTCAGACTAGAGAGGTGTCTAGCCGGGTATGTTGGGGTGGGGTTGGTTGTGTGTGTGTGTGTGTGTGTGTGTGTGTGTGTGTGTATGGGGGAGGGGTGGAGGGGTGGATGGGTGGGCTATCTTGGTCGTCACATTCCCGTAGCAGAGCATCCATCTGGACACATGTCGGCTCATTGCTTTGACACTCACAGCATGGTGCAGTCTGGAGAGGAGAGGAGAAACCCCTCTTCATCTCTTTCATTGTCCTGAATATGACGCAATAGGACGGATGTGTGTATGACTCATGGGTGTGTCTATCTTTGTTGGTTCGTACAACATTTGGAACTTTTTAAAAAGAAATATTATTTTAAACAATTTGAAGCCAATGAGATGTGAAGCATTATTGATCCCCAACCTAATTTCCTCAGGGAGATCAGTCGTTTCACCTCTTCTGTCTGTTTCTGTCTTTCCATATAGTTAGGGTCATATATGCTTAGCAGTTTGCCAAAACACACGGTTTTATGATGAATATGGCCTTGAAGTGAGATCGCCCAGCTTTAGTTCAACGGTATTCACATCCAAACTGAAGTGAAAGGTATAGGAACTGGAACCATTTTCATACATAGTCTATTTTCCATAGTGCATATTGTCCTACATTCGGGGGCTCATATATTTTGGACCCATGGGCCTTTAATGCAGCTGTCTTTAGCTGCAGAATATTTGACTTCTTTACCTTCAAGCCCTCCTGGGATGCTTCTTTTTTCGTCCGTACTCTGAAGTGCTGTCCAATCATTTTTGCTTCATTTGGTTGAACAGAGCAGAAAGCATGTTCCTGCACATCGACAAACTCTAGTGACAAATGGAAGAGTCGTGCATGTTCATGCCATCACAGGTGTATGCTTGTGAAGAGAGAATGCTGTCACAGAATTGCTTTGGCTCTTTTTTCTTTTTTTCATTAAAACAAAGTTTATTCTGGCGTTCATATTTTGAATCTTTGATCAGGTTTCACCCTGTGATGAACCCCTTAGCATAGGTTGTCAAATATAATAGACATAGATAGTGTCATGTTTAACATCCGCACACCTGTTATACGCTGGTCTGGATGCGTTAGTTATTCACTGTGTTTTTATTCATCAAGGAAAAGACACCAAAGATCACTCATCCCTGCTGCCTATTCCAAAGTCAAATCATACAAAAGTTCGTATCTCCATAACTCCTTCCTCGACGTGTCCCATCTTTGTTGATTCAAAACAATCAATTAGAAAATTGCGCTACTACCAAGTGGACCACTCACTGCGTCACCGTGATCTGTGGCTACAGAGTCAAATTGATGTGGAAGCATAAACTGCACGTGAATCTGCACTACCCCATTTTCCTATATAACTGTTGCTAAGACAACAACAGCGACACAACAATATGTCTGTGTACGAACAGCTACGGACCTATAGTGGTACATGAAAGAGTCAGAGAAAGAACAACAAACATAAAAAGATCCCAGAATCAGCACTAGACTTCATGTGTAAAAGCAGCAAACACACATTAAATTAGATTGAATTAAGGTCATTTATTTCCACCACAAGACACACCGGATAGCTCGTAGATTTTTATTGTTCATAACAGGATCCAAATAAAGTGCTGTATATCACATTCACTGACAAGATTACAGAGTTGTATATACTATATATGGAAGCTACACCAGCAGCATGTTAAAACATATATGAGACTCAAAAACAACAAAGGAAAAGAAATTAAAACAATTCATTCTCAGATTTCTCCATCTACCATCGACATTAATTGTTTAATGATCTGGCACACTATGTGGTAACTAGTTTAACACATATAATATGCAGTGAAGTGATAAGGTGGCTGAGTTGCTGATATAAACCCAGCAACTTCTTGAAGGTCTTTAATATCATCTAAAAAGAGACATCATAAGAAGTGAAGCACAGTCCTCACCCATAGTATCTGTAGCAGCTGAGATCTGAATTTTGGGAAAACATCTGAGGCCACGGGAGAAAGGTTGTGACAGATTTGGAGGCAGAAGTCCTTCTAGACCTTTTATCAAAATGAAAATATTCAACTGGCTGCTCTGAAAGACCAGAGGCCTCTAGCAGGGAAGTTGGCACACACTGTCATGATGCTAGGTTTGCATATTTTGATTGATTTTTGCATCTTTACGAAATGCAATCAAGGCACAATGGCTGCTCAGAAGCACACAGTTCCCCCTGTGGCTGGAATATTGCACCGCCCATGTCCTGCTAATAACTTTTTGACAGTAAAATTAACATTTGTGGACACAGCAAAAGAAACTTAAACCAAAAAGAAGTCCTTCACTTCTAGAACAGATCAATGTTTAAAGCAGGGGTTCTAAAGCTTTCATTGGATTTGACCCCTTGAACAATAACACCCCACCAAAATTAAATGGCTATACAAGTGTTTGGTAGCTCCAGAACAAGCTGTCTGAGACTTGACGCTTTGCTCTGAGCTATGCCACTTGAGGCAGCATTGGTCAGGACTGAAGATTCTGTCTGAAAATTAAAAAGATCTGGAGTTGTGGGGACACAAATAAAGTCATTTTCATTTGAGGCAGGCAGCTCTATTATAGATTAGCAAACTACAGCCATAGCACAACAAAATCTCCAATTGGAATGTTGTTTGTATTGCACCGTGGGTCATGTAGTTTCCAGGTTCTTCTGCGAAGTGGCACTTTTGTACATCATGAGTCAGATAAATGCATGTTAAACACTCTTTTAATACAGTATATAGTAGTTCATATAATAATATATATGAAATCCAATCTCACAGGATGCATGACTGTGGGTAGTTTAGCGAGTTTGAAATATTAACATACATGCTCCAACTCACAAGGCTGGGAGCCAGTGGTTTGAAATATGCAGTGAAATAAAAGTACACAGGAGTATTTATAGCACGCTGGTAAAAGAATAGCTTTCATGTCCAAAGAAATGGGTCAGTTTCCAGCAATGTATAGTGTACCTACTCAATGGAAAGATCACCTTACATACGTATGATGCTGTATATATTCCACAGGCGAGTCGTGTCTTTTAATGGCCATAGAGTCAAGCAGTAAATGTCTCTGTGTGTGTGTACTCTTTCTATTCTTTCATGTGCCCGTTACGATTATCATCACATTCTCAGTTTTATCTCTGCTATTCACACATACACTCTACACATTCTCATGTTCACACCTTTAATAAAGATAGCCAAGGCACTTTCCTGTAGTCAGCATAATCCTGTAGGTAAACATACTGTAGGTCCTTCCTACATTATAGTCAAATCATTCTAAAAAAAAAAAAGCCTTAGGTTTTTCACACTGAATAAAGTTGCTTCATCGCGTTACTAACCGATTCATGATAATGGCAAAGTAAAATGAGTGCATGGATCATGTTGAACTCAAACCATGACATGAGTTGTGAGGTACAAACATGAAAAATGAGCTTCCATTTCTTAAAATACAGTTTTATTTGTGAATTTACACGGATTAGCAATACATCTAAAAGCAACTCCATTAGATAACCATTTATATAGGATTTTCACAGGTCACAAAGTAGCTTGGCTCATTCTGGCATGCCAAAGCAAAACTCATTCTTTTTTATTTATTTATTTTTTCTCATTTTTTTTCTTCTTAAAACTGAAAATAAAAGATGAATAGAGAGGCATTAGTAGAGCAAGGTGCAAACAGTCGGAAACACAAAGAGGAGAAAGTAAAAAGGATGCAATGCACATTCAGTTCATCTGGGAGCAATTTCTGCTCATAAAATGGTTATTAAAAAAATGAGAAATAAAAGCCTAGAGCTCTCTGCAAACTAAAAGAGGAAAGTGTATTGAGATACAAATGGAGGATGAAAATAAGCCAAAAAAAAGCAACTTCCAGGAGCAAAGATGTTATGAAAGAAAAAAAGAAAAGACTGTCCGAGTGATAAAAACGTGGTGCGTTAGTGTCAGGTTGTCCTTGTCCCCTTGCCCCTCTCGACTACACACACACATGCACTTCCATTTCCAAACTCACACCTCCCTTCTTCATCCTTTAGTCGTGTGACCTCGGCTCTTTGCCCAGAGCCAGAAGCGATCGTTTAACACAGCTAAAGATGCGGCCCCTGGAACCCTACCGCCCTCCTTCCAAATCCAATACTTCACATTGCTAGCTGGGATATTGGTACATGTGGTTAAACTGCATGGGTGGGGGTGGGGTAGAGGGTATGTGGCAACCCATCACACTTTGGCTTTGCAGAGTTCAACCGTGGGTCATCTGACAGTTACAACTCGATCTTGTTTACTAGAAAGATTACACGAGGGGAGGCTTTAGAAGCTGAAAATAATGACCGGACTGGAAGAGCGATCGAATAAAGAATAAAAATGGCCTTATGACCTCCCTACAATGTTCCAGTTCTTGGAGGAAATAAATGGCAGTTTGAGCAAGGAAGCTGCTGTGAATGTAGCTAATGGGGGAAAAAATAAAGTTTTGGGAGCCTGAGGGGTGTCGATGCAGTCACTGGGGTGATTTAACAGAGGTCTTGTTCGGGTCCGTGCCGCCTGAGCAGGCAGTTGAGAGTCGCCTACGCATGTCTTATTAAAATTATGGAGGAAAAAAAATTACAATATGGCTTTAAGAACACACACACCAAACAAAAAAAAACGTCTCCGCTCCACGACCCATTAGCCTCGGTTGATAGTTTGACGTGGTATTTCAGGGGGAAAAAAACAACAACAACTAAACAAACAAAAAACAATATTTGAGACGTAGAAATCTTTTCGGGACACCAATGAAAGATTATTCAGTCTTTCCTTCTTCGTTCGACTCACTTTCCCAACCGTTCTCCGACGCCGCGCCTCGCTCCCTACTTGCACAACTTTTACCAAATACTTCGCAATCTCCTTCACTGGTGAAACCACCTGCAACTAATATGTGTTATATACCACAAGAAAAGTGCTGCACAATACAATTAAAAAATATATATATAGTTAAAAATCTATAGCCAACATATCCAGTTTTCATATATCTGTGTTATATAGTAACTTTGTGTACTCTGAGGATTACAATATACTTTGAGCAATCAGGCATCACTACAGAACACAGTCAGCCACGTAAGTTCGCTTCTTGCAAAACGAGAAAACATGCGGAACGTATCGGTAGGTATTCTCTGGAGAAGACTAGAAACGAGTACAAAACCGAGTCGACTCATAACAAACTTGTGCTCAGTAAGAAAAGATCCAATTTCATGAGATGAGAAAGTAGAGATTAAAGTAGTTTTACTAAAATGAGATTGTTTTTTTTTTCTCCATTCCATTTGGCAAAAAAAAAAAAAAAGTACTGAGATGAAGAGAACAAGATGCTACATAAATATTCTGAGTTGTGATAGACTGCCAGCCTTCAGCCTCACTATCCCTAGTAACCCTTGAGGAGATACGTTTGTACCAAAAGCCTGAAGTAGCTCGAAGAATGCGAGGGAGCCACATGAGGGAAGAGATCTCCTCTCACTGTGAATAAATCATCACCAACCCTGTGGCTGTTTTTCTGTGACCCTTTCCAGTGCGACTTTAAATCTTACGTGGCCTACGCAGAGTCAGGTGAGCAGAGTGTAAAAACGAAACCTTAACGAGACAGGCGTGTCTTTACGGGAAACAAAGGGTTAACTTTCAACTTGTGCAGCTTTACGACACTCACGCCGCAATCCAGTCGTTTCACAAAAGTTGGATTTTGAAGCAAGAAAAACGCAAGGTGGTTTCAAGTTCTGTTTTCAGCTTAGGATAAAACAAAAAAAAAAAGCCACTTATTCAGGGTCTAAATGGCCTCAAATGACACTTCCAAGGAGCCCTGTTAGAGCGCTGAGTAAGGGATCAGGTGATCAGACCACCTGAACAAGTCACCCCCCGTCTGCTGCAGTTTTAATCTGTGGACCGATACACCCACCCCAACATCTCCCAAACACGTCTAACTTGTTGCAGAAGGAGACACATTTTTCTTTTTTCTTTACAACAGACAATTGAGAAATCCTTTCCTCTGCCTTTTGCACATAAAACCTTTTGTTAAAAAAAAATCAAATAAAATTAAAAACATAAAAGGACATTTAAAACAAAGACAAAATAAAAACACAGACGTTAAACAGAAGCGGGCTGCTGCCCCTCTCTCTTCTTTCAGGCGGACGCTCTTCCTGTCTGCTTCGCCCCCGCTGCTTGCTGTTGCTCTCAGGCCTCCGTCTTCTCTTTCTTTTTGTTCTTCTTCAGGAAGGACGGGGTGCGGAACTTCTTCTTCTTCTTGGTGTTGGGAGACTTGGAGGGAGAGCTCTCGGGGGACAGGGCCTCCTCGATCTTCTCGCCGGAGCGCACCGTGATCTCCACGCTCTCCACGCTGGTGGTCAGCTGGCTGACGCGCTTCGACAGCTCCTCATCCACATGGTCGCCGTGGTCGCCTTTGCCGTTCATCAGGCCCGTGTGGTTCTCTGAGGGAGGGGGTCAGACACAAGTTAGGTGACATGAATGCGACATGTTACCCTTCCACAACTAAGAATCATTTGTAACATCATGGAAACAACACTTATTTCCCATAACCTTGGTCAAAGGTGTATTTTTTGCCTTAGGAATAGTATAATTCTTATTACATTTTAAGTGTTTGTGTTCACTGACTGTCTGGATGATCTACTACACATTAATTCCATTAGAACTTCCGCTTCCCGCACAGTCACACACTGTCCCCGTGCTCTACATATTTCATAAAATCCCTGTGACCTGATAGCCCAGAGAGCCTGTCCTCCTTTCAACTCAACAAAACATGGCTTTGAGCAGGAGACCACACCCGCTCCCTTAATGACTGTTCACGTAACTGGCCTACCAGGGCCACGTCCCTTTCTCTGGGTTGCAAATGCAGGTTAGGGAATCCAGGGCACTGGTATCGTGTTGCTACACTAAGCCACTAAAACAGAGATGACTTCTCTGGTTATTTTAAACAGCACCTCGTAGAACAATTGACCTGGTTTGAGCACAGCAACTCGCTGACCTCATATTGGCGTTGTCAGAGAATATGGGTCCCCTGAGCCCGTGTGCCGACGTGGGTTAATTGTTATTGTGTGGTTTCTGCGTGTTTGAGCTGGAAGGAAGCTGACAGGATGTCAATCCCATAGTGTCATTATTTACAACCTGTAAGGAGGCCTCTGTGATCTTTGGGATTCTTGGAAGTACACCAACTGGTTTTAAATGTCAGACACACACACACACACAAAAAAGTATGTGCCAGCACATCAAGTATTGTAGATCTAAATGCCAGCAGGAGGTAAGACTGGTAGGACAGGTCTGTGATGTTATACACCAAAAGAAAAAGATTTGTTTCTAGATACTTCCTTAGCAACAGTCCCAAATGTTATTTGCTCTTGACTAGAAGACAAATGAAGTAAAACAATACCATCAGGCTCACATTTAGGCATTAAGTATGGAGCTGCTCCCTGCATGAGGTCAGGTTAGCTTAGCATAAAAACACAAAAACGTTTTTTCTTCATGTAAAGCCGCAAACTGAAGTTTTTGCTTTCGTCTTCGCTCATGCATTTGACATATGCAGCACAAAATGATTATTTGCGCCTTGTACATGATAATTTGCTGACAGCACATCTGCTTTAAAAAGCTTCTTCTTTCTTACGTCCTGCTGTGGTAACCTTCTGTCTCCTGCCACGAGCTGCGTCTTGTTGATCAAAACCTTGAATTATACCCTGAATTATACCTTCATGGAGCAAACACCGCCCAGGGCCATGTTATAAACTCCAAAATGACTAGTAAATGTGGCAGCCGACACTGAAATCTTCTTCTGTAAACTCTTCCAGTACGGTAACAGATTTACACGTCATTATTTGTCTCAAAGACACCGTTCTGATGCTGAACATGCGTCTGTATGTATCCTTAAACAATTACGATATAAATGAAAGGTTTGAGAGGCTGCCAGTAATCATTTGAAGTCAGCAAGTACTTGAACCATCTGGTTTATCTCTTCTTCAGGGTACGGATACAGTTTCATAAACTCCTGCTGTGATCTTGTGATCTATCATCAGATATTATGCGGATGACACCCTCCGTAGCACTTGATTAGACTGTTGGACTTGATTGGACTTTTTCCATGAAAGGTCATTAGTACAGCATTGACTTATAAGACAGGTCAGTAGTTAATATCCTGCATATCGCAGTTAAATTTAAACCATCATGCTCAGACAAAAACAAACAGAAATGCAGTGAAGTTACTGTGAAACAAAGCCCCCTCTGTCTCTCTCTTTGAGTGAGTGATACCTTCTTTAGCTGGAGTGCTTTGCGGCGACTGGGTGAGAGACAGAGACTGAGAGAGAGTGGAGCCGTCGTCGGAGGTTAGCTCGTGCTCGCCATCTGCAGGGAGGGTGGGGAGGGGGAGGGTGCAGGGGGCGGATGAGGGGATTGCAGCGTGGTGTAGGGGGGTTGAAGGAGAGGGACGACAGCAGGGGTGAGTGGGATGAGAGGTTGGGGGGATTTGTGATGAAGGGTCAGGGTGGGAGGGATGGGAGGGTTTGAGAGATTAGTGGTAACATACACATGTTAGAATCAGGCCATGCACAGCTGTTTTATTTTCCACAAAATTTCCAAAATCCGTTTCATCAGGCTGCCGCTGGTGGCTGAGCGTGTACCGTAACATTCTGTTGAGCTTTAACATCCCAGTGACTCTGAACAGTCACAATAACTGAACAGTGGTAATCTAGAAGTAAGTGTACTGTACGTATTGCTGAATGAGGGTGATTGAACCTATGGGTCACTGATGAAAGAATCGTAATGTTTATTTATTTGGATTATAATGGATGGGGTAGCTTTGGTCCCGTACAGCAAATACCGTATTTATTTATGATTTATACATATTTATGAGATATCTGAATATAAATGCATGATGCTAAATCTTTATCAGACAGTAGGTGATGGGTTCAGAAATTGCTGCTGATAAAAACTGAACATCTCCTGCTGCGGCAGCTCCATATGAAGATGATTTAACTGACAATAAATGAGTTGACTTTTATTATGCTGTAATAATAGCAAATGCAACGCATTTGTCTGGGAGCTCACTGCCATCGTCTACAAATTAAAGTGTCTTTTTTTATACTTTTTATGACAGCAGATCAGTTTGAATCGTTGCAGGAAGTAATGGAACCAGAAGGAGCAGCCACAGTGAGCTGTTAGATGAAGAGCTGCAGGCCAATGGATGCACCTCCTTCTATGGGAGGCCACCAACTCCTCCCAGTGTGTCCTGCTGTTCACAGACTCATGCCATGTGCAGTGTAAAGCCTGGCAATAATTTTTTCTACAATTCTGTGATCAGACGTCTTCATTACAATTCAAAGCGTTTGTTGTCTCCCTCAGCTTTTTGCCATCCGTAGTACTAAATGTCAAAGCTCACTGATACACCAGTATGCATCTACACGATTATGCTGTCAAATCCAAATAGTGTTTCTGAATAGATTTCTTTACATTTACTGATTTACTTTCTGTACGGACTGTAGTTTTCTTTATGCGATCTCCTGTGAGAAGAAACACTTTTCAATTTTCAATCCAACTTTTGTAAGAACAGCACATGTTAGGGCCTAGCTCAGCATCAGCAGCCTCATTGGTTCTGAACACTGATTAGTGTGATTGAAAGACATTATTTATCATACTCATATCACATTTGGGGTTACACATTCAGCCGTCGCTCATTCACGACTCCTTCAAGAAGAACAGCGTACAGAACGTCGGGTCTGTGCAGTGAAAGTGCTCATATGTCCAGTGTGTGCAGATAAAAAGAGTTGCATGCTGAACAAAAAACGTTGGGATTTGAAGAATGAATTCAGTTTAATGCCAGTTGGTGTCTTAAATGTAGAGGAAACCTCACTTTGAAAACGATTGGATCTAATCAAGGGGCAAAAAAGTAGTTATTTCCCGACACTGTTGCATGTGAACATGAACTAATCATCTATCATTTTGTGTGTAAGTGCGTGTGTTTGCAGGCCAAGCATGTATCAGGCCTTTCCAGACGGTCTCCAGCTTGCATCCAGATTGGTCACCGGGGATTCATGGGGCTGTGGGGGCAACAGTGTCATGGCAACGGGCTCCGTTCATGCGGCGGGTGTGAAGACCTGCTGTCTGTTCGGTCTGCCATCTTAGTCATACCGTCCTCTTATACACACACACTGACACTTGCACTGTGTTTCATATGCACATAAGAACATTTGGACCCGTCGATACACATGCATGAACACATGCCCTAGCTGGTGTACACACCCACACACAAACACATGTTAATCTGGTCCAATGTGACAGAAGCTGTGCAGACCGAAGACTTGAGGACAACCCCCCCTCTACTATCTGTTCAATATTGACTTTTCCCTTCTTCTCTAAACGGCGGTGGGCTAATATGATTAGCATTGACTATCCTGTGTGTGTGTGCGTGTGTGTGTGCGGACACAAGGTTGACGCAACTGAAGGCAGCAGAGAAGCCTGCAGGGACAAACCCTCATGTTAAAAGGTAGATGCTGCTGCTGGTGTGTATAAATATATACAGATATAGATATAGATATAGATGCTGTATATGGGAGTGTGTAATGGGAGCACTGCTGAGACAATGGTACAGACCTGGATCATATGGATACTTATTTCCAACTGGAGTGCTGACAGAGCACTAAAAGGATTCAAAATGTTTGATAATCAAGCTGCAAAGGGACAGATTTTCAACTGCTTAACAAATTTGAAGAAATCCAGATTAAGTTTAAGCTAAACTCACAATCTGTTCCAGCTGTTCATTCTTGGCCAGACTGGACATGCGCCTCTCGGGCTGTTAGGGTCTTATCTTTTACACAAATGAAAACTCAAGACCAAGGGATTTTACTTTGGTCTCCATGCATTTCAGAGAAACAAAGAGAGGCCTAAACCCCACGGGGTTGGTTTTCTTGCATTGATATCTCAAGTTTATAAAAATGCACTGTATTAAACAGTAAAACCATGAATCAACCAAACGTAAGGTTTTGAAAAGTCCACTGAAAGCCTGTACAGTGTCCACTCCAATTACTGCACCGCACATGTTTTGACATGCCAGTACTGGCCTCTTCTACGAGCGGCCCACACTGATAGCACACAGCCACGAGGGTGATAATTCCTCTTGCTGGCTCAGACTAATCTCTCCCCATGTGCTCTCCAGTTACAACCTGCATATTGATTATTGATCCGATTTATTTTAAGCCAGCTCAATATTTTGGTGTTAAATGAACCACGTTTGGATTGGTTGCTGCTGACAACGTGGGACAAATCTCGACTACAGCTCAAAGTGTGCGCATGAGATTGCAGGTTTGCTTCGGTGTGTGCGTCATACCGCTGAGGCCCAGTTGTCTCCTCTCCACGTTTTTGCGGTACTCTTCCAGCTCCTTCTCTGACAGCTCACTGAAAGGGTTGGGAGGCAGCGGAGCCATCTGCTCCTCCTCTGTGGGCACGTATGGCTGGGGAGGAGACAAGGAGAGGGGTGAGCACGGGAGCACAGACACACACAGAACGAGGCACATGCACACTGTCTAAAATCTACAAACACACACCTACAGTCACGCAAACAGATGAACAATATGCATCACAAAATGAGCAAATGAAAAGAAAGAGGGAACAAACACAGATTGTGCTCATTACGCCATGACTACGGCTGCTCATACAAAGATAAAACTGAGCATCGACCACATCTAGCCACCAGTGCACACACGACAAACTTATATATCTATAATGTTACATGTCTGTGTATTTATATATGTGCATGTAATGAATATCATAGAGTCATGCTCAAAGAAGTTATCGCCTATACAACTCACACAAAAATAAATGTTGTCTAAACTTGGTATGAAATCAAAAGTGGACGCGAGTCTTAAGACTCTAATAAACACATGCAGTGTTTTGTGTTGGGCAAAAAAAGTGTCCAAAAAAAAAAAAGTCAAAACAGTCAAAGTCATTACAAACAGGAAAACACTTGTGGATATTTACCAGAACCTTTATCTGCACCAGATCCTTTGAGACAAAACACCAACCAACAAAAACACATCAGCACCAAAATGATTAAAATATTTTTGTTTACTAGTTTTTATTTTATCCTCCATGATGATCTTAACGTCATTTTTTTTTATATTTATTTGGCCTTCAAACTGTGTGCTCATTTGCCTCCATCTAGTGGTAACGAGGTGTCATTAAACCTGGGAGTTTGAGAATGTTGGACGTAATACACTTCTTTTCCTGTTTTTCCTTTATTTGACTGGTAAGCCCTCTTATCTTAATTCATGAGCATTCATCTCTTACATCTTTATTGCTCCTATTAGTTTCTTCAGTGAACCAACAGCATGTTTTACTTTGAGCAGCTCTGCTAAACTGCAACTTGAACACATGTCTAATTAACCAAAAAACTCAAAACACCTTCATGTTAGAACTCTAGAAATGAGAAAATAAGGAAATCTTAATGTTGCTCTCTTTTTAACTGAACAGAGTCTGAATGGTCCACCCTACAAAACAATGTCAAAACCAATGGCATGTACAAAACCAAATGAATAATGGACCCCTTTGAAGCATTTAACTAATAAATTGCATTTTGTAGTTTTGTAGTTATTTTTCTCGTCCATGTTTGACCGAATCTGGTTGATTTGGTCTCAAATATCTTTATTTATTTTCCATTAATGGGATGATACTCTAAGTCGTCGTTGTTGCGGAAAAATCTAAACTTGTGCTTTCTTTTAGTCAGGAAACAAAGTTCTATCTATCTTTAAAGCTATCTGCATTATAGATTAACCAGGTCTGTTTGTCAGACTCTTGCTTCTTTGCAGACCGACTGATACCGGAGCTACGTCAGAATCAAATTAGGCCACGGCGTCAGAGAGAGGACGTTCTCACCCGTCGAGGTTCATCAACAGGGATTCCTGCAAGGTGCTGAGAGCGCGGCCCCGATGTCATAACGTCAAACCGGTTCTGCTCCCTGATCTGTGATAGGACGCAGCACATGATGATGTCATTAGGAAATACAAACACAACACTGACTGTGAATGACGTAAAAACAGATCAAAATAATTAGGAGAACTGAACCTGATCTGATGAGTATAGAATCAAAATAATTTTTTACCATAATTACACCCTGATCTAAAAATTCTACCTTTTAAACAAAAATATTCCAGTGGGAATTATAGCGAGATGTTTCCTGCAGATATTTCATTAAACAAGTAAAATATTTCTGTCGAAAAGCAACCTCTCAGCAAAGGATGCCACAGTAATGACTGTTTCTGCCGTAAAGTTGTGATTAGAAATAATCCTTCATTTTGTTCATTTTTCATATCATAGTTGTGATTATTAACTAAAGAGTCAGACTCACTTTGGTTCTCTTCTGTAGCACCTCACTGGGGTCTGTGTTGAGAGGGACAAACTGATTGGGGTCCTCGATCCGGATCGGGGTCCCAGTCTCCTCCGCCTTCATCCACTGTGAAACGAACACAGGTGAAAAGTGGTGAGATTATTTATTTTTTAGTGTATCCATCTAAATATTTCTTAGGTAAAATCTGTCAGACCATCCACTTTATAATTAATCACTAAACGCTAAACTAAATAAAATGAATAAACTGAAATTACCCAAGCGACAAATAGAACAGACATGCAGCTGAATTATTGTAGTTCTCGGTTCATCCACTAGATGGTGATCTAGTATCACTGTTAACGCTGGTAAAACACTCCAACCAAAACATAAAAGCCTTTCCCCCATTCTCATCTTTTAGTTTATTACACAGGAAAGTTTTGAACCTCATTTATTACCTTTATTTACCTTTATTACTCTTCGGTTTAACATAACTGCATTTGTATTGTCCTGTTTGCTGTCATGGTTTTCTACCGCCTCACACACACTGTGCTCACCGTGGTTGTCCGGCTGTTGTAGCGCTCCTCTCCGCCCTCCACGTTGACCTTGGTGTAGCTGTTGGGTGAGTTGAGCCAGCGGGTCTTCTCCCTCTGCTGCCGCTGCTGCAGGAACTTGAAGGGCAGCCGCGTGGCAGCGTCGCCGTCCTCCTCGAACATAGATGCCGTGACGGTGGCAGGGATCTCCACCTCGCTCTTGTGCCTGGGCTTCTCCCGGACGATGGGGTGCCGGTAGGCGTGACCTGTCCTGTAGCCCTGAGGTGCCAAAGAAGATCAAACCTAGAGTTAGGTTTTCTTTCATTTGGGAAGATTATTTGGTCTGGTCCTCATGGCGATGAGGACCAAGTAGATCCTCAAATCAGACACACTGTATATAGATGTCAAATACATCCTTTGTTTTTACCAAATAAATAAAAGAAATAAGTGTGTATACTGTGACATTTCCTTCCTGTGTTTCTAGCTGAGCTGCCAGTATCAGGGTTAGTTAAATGGAAAAGAGAGAGAGACAGAGGCTGCTGTGACCGCAGGGTTTCTGGCAGCACAGAGGACAGAGTCAGAGAGCCATTTCCTGTCTGACCCTTCCTCTCATACTCTTCTCCCTCAGCTTTATCCTCATCTATCCTCTTCTCTCACATTCCCACTTCCTTTCTCTGTGTGTTGCTGCCCTCTGTCTCACTCCAACTGTTCCAGTTTTCCACACGAGGCTTGACAGTCAAGTTCCGCTCTTTTCTATTTTGTTCTTTTTCTTTTCATCTTAACCCCACAGTGAAAGCTGACCTTTCAATTTGATTTAATCCTGCATTTTTTTTTTTAACTGATTGATTATTTTCTCCAGCATCCTGCCTCATATTTGAACTCAACAACACATTAACAGCTGGAGGCCTGCTGCACTTCTGTCTGAACTGAAGAGTGGGGCTACTTTAATTTCTTCCCCATCACTGCGCTGGTATTTTGTACTTAATCAAAGAGATTATCTGATACAGATTTAGTGTTTATGAAGTATGTGGGAAGAGAGGGATGGTGGAAAAGGAGGGAAGACACTGAGATGATCTTCTCAGTTTAGACCGGGCCAGAGGTAATGATTCACTGAGTGGGGAGAAGAAGAGAGAAGGTGGGAGGGAAGCATGGGGAAAGATGAAAACTGTGGAGTGAAGGAGTTGAGAGTGGGAGACAGGAACAGTCATGTAAGGAGGACTGACGGTAAGAGAGCCCTAGCTGGTCATGAGTAGCTGCCTACAGACATCAAACACAAGCCTTTCACTGATTTTTTTCTTATTCCTGCAGTTTTGTTATAAAGAACAGAACATGCCGTATAAAATTCATCATAACATTTACGATTTCTGGATGGACCAACGAGTACATGGTGTTTACCACAGCGAATCAAACCCCTTCATGATCAACCAGTGAAGTAGAAAAGAAGTTTAGTCACACAAGTTGAAATGTTTTGTCGCTGTAAAGGACTGACTTTGCAGAAAAAAAAAGACTTTCAAAATGGCACGACGTATTAAGATTCCAAAATGGAACAGAGTTCTCAGGTCCATGAAATTAAATTATACAGAGCGTATTTGTACCAGATAAATCACAGATGTGAAGTGAAAAGTGAAGGTTAAGTGTCATATACACCAATCAGGTGTTACATTATGCTTCACTGGTCATAATCACTGGTCAGATGAATAACACTGTCAATTATTGTTGCCCCAAAGTTGATGTTAGAAGTGAAAGAATTTGAGCGACTCCTCCAAGAGCCTAATAATGATGGCTATGCAAATGGGTCAGAGCAAAACTGAAGGTCCTGTGGGGTGTTCCCGGTCTGTGGTGGTGAACAGGCAACAGGAGTCATGAAGCTCTTGATGCACGTGGGGAGTGAAGGCAGCCACGTGTGATCCCATCAAACAACCCAGCCACTGTGGATCATACTGCAAAGCTCTATCAATAGGCATGTGGGCATCAACACTGGATGTGGAAATGTGTGAACACATGTCATCAGGTTGCAGGGATCACCCGATGGCTGCTGCAATGGGAGTGTGCTTGGTTTGCAAGGATGTTCAAGTGCTGGTATGTACAAAAGTAACATCCACATGTATGCAAGAACCCAGGTTTTCCAGAAGAACATCATTGATGTTATTCACTTCAGAGGTTGTGGTTTTAATGTGGTGGTTGATCGCTGTATGTTTTGTGTTTTTGGGTCTATACATATTCAAATCCTTTTTCCTTTGTTGTCTGTGTACTCACCAGATTATCCAGCATCCTCATCAGAGACTCAAACTCCAGCTCGCCAATCTTCCACTTGTATTGACCAGCCATGTTGACAGCAGCCGCCGTGGCCACGTCAAACACTCGCGATTTGTACTTCTCCTGATCCAGCACTATAAGGTTGTCCACACCTCCAGCACATGAGATGGCATTCACCTAAAACCAGTAAGGACAGAGGGAGGACGGCATGATTGTTTGTGCAATGCGAAGCAGACAAAAAGACCCCTTTCCTCACCAAATATCTGGGGCATTAGATCATCTATTTAAACAAGCAGAAGCCAGAATAAACCATTTTCCAAGCAGAAAGACGTCATTTAGCAAAACCAAAACAAGATAACCCTCAGTCTATGTGCAGTCTATGTTGTACATGACATACAACAAACATGTATGAGGGGATTTATTTATAGAAATTAAGCTGGGCTTTGCAGGATGGATTAATGTTTTCTTTTGCTCAGTCAATCGGGAGATTTGGTACGCCTGTTAGAGCGGGGGGATACAACTCATCATCTCTAAAAATTCCCCGTATTTGCAAGTGAACACAAAGACAAACAAGAATCCAAAAATAAATCAGTGTGGAAAGCCCACCATAAGCTGCTACAGCTGCTAACAGATGCTAACAGTAGCAATGCAGTTAAAGAGACTCCCCCTAAATAAACTGTACATGACTAATATGATTTTTTAATATTTTATCATACAACTGAATTGGAAATGAGGGAAGCCGGTTGGAAGGCAGAAGGTGGATGATTCAAACGTGTAGAGATGTACCCTTTTCAGATATTTACTGATTAAGCTAACCTTCAATTTTTTACTTACCCATTATTTTAGCATATTATAGCGTATTAAAGTTAAATCAATCTCAGATCTGTTTTTGCTAATTAATGACAGAATACGCTAAACAAGCAAACCTGAATAAATCTGAACTGAAAATGGATTAAACCTATAAATAAGCTAAAATGAAGTTCAGGCATGAAATTGGTTCTTAATTCATAGATGTGTTGAATATTCATGTTAACATATCATTGTGATTATGCCTGAATACACGTTTAATCAGAAAATACTAACTGAAAAATAATCGACTGTTACAGCCCTAATTTTCACTCTGAGAAAACTCAGCACAATAAGTGAGATAAGAAAAATAATAATTAAAGCTGACTCAATAGTTGGGCACTTCTCCTCCGGCTGGTTTAGATCTGTTTTTCCTTAAAAAAAAAAAAAAGAAAAAGAAAAGAAAGGAAGAACAACGCCCTTCTTTAAATGCTTCTTTGGAGCGACATCAACAACGACACATCAGATTGTCGCTCCCTTCATCGTCACACTCCTAATAGCTTCATTACCAAACTGTGTTTAGCCAACATTCTCCAGATGGCTGAGAGATTACGAGCTGAAGAGTGTTGTTAAAACAGTCAAAGTGGGAAAGTGTGAAAGCAGCTCTGAGATTAGTTTTAGTTTCAGGAAAGCCGCCGCCCGCTCCTTCAAAAAGCAGCCGCTCTGCGTCTGTGCGTACCTGGATCTCGCAGGCATACTGGGCGTTGTAGATGTAGTGAAAGGCCTCTTCGATCGTCTCCCCAAGAGCAACCACGCCATGATTCCTCAACACCAAAACCTGCAACGCACGCACAGAATCAGCAGATCAAACAGAGTCGTTGGCGGTTCATTTGTCTCTGATTGTACAAGTGTGTGTCAGGCCTTTTGGCGGCTGGACGACTATGACTTGGTCCTGGCAGCTGATCGGCAGCGGAAAATCCCCTCGAATTTGTGAATTTTTGCCAATTTAAATTCTGCTGATCTATGACTACTTTACAAGAAGCCAAGAGTGAAAGACACTCACATGGAAAGCACGTGCGGGGAGGGACAAATATGAGGAGGTGCAGAGGGTAACCCAATCAGTGCAGACATTTCAACAAGACGTGCTGCTTTGACTGTCATGCCTCTGCTTCCTATTCCAAATGCAACACGCCCTGATATTTTTCTTTCTTGAACACTAGTTTTCTTTGATTATTAGGAAATGTTTACTTCTTTTCAATGTTCTGCCTTCTCCCTGACTGTAGAGATTAAGGATCAAATAGGGTATTATTAAGGGATACTTTTCTCTGACAAAAAGACTATGGAGTAGTACTACACTTTGTATGGATTAAACACATGAGATGAAACGTCTAAATCAGTTAACATTAAAAGTGCATATTTTAATAACGCTGGACAGAGCCAGGCTTGTCTTCTCTTCCACTTTCAAGTCTAAGAGGAAGGTTAAGTAATCTGTTGGCACCTTATATTTAGTGGACAGGTGTGGCATTGGCATTGATCTTTTCATTCAACTCAAGCTTTAAGCCACAAACTAGTCATTTAGGACTGATGGTGCTTAGTTTTTATAGTCCTGCTACCTTCGCTGTAGGCCCCAGGGCCTTCTGCAGCTCTCTGCGCTCCTCCTGGTCATCCAGACTCCCCTGGTAGTTGTAGTAGGCGATATCGCCCAAGATCAGCGCCTCCTGTGAAATGGGCAGGATCCCGCACTTCATAGATGAGACCTGAGGGAGGAGGCAGAAGGCGACGAGACATATAAGCAATAAGAAGGTTTGACACGTGTATTACAACTATTCTAGTTCAGAGCTATTCATAGATAATTATTCACATTGTGTTGAGGCGTCACAGTCAGCATGCTGCGGCACCATGAGCACCAACACTCTGCTAATAATCACAAGATCCAGCCCAATATGTAAACCTTTTCCCCCACTTCATCAGGCGACAGAAGGAGGATAGAAACATGGAAACTGATCTGTGGTTGAGACAATGCTGGTGCTGAAGACAAAGCGTGCAGTTAACTCCTTTTCAAATCTAACCACCCTAAAATGCAATATCCCCTTCTCTTCAACATGAGCGCATTACATTCTGCAGGTCAGAGCGCGGTGCAACGTTATGAGGTGTATAAAGTGGACTTACAGCCGCCGTGGCGGGCGTGTGCACGTGTATAATGCAGCGGATGTCCGGACGCATGGAGTAGATGGCAGCATGGGGGCTGAACCCTGCGGGGTCGATCCTCAGGTTGGTGGAGCCCTGTTCAATC
Source organism: Mugil cephalus (assembly GCF_022458985.1). Lineage (NCBI taxonomy): Eukaryota > Metazoa > Chordata > Actinopteri > Mugiliformes > Mugilidae > Mugil > Mugil cephalus. The sequence goes on from NC_061771.1 coordinate 5,415,463, forward strand.
ACGTCCCCGATGATGTTGACCTTCACCTGAAGGAGCGAGGACAGAATCAGATGAAGTCTCAATGGTTTCTGAGACGTACAGTAGTTGGTAAATGCTTGCGCCGTTTTTCCTCAAAACTCGTGCTACACATGCTTTATATAACACACAAGCAAGTGACGAAGGCAGCAATAATACGATGTGGCTGCAAGAGAGCACAGGGAGACGAACTGTAATAAAACTAACCACATGTAAAGCACATCAAGAGACTGAAAGAAACAGATCCACCTCTGTGCACACAGTTAATAGCCCTCCAATATTAACAAAGAAGACATTGAAGACAAGACGTCAAGATCAGTGGAACGTGATGATAGAAATCACATTATCAACGACTCCCGCTCTCTGCCTGCTCCTACACAGGAAATGAATTGGAGCGTTACCAGGAAACATAATATAGTCAGCGAGTGGACACGATGTCCTTAACTACGACAACTTCATTACAAACCAGTTGGCAGTCAGATTAGATTACATGGCCGAGGAGAAAAATAGTTAGAAGCGAAGATAGAAGCGGAAGACCTGGAGGGGAGGGGGCCGGATAATGGGAGAAAAGGAATAAAGACAGGTAACCGGACAGAGCGGAAGAGCTGCGGCTAAACCGAGTGCAGATGTCAGACTTCAGCGTGAAAGCCAATGGTAAACAGAAACGCAGCTTAGCCTGCAGAACTCGTACGAAACACAGATCAGCGTAACCATGTTTTTCTGTGATTCAAACCAGAACCTCACCAGCTCACATTTCTCTTTCAAAACTACAAGTCCAAGTATCTTTTATCGTACAGGAAAGGACGTCCATCATGCAGTCTGAGGCTAAAGAAACACACCCAAATCAACTTGAGACAGTTGGCGTAGCAACAAGGGAGGGCTGCAGAAAACGGCAGCGAAACGCTTAGAAATGTGCATCTGGCTGCAAAGGACTGGGTGCACCAGAGATAACAGCCAAGTGTTAAGTAGATTAAGATTTAAATACAAAAACATTCATTTCAATATTATTATTTGTCAATACATTATACATATTTATGATGTTTATTCAGCCCCACTTTTTATTTACTTTGGCTGGTCATGAGTGTTGTAGTTAGTTAGTTGTACGCTGTCTTTAAATATTTCTTGTACCGTTCATAATTTAAACACTTTTATATGGAGGTTTTTCTCTTCTCTTGTTCTGTTTTGGATCTAACTGGTATTTTTGCATCGTCTTGCCCTGCCGCTGTAACACCTTGATCTCATCTTATCATATCTTATCCTATTCAAAGCTCAACCTCATGTGATCTTACAAGAGGCAAATGCAAACAAAACGGTGACTGTGGGGCAAGAACGTGCTGCAAATCTATTGTTTCACACTCTGGTCCCTGAGGTGCCATTGACTGCTAACTGCCAATCAAACCAAAAGATAAAGCAGAAAAGAGAGACTCAATCTGATTCAGAAGTGGAGGTGAAATTGTCACTTTTAATATCTGTCAACAGTAGTATGCTAGGTAACATTAGCAGAGAGGGCTAGGATGTTTACTGCTGCTTGACAACACTGTAAGCCGCTGTGTGTCTGTCACTGGTTATTAGCAAGGCACTGATGTTAACATCCAGATTTTAAATCCTAAACATCAAACATGATTGACAGTATCTATACTGCTCCAATAGGTGTCCCAGCAGTTCAGGAAGTGATCTGTAAACAGACACCAATTAATCTGGGTCAAACATCAGTAACAAATGAGACGGGATTCTCAAAGATTATTCAATATTTCTTTGGCCAAGGTCATTTAACACTTGATTTGGTTAATACAGCAAAAAGATTGTATGTTTAGAGGGCAGCACACGACTGCATATATTTTATATAAAATAAGAGTTAAGATATTAAATAAAAATTTTAAAAAAAGTGTTGATGATTTATAAATCTATTGCCCTTAAACAACAGGGTAAAGCCCACAGCCCAGTGGTGATCCCCTCTGCCTTTTAACAGCCATATGGATGACTGGACAGACGACTGTCTATTGATCTCTTTCACCTAGCACAGGAAAGTGAATGGCACAAGTCGAGCGTAAGTAACTACCCTCACCCCCACCCCTCACAGTCTAGCCATAGCCAGCTGTCAGGCGATCGAACATCGACTGGGTTACATCACATGTTCAGTGCAGGATCAGTTCATTCTGTCACGTCCTTCAAAATGGCAGCTCGTTTACCGTCAGTCATGAAGGCCCTCAGCTGAGAGGTCCGTCTAATGAATGTGGCGCCTCTAATTATAAAAAGATGTCAATGGATGAGTTAGAAATAATCTGAAATGCGATGCACCTTGATGTGTGGAGTTGATAAGGCAATGGGGGCCTGAGGAAGACATGAAGGCAGTGGAAACTTGAACACGAAATCCTCAAATTCTTTCCAGGATAATTCAAGTTAAGCAAATCGAACAGCTTGAATTTAAACTTCTGACCCCTGCGCATGAAGCCAGCCTCTACTTTGGCTCAATAATGTTTGGCAACATGAAATCGGAAACTTTGCAGTGACCTCAAAATAAACTAAAACTACCACAAAAGGCACGAAGAGGGAGTTTTTCTATGAACTCAAACAACCTGATCTTCCTCTCAGAGCAGATGGAAACTGACCTAAGCCAACTGCACTCCAGCCTTCCTCTGATGCTACAGCCCAGCCACTACCCGGCTGACCCCATCACGACCTCTCACAGTCCTTATTCTGGATGACTTCCTCTTAATCAATCTCGCTGCTTCTCTAAACACTTGAACTCAGCCATGTAACTACAGACCTCACTGGATCAAAACAGGCTGAAAGAGGAGAAGAAGAAAAGGAGATTAGAGACAGACACATAAACACAGTGGCGACCGGCTGCCATCAAAACACAAACAGGATAAAACACAATCAGGAAAATCTAAGAGGAGCAGGCTAAGTAATTGTGTCCTGTTTCAGCATGTGCAGAGTTGTGGTCTTCACAACACAAAGCAAAGTAAATCCAAAATATTTTCAGTGTTTTGGCAATAGTAGTAGTCGATTGTTGATAGTTTGCTATTGACTGTAGTTAGATCAGCTAAATCTTAATCCTAGAGGCAATAGACTAAAACCTAGCTATAATGGCTCAAAGGGTAGTTTGCTAGCAGTATTAGCTAGTGACTAAGGCCTAGCTAAACTACCAAAGTCTGATGTAGAAATGAGGTTTTCACTTTCACTTTTTGTTTGCGAATACACTCCCAGCAAAATATAAGCCTCAGTAAGAATGGCAACAAATTTTGTTAATAGCCAAGATTCTACTATTCTATTTTACTTAAGTCTCAATAAAACAAAATGGTACATTTACTATTACCTGACTATGGAAGCTCTGGAAATGTTATGAACACTTAGCCATAGAAGTGACATTTCTTACCTGGTAGCATAACATAGAAAACAATGGAGGACTGTTTTAGCTGTCAACGCTAACGGTTAGCTTTAGTTTTAGCTAATGTTGAGATCTATTATTTGTAATAATATAGGGGTCTATGGTGAATAACTGTATTGTTTTTAATTAAATGATTTTCCTGATTACTCTTGTTAAGACTTATGTGATAAAAACTATTATTGTACACATAGACAACTTGCTACTTTGGGACTGTACACCGTCTGTGTAGCTGCAGTTAACTACTGCAAATACATGTTTTTGGGTCTGTTATGTTGACCCAGATATTACAAACTTAAATTGTGTACTTTCTGAAATATTTAATTGTATTAAACATATCAACATTCATTTTTATTTCCTGCAACTTTTTCTAAAGAGAAACTCAAAAATAATGAAAAAGAAAACAAGCGCTACTTAAAAACCACGGAGCCGCACACAAGGTTTTACCATCCAGTGCAGCAGGAAGTAAGTTACAAGCTGGAGGTGAACTTGGGCTGAGATTAGTATCGCTGGGTGCCAACCACTCTGGCAGATCAGATGGATAAATCTGCTTGACAGCCGTGTGGGTACTACTTCCAGCTGTCGACCCACACCTGCACCCGCATTACACAGGTGTTTGTGTGTTTGCACAGGTGTGTAAGATAAAATAGGAGTAAAAAAGTAAAAAAAAAAAAAAGGCAAAGAGAGATTTGTACTAACAAAGAAATAACGGATTCATTGTGTTCTTTTGGGCATGTTAAACTTGCTGAAACTGAAATGAAAAGGAATAAAAAAACAGAATGAATCAGATTGAAAGAAGATAGCAAAATTATTATACTGATTAATGTCAATATAAGAGCAGCCAGTGACACTGAATATGGCAAACACATGTACACACAGAGACATAGAGCCAGAGATAGGGAGGCACCTTCTGTACATGAGGACAGAAGCAGAAATCAAGCTGATCTGCTAGTTTCCACTTCACAGAATTCAAGGAAGAAAAATGAAGGAAGGAAATGGCTGATTAAGAAAGATGGAAAAGCATTATTAGTCCTGTCCACTGAAGGCCAACACTGTAAGTGCACTGCTGGATCGGGAACAGACAGACATTTGCTGTGCTTTATGTTTATGCTTTATGTTAAGAAAATAAATTAGCAGGCATAGCATGTAATTTTAAGTAACTGTGCTTGGATCAGGCAGTTGCTCATGTTTCTCACCAGGTTTGACGCGGACGCCTCAGCAAATGATAGTCCTCTGGGGATGATGAGAATGTGGTCTTGCTCTTTACTGACTCGGGCCTAGAAGGAGAAACATGCAAACTGTGAGGAATAAAGCGCATTCAAAACTAGGGCTTTCAATCTCTCTAAAACAATCAGGCCCGACTAAGAACTGCACTGGAACTAAGACAAAGTTAACGAGTAGGTCAAATATATTTATCACAAATTGAACCAGATATGTTTAATCTGAATGCCGAACCCTCAAGCCATATTGGTCAAATGTAGTTTGTGTGCTGCAGGTCTTGTATCAACAAACAGAGGCTTAAAGTTACATCAAACCTGCTGTGTCTGAAGCCACATCCTCAAAAACTAATGATAGATACTAACCCAGTGTCTTGTACGTACGACACATGACCCAATGCATTACCGGATTCTTAGTAGAAAGTTGAGCACATGCCAAAAATAGCAGACATTTAATACAATTACTGAAGGGGAAACCTCCTCAGCTTCTTAATCCATCTGTGCTCTTGTGGTGGTGCCTTACTGTGATGTAGGAGTTGGCGAAGTGTGCCCAGCTGAACAGGTCCACCAGTCTGTAGAGGCTGGCCAGTTTACAGCGTGTCAGCTTCTCGCCTTTCACCAGCGTGGTCGATTCCACTCCGTACATGTCGTTGATTGGAGTGACCATCCCCAGACCTAAATGATCATGATGATCAGAGTTAAATCAAAGGAGAAAATGCTATTTGCTAATCAGATGCTATTCATATGTCAGCGACAGCCTGGATCTGCATTTAAATCTCATGATGTATCTAACACATATGGTTCCATGACAGAATCCTAATTTACACTCAGAGGTCATGCAAACAGCCTTGAATACTTTCTTTCCTAAGGCAGAATCATTATGAGTATATTTTTTGTGATATTTGAAGTGCAAGTTCTCTATGATTACAGTGCTGTGATTGGAAGCAGACTTCACATATGGACTCATGGATAGAACTCAAAAAGTATCAAAACACAAAGAAATATGCACGGCTCTTCCGGAGTCTGGGTTTGGTTTTCTAAGAGTATTTGTGCCCTAAAGCTCTCAGAGATCATGTTTGGGTATGGTATGCCCATCCTCAGATGCTGATGTTTTGTTTTTGAGTCATTCAAACTGATTGCACCCTGAGTAATATTGGCATATTCTGGTGAATATGTTCTGCCGAATACATATTCAGCGAGTACTCACTGAGGGGGGAGGTGCTGAAGCCGGCCACTGAGCTGGCCATGAAGAAGTCTGCGATCTGCCTGAGGGCCAGCAGGCCAGTGGGGTTGTTCCCTTTCCGCTGCTGCTCCAGGATCAGACATTCCAACTCCTCCTTGAAAGCCTAAGAGAGGGGGAGATTTGAAATTAAATCATCTTAGGATGAAGCAACATGCATCAAGATTTACAAATCTCATCATAGAATTTCCCTAAATGAAAAGGAGAGAGCAACAGCAAAAAGGTGATGCAGGTTAGTCTTTACTTTCTGAAGACTGAAACTTCAACATAACTCTCCAGAAATTTGTGTATGGTATATAGAGTATTCACATACTTCAACCTGATGTTATACAGATTAAACAAAGACAATGTATTCACACTGGACTTCATGGAGCTTTACGAACAGTGCATTTGCAATTTGATGATGATGTCTAAACAAATGAAAGCGGTAGGAAGGAGAAAGCAGGATTACTGTTAAGAGGGACACGAAAAACAAAGTAAAGACGGAAGTAAAGACGTGTTAATCACAGATTAGACATCCTCCTCGGGTGTCAATCTGAACCGTCCTAAAAGTGCTCTATGAAGCTGGGTCAGATTGGCCAGCCAGGCAACAAGCCCTGTCGGGATTGGCCATCTGGTTAGCTCACTGCTCGTGTTATGATTGGCTGCTTGGTGTGACTGAGTGAGTGTGTGGCTAATCCTCATGTCCAGTCATCCGCTGAGTCCACAGACACAATACTGTATACCCCAACAAGCTCTTACACCAAGTGGAAGTTGGCTGAATGACAACAAGAGCAGTGCTGAGTGATTCTTTTCAGTATATGCACAGATGACAACAAAAAGCATATGTCTGACGTGGCTTCAACTGAGCGCAAGCTATAGTGAGATGCATTCAAACTCAGGCTGCAGTGGGTAACAGCAGACAAACTAATGCTGCATGTATCGCTCCTGATAATCTTAGCCTTTAGATTAACCTCTCAGGGGGCACATTCACCTTCCTCTGTCTGCTGATGTAATTAAAGCTGTGACCAGTGCAGAGGAGCCACGCCATATATGCCGCATACATTACACCGTCTGTGAGCTCGAGATCAGAACAATGAAAACAATACATTGATTTATTTTTCCTCTCAGAAAGTCTTGATTTTAAGGTTTTCATAACACAACTTGCAACAAACCGGACTATTAAAACAGTTCAGTTATCAGTAATAACTGATTGAGTGATGACAAAAGAATGAAATAAAAGAAAAGCAGAGCAAAGAGTTTATTCTGCCTAATCAGCTGTTTTCTGTGTCAGCAACATGGCACAAAGCAGTAGCATTGTGGCAATGGTTAGCTTTTTCCTTCATGAGTAGGGATTTTATAAAGCATACTTTTTAGTTTGCTTGTCGTTCAACATGTGGTCCACCTTTAATTCCTCTCATGTGAACCAACAAATTAAAAATCCAGATGTGTCACAGTAAAGTCCTGCAGGTACATAACGTTTCTGTCGGCCACAGGTTTAATTTATCATTAGAAAAAATCCACTAGTTTGTTCTGGATGTAATAACTTCTCCCTATCGGATTTGATCTTGCCTCTAACTCAAAACTCATCTTATGTAGCTGACAATTGCAGACAGACCGTGAGCCTGAGATGCCAGTGATGGAAAACTGCAGGAAAATCAGCACAAGAATGAAAATAGGCCACGGCCCTGTTTCCGGATTGTGACACCTCTTGCAGGGAAACGTACAATATTCTTTTTTTATCTCTTATGCCACGGTGAACGCGCTCCCAACGGAGCTGCATCTATGCAAAAAAACATGGCTTTACTTCCCCTTTCCTCTAACCCTCCCCTCCCACATCCCTTTAGTCACCCCACGGGATGCCTCCATTAGTGTTATGCGAATGGAGTTCTGTTTTATGCCTATGTGGTGGTGTGTTGTTCAAACTGGAGCAAACCCCAGTGTGAGGACACGTACAGTCCTGGAGCACTGCTGGTCCTGAGTCCTGGCCAGACATTCTTCCATCCCTAGTGGTGAGGTCGCTGTGGCAACGGGTTTGTTGCGGATGTCTGACCGTGGTGGGTCAGGGCTTTTTTGTTTTCAGTCGTTGTTGTTGATCTGCGCATCAGTGCTTCACAGACTGTCATCCCATCAAACTGCAGCGCTAAAGGCACAGCTTAGTGGAGCCAGAGCACAAACACTTGTCACCCAGGATGATTCTGTGTTATCGGCTCAAATGGAGAGGTCTTTGTTTTCTGTGCTGGAGAGTTCTCGCTGGCACTGGCTGCTCTACCAAAACGACAACTCACGTGAACGGTGAATAGTTGACGCTATTAAATGCATCCATGCATCCTTTTAACTTGATATAGTTCACCTGGTGATAAACATTTGCCTATTTAGACACCAGCCACATACATACACAACATTAGCATCAAGCTGGACTTCTATTTCTGACACTTGACAGAATCTATGCGCTTAGTAGCAATCTCTAATATTCTTTTTTGACTCTGCTTTTTACAGTACAGAGGAAACTATCTGACTTTTGAACAACTGAAGTTTCCATTATGTTCAGCAGCTGGAAAGCGGCTGTCTGCAGCTGCAGACAATGCTGTAAGGGCAGCGGGAGAGAATCAAAACAGTAAAGTTGCAGGCACCTTAAACCAAAACAATGAGCAGAAAGACTGAAAAGAACCCGGGGGAACCACAGTCAGTCAGTAATTCATCCGCAAGGTCATCACTAAGAGCACTTCCTGTGTCTTATTAGTATGTCCATTGTTCATAAAAAAGAACACTTTTTTTGTCATTTAGGAATGAAACCTCGCAACAAAGCACAAGAGCACGGCAACACACACTAGCAAGCATCTGCTCCACAATTGTGTGTGTGTGCATTCCCAAGAAGATTATGACAGAGCGGATTTGATTCCCATCAGCTAAACAGATTAATCCAGGGACCTAAAGTGGATCGTATCGTTAATATTTTAGCTAAACACCCACATCTGCAGCAATAAAATAAAGTCACATGTCTCGTGTGTTTTTTAGCTGCTCTGGCGTGACTGCTAGCCCAGTAATCCCGACGTTCACTTTGACCCAAAGACAGGAAGTCAGGTGAACCTAAAAAAAAAACCTGATTATAGTTACGGCACATTCACCTCTACAGTGGAAAATAACAGACGTCTCCTTTCCTCTGCACTGCCAGTATAAAATCACTGACAGACGACCAGGCTAAAGAGGTCTCTCCATTTACTGGAAGAAGAAGAAAGTGATCCAATCAGACAAATGAGCAAGTGTTTCCGTGACTGCTACAGAAATGGCAAAAGCTAATCTTTCATAATGAAACTGCAGTGGTCTTGAGAGCATTAAGTCGACATGCTGTTTGGGGCTCGGCCAGCTCTTCTGAGGAGACTTCAGAGGAATCAGACGCTGGTCCGACTGAGGCAAAACACATGAAATTGACATGGATCCGACCTAACATGTCAACACGCTAAAATTAAACAATGACACGGACAAACTGACTCATAGAGGCAGCGGAACACCACAACTATTGTGTTCTGTGAGTGTAAATGAAGGATTTGTAAATGGAGTCTGGAGGCTTTGAAAAGAGCAATAAACCAGAGCATTCTGTTTGACAGCAAATTAAAACAGTGACAATATTCTAATTATAGAGTACGCTGACCTTTTTAAGGTTTCAGGTGGTTAAAATATGTTTTGTGGCGAATGCATCCCAAAGTGTGGGTGTGCCAACCACCATCTACTATAAGCACTGGAAGACACCGAGTATAAAACCTTCAAACTGCCTCATTTCAAAAGGACTTAACTATCTCTCTGAGGACTTATTGGGGCAGATGCGTCCTGATACTTAATTATCGCTCCGTGGTTGCAACATTTTCTTTTACTTCTTATGATCACATTCTCTGAGGGATGACAGAGACTTTTCTTCGAATTACAACAGGAACTTCCTTTTCTTCCAATAACTTGTCTCGTGACACATGCAGAGACGTTTCCTCCTGTTGCAGCTCTATTGTTTCTGCTGCGTTTCTAATGCAGATGAAGGTGACACTTAAACTGCTGTACGTCATCCTGTGGGAAAGAAAGACAGGAGTTTTTATGAGCCTTTGGCCCGAAGCCGCGCTGCACGCCCGTGCTTGTGTCCTCCTTTAAGAAATCCGCGTAGCCCCCCGATGGTTTCAGCATTACCTCACACAAACTCCTGTCCTCCCGTGACATAATTCTTGGTGTGGCTGTGACTCACTCCAGTGCACAAAGTGAATGAAATAAATGTGGTTTTTAATTTCTGCTCACATAGCAAACAGAGGCTTAAAAGCAGCAGTAGCTCACACTGGGTGAAGCTTAAACTGGGCTCTGAAAGTTGAATATCAAATGTCGGGTGCTTTAAAAAAGGCCTCAAGACTTTCCTGTTCAGACAGGCCTTTCCAAATCGCTCTTAACCTCCACAGACTCCTTCGTTTTTATAGAAGCTGTTTTTAAATCGTAGTTCGTAGTTTTATTGTGTATTCTGGGTTTTTATGTCGAGTACTGCTTTAGGATTACATGCTCACACCTAAAAAAAACTGCATCACAGCTCACCTGGAAGAACATTCTTCTTGTATCTTATTACATTCAGCTCGACTGGATAGACAAACACAAACTAACTACAGAGGTTGAATGATACTCTTACAAAGATAAATGAAAGACTAAAACGTACACTCATCCTCCTAAAAGGCAAACAGACACGGAGGCCAGGTGAGGCCTGTAATTTCAGACACAGCTTCCCCAGTTACATCAGCACAATGCCGCTCTTTCAAGGCACCAATGTGACAGCGTTACAAAGTGGAGGGGTGTCTGCGAGTCGGAGAGCTTGCCAATGCTATTGATCCCCACACATAATCTTAGAGTCTGCGTCAGGGAAATTGGTCCCTGACTCCAGCTGCATCGTCTCTCTGCTCTGCATAAACTCTCTGCCCTTTTTCTTGCACTGGTTCACCTCAACAGATGGGAAAGTGTATGGAATCATTCAGAGAAACTGTGACCTTTGGAACTCTTTTAAGTTTCTTAATGAATGTGATGAATGGGAACTGTGTTTGGATTCATGTACAGTCAGTACATAAGAGTATAGTATAGTATACTACGAGATATATATCAGTTCTTATTACTCACTCTGCAGTGTTTCCCCAACCATTATATTAGGGAGGTGCCCCCCACCCCCCCAGTGGCACCACCCACCCCCTTGGAAGTCAAGATAATTTCATTTAATTACATTTTCTATACTGTGCAAGATCAACAGGCCATTTCAAATGACTTCTCCTAAAAGAAGCTCTGCCCTGATTCGCACTCACTAAGACACGTGCAACACACACAGGTGAACACACTCTCACCAGTGGACAGAGGCCGCGTGCTAGAATATGTCACAAATGTACAGTTCAACAGTTAAAACAACTCACTGCTGTCATTAAAAGAAACACGTTGTCCACAAGAGGAGGTGTGGGTTTGCTGTGTGGGTCACCTCACAGGAAAGTCTCAGCTGTAGCATTAATTCTGTAAGGTTGACCCGTTGACTTTCTTTGTGTCAGTCCAGTGGTAGACTGGCGACCTATCCAAGGTGTACCCTGCCCCGCCTCTTGTCCAGCGTCAGCTAGGAATGTTTTCCAAGGCGCTTGCAACTTGGAGATGCAACTTGCATCTACAGACAAGTGGTATTTAATAACAGATAGACAACAGGAGGCATTAATCATTAGATGTGGCATTAAAGACTGAGAAAGGAGGTGAAAAGGAGGCGAAGGTGGCTCTTAATTCCTGTATCAGTGCTGATCATAGACTGTGTAAAGACGGACGGCGGAACTTCTCCCAAAAGAGAAGCCAAAGCAAGTAGAGCTCCCCCTAGTGACTGGATGCATATGTATAGGTCATAAGGCCCGCCTCCTTCTTGTTAGTGGATGGTACTTGGGCTGAACTGAAACACTAAAATACATGTCAAATACAGTTTATTCAAGGATGATTTCAGTCATTCTAGGTAATTAATGTGTTTTTTAAGTTTATTTTGTTTAGTTATTTGACACTATAGAGACAGGTTGTGACATAATGGCAACCACCAGGTCCCCCTCTTGGACCATACTGCTCTGACTCTGGGTCCAAAGTCGCAAGACTGCCCATATCCTTGGGAAAATACCATCAGTTTGGCCAATGCAAGGAAGTGGGGACACGCTGTCCATATTTATACAGTCTACGGTGCCAAGATCCCTCTGCCACAACAGACTGACGCATCGCCAACTTCTGATTATGTTTATGCACTTGTTTCATTGACATCAAAACCATCCTTATCTTGGTCAGTGAAGCATTGGTCTCAGATCTTTTGAGAAAAGGAACCTAACACGTGTAAGCTTGTTTCGCCCCTCAAGAGGAATCTTTAGACTTTTGCCCCGACATTTATAAGCCACAAAGTAACATTTCACTCTGTTGCTCTTCAATCCCGAGGGCACCGCCCCACTGCTGGAGGTTTAGCTAAGTTCAGTACCCAAGAGATATTGTAAAATACCAAATTGCAACACAGCTGCCAAGACATGGCTGAGAGAGGAAAGGTGGTGGGTTTCAGAAAGACTCTCTGGAGTGACTTCAAATACTAATGCTCTATCAAACAAGACCTTCAGGACTTTGAGAAGAAAAAGGGAAAACATAATAGAAAGCAGCCGTGACATTTGCCTCACATGAGGGGGTTCTCAGCAAAACCCACCAAAGCACTATAAATTATCCACTTGTGTTTTCTGGAAAGTGCATTGGGGGTAGGGGGTGGTGGTGGTGGTGGTGGTGGGGGGGGGGGGGGGGTCGCTTCCTCCGAAAACCACAGGACGAGTGCAAATGAGGCTGAGAAAATTTACCACTTGGCATCAGAAAATCATTTCAAGGGACGGCGAACAAGCCGTGCCACCAGCTGGAGGATTGCAGAGAAGAGGGGAGGAGAGGAAAAAATACTGGCCGGGAGGAAAGCAGGATGAGCAAACACACTGAAAATAGAAACAGCACGTGGACATACAGCTAAAATTCAATTTTCGTCTGATTTAATCTTATGCTGCAAATGGCCTTTGACCTTTTGGACTGTGTCTGGAGAAAACTGAGTAACAGCAACTTGGTTCCCAGCAGTTAGAGAGAAACCACAGAATTTGATGAGAAATTAATATGATAACTTTCCAACAATGACATCACGACACTTGGATTTACAGTCAAACTGGTTTCTAAGATCCTTCCTGCATATGAAATGCAACCTCAAAGTGCCTCTCAAACCACCTTGAGGCAAATTTCAATCTTTGCATGTCAAATAAAACAGTCTTCATGTTAAATGACATAACCATGAAAGCTTCCAGAAAGATACTCCTCTTCTTTTTCTTTTTTTCTCCATTAATTAAAACAGACTGACACATATGTCCAGTATGGGAACTTATATCTAAAAGCAGCAGCAGTATGTTTCCTCTTCAGTGGTTTTTCATTTAATTTGCTACATGTACATCCACTTCAGATAATGCTGAGGGTATCAAAAGCAGCACAAAGGTTCAAGGTTTCGCTGCAGCCTTTGACTTTTAAAGGTAAACACAGCTGCGTGAATGAGGCGAGTGGATGAAGTCAGCTGAGTTGAGTCAGTCTCTGCCTACAGTCTATATCGGTCGGGCTTAAATACAACCTGCCATCTGAGCAATAGAAACATGTAATCTAGAGCCGCCACCAGACCAATAACACTGGAATGAAAACAAATAGACGCAGTAAGGAGAAAGAGAGGCGGAAAGGGAGGAGGAAAACAAGAGAGGGGAAGAGAGTCACGTGTGTGGACATCCAACCGGTGACACTTGCCGAGCAAAAAGAGGAGGAAACTGAAAATGCCGTGTCCAGCTGGTGCCACATGCTTGTTTTTGTTGTTGTAGATGAATATCAGCCACAACAACAAGGGCACCCAACACTACGCAAGCCATGGGGAGCCACCTGTCGCCGCTGACTGAGAACTGTCGGGCAGGAATACCACACAGGACATTGCGTGACCACAAGTTTAACACACAGGCAGTGTAACAAGCTCACACACACTGTAATGTAGTAGTTGTAAATAATGGTGTGGGTAACCTGTGGCCTCCAGACGTTGAGATGACAGTTATTAAAGGCTAAAAAAAAAAAAATGCCTTTGTTAGTCGACACCAAAACCATTTAGTGAAAAAAATGGTTAAAAATAGGAATGCACAGATGGAAGTCTCTAAAAATACTGATGTTTTGTTGTTGTCTTTTTGTACCAGACCAGCAAATATTCATTAAGAAAAAAAAAACACTTTTCTTTGGATGAGCACAAATTCAATCATACAATTGTAAATGGAAAAAACTAAATTCTGCTCTGCCCCAAACACCCTTAACATGCTATAAACCCACTGCACCAACACAACAACTGACGAGCAAAGTTGGCGGGACTCAGACACGGGTTGTAGACAGACGTACAGGGAGCAGGGTTAACCTGAGGCTGGGCTAATGCCATGGAGCTGGCTGTGGATGTTAGTCTCGTGCCTGATACTGACTGTTTGCTGGCGTAATGTTAGCTTGAGGTTGTTAAAGCGTCACCTTAACAACAGTCTGAGGGTACAAACCACTGATCTGTTTTCCTGCAGGGTGTTCACGTTTTAAGCAACGTTTTAAGCAACACAACTAATAGCTGGTTTCCAAATGAGCAGCCCAGAAGGAGCAGTAGTTTAATAACTTTTACATAATTTTTTTTATATTACATTATATATTTAATATAAATACAGTGCATAATTCAGGAGATCTGCATCAATACACTGATCTGCTGACATCTACAAGGAACAGGCCAGTGGGAGTCAAAAATGTGCATCTCAACTGATATATACGTACATGCAGTAAATGGATGCATTTCATTTGTCTTGCACTGGTGCCGTGAGCCCTTGGCCGTTTGCTTATGAAATTATTGATTCACAAGGCTCACAAATGAGACGACAGCTGTCTCTGGTTAACTCCACATGTCCACATGCTGATATGGACACACTGGAACCATCTGTGCCAGACGCACCACAGAAAAATCTCAGTGACGGTCGGCCACAGACGCTCAATAATGGCCCAGCAGTGTCCTGCAGGCAACTGTCTGCTTAGAGCCGGGGCCCTTAAATGCACTCACTCATTTGCTCGGCCATAACTGCACTTGCGGTGCTCTCGCAGAGACACATTCGCCGACACTAACAGAGTATCAAGTGGAAACCTGCATCAGCAGCACCACACTCCTGCCCTTTCAGACATCTGGCACAAAGCACGACATGCCAAGAAAGCCGCACTTGGCATGTGCAGAATGCAGATCACATTTAAAGCTTAAAAAAGCGCGGGCCAAACCGCCAAGCCACTACTACTAAATATCAGTCACACACGCACACAGGCACTTCCAGGCTTGTGTTACTGTACTTGCGAGGCATGCATTGACTATGCAATGTCTAACTTTGTCCTTTAACAGAGTTTAACTTTAAATCCATCCCTGCTTACTGTCAAACTCTTAAGGCAATTCAAAGTACAAGTGCATACAGACGCATTCACACACCTTGCACTCCCATCCCACTGCAAACATCGAGGAGCACTTCAGTGAGAGGTCGGTCTTGAGTCAATACGGCAGAGTAAATATTCGGCGCGTAGGCTGAAAGGCAGCAGCGTGTTGTAAAGTCTCCACACAAGGTGACGCAACTGTTCAAAGGGCACAATTCAAACACTAGGCTTGGACAACAGTGTGTCGTCTTTATGTGAGACCATGAGCTTCACTCGTCTGTGAATGCATGAGCAGAGCGGAGCCACTTTTACAAGACTTGTTAAGTGTTCAGTTGTGTTAAGATGCAGAGTCTAGCATCAAATATAAAACAAACCAATTCAGATGGAAAATGTTCAGCAGGTTTTAAACACCCCTCTCTGTGTTTTGTTGAACTTTTTCAGTATTTGGACTGCGTCAGGATCTTGGCACAAGTTGCAGCCAAAAGTAAACTAAGAAAAAAACAGAAACAAAAATCCCAACACTATGTTTACAGTACCTGATCACCTAAATAATTAATACGTAGGATCAGCAAGGGGAGCGAACCTCTGAGTGGCAAAAAGAGCAGAAAAATCTATAGCCCCAGGGAAAGAAAAAAATCAAACAACAGCATTACTGGTGTTGGCTGTAGTTCGGCCATAGAGTTGTTTACTCCTGCAAAACCTGACCCAGCAGGAGCGCTGCTGGCCTGGAGTGCGCTTGGAGAGTTTCAGCAGCGAGCCAGAGCAAGGGCGTGGTAGCTGGGATATTAGGGTTTTAGCTGACGGCTGACTGCTGTGATTTCGCGGGCAGTGTCACAATACCAACACAAGCACTTGCACACAAATGCACGTGATGCACTACATTGTTGCAACTTGTTTTGAAATCACTTGATTTGGGAACAATAACTGACAAAAAGAGAAAACAGGAACCAATTACTCAAACAATTAGTCACTGAGGAGAAAAGCTCGTCGATTGCAGCAAGTCTTCTGTCGTCATGAACTGTGATTTGAAAAAACATGAATGCCTTGTTTCGTCAGGAAAAAACGACTGACAAATAAACTTCCCTCCACCCATTTGGAGAACAAACTTATGCTTATCTCCTGGGATACAATCTGATTCAGCACACAACGAATAGCAGGTGGGGATGACCACAGACAATCGGCCAGTTTTTCAAAGATCAAAGGAAGAAAGGCAAACACACTTGTGGTCACATGTGCATACGTGCAGGCAAGTCAACAAACCGATGCAGAGAGGAGTAGGGCATGCAAATCCAGCAAAGAAAGACCTGAGCCCTCAATGGACTCACATGTTGTATGGTGATCTAATGTACGGCTCCACCCTGAAGCCTACCACAGCTTTCATCCATGATCAACATGTACAAAATGACGTAACTGTGCAGAGTACTGTGTCTAGTGCTGCACACAAGACCCATTCCCATATTTTCCCGCCTGTTTGTTGACTAAAATCAGGGATCAAGCTCTTCTTCCCCAGCCATTTTAGCAGGTTATCGACCGACAATTAAAACCTGCTCTTGTGGACAATGTCCCCCAGTAAGTAATTGCAACCTCTCCATTAGCCCAATCTGTTCACATTAAGAATAATCTTTATTTTCATTGTAAGTTAGTATTCTTGGTATGGGTTATATATTCATCTCCTTGGTTTAACTTACGGGGCTCTGTAGTATCTGTGTGACACGTTTCTTCTGCTCCAGGACATTAAAGTCTTGTCGGAGGTCAGGCGACATGTTCCTGGCCCTGATGTACTCCGGATCGTTGACGTCGATCCGGTCGAAGTAGCGCTCCTTGTTCCCCCCGCTGGCCGGTGGAGGAGTGGTCACCACCTCCTGATGGCTGTTCGCACTCATGCCTGCTTCACGTCACTCGTTTGCTCTATGGCTGCCGCTCTGACTTTCACCTGAGAAGCAGAGAGGCAGGAGGGTTAGAATATGTGCGTCGAGATGACTTGCAGTTTCCCTGTAGTGCATGAAAATGAGTGTGGTCACCAGAACAACATCTACAGCAAATGATACCAAAGCCATTATAAAATGTGCGATGCAAATAATGGAGGAATCTGTATGCAAAGCAGATTGTTATGTTGTCTTATTCCTACTTAAACTATTACCATGCAAAGCCATAAACTGCTGATTTCTTATGTCACGCTATCATTCTTTCAACTAATGTAACATTGTGATATGAGTAGCTAATAAAAAGCCTTCAAATCTAGTAGAAAAACACCTGGCATGGGCCAATCTAATTTACAGACCCGTCCTCGGACCGTACACACACAAAGTCTCACTGTGTTCCTCAAAGTGGAAAAGAAGTGGCCCCGTGACTGCAGATATAAATACTAGTATTTTCCTGACAGTAGAGTTTTTTGCCATTTACATAGAGCCGGGTCACACTGACAGTCCTCCAAACACAATGTACACAAAGGACAGCAGAAGTTTTGTTTGAACACCCAGGCCTTGACCAGCAAGGTAGTTTACTCCCACTGTTCGTTCTCAGGTCAGCTGGCATGACAACAAGCATTCAGCAGGATGCAGAAATCTCTACAGTAAAAGGAACAAATGCAACTGACCTTCTCTAGGCTTTGTTGTCAGGCCAAGAAACACAGACAGTAGACACTGAATACTAACATCAGATCTAATATATAACCTCCGTAGAGGCGACGGAAAAAATCAAATAACAGAAAACTACATCTTCCAGGAGGCCTTGCAGCCCACGTAGCTGCTGTTGTAGCAGCGAAGGATAAGCCGGTGGTGTATTAGGAGGAGGCGGGCGGGGCTTGTGGGATCGCTACCAGATGGTGTTTTAGCTTGGACAGTAGAGGAATGAGAGCAAGAAAGAGTTTAGGAAACGGATCCCGCTGCTTTCCGTCTCCAAAAGGCCACTGGTCATCTCACAGCAGAAGGGCCAAATATAGCAGTCACTCCTTGTCTTCCCGGTTAACCTGCACTGCTGTCGACTCGGCATGGTGGGAGACAGGGGCTGGGAGGGGTGATGTGAGTTTGACATATGCTGCTAAGCTACTCAGTCGGGTCAAATGCCACTTAAAAAGATGGTCGAGATTAGGAGATAGACACAGAGCTCAGTGGACAGAGGAGTCTCGCTCAGACCACACAAAGCTAAAAGGAATCCTCATAGAGCATGGCCTTAGTTGCTTTCATGTTTTTTCTCATGACCACACTTCTCCGCTGAGTTGAGGTTTAAAATTTAGCTTTCCTAACGTTCTCAATATAAATACACAACACCCTAATGAAGGATTACCAATGGATCACTAATCAAAGCTTCCTTTTTGATTGCCCATGTTGTAATAGAATAGACTAAATGTTTTCTAATGGAATATCTCAACAGGTGTCTTTGATTTTCAATTCATCTTAATGAAAGCACCATCGTCTCTTCTATGGGCAGTCACGTGTTCAGCGCCCAGCTCAAGGGCACTGCGGGGCAACGCTTTAGTCCGCTTTTTTGAATTTCCGGCTGCTTCTCCATCTCTGCAATTTTTGAATCGATTGTTTTGGATCAAAAAAAAAGAAAAAAAAAATCAGTGATGTTATCTGAGGAGATTTGGAGACATTTATACGACCCGCGTAGAAATTTCGCTGAAATCTCGCCGAACACAGGTGGCTTCAGTTGCCAGGAAGTAGAAACAAAAATGAATCCAACTAGCAACAAAGCACCGACTAGCGTTTGTTACAGTGTGTCAGACTAACAAGCGCACACGTATAAATGGCTCACACCTCTGTAATTTACGGTGTCAAGGTCCTGCAATATCCTAAAATAAACATCTTTATAGCGGGATAAAAACAACACTATATACTAAAATACTCTATTAAACAAAGAGTATTTCCTATCTGTTCCAACCTCTGAAATTCATTGAGAACGCAGGAAACCTCTCACTCTCTCTACCTGATCCCTCTAGTAAAGCTGTGATTTATACCACAGAAACAAATGAAAGCCTCCAAAAATCCTCCGTAATTGAAGGCAGCTGGATAGGGCAGAGTTATGTAACGTGATAGTGAATTCATCCTCCTGCCTGCACTGTTCTGCTAACTGGGAAGTTGTCCACAGAACAAAGTGGGATACGTCAAGGTCTGCACAAAATCATGACTTGGCAATGAGGGCAAGGCTGTGAAAAATGGGGGCGATTTAAATTCCACGGACATGTCTCGCCTTATGTTCACTTCTCTCCCTTGCTCTTCCCTTTTCTCTGATACAAGTTTAATAACAAATCAAAAAGTATATTAAGAGCAAAGAGAGAAAGCATCTACAGAATGGGTGATTGACAGTCGAAGCTCATGCCTGAAATTTTGCTGAATGAGTGGAATTCTGTGCAGCCGAACACGACAGCTGTAGCCTCCTCACCAAAATAAAGTTGCACCCCCGCACAAACACACACACACACACACACACATCAGTGCACCATCCCTGCTCTGTCATAACTCCAGCCGTCCACAGCATGAACTTCCACCCCCCCCTCCCGACCTCCCTCTGTCTCTCTCTCAATAGATTATTGTCCTCGTCCCGAACCATCTCGGTGTGGTCACATCCAGAGAGATCGACGGTTTGGGGGGGTGAGAAAGGGGGAGCGCTGCTTTGTGTGTGCATTTGATAGTGTCCACAATTAATCTGAGTAAGAATGAAAGCTGATTCTCACAGTACAAATTCAGATTTCATGCCTCACGGCAGATACTCAGATTTTTTGGATGAACCACACTGAAGCTCCTGTAGAACGCCAGTTCAGACGGAGTTAGTTTAGTCAGAACAGGACACTGATGTATCGTGATTGATTAAGCGCCACATATGTGTGGCTGATGGTCGAGGCTGTGTTTATTGAAGGGCGCTAGACTGTGGCCGCAGCCTAAGGCAAGGTGACCACAACCCATCACCCCACAACCTTTGGTGACCCTCGTCTCTCAGCCGCGTTCACCACCACCAACACACACAGATGTCTTCATCTGTGGGGGAGCCGTCCTTAAAACCCCTCTAATAGTTAACAGTTATTTAAAGGCTGACCCTAAAACCAATAAACCTTTAAACAAGACACAGCTCAGTGTGTTTTTTGTTAGTTGTTACATGATGAATGGCGTGGGTCGAAGACCTGTAACCTCCATCCAGCCTGACTTCAATCATCAGGTAAAAACAGGCATGAGAAATGAATGAAAATATAAAAGATAATGCAGGATTTTAAGTTACTGTGTGTGATGGCCAAGCGTAAATGCATAAATGCAAAAACATGTATATTTAGGAAGAGAAACTAGGGGTGCAGCAGTATGTGCATTTGTCCTGAACTGTTTGGCACGCCCTGCAAGCTACACAATAACTGGAGAAATGTCCTATTTCCTCATTTCCATGAAATGTCAAAGACTGCCAGTTCCAACTTATAGAGCCTAAGTTGAGCACAAAGAAAAACAGCAGATTTATTTTCTGTTGATTGATGCAACAAAGAGATTTTTTTTTAAAGATATAATCTGTACCCACAAGTAGTCATTATCTTGCTTTTCAGTCCTAGTGTATTAGAGCATTTATATACTGTATATATTTAAATTAAAAGAGAAAGGATGACGCATGTACTGCTTATTTGAATTAACCGAAGAAACGGATGCATGAGTGCTCTCCAGCCTCTTTTTATTCTCTTACTGTGCAGTAGCTCTAAGACAGTGCATAATGCCTCAGTGCTCCTCTGACATGTGGAGCTGTATAGCCAGATAAGAACCTGTGGCTCAGACAGAGCACAACTCACCGTCCTCATCTGCCGACAGCTGGCTAATCTAGAAACCTACGCATGGATCTGCTACTGCATCTCTGTCTGGTGCCGCCGCTCCGGTCGGCTTACATTTCTATTCACCTCTCTATCTCTGCTCATTGTTCTCTCTCTTCACCTTTTATTTTCTCCTTACAAACACAATAGAAAGACACAGCAGAGAAAAGGAGAAAGTCACAATATGGGTGGACATAAATAATAATCAAACTCCACCCACTCCACTCACACACACCTCATATCTACATCTCGCCTCGGGAAGCTTCAAAGCCTGTGTCTCTTCTAGCCCCTAAAAATAGACAAACAGCCTTTTGGGTTGTGTTACAACCCCAATGGCAACAATGCCAGGAAAGAATCTCTATGGTGGCTAATTATATCCACACACACTGTAAAAGTCAGAGCGCGCACCGTGACCTGTAGTGTTGATGCATGCACACGTACACAAACATAAATGGAGGCTGTGGTGTGCTCCCTGCGTGACAGGTCTAGCAGTGAAACCGAAGCGTGCGTGAGCCAAACGCTCAGCAGCTAACATGACTCTGCGCAGGCTTTACTATGAGGTGAGGGCGCGGGCTCTTTTGGAGAAGGTTTGTGCGCAGGTTGCGACACAGAATCGCCTTCTTCTTTCACATGCATCCCCTTTAATTCACGGACAGTCTTGCGGCGGCAGAGAGCCTCTGCTGTTTTACACACGTTAGGGGGAATAACCACAGCTAATCTGGAGCTCACACTCACTGCACTATTACTGCCAAGCGTGTTTATAGAGCAGGAGTGTGTGTCTCTGCCTGTGTATCCAGGGAGCCGCATGGACATGGAATTCCCCTAAAACTACCAATCACTATTGGGGATAGTAGTCTTTGGAGTCATGCCCCTTCAGTTTCGCGTGGGAACACACAAAAGACAAGTCCTTTCTGGGAATGAATGGGATAAGCGGGGTTCCTAGACGGTTCAAAATACCAAATTCCAAATGTCCAACCAACCAGGTGTACAGATGCAAGAAACCATCACATAAACATGTAACCCAACCAACCTTGTGTCTCCTGTTTGGTCAGTCAATGGGAGAGAACAGGCAGTAGTAGTAGGCAGCAGAGGCAAAACACATGTCTCTGTTTTCCGCTGCTGCTGCTCGCCGTCTTGCGCTTAAATTCCAACAGAGAGAAGCCGGGAGAGACAAGTGAAAGAAAAAGAGCAGGATGGCACTGAAAGTAAGTGAGAGCCAGGCACCCGGTCAGAGAACCAGTCTGTCCACTTGCAGATTTTCCATATAGATGCTCCGCCGTCAAGCTGCCAGCAGACAGCAGATTCTCCTAGATCGCTGCGGACTCCTCAGTTGTCCCGGCGTTCGCGAGAGGGAGAGAAGTATCAACAGCTGTGAGTGTGTGTGAGGGAATATGTGTCTCTGGGTGCGTGTGTGTGTGTGCCCTCTGCGAATGTTTGTGTGGAAAGAAGCTAAAGAGACCACGTGACGCAGCCTTAATCCCCCGCCCACTGACTGGAGGCACACACACATAGATTGAGGCAAACACACACACACACAGGCTGCTGGACCAATCAGAGCTCAGGGACATATATAATCACCCCTCCTCCTCTCTTGCACACTCTCTCTCTCTGTCTGCTCTTTTTCTTTGATCCATTCACTTTCTGGTCTATCCCCCACATTCCACAATCATCTTTCTCTCTCTTTATGTCTCTCACTCACACTCCCCGTCACCCCCTCCGGGCGACTGTAGTAAAGGTCAGCGTTTATGAGTTTGGCCGGCAGCAGTGTAACGACAGCCACACAACCTGCTGCAGCAGAACCTGCCTGGCTTCCACTGCTCCTTCTTACCCCACCGAGTGAGTGTGGTCCTACTCTCTGATGGACAGATGACGTAAAATACAAATGCAAAAAGGAAAAGAGCGGACAGTGCGACTTTCAGACTGAAGTCAGAGGCAGCCACAGAACAGATGTCTGCTATTCAGTCTCTTGCTCGAAGCAAATTCTATACATTTTTTCCCTGGCTGATATTTCTGTTCAGATCGACCTTTACTGCTGACTTACACTCTGTTTTACTACAGTTTCACACTTCTCAAAGCCAAAGACACCTAAAGGACTCAATGCACCTTTTTGTTCACTCCACACTGAGACCTGGTACACATTTATAAAATGTCAGATCTCCTGCCAGTGTTGTGTCTTGCCAGCTTTATCTTTAGCTCGTCATTTATAGCCGACGGAAGTTAAAAATTATCCTTACTACAACTATGAAGGGCAAAATTTAAGTAAACAGTTACTTACTAATAAGAAATATCTTATGATAAGTATAAATATGTGCAAAATGTACACACACCACATTAAAATAATCAAATAATCATCTGCTGCCACCACTTAAAAAGTGGATTTTTAACTAAGTCTTGCTTAAATTATTTACCTGGGTAACAGATTTCCATAAACTGTCACAGTACCACTCTCAACTATAAATAAAGCAGTAATTTATAACTACTGCCCTGCCAAGTGGACTTTAAGGATTAGTTCTGCTACATTTTTCTTCTTCTTTGACAGTAAGTGTAGTGGTTTTATTCTAGCTATTTACTTTAGAACAGCCACTAGAGAACAGTTTACATAACCATATACATAGATCAGGCATAACATTATGACCACCTTCCTAGTACGGTGTAGGTCTCCCTTGTGCCTCCAAAACAGTTGTGACTCATTAGAAAATGAATATTTTTCAAAAATCTAGCAGAGGGACACCTGCTTTCCTATTTCAAAATTACACTTTATGAAGAGTTGAAGAGAAGTACGAGGCTGTTTTAATAGAGTGCATGGATTTTGTTGATGACCAAACAATCAGTCAAACGATTTCATTCACATTTAAGATGGCGGCATACATATATTTTATATCCTATATTAATATGTCATTACTGAAAGTACCAGATACCACTGACTACTGATATTTTCATCAGCGTAAGAAATAATGAGCAAATTCCGGGATGTTTTGACATAGAGACGTATTTCTCCCTAGAGTAAGAAAATAAGGTCCAATTGCAAACACAAAACACAATCCAATGGGGAGGAAGCTGAGCCACCACACAAACAGAAACCAAATATTTTCATGTAACAATTGGATGTGGCCCAATTCGCAAGTCACACACGCAGAATTAAAACAAACAATTGCATCAACCAAGATGCCAGTCATATGAAGTCATGATTTATGCTGTTTGCTTTTAGCAGCAGTATGACTTACTTCAAGTTCTATGCAAATTTACAAGTGGATCTCTTACACATACTACATCACACTCATTTAATTCTATAACACTATACACACAGATGTAATACACAGAAGTCATACACAGGAAGGTCATATTAACATCTCCTAGGACCCCTGATTCCGACATCATGGAGCCATTCTTGGTTGATATCAAGCAGCAACCTACCAGGCTGAAAAATAAAACCAATGGTGAACTTCCAAGCACTGTAGTTCCTTGAATGGCCATTTTTTGCGCCCAAGGTAAGTCAGTTCCCACAGACCACCACTATGTAAAATGTCCAACACATAGACCTCCATGTAAAATGTCCAAAAACAGAAACACATACAGTCTGGTGCAAACAAGACTGGGGTTTGTAGCTAATTTCCTATTACTACGATATGATGAGAATTTAGGATGTGGCAGTGGAGCAGTGGGGTGGAGTAAGATCTATCTCACTGAGCTTCAAACCCCCTCTTCAGTGGTGACTCTATATACAGTGAATATAGATGTTCACATAAGGAGAAAAGTAAAAGGATTAAATATCCAGTTTAATAACTCATGCAAGTCACGCAATAAAAATAAAAAAAATATTTCATGGCCTTATTTTCCAATGAACCTTCTTCATTTTTAGTGCCGACTAACTTTTGCACATGTATGTCTTCTCTTTCCAGGCTCAGAGTTAAGCAATCATGTTGTGATGTGAATTACCAACTGTCTCTCTTAGAAAGATTTATGTTGAACTGTCTACACCAATCCCAAGCTGGCACGCAACTATCATAAAGCGTAACTTCCAGTTTCCGAACAAAGATCAGCAGGTTTAAATATCAACAGTCTCTGGCTCCGAGCACTTCGGTAATAAATAGTCGTCGTACACATTGACTGCCTTCACCTGATGGCTTAGATGATAAGGACTTTTTATTTGGACTCCTGTAAGGGAATCTATAATACCACTGGGACAGGTGCCAAGGCAAACCCTTCTAACGACCCAAACTGGAGTTGAAAACCTGCCAATGCAAAACGTTATCAGATCTCTACATTGCTTTGTTTAATCTGAGCAAGAATTTCCTCTTGGTATCAGTTCAAACCAGCTTCTACAGCGGTTGCAGTACAAAGTGGTGAAGATTCGTGCTTGTTCACATTAAACAACATAAAGTACAAGTGAAACTAAATGTGCCAAATGTGTGTCATGAGGACAAATGCATTTTGTAGGTGAGAGAATGAGTTAGTCAGATTTATGCCCTGAATACAGAATGTCTGCTAACCCTAACCCTTCTGACAACATTTCTAATTTGAACCACAGGTGAGAGCTGAATTACCTTCTTTTCCTGCTAGGAAATTAGAACAGCTGTGAAACTTGAACAGGTTCTTTGACTCCGAGCAGCCACTAGCACACAGTTTTACAGCAGATATGAAAGATTGACGCTGTGATTTAGTGGGTGGACAGTGAGGATGGGGACAGAGAATGTTTGGCATTCCATAGACTGGGTCTGGGTGCCACTGGCCGGCTAAAATGGGCCGATTCCTTTAAATGGCATCACATGCATGTGGAGGAAACCACTGTAGCGTTTGCCCAAGGAGGCCTGCAGCTGGTGTGCACCAACAAACAAGAGCTATGAGCCTGCTGATACCACATGACTTACTGTTGAATGCAACCAACCATGTCCTCTGCACAAACAACAATAAAGTTCTCTCTGTGAAACTGCATCGTGAGCAGTGTGTGTAGAAAATAAATCTATGTGTTCACAGTAGCTTGTGAGCAACCTTTTCTTTGTTTTCATCTCTGGTTGAGAATTGTTCTCTGCAGCCCCGTCTTAATGAAAACGTTCTTTAAGTGAAATAATGATGCAGAGATATGTCTTAGTAGAGCGGAGATGTCGAGTCAAAGCAAATATGGTCTCACCAGTATGAGACAGCAGATCAGTCAAGTCCGCTGCTTTATTTGATTGACTGAAAAATCAGAAGATCAATTGTATTAACCTTCATTGGATTTTTTCATATATTCCTAGAGTAGTTATTCAGTCCCATTTTTTATCTGCAGTGCAGTGAATATGCCAAGATAGGACTGGCACTGAAAAGAGACTGGTCTCCAGCCACCATCACCCTCCCTACTGAATGTTGGTGCATCACTCAGCATTTTATTTCTAAGCCTACACACAGACACACACACCATCCCTGGCTGTCACTGCCAGTCCTGACTCAGGGAAACCGAGTTCCATACTCCCCTGCAAAATGTTTAACACAGGATATTGTAGGAAGATAATACAGTGTGCTACAGATTGTAAAACCTGGGCATGTTTGTTAGTGTGTCGGTATATGGAGAGGTTTAGAGCACTCAAAAGGCCGACCATCTCTCTCTGTTTGGACTGTTTTGAGCAGCCAATCTCGACTTTACAATATGTGCTGCAACTTGTATATTATATTATATTATATTATATTATATTATATTATATTATATTATATTATATGTAAAATAGTTAGATTAAATAAGAAACTGTGATGCAAATGTGATTTTATGTAGGGGGCTAAAGCCAAGTGACCCCATCAACCACCTATGGTGTGTCTCACTGGTCGATAACTGCAGACTCCTCTCTGAGCAACAACTAATCATTACCTTGTGGAAACTGAAATTACTGTTATTGTTTTAGCCTGACTGATGTGACACAGCACAGACAAAGTTAGGCCATGAAGTCAAACATGTGCACGATATGCTGAGATCTCCACAAAACACTTATCAAGCCAGATGATTAATGAGGCCTTTGCACACCACAGTGCTCTTAAGTAATCCCATATTCCTGTAAAAGTCATCCCCTTCCTTGACCACCGCGATAAGCTATGGACAAAAACAAAACACAACAGACCGTCTGCCGGGCTCAGTGCACGCTGGTATCCATTTACTGTCAAAGCTCCGCTATCAGCGTTCTGTCAGCGTTTCCCACAAAACGGCGAGCAGCAGCAGGAGAGGGGCGCACGCGTTCACTGGCACTAACTATTCAGGAATGTACAAACATCTGAGCCCATTTCTGGGACCGGTGAGCTTTGTCACAAGAAAGTTAAAATATCTAACTACCCCCTAGGTGGGGGACTGGCAGCTGTGGAACATGTTCAGTTTTTGGTTGTGCGAGAAACCCACTGACATAAGAGTTTTTTTTTTTGTTTTGTTTTTACAGAGCTTGTTTTGACTGCTCTGACTTCAAACGCTGTTTGCCCACATTACAGGGAGATCAAGTTGATCCCTTGAGGACATTACAGAGCCTCGAGACAGTCTCCAAAATAACTACCGGTAATAGCTTGTCACTTCATATTTAATATTTCATCTCGAGTCAACCAGCAAGACAGATCAGACTGATAATTCTCTGTTGGTTCACTACTGGGGCTTTACCACAGACTTTGTTCCTGTGTAATGTTCCAGACAATGTTTCAGGCAGGTTAATTCAGGATTTAAAATGTTAACTGGTAAATTCTGGTTGACAATTGCCAGTCAGATCTGAATGGATGTGGTACATGGAGTTTCAGAAGCTTGAATTTCAGAAAAGCAAATGAAATGCAGAACTTCCTAAAGGTTTAGCCAACTACCAGACTGTCAGTCTGGAGCTAGATTGAAAACGCATCTGTTTGCTATCATCAATAACAGTGCACCTTCACTATATAGTAAAAGTCTCCAGATTCCAGTTGTACATCACTTTTTTATATATTCTGTTGTGTGTACTGCATCATAATATACTGTATTAGTTACAGTAGTCAGTAAAGTATGGTACATGTTGTAACTTATTGTATACGTCACGTCTGCATACACAGTATGTTGAACCTAGGGACGAGGAGAAACACTATTTCACATTTTTTCTGCATGTTTTCAAATAAAGATCAACAGTTTGTGGCAGCGTCAATAAGCCTGACTTGAATCTATGGGACGACTGGTGCTCTTACTCCCAAAGGAGTTCACTGTTGGTCGAAAAGCTTTTGCATATTATACACTTTGTATTGCATAAAATGTGCCTCCTTGCCACCTCTGCCAGCCAGAAAAATGGCAAAAATTGGCTGAAGGGCTGGAAGCACTACCAACAGGGTACAGGACAGAACAAAGCGTATCACAAGATGGTAAATAGGAAATTTGAGATAGAGACAAAAGTGGATACAGGCAGTGAGATGCTGGGAGTTAGGTGGAAACAGGAAAGTCAATATGGCGACCTTTTAGCCAGCAGACTGTGCTTCAAAACCAGTCAAAACCAGTGAAGCCTTAGGGTGACACGTCCATCTTCATATATAATCCATGGTTGCTCTCTGTTTTTATAGCCTTGTATACTGTATATTTCATTCACAGAAGGAGAAGAATACAATGGATTTTTACCATTAGTTTGACTTATATGTTTCTATGTTCATGAGTAACAGATTAATAAAGAAAACAACCAGGAGCAGAAGATTTTTGTGTTGCTGTCATCAGCCTTAAAGACATTGAGGCGAGTGCTGTGAGGCAGCAAGTTTAGGCCCTGTTTTTTTTTTCAACCCTGTAGGCCTTAAAAATGTATCATGTCGCCTTGACATACACATGCAAACACACTTTACAGAAACCTGTAAAGCTGTCACTCCACTGTTTATCTGGCTCTTAACAGCCTGTCTAGTTTTACGCTTAGATGGGAGTGATCCTAAGTAGCCACTAATCCATGTTTGAGGGGTAAAGAGGCATTTAGAGAGCAGCTAATGTGTAACGCGCCGAGAAGCGTTCAAATTCACTTCCTGAAGTGCTGGCTGGTAACAATGCTGTCACTGTCAGAGCTGCTGGGCGAGGAGAAGAAATGCACACACATACAAATACCAAGCAATGCAGGGATGTACTCAAGCGTGAATGGGGAGGTCTGCTTCGAGGTCCAGGTAGAGATAATAAACTTGAATAGATTCAGAGGCAGGCGAGCAAGGAAGCCACACTGTGTGTATTTTAAGGAGTTTGTTTCCTCCTTTGATAAAGATGAAATGTGGCCTAAAAGCGGTGTAGGGAAGTCGCCGCCCAAACCCTCACCTCGGTCAAGTGTGCTATTTCAGGTCAAGATGAATGATCGCAGACAAAGCACCTCAGAGACAGATTGCTTTGTAGCTCCAGGGTTTGTCTACAGAAAATTTCAAACGCAAACAGGATCAATTCTGCCAAATGTTCAATTAGAAATCAAATTTACCCACATGGTCAGCTGCCAAGTGTTACAATCTATTATTAGATCTATTATTCAAATGACTAAATTAATTGACAATTTCACACCACATATTACTTAGATGAGACAAACGACATAAAGGACAGTTGGAGAAATCTGGAGATGGTTTGCTGTAAAAAAACGCTGCATTAAGCATTTCTGAAAGAAACACATGCTGCGTTTCCATTACCCCTAGAAATGTGGAAAACCCAAATATCGCTATAAAAAACTGGAATGGAAACACCTACATTTTGAAACAACTCTCAAATACCGCTAAAACACTTTCAGACGTATCGATATAAAAGTTTATCACAAAAGTGCAATGGAGACACATTTACTGCAGTTTCCAGTCACCATCGTCCCTGGAGATGACACAGGGGGTCATGTGACCAGTTCATCTGAAGTTCAGCTTCCTCAAAGTGAGGGCTCATGTGACGAGAATTTAAGATTATTTATTATGAGATGTCATGGGATGAGACATTAAGAGAGTCACAGCTCATTCGCAGAACACCTTCCAATGGAAACATGTACAAAGCATAATTGCACTTTATCAAAATTTCAGAAATATCGCATTTATTTTGCGAGAAAAATGTAATGGAGATGCATCTACTGATAGAATCTGGACTGAAACCAAAACATTGAGTATCTTTAAAAATGCTTCATCATCTGCAGGTTTGTTGTTAACGCCCGGTATGAAAAACAGGGGTTGAGTTTCCAGTTGGTGTTCATTCAGGTGTATTGTAACATCTTAATCTGTGGTTTTTATCATATGGAAGCCTACTGTAAACAGAGCATACCATACCTCCTGCTTCTCCCACAGCAATCACCGCATATCAGATGACCTCTTACACACACACACACACACACACACACACACACACACACACACACACAATTCCACTGCTAGTTGACATCAAAATGTCAAGCACACCTTGAGTCAACATTATAGGAGAACAAATATTTACGGTAATATCACTTCCTTTTGTTGCAGATGCAGGTTTTCACAAACGTACCTTCATTTATTTGACAGTATGAACAGCGTGATGGGTGACCTCAACTTGGAAGTTCAAAGCAATTTCTTTTTACATATCTCAAGTTAATGACAAACCTGCCTATTTCACGCTTGGCAGTCACGTGCATTACTTCCAACTAACTGTGACATAACAGTGAAAGCAGTGCTCGCGCTAACATAAACTTTGATGAGACAAAAAGACGCTTTGTAGTTTCTCAACCCACAGGCCAATTCCTCTGAATCAAAGCTGTGAAAAGAGAGGTTCCCCTGCTTTTATCTTTGGCACAGAAAGCAGCTGTGCATGGAGCATGAAAGAAGACCTTCAAACCTGGCGAATATGTGTGTGTGAGTGTGTATCACTGTGCCTACCATGTGTGTCCTCAATCCTCATGTGGGTGACCTGACAACACAATATTCAGCATCAGCCAATACCGTTTAGTAGTGTCATTCTGCTCTGAGTTATTTGGTCGTTAGGAATGCACTGGGGTTTCATTTGATTACATAATTTGACTGTTGACAAGCCTGGTGTTTTTGAAAATGGCTGAAACAGGATTTATAGATGCAGTCACAAAAGGCTTGACAGATTAATCGTCCCATGAAGTGACTGACAACATGACAATACAACTTTATCCGCTCCTTAATGTGTCACTGATCCATCATGAAATAGAGCTGAAATCAAGGCTGTTAATGTGAACAAATTTGAGATGTGAATGCAGTTGCACAGAAAACATTTAAAATGATGAAATGCTGGAAATCCTTGTATTCCACACTTCATCTAAGCTAGCTCATGAAAATCAGTATTTTGTAAACTATAATCCTTCTGAAAATCAGTATATAATTATTACACAGGTTTTATGTGAAGTGCTCTTTAAATCTGTTTACAGTGTTCACAAGGGTGAGTTTGAATAAAGACAGTTCATGAGTTGATATGTGTTTTGTGACATTTTCAGAAAAGTAAAGGACATAGAGACAATGGCTGCAAATTAGTAGATTTTTTTTTAAGTTTCTGAACATGTATGAGTAAAGTAAATCTTTTCATTATGCATTTACCTTTACTACACTGAGTTATCCATTCTTGTTTATTGTAGCGTGTTGTTATCTAGTAGTCCTGCTCACCCAGCAACACTGGCGCTCACTTATATTTTACAATGATGTCAAAAAGCCAAGTTCTTTTATTATTGTTACATCTCAGTTAAATTAGCGAGTGAGTCTGACACTGATGTTAGTGTAAACGTGGGCTCATATAAAAAGGATTAGCACAAATGAACCCAAATGAAGATGAATAGAGATGCTGGCTGTCAATCAGCCTGTAATTACAGCTGTAATGAATATAATGACAGGGCCATAGTCACCGTTTAACAGGCCCCCGCTGCAGCAACCACACAAACAAATACAATCCATCCCCGGGTGTCCCAGCTGCTAACTGCTACCGCATGTGTCCTCTGCCAGACGCTGGCTTTATAGCTGGGCAGAGGCTAAACAACGGAGCGGCCTGAGCTGCTCCATGGCTACGCAATCTCGTTTTACAGTAAAGCTGTTTAGCTGAATTAGCTTTGGTGTGAATTACTTGACATTTTCTCAAAGCTCTTTGCTGACATCAATGCCTGATTGAGGGAGACTGGGAAAACTTTGTGGATTCTTTTAGTTTCACTCCACTGTTTTGTTCCACACTTTGATTTGTTCTACAAACACTGTAGAGAGGCTTTCATGGTACCTGTTTAGGATTCAACTCACAGGTTTTCGGCTCGGTTAGCCTCGGTACACTCAAAGCCTCAGCTCCACCAGCACCCCACTGACCACTTATGGCCACTTCTAACATTTCATTTCATCTAAACGTATTGCTCAACGGCACAGCTGCATCTTTCACATCTGTATAAATGACATTTTTGATGCTGGTCAGTCATCTCAAATCACAAAACATGATATATGCGAGCCTTCCACCTTCTACTTACATTATCATGAACACGACTGCAACACTGACGCTAAAGTAAATGATTCAATAACATACAGTATGCATATATACATTGACATGCCCAAAATATCAATCAGAATATTACTTTTTGACATACAGATTGCTGGAAATACAACTAAATAAGTTTTTCCACCTATCTCATTATTTTTACCTTCAATGCTGAGTTCATGCAACAGAAAAAAATCAGTGCAGACTGGCTTTAGTCATCTTTTCATTCACTTCTTTCAACAAATGCATTGTTGATGAAGTGTTTACATGGTTATTAGGTGCTGATATTTGATCAAGGGATTGAATGAATTATAAAAGATTTATACTCCGCCTCTTAACCTGGTTCAAACTGTATTGTAGTTGGGTCAGTTTGTTTTGACAATGGTGTTGATGTCAAGTGTTTTTGCTCTGACTGTGCTAATGTTTCCAGTTATTCTCGTTCTTTGATGTATTTTATGGTCTGTGTTCAAAAAGTTGCATAAAATTCCCAAGGACATGAGGACAAGAATACTCCCTGTCCTGAATTTCAGATAATTGAGTGGCAGTCTCAGGAGTAACAACTATGTAGTGAAGCACTGAGAGGGATTCTGACGGTATTACTGAAACTAAAAGGATCTATATATAATTGGGATGTGCTTTGGAAGGAATTTGTGTTTGATGTTCCATTACAGACAACCGCAGCTTCAAGGAAGAATAGCTTAGCGGTTCATTTCCAAGGCAAATGGTTTCTATGGCGATGACCAATCTGAACATGTGTCTCCACCAACTTACACTATGGATCAATTGACATGTGTGAACTGATAGGTAAATTATCTGTGACAATGGAAGCTTTGAGGGATTTCTGTGCTGCAGGGCTTGATTTCATTCATGCTGGACTTATTTTGTCAAAAAACTCAGGAAACAGTTTGAGAGCCAATCAAGTTACGTATAGAATACTGATCATTTGAAATCAGACTTAAAGCTGCAAAGAACAGGAGACCTGATCATGTGTGTCCACATTTTTTTTTCTTTAATAGACACATAAGAGGTAGCAAGAATCCATCATTTCAAGTGTGCTCTGAGGCACTGCTACTGAATGTGCTCTTGTCCACAATGAATGCAGCGTTTTCATTAAAGACCACAGTCACATGGCGGACCAGCATGAAGGCCTTTAGTACGTTTAGCGCGTTAATGCTTTGGGGAAAAATAGATCTTCCAGAAAAGTTTGTGAAATGAAGCGGAACTTTTCCCCTCAGAGAAAGCAGCATTCTTTTCCACACAAGAGAAGATTTCTTACCAGCGACTCCACTCTCTGCTCTAATAAATGCACATCAACAGTTGGGCTGCGTTCCACGTTTTCACACTATCCGAGATTACCAGCTGTGGAACGTCAAACGTTTGACCCCAGGTGATAAGGTGGGAGTAGGAAGACTACGCACAATATATAACAAGCAGAATAGTTCAAGGGTTCGTAGAGAGTTCATGAACTTCCTTTCCCCTTTTCTAAATAGATGTCTGATAAAGAATTCTGTTCAAAGAAATCGAATTAAGTATCTCTGCAGCGTATGAAATCAAATTATCAAGCAGTTGCTCATTGTTGCTGTTGTGAAATGGAGTTGCACTGTTGTCACCGAGTGCCCCGTGACCGTGGTCAGGCAACGAGGCAAAACAGAGAGCTGGTGAGTGTGTCTGTGAACTATCCATTACACAATCCGAGGAAGCAGACGGATTTGATATGTCAGAGCCCACGTCTGGATGAGGTCATTTTGTGTGAAGCAGAGCTGCAGCCCCATCTCAGCGGCATAAACACACATGTGCACCCGAGCGCGAGCACACAAACAGTCACACACGTACACTGGTTTCTATAGCAACTCCAAACAAACAGTCCGTGCATGTGGTGACCCCACCCCAGCAGAAAGAGGCAGAAACCAAGGGAGCGAGGCAAAAACACATGGACATGAGATAGAGCGCAAGAGGGGAAATGAAAGGATTCTGCAGCTGCATTTGATTCGCTTTATGCAACCTCATAACAGAGACTTTTCCAAATGATGACAAACAGAAGAAACCCCCACTAAGTGTTTATGAATTCCTTTAAATGTCCTAAGCTGGTTTGAACAATTAGCTCCACCATGCACTCACACTCTGAAGCCCAACCTCAGGTCTGGTATCAACAAAGCTTCAAGTGTTAAGACCACATTCCCTTATTTATTCATTTGGAAATCCTTGCTTTCACAAAAAGTCAGAGGAAGTGTGAAACCACCTCATCCCACTGGTATCCCACGGGCCTTTCATGTTACTCCACCACACAGGTCGAAGACATAACACACACTGACCGCACATCAACCAGCCTCACAAAAGACATTTTCATTCAACATAGAGCTCCAGAAACAGCCACCAACAATAGACATGCAGCTTTGTATCAGGAAGCCAAAGGCCGGCTAACGGCTCAGTGAATTCCAAGGTCAGTCAAGGCTGAAGACGCCCACATCCACAGATTATAAGGAAAAAAGAAAAAAAAAAAAAAACTTTTGGCATTGTCCTATGTTTTGAAAAATCCTGCCAAGATAAAATGTTTGTTGTTAGCAAAACCTCATAGATTACATTCCACTAAAGCAATACACACACCTGTGGGTACAGTACATAGAAGATGAAAACACATATGGAGCGTTTTATCATTAACTGTATATACTATGGACAAACCCATCGTGACGTCACCCATTGGATTCTGAACCTCGAAAATGAAGCCCAAAGTGGGCGGAGCTCGTGGTGGCCATGTTGGCTGAGCTTCACTCAGTCCACACTCAGATATTCCAAATATGGGCGTGGGGGTCCTGTTGGGGCGGATCTAAAGCAGCCTGGATGTTAAGACCCGCCCACCCAACTCTCCACTACCTGTTAGCTCAGGATTTTAAACCTTAATAAAAAATAAATTAATGTGTTAGAAAAAAATTCACTCCCCGTACAGTTACAGCGGCTTTTGTACCAGGATGTAAACAGGTTTTGGAAATGCTCTAAATTTGGGCTTTTTAACATTGGTGTCTATGGGGATTTGCTCCCTTATGGAGCCAACCTCAAATGGTTTTATACTTGAATAGATAAAATAGAAACCAGGCTAGATGGTGGGTTCACAATAAAAACACCTTTAAGTGCTGAAAAATTTGGACCTGTGCTACTAATGTCCCACTCAAGTTTTCTGCCATAACAACATGTCCGCTGTGTATAGTACTTTACTTATGCAGAAATTTGTAAACTATGAAATGAGGATGATCCACGAGGTGGTAGTAGAAGATTTCTAGTCAATACTACCAACTAGATTTGCCATAAAAACACAAACATATGACACATATGACAACATATGAGTACAGTCAGGCACAGGCTGCACGGAAACAGCAGCAAACACTGAAAACTGCATTTAACAGAATAAAAAAAAAAGCAAGCAGAGACAGTGTCAAGTATTATTAAGAGTTATGGACGTTATTGCGTTGAAAGAACACATGTGTAGTGTAGGAGGGAACACAGGTTTTTACTGTCTGTTGGAGCTTCTTAAGCCAAGGTATGAGCTACCCTCTCAACACCCTCTTAACTTTGACAGCACTACTTATTGTACTAACAGTCACACGATTCAAAACTAATAAAAGATAAAAATTCCTTTATGAATCTACAGGGGAGACATTTTGGTTTATGGAATCAGATCGGCCGATATTCAAAGATGGATATCAGATTAGGGGGAGAAAACATTTGATAGGAACATCCCTAATGACAAAGACTGTCCTCCTTCCAACCAAGACAAAGACTGACTACAACCAATGCTAGCAGTAAGACACTTCCCTGCACAGCTGAGAAGAAGCTGCGGTCCATGTAACACAACATGTTAACATAAGGGTGCACTCTCTGGGCAAGAATTACAGAATGGACCCCTCTTTCCACTTTCGAAAGAAAATATCTGCTCGTCTGTAGCACAACAGGAAAGTGAACAGAGTTGTTCTCAGCAAGTTACTGTCACTGTGCTGTGACCCGGTCTATCACATCTGACCGCCCCATAACACCGTGTCAGAGGAAAAAGAGAGCCCCTGGAGACTGTGTGTGTGTTTATCGGCGAGTCCATCCATGTTTCCGGGCCTGTCAGGCTGGAGCCTCGGGGGTTACACCACAAATTCATACAAAGCATCCATCATGGAAGGGAAAGTGGCAGCAAGTGATTCTGATGACATCCAGAAGGTCAGACATCTTGCTGTACAGGCCCAGGGGTCCTTCCTTTTTGTGTCAACAATCCATTCACTGAGCATTTCTGCAACGGAGAGCCCGAAAAACATGGCAGAAGATAAGAGAATCGAGGAGGAAGCGAGTCCTTTAGCTGCTTTAGCTGTCAAAAGTACAAGTGTGTCAGGTCACATTTCAACAAATTTCAGATGGAGTTACAGCGTGAGTCTAAATCACTTTGGCATGTCGAGACCTTGAGACCAAAAACAGGACAAGTTCAAAATTAAGTGTATTTCTGTGCAGCGTGTTAGCCCTGCTCTGGGAATGGTGGGCCCCGTGGTGAGACGCTGACATTCCCAAGCCATTGGTGCAATTTCCCCATTTGTGGTCAGTGTAATTAATTCTATTCATGCTTTTCATCTTTGTCTCCTTATCGCTGTTATTTTCTGGCTGCCCACATGTGTAGCCTGTGGTGCTTCTGTGTCCCCCCTTCTATCCCTGACAATCACACGTGTGTGTGTGTGTGTGTGTGTGTGTGTGTGTGTGTGTGTGTGTGTGTGTGTGGTGTGTGCATGCATGTGTAGGAAGGGCAAACTTCCTGTCAGGATGTGGGGTCCAGCAGAGGGACAGTGGCACATAGCCATAAGTCACAACTTTGGGTTGAAATCAAGTGTGTCAGAGTTTGTGTGTGCGTCCCCTGGTGCACCCACGTGCAGTTGTCCGCGTCCTGATTGCCCTGACCACCGAGCAAGCATACTTCATTTCAGAGGAGTCATTTCGCCGACTGCTCTCATATTGTAGCAAATCTTTTATTCATAATTGCAGCCCACCCCCAGATGAACATGAGTAAAGACTATCAATGTGTCTCCTGGACCGCAATCATGGCATAGGCCTTGACTGATCGATACAGACTCCACATAATTAGACCTACAAGCAAAGAGAAAAATACTTCAGAACCTGGGCCTCATGGATATCCTTTCTTTTCCTCCTTCCCCTTCCCACCTCCTTTCTCTACACACTTGTTCTCCTTTGCTTTCACCACTGCTCACCCTTGTTTTTCAGGCATTTGAGCAAAATGAGCAAACATGCCGTGCAACCCCTGACACTATCAACAGCACTTATCATTCTACTGACCAAGAAATGCAATGCTTAGGGAATAAATAACGAAAGAAGAAAATCGAGAATTGTATCAATAAATATGAGGAAATTACAGCCTTCCAAGAACCCAAATCCTTAGTGTCTACGGTTGCACAAGAGGAATTTACTATTTATCTATCACATGGTCTCCCAAGCAGTTTCATATGATGTCTTTCATTTGCACAATTGTTCATTTGGATAGGAGACAGGAAACATTGCCCCATCCACTTGGGTACCATAAAGCATTACATTAGAACTATTCTAAATAATTTGACCTCACAGGCTACTTTGGGAAATGTGGGGAAATAAAATCCTTTTCCGCACAAATGTAATAATGACCTCACAAAATGATTGTTTCTCTGTGTTGGTACAAGTAGGCCCAGCTGTTTCCTTACACACCCTTCACAATCCCACTTATACACCAGTTCACACACAAACTACCATCCTTCCCACTCAGGAAGAGCTTAAAGGATACCAGAAGAAAAGCAGTGTATTTATTTAAGGGCATCTCATTGTTCCTGACAACCAGTGTGTTACATGACTCACAGTTGCCACAGAGACCAGGACCTAGTGATGCAATCAGGAAGGAAAGCTTTAGAGCAAGAACCGAAGGACGACAGCCACCACAGCTGAGTGCTGAAGTTCATTTTGTGTTAAACTGCTTGTTTCCCTGAGAGCTGCTAAACGCTGTGCTGACGACACTGGTACTATGAATTCTGTTTGGGTTTTCACACTTGGCTGGAAGACATTAAAAAAGGCGTGTCACAGTGCATGTTTTCTTGATTTAAAACAGTCAAGGCTAACTAAACTCCCCTGTAATGTTGTCATTTCTCAACTTCTTTATTAAAATAGTCTCTTTCCTTACGTTCAGTCCTGCTCAGCAGTGCTTACTTGTAGTCTTCTTTTTTGCTGTCAAACGCTGTCTTGCCCTTTTATCTACTTGGCATTGTGACCAGAGGAACTTTAGATTGCCCAAAGTCAATTTGCAGCATGCCTTCTTCAGTATCACACATGTTACTGTCAACCTGATACAGACAATGATAATAGTGACGGCTATCTTAAAGGCATTGTAGATGGGCAGACCTTTGAAAAGGCACAAGAGCAAAGCAGGCAAAGGAGGGATTACACAACTGATTGTGGGTCATAAAGCATGAAGGATTATCTTTTCAACCTTGAGACTTAGATGCCTGATCATTTTCCCCTGCTAGGATAAGGATCACTCCTGCAGGCTAATGGTTGCAAGGGACTACGGCATGTCACTGTGCATCAGTGTCAACTCCAGTTGGCTCAGTGTGCTCGTCTGGGAATTTTAGATTTTAGGTTTCTACTAGAATCATTTTGCGCAACAAGACTGCTTTATTAAGGCTGTAACAATTTGGAATAATAAACATAACCACTCATATGAGCTGCTGAAAACATCGGGAAACTAATAAATCAAGGATTTAGAGCAGGAAGAAGAGTGTTTCTTCCTCTGGCCTCAACCCTGACAATGGTCTATATGAAGTATGTCGAGACAGATTCCCAGTCATCCAGGTCAATGTATATCCATAAAACAACAGGAAATGGGATCAAAACAAATTCCTCCAATTACAGGTGAATACCTGGTTGTTACAGAGTCTTGAGAGTTCTAGGTGGCCAACATTTGTTACTAATAAAGACCTGAACCCCCTATCCGTCATTTAGACCTTTAGGATACTTGGATTCGTGGTGAAATGTCTTAAAGAAAAGTCAAACAAGCCCATTTCTCTCTGTTCTAGATGTTTGCAACAAATGAACTACATCATATAACAAGTCATCTTGTCATCCAAGATATTTACACCAAATCCAAAAGTCTACTTTTCAAATCAGGGTGAAAGGGCTGTAGATGTACACCTAGACTTGACCTACTCACAGCCTTTTGTTGTCATTTATTTTGACATATTTATTCATATTTAAACTGCAATGTCTGTAATGACAATAGCAGTGCCAATAGCTACTGTAATGATTGTAGTTTGCATTTTTTACATTCATAAAAAGCTAAAATTGCTAAATCACCACTAACATTCATTCATAAAAAGCTTAAAAACGTACGCCGTCCCCAGAAATCAGGGATGTCTGGTTACCCTACAAAAAAAAATAAATAATTGAAATGGCACTGTCTTGTCATTGTGCTGCTTAATTTTTATGGACCTTTTTTACATCACACAGTGATGTAGTCGCACTATGAGTGTTTAGAAGCTCTACATTGACAATGATCCAGACTTAAAAAGGGTCTCACTGCGCAGCGTTCCAAACGCTGAATAACGCATATAAAAAATGAATATCATAATGAAAAAAAATATTGGTATTCTGTATAAACTCGTAAACTGCAAAGCCTAGGTACACAGACAAAAACAGAACAACTCAAAAAACATGAAGAACAGCACAAGGTGTTGACATGGCCTCCAACTTTACTAGATCCCAAACTGATCAAGTATCTGTGTGGTGATCCACAGAGGCCCCTGCCCTCAACCCATAGGACCCAAAGACCCCACTAACAACATCCTGTTATCAGACACCACAGGACACCTTCAGAAGGACCATGTCCATTCTCTGATGAGTCACAACTGTTTTGGAGGCACAAGGGAGACCTACACACTAATGTTATGCTTAAGTGGTGTAAGGAGTAACATTTCATGTGATCTTAGAAAAACCTTTTTCAAAGATTTTTCTCAAATAAGACGGCATCCCCTGCAAACTGGAGCATTTATCGCCAAGGAATAATCTTCACATCTTTGCCATAGAGAAATGCAGCTGATCCAAGTTTTTGTCAGCTGTACAGCCACACTGCATAATGACTTAAACTGGCATCACACACATGTAATCTCACACTTGGATCTATGTCAAAAGCCACTGCGTCTAGAAGGCACGAGAGGGATGCAAGTTCTCACATTACATATTAATTAGCCACCGATTTGTCGACAGGGGAGGTAAACCCAAGGATCACCCTCGGGGTCCACATTGCACTGTCAGTTTCAATTACACATGATCAAACACTGGAAAGCAGTGAAAGTTACTTCCTCTGTTAGCGTGGAGATACAGCGTGACTTCACCGAAGGCCTGTTGCCACAATCTCTGTCTCCCAGGGCATGATAAGGGGAGTATTAGTAGTGTGAATGGCCACTTTGATATATTTTTCAGCTGTGCAGGGTGATATCAGAGCTATGCACTGGGAATTTCCAAGACTCCCTTCTTTCTCTTACTTTGCATCCTCCTGGATGGACGGCCATATCAACATTCCTCATTACCTCCCCTTGTCCTGTCCTTACGATCTCCTCGTATATTACCTTTGGTTATTAGACTCAAATATGGATGGATTTGATGCACAATTCTCCAGCTGGCCTTACTATAGGCATTCCCAACACCCAAGCAACTCTAAAATAAAATGGAGAACTAAGTATTAACTCTGGAAAAGACAAAGCAGAAAGCTACAGTTCTTTAGAGCTGAGGCGGTGACTTGACTCCATTGACAGGGTGCTTGATGGAGCATACAGGTTTTATCTCACAGTATATTACAGTGGCCATGCCCCTGGGGTAACATTCTGCACCGATATGCCTTTAGGTTCTCCACTCTGTTTAACCAATCAAAGAAAAAACACCAGAACAGCAGACCCCTTTTGGATCTTTTGTTTGAAGAGGAGCATGAAGGATCTTTCCACATGTAAAAAGAAAGATTTATGGCCGGTAGGTGGGTCAGACCGTGTATTACACATGGAGGAACTAACTCGTCACAGAAAATGAGACACCATCTGGGGTCTCTTATTAACAGCCCACAGCTTTATGGCTTTAACAGAGGATAATGGTGTGGAATGGCCAGTAAGGGCTTGCAGAGGGAAACAATCTCACTATCGCTTTTGTACGCTATGTTAAATTAATCACTTAGAGTTTAACAGTTCAAGTTTGTGGTTGAGTGTGGTTTTGTTTTGCCTCCTGTTTGCCTTATGTCTGATCACATGACAAAAATAATGAGTACGACTCTGGGTTAGTCCTCACACTGAACCGACATGCTAAAGCTAACACTTTGCTAAACTTTCCACAGTTGCAAACCAATTTAAAAAATAGCCAGGGATACTAGTTATTGCAATTCACAAATTAAGCTGCCATTCCTGTTTCTTCGAATTACAAAGTGTAGCCACCTG
This sequence comes from Mugil cephalus, assembly GCF_022458985.1. Classification (NCBI taxonomy): domain Eukaryota; kingdom Metazoa; phylum Chordata; class Actinopteri; order Mugiliformes; family Mugilidae; genus Mugil; species Mugil cephalus. The sequence continues at coordinate 5,457,411 of NC_061771.1, forward strand.
TTGCATTGTGCCATCCCTCCCAGGTTCAGTGAAAAGATTAACCCAAGTCCTGCCCATTATTCGGGAACAGGAACAAAGTAAATACCGCTCCTCTACATGTATTAGACTCTCTTACTCTAAGTGGACTGTCTTTTTTTTTCCACCACTCTGCAGTCGGTTGTGTTTGTGCATCCCTCTTTGTCTCCATTCCTCTCTTGCCTCCAGCCTGTGTGCTCATCCATCCATCTCTAATCCTCATCCTGTACGGCTCACTGAAACCTCAACGTTCATTTTCCCAACTCTTTGTTTGGCATCCCGTTCGGGTGTCTGCCTCTGCCCCCCTCCTCTCTCTTTCACTGTCCATTCATCTCTCCATCCTACATTTCCTCATTTAACCACTCCCACTCTCTTCGGTCTCTCCACCCGCTACGCACTCTACTTCACTCATTCCTCTCCCACAATCTGTCTTTCATCTCCTTCGTCCACCTTCTCTCCCACACTTTCTTGTTGAGAGAGGGGACAGTGCAGCGTCCTGCCAGTCCTCCACCCTCCTGCCTGGGCGGAAAAACAAACAAGCGTCCACATGTTCCAGAGGAATTTTAATGACTTCCATAACTCCGACTACTTTACCTGCCAAACTACAGGCAGCATGAGGGAAGCTGGGTTAGCGGCACTGCATTGATGATGGGCTTTGTGAGCCTGAGCCAAGTAGTATCAGTTGAAGGCATGTGCAGCATAAAAAGGAGCCACATGCACGGTTCTTTGAGTTAAAAATGACAGGCAGGATAAAGTGAGACCTCAAGAGCCCCAGTGCGTTGGCTCGGAGTAGCAAGTAAGATGTGGTAACACAACGAGCCCACAACAGCGGTAACTGCACTGATCCATGAAGCTGTGAAGCTGTCTCTGCACAGCTTTCAGTGCACACACAAAAAAAAATGATTTCCAGGAAACTAGAGAACAAGTCTCCATTTGTCTCCTTCTGCTCACTTTTTAGTACGTCTGCATATGTTAGCCTCCTTCTGTCTGCATCCTTCAGCATCACAGATCAGCTTAGAAAAATTCAGTGCATCTTCACATTCTCAGTCATTTATAAATCATCATTATATATCTTCTCTGAGTTCTTTGGTGTTAAATCCACTTTGTGAGGAAGAGGTTTTAACCGTACTAATTGTCACACCTTCACACATCTGATCCAGCACGGCATGAAGCCGGCATTGTTTGTTTCACAAACAACCCACTACCCCCAGTTCTATCATGAATTTCCTAAATCTGAATCTTGCATTTTTTAGGATACTTCTTTACGATAAATGTCGTACACCAACAAACTGCTGCAGTCGCGTAGAAATGTGGCATTCTTATCTCGATTTGTTGATGAGTGTGCGTGAAAGAGACCACCGCTCTGCTGTGACTAGTGTCCAGGAGGGACCAACTGTCGGGTGATGAACCCCTTGTTGAGAGTGCATTTTAATGGGGGCCGTGACCTGCACGCTGTCAGGTCGGACTGTAGAGACCTGACCTGAGAGGGGCTTATGAGATCTCCATCGAGGGCCAAGGCAAGGCAATAAATCTGGGGAGCTGCTCTTGACAGGCTGAATGCCGAGAGGCATTTAAATGAGTGAGAAACAAAAGATTCAGTCAGTTTATACGTGGAATAAATGCTTTTACAGCATGAACGCAAATCAGCAAACTGTTTGTCCATCCATTAATCTTATTTCTGAAACACATAGCTGCTCCAGTGTGCAGATCTTTAAGGTTACATTATATCTGTCCAATCTTGCCTGGCCTGCTCTTCACCTTCATTAGCAGCACATTACGAAATCAGATAATGTGTTTTATTACAGATGCGTCAGCGATGGGGAACACCCAGCCTACTGGCAAGACCACTGTTTAGATTTCAGATCTTCTAAGTTGTGTTTTTCTTTCCCTCTCAGCCCGGGACCAGCTGCAGAGGAAATGACAATACAAGGGGAAAACAACAAAGATTCATGACAACCCCTCCCACCTACAGACGCTTCAAAATCACTCACTTGTTTCTCCCATCATCGATCCCAAACTTGTCTTCTTACGACTATGTAACTCTTCCCACTCCATTTCCATATCTGCTCCTTCAATCTACATGGCTGTGACCTTTGACCCGTGAAATGGATACGCTGCTCTGTCTTGCACAAACCTAGGAAGCTCACATGGTCTTCCTCTTTTTCCCACTCTGGACCTCATCCTCTCTCATGCACCAGGAATCTGGGAAGTGTTCTTCTGCACATAATGATTAGTAGCTTTGGGGTGTGGACCCACAGAACTTCCCCCAAACTTTTAAAGTCAACACAGGCAAGAGCCCTGTCTGTACCACATTGTTTTGTAACAGTTCAGGGACATCCCACTGAATGGGTGCCATACCTTTCCCAAATTAACTTTAAATTTTTTCAACACTGATTATAATAACACACATATTTAACTGTTCAAAACGTGTATTGGTCAACCTATTTTTTTTTTTTTTTTACAAGGTTTGGAAGTTGATTTTTAAAATCCATTATTTTTCTCTTTTTCTTTTTTTTTCTCTGTCAGGATAAGAAAGTACAATGACAGTATGCATTACCAATCATTAACCCCTAATTTAATATGTACAGCAAACATGAGAGGAAAGAATCTTCCACCGGTTCACAACCATCCCAAATTAGAAAAGCCAACTGAAGCAAATAAATGGAAGTGAAATGTGGATGTTCTTTGACAAATGATCTTTTCTTGTGGTAAACACTTGACATATTAAAATATACTGTGTATACATGGTCTGAAAATTCAATGCAAAGTTGAGACGCATATACGGGTTCTTTAAGTAAGTTTGGACTGTGCTCTGGTGCAGACTCTCCTAAGACGCCTGCCTCTGCTTTAGTAACTAGCATTGGTTATAGCCAAACGTCAACCCACAGCTGGCTTCATCTCTGAGATCTTCAGCCCCACTCTGATGCAATTCCCTTGATGGGAGGTGAAACTGCAGTCCCTGCTCGCTGAGCTCTACTCATATATCCACTTCTGGACAGGAAAAAGCCCCATCCTGATTTCTTAAATGACTTCCAGGCTTTAGTTAAGAAGAAGGGAAGTGGAGGAAAAAAAAAAGTGAATGAGATTTATGAGGAAATTGGGAGGCTGTGTTCTCAGCCCCCCCTGCCACCAGTGTCAATATTTGTGAGGACACTGAATGATGAAGTTACCTTATAAAGGTTTGTTCATTTGTGTTTGTATTAGCTTCAGTTATGCAGGAGGGGCAATGTTGCTATGAGTAAAGCAATATCCTTCTTCCTGAGCTCCACGATTCCTAACACACACCACATTAAACTGAGCACAAATGTCACATCTGGAACAGGCCAACAATTTGTCATAAACATTCTCCTTTTTCATTTTTCTGCGAAATTCTTGCTTTCTTCTCAGAACTCAGTTTACTTAATTTTTTGTTGAACTTCAGAGTATTTAGGATTTTATTCCAAGGGAATTGAGAAATTAGCACTTACCACCTGACATTTGTTATCAATTAAGGTGAAAGTCAACGGCCCATTACACATTTCAATAAAAGAGCTCATAAAACACCTTTCAACGGCTCGTTCCCCCTTTTCCACACTAACCACAAAACACTCGCCATGACTACAGACCAGCTTTACTAACTACTGCTAAGACAAGTCTAAGGTCAGCTTTGTAGGAATCTGGTGCGAGACACATGATAATCCTTGTGATTCAGCACCAGTCTGCTGTCATCACTACCAAGACAGTGACTCAGTATGAACAGTACAAAACAAGAGCAAACTGTTAATCAGGGATCTCAGGGTGAAGTTGAAGTTCAACTCTGTTCCAGCAAATGAGCGTCTCTGTGAAGGAACACCGGAATGAACGAAAGTCAATGACGTCCATTGGGTACGTGAGGATAAAGGAAATTAAAAGGTTGGTCATAATAACTGCTGTGGACAAATGTCGCACCACCCCAAGTGTCAGAATTGGTTGCAGTGTTGGCATTTGTCTTCCACATAGCTATTAACCCTTAGAAGGTCACCATGTTCCTACATCTGTAAGAGAGCATGGAGGAGCACACAGTGCCCAGGTGGGAGGTTCATTCAAATGAGGCAGTGCTGAAGAGTGTAGAACCACATCTTTTTCTGGCACCAATCTGCAACGCTGATCTGCAAGAGTGAGCACCATGTGTGGGAATACAGCTTAACTGTAAATAAAGACTTTTGATGGATCAATCCCCAGGCAGTAGATGTTCATGATGAAAAGTGCATTTATTTTAGTCCTGCAGCCTCATACTGTTTTGTTGGGCCTTGGATTACAGCCACTCACCATTCCCATGAGTTTCTGACTGCTTCCCAACTTTCTTTTTAGCTAAAGTAGCATTTAATGTTTTAGTCTTGAGCAGCATGACGGTGCAAATGCTGCCGCTTCACATTTTACGGTGCATGACGTGAGATAGACAACAAGTAAATCTGAAATGCTGACAAAATCAGAATTTATCTGCAGTATTATTTTTATGCTGAGCCTGTGTCAAGCCGACAATATTTAGTTGAAATGGCCGCATTTATTGGCTGCGAGTCTTCAGCCAGTCTTTTTACACTTGGAGCTGCTGCAGTTGCATGAACCAAAATAGCAAGGGCCCTTGGACACACCTACAGTGTGTGCATCCAAACATACATAGCTTACCAGTTAACAATACAGGGCACGAAACGTATGAGACTCACCAGCAGCTCATGTTATTTCAAGGGGCTGAATTTGATGCATCAGTTAACAGTTACAATAGAAATAGAGGCAACATTAGAGACTTATTTAGTGTTAACATCATGCCAGACAGGTGCATATATCTTTGTCATGTGACATTCAATTTTAGTAAGAGGTCACGAAAGACATGTCAGCTGATCAAGCCATTTGGTGAAGACAGATTCAGGAAACCTTTCCCATGAACTCTGACCTGTCCAGAGCGCTCTATAAAAAGTGTTGCAAGCATCTACTCACTGCTGTTGAGGTTGACTGGGAGGCCGGAGGTTAAGATGGTCTAACCACTGCTGGGCAGCTAGATACCTCGATTAAGAGGATTACACCATGACTATACTGACCACAGCCTTCTGTTTTGCCCTTCACTCATAAATGAATCCAATATTAAGCGTAGCTGTAAATCAAAGTGCAAACCATATGGCATCAATTCCTCATTTTGGCAGGAAGATCTGATTAAGTAACATGCCTGTAACGTAATTTAACCTCTGGGGGGGTGGGGGGGGGGCAATGGGGGGAAGCCAATCAGGCTCTCTAAACAAGACACAAGATCAGAATATAAGCCTGGAGGAAATTGAGGATCGGTTGGCCTTGCCCATGTGCATATCAAAGTTTGAAAGACCTCACTTGGAAAATGATAATGATCTGAAGTGTAAATAATTTCCATTGGCATTGCTGCTTCAAACATGTTATGTTGGTGGTTTGCCTTTTTTTCCAGAGAAACCTGGTCACGCAGGGTCAGTACGGGGAGTGAACCTGTGGTTACACCGGCATTAAACAAAATAAATTTGCTTTAACTCAGATCTGGAACCTTTGGATACAGAACATTCATCATTTTATGGTATTAGACATTTGTGTGAAATGTTGTCACAATCAGAGTATGATTTATTGAGTTACGGCCAAAAGCCTTTGATCACCAAACCTCGATGAGTTCATCCTCGAGTCCAAGTAAACATTTGTGTTAAATTTAAAGAAATTCCAGGGCACTGGCTGGATGTATGGATATTCATACAAACTGAAAACTGAGGCATTCAAGAAAACTATTCACAGATTTCCTTCCCCAGAATCTGATGGGCCAACACATGACACTCCACGGAATGCGAGTGTGGACTTTAATGCAAATACTGAAGTACGAAGATACCAAGATAAACCAGGCACACGCACACACACACACAAACTGTGGTTGGGGATGACTTTCTTGAAAGCAAAATTAAGACCAGCTGACACAGACAGCTGGAAACCATGCTGTATGACATAATCACAGAAAGACTGGCCAACAAATTCAACACACACAGATGCGCACGCACGCACGCACACACACCCATTACATAAAGCAGTCATACAAAACTCAAGTCAGAAAGAAGACTAACACCCATTTCTTTAACAGTGCAACAGTCCCTTCTTATCTTTTATGACACACACATAGAGAGGGACGCACATTCACACACATTAATTCATCACAGTTAAATGGAAACACAAGGAGGGGAACTGGAGAGGTGCTTAGGTCACCGGGGTTGATTAAGACACCAGGACAATCCTTCAGCATCACAGGAATGAGTTCACCTCCTGAGCCTCAGCGTGGGGGGGTGAGTGAATTCTTAGGGCTGCTTTTAAAATGTTACGAACAACACTGCTGAAGCACAATAAGTCACGCTTAACACAAAGTCTCTATTTGCCACTATATAGTCTCAAAAACCCTGACCCGGGACAATGCATGTGGTGTCAGATTCACACCGATACTAAGAAGTCTTTAGGGGGGGAAATCAAGGCCCGTAGGAATTGCAAATAAATCAGCATGAAGCAGCAACATTTTCTCTTGAAGGGCCCGTCACTCACGGTCATTCCTGACACAATACTAAAACCTCAGAGGAGATCAAACAAAGCCCGCAGAGAGAGTCCCATTTTATTGCTTCCCTGCAAAAGAACTCTGGACAAATATTTGATGAGATGTTTCAGGATTCGTTAGAGGGCCGAGGCCATCGCCATGGCAGCGAATACCATGTGTGTGCAGACAATAAGCCCCTGAGCAGAGAGAGCTGGATCTCGAAGCAGAATATTTTGCAGTGAGGTTAAACATGCAGCAAAGAAAGACCAATGTCAAAATGAAGCAGAAACTTCTCTGCACGTGTACAGTTTCTTTATTCATTCAAGGTTTAGAGGAAGCAAGAATCTGAAGTAAGGAGTGAGTGAGGAGGACTGAAGAGGAGGACTGACTCAGGTGCCTTCACTGAGACAAGTCAGATTTTATCTGCCAGCAGCTGGGAAAATATGTCAGCTGTGCTTATTAGGAGGAACGGTTAGATTACAGGACCTAAATCTACACTATATGGACATGAAACCGTTGACCGTTTTCTTTGTCACTCTCAAAGCACATATTTGCCCTGCAGGGTGAGCTGTGGCTGGCCTTTACAGCAGGAAAGCATGGGTTTAAAAATGACTCCAGCTCAAAAACAACTACAGCATAAACAAGATTCAACCTGGCCTAAATCCTCCTCCACAGACACTGGATCACCTCACACAAACTGAACCGCAGGGGAGAAACACTTATGGCAACTCCCTAATTAAGCCAGAGATGCTTTTTTGTAAGCAGTGTACAGATTTCTGTGCTGCTTCTTGCTTAAGAGGCAGGAATCTCCCTCAACCTTGAGGCCGTACGATACGAGGCCCCGATCATGCAAAACACCTCGAGCAATATAAATCTAATAAAGCCACGCAGCTGTGAGGAGAGAGTTCGGGGCAGACAAACAAACAACAACATGATCGAAAGAGCAACCAAGCCGCAGAGTTTCCCATCACTCGGTCATTTATCCAACCATGAAAGGGGGCCTTTCATCGGAACACCCAGAAAACAGCAGTCAGAAATAGAAATGAGAAGTTCCCAATGTCCCCTTATCACTGCTCAGTCAACAGTAAACAGACACCTATGAAAAGAACGATTCACCAGAGCACTTGACTGTATCACTCCTCCCTTCCCTCGATGGTTATAGATTGGGACAGGAGTCACGGGAAAGGAGGCAACTAATCAACTGTACCATTTTATAAACACAGGTAGAAGCTCATCTCTTATCAGTGTGGGATCGGATACTTGAAACCCAGCCCGCTGTGCAAACCATAAGCACATGCACCTACCCCCCCTCCTGCCACCTACCCGTGAGCATGCTGACACTTGAGAGGGCGGCACCTCTCTAATGCACATAGAAAGCCATCTCGGGTCCATTCAGAGCTCCCAGCTCTATTCTTCTCTGTAGAAAAAAGAGCTCCCAATTTGAAAAGAGAGGGAATAGGGCCTCTGCTATTTCATTTAACGAGCGGGAGCCACAACAGCGACCAAAGCAGAAAGTTTTTGAATGTAGTTTCAAAAACTATCGAGTGAACTTTTCCTTTTTTTCCTTTTTTTTCTTTTTTTAACACAGGATAGCAACAAATAGAAAAGACCTATAATTTGAAAAAAAAACAACTTTATGACATATTCACGGAGTTTTCCACTATTTCGTCAGCGCTGGGCAAATGTCACAGCTGCACAAAAGCAAAGAAGAGACTGGGCAGCAGTGATATAGCAGTAGTCTTGACGATAGGGGACCACAGCATCCACTCAGTAAAAGGGAAAACACACACAGAGAGGCATGCAACAAACCGCTACAGCTTTAAAGAATCTGCAGCACAAACCTGATGAACGGCCAAATGAGAGCTCTGCCTCCAAATGTTCCTCTGCTGCGATCCACCTGCACTGCAGCGAGTCCTCTGCCTGCACTGCTCACACTCTCCAACACGCCTCTCCCATCGCAGCCGTGCAGAACTGTTGCGTCGGCTGCCCTCTTTCCCTCACGCTCCTCCTCCTACTGTATCTCCCACTTTTTTCTTTTTTCTTTTTTTGTAGTGCTCTTCCTTCCCCGCTAAAGCAAGAGCGCTCTTTGACGTGTGGTAGGAAACCCCTGCAGATCAGCGCGCAGAGGGAGGGAAAATGCGAATTGAGAGGACAGTGGTTGGGGGGGTTGAACAGGGGTAAAAGGGGGAGGGGTCAACCTGATTTAAATTCACAATACACACACATGACAAGGTCTTTTGCCCTCAGGGTGCTTCAGTGATCTTTTAAAGAAAAGCTGTAAAACCATCAAAGGGTTCTTTTGGCTATGTATCCTCTTAAAAAATGTATGCAATGGCCCCGACTTCAGCACAAAAAGAGAATCAGAGTGAAATAAAAAGGTAAAATCTTGCAGATAAATTAGTGAATTTAATCCCTCAATTCATGTTTCTCCAATTCCCTCTGAGCTACCTTGGATTTTCTTATTACCCTTCTCCTCTTAAGACCAAATCAATTTAAACATCTTCTCTCCTAAGCTTAATATCAGTGTTGCTAAAGTCCTTGGGCAAGGCACAGAAATTCAAGTCTCATTCACCCGGCATCAACAAGAGAACCTTCCCCTTGTTTCCCTCCACTGGAGGGACCCTCCCTCTCCATTACTCGGCCTAAACACATCCAGCGCTTTCCCCGATAGCAGCTTAACAACCTCCTCATGTGAGGAATCTCCTTCCAGACAAAGGAGTTTGGAGGGGGATTTAACCAAAACAAAGAACGGAGGGAGACGTTGGCATGTTGGAAATTGAGGAATGTGCATAAAATTTCAAGACTTTAAATACTTTGTGGGAATTTTTATGAGCTATTTGAGTTTCAGCCTAGAAAATAATCATATGTAAACCAGATTCACCACAATTTACAAAGTCTAGACAAAAAAAATAAATTAAAAAAATCCCACGTGAAATGTGATTCAGCAGATCTGATCCAAACCACATTGGTAGCCATTTTGAAATGGGATTCCTATCGGATGTCTACACGCGCAATTATATGTCAGTGGGACTGTTCAGACCTCGCATTAAGATACGATCTCAATTAAATAATCGGATCGGATCTGGAGATGCATTTAGAGACTAATGTTAATGCCAGGTCACATGTACCTAAAGCTGGTCACTTACGATCGGATTGACTAGAGCGGACCTTAATGCGAGGTGTGAACAGGCCCAAAGTCTGAACAAAGCCAAACGAAGCTAGGGCCAGCAGTTGCTTAACTTATCACTGCATACAGACCGAAAAGAGCTAGACATAAACAAAATGTTAAATACTACTTGTTGGTAGACATACTGTATTTATGGAAAATAATTGTATATACATATATGACATTTTGGTGTTGCAATCATTGAGTTAACCCAGGAAATATAAATAGAAGCTAAATTAGCATGTGAAAGTCTCACTGACTTCACACTGACATTGCTTTCAATGCAAGAAGCTCATCTGAGGAGTCACCTCGCAAGAGACTTTTGAACAACCTTTATGTGTGCACTCTCAGATGCAGGATTTTACTCACATTTGTCTGTGATGCTTTGGCTGATTGCAAGAAGATTTACAGTATAGCAGGGAAAACCATAGTCCATAAGGTCTGTTTAGTGGAATGAAATGGGCACTGAGTGACATTTAACTTCCCCCATGTAAAGGTTAACTGTTGGGCCGTGAGTAATTTACAGTCTGCCAGAGCAACAAACAAATCCCAAATGAATTTTTAATTGGCGCTTCCTTGAAAAAGCGTCCATTTGCGGAGTAAAAGCTTGGCTTTTATGCTGACTAGCACAGAAACGAGACAGACAATAATTATAGGAAGCATAAAGACAACTGTCCGCGCTCTGCATATGAAGCGAGGGATGCCAGCTGAGCCTAAATCAATTCAGAATCAATTATTCAAGCAGAAAGAGGGGGATCGTGGGCAGACAGAGGCCCGCCAAGCTACTGTATATTCAGCTGTCATCCTGTAAGTGGCAGGGATTCCCCGCTCGCTCTGCTCGTCTGTGCGGCGAGTGTGGTTTTGTGTTTGTCAAATGCCGTCTAAAACTAGAGGATCAATCCTTCATCAAGGATAAAAGGAGTTAATCTCCCACACTGGAAACTATTTACAAGTAGTTGTGGTGTGTTCAGGCTGCGCAGAAATAAATGAAATCCTCAGCGTAGATGAAAAGAGTTTGTAGAAGACAGCACACGTTTGCAGAAGAACCTCTCACCTGGACCTCACTTTCCTTGCTGTGCATTCATTTATCTGCATATAACACATCCCTCCCGCCCTCCATCTTTCTTATACTGTGCATACCTGCCCCAGAATAAAACTCGCCCTCTGGCCTCTTGCAGCACATGGAGCTGGATGTCTGGTCTAACATTAGCGCATATTTTTGTAAGCACATTTCCCTCAAAGAGGCCCAACAGCTTGCATGGGTTAAAAAGGGATGCACATCTAGATTATTTATGAGCAGCGTTGCTGGTTGAATCTTTCTAAAATACCTCCCTTAAGCAGGGGAAGGAGGTGGACGGCGCAGTCCTCCACAAATGGCAGATAGTCTAGTATACACACTGCATTGTTAATAAGCACTCATGCTGGCTGGTAATTATATAGCTCCAGCGGGATGAGCCCTAACACAAGTAGAAAGCTGTGAATTTACACTGGTCTGATGTGTCATCTGAAAAAAATATGAATCAACAAAATTTGCGATGAGCGCCAATCAGTATCAGCCCATTAATAGATAATAGACTCAACAAATGAATGAAGTGTGATCACGTGCGTCTCTCAACCTTGTGCTGAATGTCACAACAGCTGCATAATCCATACTTACACTGCAGAAAACCAACAGCATGCAAAAAAAAAAACATGCATCACATCTAGCATCCTGTATGAAGTCCAGTCAAACATGAAAACATACAGATCAACTACAGTTAAACGGCTTCATAGGCTACAGCGTCCTTTGAGCGATTAAATAACACGTCTCTACATTTCTCAGACATAACAGAACAGCCGATAGTGTCCAAGCACACGCGTGTCATTTTCCCTGTCAGCACTAAAATTAAAAATCAAAGACGAGCATTGTTTTAGTTTGTTGTGTTTTTTTTTTCATTCTGGAGGGGATTTTTGTCCCCGACAATCATGGCCTGTTTCGCATTTGAGAATATTGTTCATGATGACATTATATCGGCTTTGAGCTACAATAAATCATCCCCTGGATGCGATCAGCAGTTCTTACCACTGCTACATGTGACTCCTACGCAGCATACCCTTGTCAAAATGAATAAGACGCAGAGCCAGGAGCGTTAAACGAAATAAATAAAAAAAACACTGCACGGCATTAACGTGAATAAAACAGATTCTTCATTATTAACCAGCACGAATTCCTTTGAAAAACCTGAATATAAATCAGACGAAGGGATTAAACCATACTTTCTCTACTTAGGATCCAGTTCTAACTGAAGTGTGAATAAATCCATTCTATTTGGTGCAAACACAAGAGGATAGAAGAGCAACAAAAAATGCTGACGTAAGCACCAATCCCTTGAAAAACTTAGGGGAAGTTCCAGGATTCACCTGCAGCAGCCTGCAGTGACCTACTGGCCTGCGTCCAGGTCTGGAAATCTAGCTGGGAAAAGGAGCTGAGAGGACCTCTACTGCTGCTTATGGGAGGTGTACTTTGTAAAACGCGCAAAGCCTGTGGACTTCAAAAATGATTTATTTTTCATGGAGCCTTCGGGAGCCTGTAAGATTTCCAGTTTCTTGGTCGTGGATGTCGACAAAATATGGTTGTTAATAAATGATCTCTGTTCAATAATTAAACCTGACAAAATGACCCCGGGCACTCGTCCTCACTAATCATCCAGATTTATTCATCCATGTTTGCTCACGGTATTAAGTCCACTCGTGTCCTGAGGAGACCTCCACCCGCAGCTTGGGGCGTGGAGACTCTTGGCCTGTGTGTGGTGGGTACCCGAGGGGGCTCTCTTTAATTCCCTGCGCTGACCGCAACACCATGTGACAGCGGCAAACACGGCGCTGCACTAATGAATCCCTGTATGACACAAGGTCAGGAGCTGCTGATTATGGTCAACATGTACACTGTGCGATTCTGTACTTCTGCACGGCAACTTGAAACTCAAATTTAATTATCCACCTCCTGGAATAGCAGCTTAACGCTTAAAATGTTGTTTAAAACAGCTGAACCCCTACCACTATAAGGCACAGGCAAACGTGTTGGTCGCGATGATGACGTCAGCCTCAGCGTTAAAGGTATCTGATCCAGCCCTGAAAAATATTAAAATTCAACTTCATCTCCCAGTGAGGCCCAGAGGGAGCGCTTAAAACGCAGAGTAAATCTCACACATATCTGAGCGGGGAGTTTGTGCTGTGAGACAGTGAGGCCCGGGCTTCAAGTCTGCCTGACTCCAATGGAGACGTCTAGGGAGAGAACCAGACAAACACAGCTCCCTGCCAAGCATCATTACTTACTACACCCACTCCACGGCACATTTCCACTGCTGGCTGCCAGATTCAGTAATAGTGACATTCGATAAAAACACACTCCTTTAAAATATTTTTCAAATCTCTCCAGCTTTCTAAATTAATTTGGGATGAGCTGTTGGAAATTAAAAAGAAAAGTCTTTTTGACCTATTCACATGTTTTTATGCACTGGGGCAGAATTACTGGAGCGTGTAAATATATTGGAATCAAAGCGTGGGTCTGTTGTCAATAATAATGTGTAATAGCTTCTGTCAGTGCCATGTAAATTAGGATTTTTTTTTAGTTTGAAGCAGATTGAAAAACAAAGCAGAACAGCACTGCGATCGTGCAGCTTTATGCTTTTGTGGTCAACATTAGTAATGAAATTCTTTGTAGTACATCGAAACACTGCAGCCAGAGACAGCAAATGTTTAGATTCCAACTTCAAAATTAGATTAGAGCAGAGAGGAGGGAGATCTATTCGTGGAAATAGGATTTAAAATTGCATGATTTCGTGTTACAAAATCCGGTTATTCACAATCCAAATCTATATGCTGACTAAAATCATTCAGACCAGAGATTGAAACTTAACTATTTAAGTGGATGCCAAGTCAAAAGGTCTGATAAGATATACAGTATGTGTTTACATTCTCCCAAAATATCAATCAGAATCAGAATATCCATGAGTGGAGAATTAAATGCTCTGGAAATCACAACAGAAGAAGAAGGAAAATAGTTTTCTCCTTTATCAACAACAATGTATCCATTCGAGAGAAGAACGAGATGGACACATATTTAGCTGACCGCGTTTCAAACACTTGCTGTAAATTCTTTTGCTGTTTCCATGTTCCTGTCTATTCTGGGAATTCATCTCATCGCATCAGGGCAGCGTGAAAAAGTAAAGGATGTAGATATTCTAACAAGGAAACAATAACCCTAACTTTAGCCACTGAAACATTTCAAGTATCAGGGTCATACCAGCCCTCTCAGTCTGATGAGGCCTGTGTGTTCTGTTTGAGGTGGTTACACGAGATCTCTTCACCCTGATCCACTTATCATTTCATCATCAATTTATTCTGATTATTAATAGATTATCCATGTTCATCTACTGTTAACACTGACTAAACTAATGTTAATGCTAAAGCTACTCCGTTAAATCCAAAGACCATGTCTAAGACCCACTTCTCAACACAATAAAAAACAAAGGTCATACAGTGTTTTTCTCTATGTAAGATCGACTTAAGGACCGTCAGGTCGTTAAAGTCATATATGTAACGCAGACCTGACCACTTTCAGGTCACGTCAGCCTCAGGGTGCTGAGCTGCGACACTGCCGACTCCTCATCCTCCCTTTGCTGCAAGTCCATTTTCTCCTCTAGTGTCATGAGGAGACTCTAATGAATCGGCCCATTGAGGAGGACAGAACTGTGCACTGGCTTTGACACTTCCAGAGCATGTGTGTCTGTCTGTGTGTGTCAGTGTGCTCCGTCTTTCCCAGCCTCACAAAGTACAAAGCTGTCGTTTGTTGCCTCTCAGCACTACAAAAGCCCCACAGGCCCCTAAAGCAGAGAGCAGAAATTGTGCGAGTTTGTGTTTTTGACTGCATGTGTCTGTATGTTTCGTATGATTGCTCGTGCATATTTATGTTTACGAGAAAAGTAATCAAACTAAAAAGCGTTTTTATGTTTTCTATATGCATATGCGGTCAAGATTTGCCGCATACACTCTGCACAGTCTGCGTTTCGCTGAGATGTGTCTGATGACTAAAAGACGCATGATGTGGCCCAGAACCAGAGTCAAACACAAACTGCACCGCAAAACCATGGCACACACACAGACATCTGTGAAGCACAACATAATATACAGCCAGCAAGATCTTTCTTCGATCTTAACACAACTGCAAACACAGCGTAACAGATCATAGCAAATGTGGCTGTAAAACACAAATAAAGTACATGACCAATCAGACATAGACACAAGCACACACAAATCAAACTCCTCCTCCTCTGGCCGCTAACAGGACTCATGAGCCACAGAGGAGACAGCTGTTATTTATCATGGAAACACCCCTTCTCTTCATAATTAAAACAGTTTGTAACTACAAATCAGTGCTGGTCTTATAAAATACCACTTTTGATCAATATTAATACACATAGTCAGAGAGGGTAAACTGGTCAGGGTCAGCCATCATTTAAGCTTGAACTGTTGCTCAGTGCCTTAAAATCGATACCACAAGAATATACTTGTGGTAAGCTAAACCCCTGCTATGCCTGAGGGCTGGGTTCATCATCATTATACATTATCCATGTCAGACGTACCCGGCCTTTTGTGATTTACACCAAAGACTCTCCCCGAAAGCCCAAGCAGTGCATGCCTTTTTGATTTCCACCCTCTATAAAATCCATCTCTTTGGCTGAATCCCTGCAGGTTTATGTTTCCGTCTCACAGAGCCTGTGCCCACCAACAGCTGAAAGTGTCCACGCCGAAGATTTATACAAATCAAAACCTCCTTTGTCTTCCAGATCCCCCCGGTGCTCTCTAAGCTGAGGCCAGTTTAGCATGTGTGTCGGCTTGTCTGCGACCAAGTAAGGGAGTGGAGCAGAGGCAAAGACATGTCTGTCTCTGATCTGTTGGAAAGAAGAAAGGACTGCGACTGTAGAAATACACAATCTTTGAGCAGAGACACTCAGTCCTGTTCATATTTAAGGAGTGGTTGAGTTTACAATTTTTAAATGGTCCAGAAGGCATCATTTCTGATCACATTTTAGAACCATACAACACAATCAGAGTCAGTTTTCAATACAAAAACATTCATATATAAATAGATAGTTATGTATATGTAGGTATTTGCCTAAAACTAAACACTAATTAAATAAACTGGGGGCTGGTTTTATAGGTGCCTACTCATACTTTTCTTAAATTATCACGTGCTATGTAACCGAAACCTTATTGATGTGTTGGCATACTGCCTTTAACATCTTAAATTGGCTTTAAAAAAGTATTTGGCCTCTATTATTGTATGTCAGCGTTCAAGTTTTAGTGTACAACTAACAATTATGCAAAAAAATAAAAAAAATAAATAACATGAAGAGAGGTCTGTTAGAAAAGTTTTACAATAAGACTTTAACATTACGTATCGGTATCAAAACTGTCACGTTATTATCTGACAATCAAGTTTAACTAAGAATTTACCAGACCTCACTGGGCCACGCAGATCCACACGCTGTGGCGAAGTCAGACCAGCATCTAAGATCACACAGCTGATTGATTTCCAGCCTCCATCTGATGGTGGTGATGGTGGCCTGGAGGATAAGAGAGCTGCTATTTGGCTGCGAAGGAGAACGTTTGAATCTCCAGACCTACACGTTTCTAATATACCAATGTTCCAGCTCTGTGTGTATCAACATGTCTGTTTGTCTGCGGACAATAACTGAGGGCATTAACGGTGAATCCTGAAACAAGAAGAGACAGAGCCCAACAGGCCACTGAGCTCAAATTTCTTCTGCCAAACTACCTCTCACTGACATTGAAACCAGGTGCAGTGTATGATCATGGCGTAGCTGCCATGGACCTGCTCACTAAGACATTTTAAAAAGTCACAATACATTTTGAATGAGGGTCGAGGGGGATGCAGGCGTCTCTTTACCGCCTCAGTGAGACGTAAACAGTTGGTCTTATCAGAGGAATAGTGAGCGAGAGGCAGAAGACTGGGAGAGGGCACAGATGCTGCACTCAAAGTCGAAGAAAAGAAAGACAAATAAGAGACAGATAGAAGATAAAACATAACCCAAGGCCTTACAGACAAAGAAAGTGAAAGTTTCAACCTCAGATTTTCTTGTCCTTCTTTCTTCACTACTTAATGGGATGACCAGCCTTTTGTCCTTTCACTCTGAAAATCACAGACGTGAGTCATTGGTTTACAGGAATGGCTGGCAGCAGAGAAAGAAAGAACAGACTTGCAGTGTTTTTATGAGAAATTATTTAAAGCTGATTTCATCAGTATTTTTATACAATCGGCAGATCAAATAACTGCGCGTAATGGGAATGTTGTAACTTGTAGTAACAAACCCACAGACTATTAGCTCAGCTGGCGTTTCAGCATCTACAGAATACTTTTTTTTCTTCTTTAAAACGGTGCAATCAGCTGGAAGATACATTATAAATCCAGCATGCAACAAATTAGCTAACTAGCTAACTAAAGAAGAGTTACGCGTTTCTCTTAGAAACTGGAAAACACAATACAACGCAGAGAATACCGCACAGAAACGCATCGCTAAATGAATGCTAACAGCGCTGTCTGCTCAATGTAAAAATACATCAATCAAGATGCGTTAACTTGTTCAGCAAATATTTAATAATATACATTTACTGCTAGCAACACTGCCACCAAGTGGTCATAAATTAAATAATTCTACTTTAAAAAAAAAAAACAACAACAACAAAGAAAGGCAAAACCAACATTGATTTTCAGTAGTATAAAATAAAAAAGGCAAAAGCCTAGGTACCTTTTCAGTCCAAATGTGTGTATTACTTAATTTCAGCTATCAATGCAGAATAAACAAAATCGCAGAAATCACAATGAAACTCATTAACGGATTAGGTTCACAGCTGTTAATCCCGTTTCTATTGTAGTGTAATTTATTAATGGAGCATTAGCAGCTCAGCCAGATGGCTTAGCTGCGGTTTTCACTTCGAATGGCAAACATGTCCAAATCACATCAGCTCCAGTGGGAATCATGTCAAGTTGATTAATCGATTTTGACCAAACAAGATACACTCATACTGTATAGAACCAGATTTCAGTATAAACAGTTGGACAAAAAACAAATGTACATTTTGTCTCCTTGAAAGCAAATGGAATATCTTTGGAGTGTTAGTTAGACAAATAAATGTCATGTGGGAATCTGGGATGTTTTTTGTGTATTTGGTTACAGACACTATCAAGTCAGGGTTGCTTCAGCCAATCTGTTCCATGGTGAAATGTACATGTGCAGATTCCTGATCCTATTGTACATGACACCATTCAGCATACCACTCTAAATATACAGCACAGTACTATCAACCAGTCTGACCTCCAGCAGGAATCGGGGATAAATTCATTTCAGTCTTGAAGACAACTAAAGCGCTCTGCAGCCAAACTTGGTGACGACTCCAGTGGTTCCATGAAGGGAACAGTACACAGATATGAGAGTAACTGGCGCCTAAGGCTGCAACAGTACTCCCAGAGGTATTCAACACATTATGAGACACGTCAGCGAGCAGAGCTGCACTGATTTCTCTTGACCGCACGAGCCCTGGACCTGGGAGATCTGCCAAACTGGGTCTGAGAGAGGCTAAAAGTACCTGACAGAAAGAAGGCGAGCGGGAAGCTAAGATAAGAACAATAGACATATTAGACATGTTAATAAAGGGGTGGGGATTAATACCTTTTTTTGTCACTGTAAATTGTCATATGTGTTACGGTCCAAATTAGGACTCTAAAGCAAATCCAAAGCTGTAAACACTTGTCAGCAGATGATAAATGAGACTACAGGTAGGGAACAAATGAGGAGTACTTAGGTTCAATAAAACAAGAACAAACTGTGTCCAAACTGCAGTGCTGACCCCACTGGAAAGCACAGACACACTTTCCACTTTCAGCAGAAGAAAACTCAGTGGAAGCCCAAGAGAAGTAACTGAACTGACCCGAACACATTTTTGAGTGGAGGTGGATTTTAAACCTTTGTGGACGGCAAAAGATAACAAGTGGACAAAGTTCTCCACAAGGACACGCAGATTGAGATTTGGAAAGTGAAGGACATCAACCACCAACCTCAATCTTTGTTTCCAACAAAGTATCAAATGCGAAGGTTTGAGCTGGAAAATCTGCACAAAAGCAGAAAAATGGGTAACATGTATCCAGTGTCATGAACTTTTATAGTTGAGGCTGAGACCTCTGAATAAAAGATACGAGACGTTGGCTCTGTTTAATGCTGTTTCTCAACAATCCATGGATTCAAATGTGTTCATAACCTACCTACTGTATGTGTAATGTGTTCATAACCTTGGAAACCTATGTCCCACATAGTACTTCGGTTAGACCATGTAGATGTTGCAAAGTAACTTGAGGAGCAATATGAATTGTTTAAGCATATAACCCATGAGGCAGGATTTTGAATGAAAACCAATCAAATTTCTGTCTTGATGAGCATACACTTCATTCATCTGCACAGAGCGATGGACAAAATGTTTCAAGTGAACAAGCGCTAGTTATCAAAAAGTGGAAATGGGTGTTTAGAAGCTGTACTTCAGTTACCAAGTGTGGCAGCGATGTACATTTTAAAAGCCCAAAGATGTGGGAAATATCTGCCTTTCTGAAAAACAGTCGAGTTGAAAGTATCTGAAGTGGAGAATCTTTGCAATAGCATAGCAGCTGCAGCAGTCATCCAGACTAGTGGCACTTCACATGCTTTTCTTTCAAAAGGGAATTGTGCAACATTATTCTAAACTAGCACATGCAGCCTCGTCACGTTTGCCGGAGAAAGGCCTGGCACTAATTTCTTTACAGAAAGACTCGGAGCACATAAAAAGTCTGTCCAGAAGCAGTTTGTCAGTTTACCACTGACCAAAGCCATGTCATTTGTTCAAGGCTCTCCAAGAAGTTTTGCTATTACTCTCCATATATACCTACCATGTCCTTGACTAAACCGTGGAAGAGGGCGGAGGAGTTTGGACGACAGACCAAAACTTTCCATTTCAGACAACACTACATTGGAGACTTTCCCCCTCCGTATTTTATTTCCGATAGACTATGAGTGTTACGGTGTAAAATAATATTCAAACCAGAGCTGGGCTGTTCATGCAATCAACAGGTGTTTTAAAAGGTTGAGCAGGGACTGAAATGGTGCGTGATGAGGTCGAAATTCTTACCTTGCCGGAGACTGCTGGACTTAATGACGTCTCGCCGACTAGAATAAAAACAGACACAAACATATTTTTACTTTCGGTCCAAGTCTTCTGAGGACTGCTACAGTAACAGCCAGTAAAACTATGACCACGTTAAGTTACGTTATGTGTCTGAGCTGAAGAAATCGGACACGGCTACGAGCAGACACACGCATCTGGTGTAAATAATATTTACGCATTGTGCGTCTGCATTGAGTGAGTCTGTAATGCCAGGGTACGAAAACACAAATTAGACAGGAATGAGTAAAATAAAAACCTGAAAGGAAGGAAGATAGTTCTCACAGTAATGTCTACTTTATACCCTGAACCTTTCATTATCTCTGTAATCGCCATTTACTCTGTAATTCAGCATATTTAACATACTGCAAAAATCTAATCAAAAAGAAGGTATTTAATGTGTAACCTAAAACCTGTAATCTTCCATACAGCGAAAGGATGTTAGGTGCTTTTACATCCCATACGTTAGGTGTCTATTGAAGCATCTTGGCTGAACTTCAAACCAGCCTACCAGCGATGAGAGTCAACAGACCCTGTAACTAGCCAACTTCCTTACAAAGGAAATGTTAAATGCTTTTTTTCCTTTCTCACAAATCGTGAAGTGTTATATTTGTTTTTCTGCTCTCCCCGCGGCCTCCGTCACACCGGAACCTGGCTCAGTTAGTACTAATACATATGTGTGTCCATTTGTACTTCTCACGTGAGTCTTCGGGCCTCTACGTGTGTGTTCTTGGTCACAGCGGTTTGCAGTTTCCACTGTGGAGAGTGGGCTGTGCCTCCGTTCTGTGCAGGCGGCTACACCAAGCGGCAGGAGGCCTGAGGGACTCGGTCTGCCCCTGATAGCCATCTATGTCATCTGCACAAACACCAACTGTATCAACACCAGGGAGCACAGCTCACAGTAGGGGAATGTGTTGTTGCTGCGCCTGAATTCCATTATAATGATAATTGGGAATTTTGGGATTGGTCCAAAATAACACATCAAAAATATTACGAAACCATGCCTAAAAGTGTTTTGGAACAATGTACTGAGAGAACAATCTCAACAACATTATGCTTTTTCTGGACAAGCTGCTGCCCGTGACAGTAACAGGGAGTTGTGTAATATTGTTTAAATAAAGGGGTAATGATACATGTAATTAGACAAATAGTCAGCACATTTATAGTGTTCAAAGCCATAGTTTGGTAACAAATGAAACAGAAATCTGGAGAGTTCAAAGCCTGGGTGCTTTCTAACTTTCACTTCCAATTGATGTGAGTATGAATGTCGCATTGTCAGTTTCAGAATAATAAGGGTATTATGAAAAGTTCATGCAGTCTGAATTATGTAACTGTGGGCACCACTACAGGAAGTGTCGCCTACTTCTGGAAGATGTGTGCAAATTTGTTCGAGGCGCTGTAGAACACCTGAAATGTGAAAAGCCCCAGACAGCAGAGCTGGAAACACACGCCTGTTCAAGCTGGCTGGATGACCGGGAATTGAAACCACTTGCTGAATGTGCCAGAAATGTTTTTTGTGTTAAGGAGGCGAATAAATTAGTTTTCCTTTATTTTTCAGGTGTGAAACGACAACGTGAAGTGTGAGAAGGTCGTTGACAGAGAGTCTGTATCCTTCAGTTGCTCAGATCAGTCCAGCCATATGAGAAGCTTCAGGAAACCAGCAGAGCTCATCGACTCAGGGATCTGATAGAGAAACCCAGGGCTGAGTCTCGGACTGTCACTGCAAAGGTACGCTACAGATTCTCATAAATTGTATTTCTTTGCAACCACACTGTTAAGTCTCTTGTGACCGAATACTGTATATTAACCATATACCCAAGTCACTAGACCCCCTTGGCATCAGCAGTCTTCTTAGCTGACCAGGAGATCTCCTTTAACTTCAGTTGACCAGTCTGGAATTCAATTGGTTAACTACTGATTAGTTATTGTTATATGTTCCTTTTGTTTACTTCCATTGCTGATGTATGTATGTATGTATGTATGTATGTATGTATGTATGTATGTATGTATGTATGTATGTATGTAGATAGGTATCTATGCATGTATGTATGTATATACGTATGTAGGTAGGTTGATCTCAAGCAGTAAAAGACGGAAACAGCACCTGACATGCAAATAATTTTTCCTTTGGGCAAGATGCAGAGCAACAAAGAAAACCAGCACGGTTATATAACAACCTTTAACTGCTGGCTACTGTGGTGGCCTTAGTGATTTGGTGGATGTGACTGAGCAGCCACACAGCATGGACCCCTTTGGCCTCATTACATAAAATTCCAGTCAAATTCAAAGTGCTTGTTCTTAACTAATTGTTGCATGAGCCTTATTATGGGAGGTAAGGTCACTTGAAATGGACAGAGAACGCCTTCTGGCCTCCGACGTACTTGTACTTGCAATGTGGACACAACTTTGTAAAAGCCTTGCTAAAAGATGAGAGTCCACTTTGTTTGGCGTTTTCTTAGTTTTGCTACAGTTACACAACCATCCCAGGATCTCATTAGTCTGATTCTTTCAGACGGGTTTGGAGAGATGCTGTGAAAGCTGCAATGTCCAGCCTATTCAGCCCTGTCATTCTCTGAGGCTTCTAAACTTGGTTCATTTAGACAGATGAAGGGAAGGACAGGTGATCTCGTCACTGATCTGCCTTCAATGTGACTTTGAGAAGATGAGCGAGAGAGATGAGAATACCACCAGAGGTCAGGACCCATGAGGACACGCAAGAAGCCAACAATAGTCAAGCAGAGGTCAAATTCTAAAAGGCAAAAAGACACTTAGCTGAACCTAAAGCAAACTAAGGCGTGTGTTGCAGTTTGTTTAACTCCACTGTTAGTCTCCGAGCAGATGGTGGATAAGACAGTCTGTCAGGATGCTCACTGAGCAGGAAACGACAGCAGATGACACTTCTCGAAATTTTACTCGGGGGGTAAAAATCAGCCTACTTACTGAAATAATCCCATGTGGCCAGGACAGTGGACAGCTATGATAGGCTAATAAAGCTGTGTACACATGATACCAAGTCATTTTTTTTTTAAATAAATTAGTCAAAATTAGACTTGATAACAGTGTGTCTGTGTAGTCTATTAATAATCAGAGATTTGTTGGTTAAGTCTGGCCGGCCAGCTGGCAGATGCAGAAATTCTTTCTGAAATGGTGTAAACCCCTAATTTGACTACTGTTGATAAAGTCAACAGTAGTCAAATTAGGGGTTTGCACGTGACAATCACATGCGTGTAAGCACGTGTGATTTCATATCCACACATTTGAATAAATTAACCATTGCCACACGGGACTGATGACTAAATTGTTAATGAAATAAACAGTCAAAATATATTCAAAACAAACCAAATACAGATTAAAATATATTTCCAATTTTGGGATTGCAGTCGATTTCAAATCCATTATTCATTATATACTGGGTTACTACACACTTAACATGACCACCTTCCTAATATTGTGTAGGTCTTCCTTGTGCCTCCGAAACAGTTATGACTCATCAGAGAATGGACATGGGCCTTCTGAGGGTGTCCTGTGGTGTCTGGAAACAGAATGATGTTGGTGGGGTCCTTTTGGTCCTATGGGTTGAGGGGAGGGGCCTCTGTAGATCATCACACAGACACTTGATCAGTTTATGATGTAGTTAATTTGGAGGTCAGGTCAACACCGTGTGCGGTTCTTCATGTTTTTTGAGTTGTTTCTAAACCGTTAGTGTGTGTGTCAGGCTGCATCCTGCTGGGGATGGCTGCTGCCATCAAGTGTCATTGCTCTGGGGTGGGGGTGTAAAATTAAACAGTGTCATGCAGCTCAACATGCCATTTTATGAGAAGGAGCCCAACACATAAACACACACAAGCTCATGTAAAGCACAGCGGTTCCTTTTTCCACTATATAACGGTTGGGCACATTCACACTGTCTTGGAGGGTTGGGTTTATATTATAGATGGAAAATTTTAGTAACATACTCACATAAGGTACATGCGTGAGTGCAAATACAATAACTAGAGTCAGACCTATATGAGACCTAGAGTTTCATACGCTCTTTAATTTCAAACATTAAAAATCTCTCAGGAGACTGGTAACATTGAGCCTTTTACTTTACGACAGTTTGTTTTAAGATCAACATCGCAATATGAATTCCACTACGGGTAGTAACACAGCACTGTACCGCAAAGGTCACTGATTTAAGCCCTGAAACAGCTTCTGATAAACCTTCTCCATCAAAGTAATACTGGAAAATAGAAATTGTTAAATAGGAAACATTCATCACTGAACCCACAGAACACATCCCATCTTTTCAAGACGGATTAGATGGTCTATTGTTCTTGAGAAGTGACACAGTCATCTGCTCTTGTTTCTCTCAGGTGGATCTGGGTTTGGTCATGGAAGTCGGCCACTCTCTAAAAAGCCTCTCTGAACACCTCGGGCCACCCCCCTGAGTGGCAAAAACATGGTGAAATGTATCAGTAAATACAGCAAGACCGGGAAAATGTGGATTATCAGATCAAATTAAGGACTGTTGGACTCCATAATGAAGTATATGAACTAGTATGGATTTGGAAAAGTGGATTAGCCTCAGTTTCAGTTAGTTTTAGGTCATTTCAGTTATGATAAATGTTGCTAAATAAAAGATGCTAACACTAAAAGCTTTACTGAGAAGTAGCGTTACAATACTGTAGCGTCTGACCGGACATTAAAAGGACGATGAGGAGTGATCACAAATATTCTAAAGTCTATTGTTTTATTTTTATTTATTGTTGGAACTGAAATAGCTACTGTTGGCCTTAACTACGCCAAAACAACCTCTGGACAAACTTATCTGACATCCCTCCATAACGTAACTTAAGAGGTAGTTCGAGATATCTGTAAAAATATATCTCTGACTGCTTTTCACATGTTGGTACAGTCAATCGCACAACAGCTGTTCACCTTTAATTAATTTTAAAATTAAGATGTTATTAAAGCCTGTGCCTAATCTCCATGCTCAACTGTCACTTTTTGCCACTCAGTGGCTGTAACCACGGAGACTACACTTGCTGTGGCGTCACGTGCATACCCTCTATCGAATATTCACAGAAGATCTACTGAGTCTAGGATGCCATTGATTTGCATGTGAAAAACACCTTTACACACACATGCAGTACAGGCCACAGTTTGTCATCTTTTCCCCTCATTGTCACCTCCCAGAGGCCACCAAACAGATTTTTCCGGGAAAGTCATGTTTAGGCTCATACTGATGACATCATCTCCAGGACACAACACTACAGTCCCTTTGACAATACGATGGATGACATCATTCGTTGAAAACCATTGTGCTTGAAACACCATACTGTGTTACCAGTCCACAAAAGGCACAGAGACATAGTTTGTGGGATATCACATGGCCTTGTTGTGTTTGTCTAACATCTCACCCATAGCGTATCAGTGACCGTCCTGAAAGGACAGAACAAAAGACGGCTCCTATCCAGTGATTTCCTCTGCTGAGGTAAAGGAAGTACAGCCTTCCCTTGCTCCCCATCCTGCGACTAGAGTCCCAGATATGTGACACCACACACGTCTGACTGTGTATCTCTCCTTGACTCCTACCAGATACATCCTCAGTGGAAACTGTGTGTATGTGCACGTGTAGAGGCGTCCATCCATCAGGAGGGGACACAGACAAGTCAGAAAGTGAGTATATTTGTCATGTGATCTTTTCGATTACGATCTTAAAGGATAAAAAGACCAGGAGCCAGGGCTGGGCGGTTCACTGGTTCATACTGAACAGTGGTATTTTTTTTTCTCGTTATGATATGAATGTTTAATATAGCAGCATACCGGTGTATCTGATTACACAGAGTCCCCCATTTCTGGGGACAGTCCCCATTTTAGATGAACCGTGCCACGGCTAAAGCTGTCCCCGAAAATGTCCCTAATTTTATTTTTTTTATGAAAAAGAAAAACAAAGTTGTGCACAGACTACATTTATTCCAGTAGCCCTACCAGGAGCTTACTGTACAGGCATCCAATCAAAAATAAAATTCTGCAAATTGTAAAGTGGCTTAGTTTTCGGACTTTGGCCCATTTTACAGTAATGGGCAATATTGCTATAACGTTATAATATTCTGGTTTTGAATGGCATGAGTAAAAGTTTAAATTGATTATCCACAGCTGTGAAATCAACTTAGTAAGAAAGGCATCTTCTGATCATCCTTCAGGACAATCATTTCAGATCAAACCTATTATTTCTTCACATGTCAATAGCGTGCTGTCTTCTTAAATTGTCTCCTTTTTGAAAGGTAAAAATGTTGTGTTTTTGATCGTGATTAGTTGAGTTCATGGTGACTTAAAATTTAATATTACAGCGACAAAATTCCAACATTTATTTTTTTTTATATCTGCACATCTACGTGGTTCTCCTAATAGAAAAATTACAAATTCAAGGTAGTTTTTCATGCAGTACTTAATCATTTTAGGGTGGATCTTTCTTTAAACATCCGCTGTGTTGCCATCTGAATACACAGGATGTAATGCAACATTGCTCCTTGAGTAACTGAAACTGGTCACACAGAGGGAACGCTGGGTGTGTCAGGGTGCAAGCTCCCATCTAATGATCAGCCTGTTTATTACTGCTCTGCCTGGGCAGGTTCCCCTCAGTAATGACTGACATACTAATATGAGAACAGAGATGAAGAGGATGAGTGATGGCTAGTGGGAGCTGTTGAGGCTTGGCGCACCACCTATCCAGCAACATGACAAACAGACGTTTTGAAGACTTTTGACAGCTCAAGTCTCAAAGAGGTTTCAATTTTACAATTAATTCAAAGTGCAGAATTAGGGCTTAATGCTTAAAACTACTTTCATACAGATGAACAAAGGCCAAACAAATCATTTGCACTGTACACAAAAATGAGCAGTGATATAAAGTAAATCCAAAAGGGTTTCAATGTGGTAGCACATCTAATGTTGACACTCCTGTTACACAAAAACACGTCAACAATGACATGCATCTGCCCTTCAGCAGAGGAGAAGCACAGCAACAACAGCACTGTGTAAAGACACACTGTTCCTGTACAGTAGGGTGATTCTTCTTGCAGAAACATTGACCTGAATACACAGAGGCCTAGGGGAAGTCACAGCTTTAGGTATCATGTCCATGGACAAAAGACACAGGATGAAGTATTATAGTGTATGTTTAGTGGCTCCCTGAATGAGAGAAACGATGATAATGATCCAGGGAGTTGCTGAACTGAAGGGAGTCTCCTAAAGCGATCTGTCTGTATAAATGAATGTCAGATAGAGTACAAGGCCTTGTCCTTGTAGTTTTCAATTCCTTCAAATCATGTCAGGATCCATTCACCTGATCCCACATACCAAAGCTAATCTTTGCTCATGCTCAGTCAGTTAGTTCTTTCCTAATAATCTGACCTACACATACTGGGATCAAAGCCTCCAGGTGTTTGCATGAATCGTCAATACGCCCCTGTTCGACCACATTGTCGTGGTCCGACAATCACTGGTGTTACATTCATAATAAAAGCTCTCCATCAATAGCTTTGGAAATGTTAAAACAATCAACAGCAGGAAGGACTAACCGCCTGTGAAAACACCCCCATTTATCACAACTTGACAGAGGCAAATTTATTGATCATTTACTGAACATTTAATGTGATACGGCTCTAAACTAACTGAGACCTTTTGAAAACATTGTCAGTGATATAACTAGAGACATAGCTCACAGTCCACCAACACTATCAAACAGACAAACAGACTATGACTGAGCCCTGACACACAAGTGATCTCTGAGAAGCAGAGGCACAGTAATGAAAATCAGAGCGGCTCTGATTATGCGGCATGTAAATGTCAGCATAGTTTTGTAAGACGACATTCAGATTCATGTCACATCTTGTCACACCCTGCTGCACCACACATCCAAATAAGGCTCACTGAACTGATTAAAAAGCGTGACTCAGGACAACAAACGACTGCCAGAACACAACACTGAGGCCACGCTCAACAGCACTGACGCAGCATTTCAGCTGAACAGCAGCAAGGATGAGAAACAAGCTGACCCAGTTAGAGGCAAGGGGCAAGACCACGCAGGAGAGTACATACCCACACCAACACCAGGGCTCAGCGGCTACCTCAGCTCAGCGTTGGCAACTGTGATTTGTGACACTGGGTGTGTGATGTGACAATACCACATTGTGTGTGTGTGTGTGTGTGTGTGTGTGTGTGTGTGTGTGTGTGTGTGTGTGTGCGTGTGTGTGTGTGTGTGTGTGTACAAGCAGGAACCGAGGCATGGGTGTGCCTGCCAGATGATGTGGTAAATGTAGATATTTGGTCACAAGTGCAATAAAGTGTGTTTCCTGGACACACAAAGGTCAACAGTTCATACTTGAACATAAACATGAATAGAAAAAAAAAATAGAAAAGAAATGTAGGTCATAAGCAAACTTCTCTCTGTATTATAGAACCAGACAAGATGTGAACATCTTAATGACCAATGATATCCACCCAAAGGACCAGCAGCATGCAATCAGCACGTCATATCAAAATGAGGCTGCATGAAGTGGCAATAGATGTGACATTTGCTGTTTTTTTTTTATTTGTTTTTTTTTTTTATATAGACTGAATATGAATATGGACAACATGCCCCCACTTACTTGCACTGGCCAAACTGCCACTATTCTCTCAGGGATACAGGTGGCGCCATCTTGCGAGTTATCAATGACCCGCCCACATTTCCGCCAGACAAACGCGTTTTTGTTTAATTAATAATGCACTGTGCTCTACCTCCACCTGATACAATGAAATGAATGAAACCTATCAAAAAAAACACATGCATCAACACTGTATTAACTACCTAAAATGACAGAAACCATCCTTGAAAAAAAATATTTGTTGTTTATTTTAGTTTTTTAGTGTGGCCCAAGTCCCACCCACTAATGTAGAGGAGGCTTATGGCCTATACTGCAGCCCGCCACCAGGGGGAGCTCTACTTGCTTTGGCTTCACTTTAGAGGAGCTGTTCCATCATTATACAGTCTATGGTTATTACCCCCCTCAAATATAACATTCAAACAACCAATAAAAGTGCCCACACTGAAATACAGGGGTCCAAATTGATAACCAGTCACCCTATGTTGCATATCTTTGACTGAAATGATGGACAAACAAAAGAAACTCTCTGAGCATAATGTCACTCAGAGCAGGATTTATGGCTGAACTGAGAGTCTCTCACGTGTGTGAATATACAGAAGAGTTATGTTGCTCAGTGGTACTTGCCAGAAAATAAAATAAAACAAAAGAGAAGAGAAGAGAAGAGAAGAGAAGAGAAGAGAAGAGAAGAGAAGAGAAGAGAAGAGAAGAGAAGAGAAGAGAAGAGAAGAGAAGAGAAGAGAAGAGAAGAGAAGAGAAGAGAAGAGAAGAGAAGAGAAGAGTGTTTTGGGTATCGTGTGCACACGGTTGATTTCAGATTGCCATCACACTCAGAAATAGCAACAGTGCATCTCTTCCAGATCCCCACACGGCGAGGGGATCAACACCCATAACTAAGGCATTCATAGAAGCTACTCACATGTCTGGCCACACACAAACACACACATATTTGTCTATAAATGAAGCCCACATGAACACACAGAGTCTAATGAGCCTAATGGCTCATAACTCTGCTGCGCATGCTTGTATTTTCCTTTTGCCAGTAAATATGGGAAATGACAGTCTGTTAATTGAATAGATGTGGTGACCTGGAAGATTTCTCATCTCCCTATTAATGAAGACTCATGGGGCACATCGCATGTAATGGGGACGTGCCCGTGCCCCCCCCTCCTTTGTAGCTACAAACTCAATCTCATCACTGAGAGGAGAGAGTCAGTACTGCTCTCTTCTTACAGTCACTGATGACTGAAAAGTTACTCAAGACTTTCATAGATTTAAACCACAACAACAAAATGAATAGATTGTTTTAGTTATATAAGAACAAGATGTTTAAAAAAAATCACTGGAGCTTCATTGTTGATATTCAAATAATGTTAGCAAAACTATGAATGTGTAGCTCAGATATGATGATTTACAGTCTCTTCAAACACTCCAGATGATTAAACGCATAACTGTCTGGTGTGGTGGACAGCTCTGAGTGATTTGAAATACTCTGACCCTCAGAGAGACACTTTAATAAGGTGACACCCGAGGGGAATCAAAAGAGCTGCTGTCTGCCTCAAAAGCTCATTCGCTTCAAAACTTGGCACTTCTCCTCCTCCCACGGTCAGAAGCTGACCCCATTGCCATGGTAGCTTTCTAATATCTATACAAATGCCTCCTAGCTTCTGATATTCATATTAGAGAGGCCTATACAATATATTATATTATATTTTTATATATACATATATATATATATATAAACACACACACAGTCACATGCAAGTGCACCCTCGTGGCATGTGGACGCACATGTGAATGTTCAAACTTCCCCAAGCTGGACAGAAGCCAGCTGTGCTCCACGTTGGGTCGGATGCTTTCAGTAATCCATCCACCCACAAGTGCATAATAAGGTTATTCTAACCCCACCCCGCTGGGACCACTGGTTCTGGCAACCAAACAACTGTGGAATCTAAACACTCAGCCCACATATGCATCACATCAAACAGCACTCTGACTGTGGATGCACAATAGCTCAAAAGATTTCTTGATCCAGACCAAAAAACTAAACACTGAAGTGAAGCGTCAGTAAAATTCTAAGTAAAAATAAATAAATCTCAATTTGGCACTTTTTTCCTGGCCTTTACTTTGTCCGATAAATAGTTGTTGTGGAGTGAAAACCAGGGCATTTTACAGACGTTATCCTTTGATGGATTGTGAGCGCAGGAATCCAGGACGAAAGAAGATATTGTAATTAACCACATTACTCAATCCACGTTTTATTAACCTCCACTGCTGGAGTATAAACTGCTCCATTAAAGAACAATGTTTTTCCCATTAGCCCGCAGCATCAGAAAGTTTTGTAGTTCAAATAATAAAAGCTGACAGTATTTTAGGTTATTGGTGGTACTTCCCTGTTAAACTCCAACAAGCCACAACAACCGCTGAATCAAGTTCAATCTAAAGAACTGTATTGGAAGCATGTGTAATAACACGATGAATAAAATATTACTCCTGATACATTTGCCATCTGGTTCCATTGGGTGTAACAGTCACATACACACAAGCTTAGTGTTTTTTTTTTGTTGTTGTTGTCGTTGTTTTTTAATTTTGTCTAACTCTGCACGTCTCTAGCCCATCTGACCAAACCCAGAACTTCTCGCTGAAACATACCAAATGAATGACAGATGAGGTCAAAACCAAGAGAGAGACAAGAAAATCCAAGATAATAAAATGAACCCTGCTTGTGCGCAAACACACACGTCCCCTA
Source organism: Mugil cephalus (assembly GCF_022458985.1). Taxonomy (NCBI): domain Eukaryota; kingdom Metazoa; phylum Chordata; class Actinopteri; order Mugiliformes; family Mugilidae; genus Mugil; species Mugil cephalus. The sequence continues at coordinate 5,488,754 of NC_061771.1, forward strand.
ACAAAGGAAAAACACTGGAGTCCAAGACTCAATCAGTTTGCAGTGTGCAGTGGGAGAGTGGAGCCACATGTTTTTGATAAGTCCTCCAGCAGAGCAGGGGTGAGGTAATGATGAAGTCATCTCTGTCCTCTGGACAGGTTCAAACTCAATGGGCTGTGCGTATTTTAAATAGCTTTAAGCTCACCAGCACATATGTATATCTGAGCAACTCTACGCAGTGAAATGACAGCTGAAAAATATCTAGCAGAAAATAACTAAAGGGAATAGCAACATGTGTGGCACCTCATCTTCTACAGCACAACAATGACTGTTCTTTCTCGCCCACAAAGCTAAATCCATCAATTATAACTCCTTCCTTGTTTTTCTGCTCCTCTTTCCACAAACTAATCTCAAGCAGTCAAGTCTTACAATGGACACGCCTCATTAACAGTGTCCACACACTGCACCCACTCAACCAGTCACTGCCACTCTGTTATTAAAGTCACTTTATCTACGAGGCTGTCAGTCTATTTTCACTCCAGGGTGGATGCGGTACTTCTTCAGATTAGCCCAGCTCAGCTGAGTAATTCTAAAATCATTCATCAGAGGACAGAAAATCAAGCAGACAGAACAGCTCAGACAGAGATACGGTGAAACAAAGACCACCCTCTACTAAGCTCAAACACCGAGCTTTATCTAAACGGAGAGTTGGCAGAAACTGATAGGTCAACACTACGAGAACAATAAAGATACAGCCCGCAAATAGTGTGTAGTTGTGATTAGCTGGTGCTGAGACTAATAGCATCCAAAACGGCAAAAAAAAAAAAAAAGTTGATATTAATATGTTCTATATTCATATTTCTGAATTGGATCTATGTAGCGCCTTAGCTCTAGTACACTACACCATTTATTCTTATGGGATTCTTATTTCAGAATCTGAGAATGTTGTGTAGGAGGCAGAAGTTGTATGAGTTGTCGGTCCTCGTCCAATTCAGGACCAATCCCAGCTGTTGTGCTCTGCATCACTGTGACGTTTTGTTTCAAATGTGTCACTGATCTTCTGGTGTACACATTTGTTTTCCAGTTTGGAAACCATGTGGCTGAAAAATCTGACATGTTGGAGAAACACAAATCAGAGAGATTTTGCCCATCACTTCTCATCAGAAGATGTTGGCCAAGATTTGTAGGTTGTGTGATAAGCTTATAAACTCAGAGCAACTACCCTACACGACAAATAAGTATTCAGTCCAATGTCAGTCATTTATAGAGACATTTTAAAAAGTCAGTATTAGAATAAGATGAATATATATATGCCACAGTGTTGTCATTAGTCTGAAATTGCATTACAGCAACTGGAATATAACACTTAAAAGGTTATCAAATCCATTTTTATTTGAGTATAGCTAATATCCCTCTTCTTCACTCAACTAATAGTAACTAGAATGAGAAACCTCACCACCTCACATTCCGAGAATCTTGAGCAACTGCAATATTCATGAGGAACAAAAACACAAGAGAGAACATGCAGAGTAGGAGTAAAAATAAAGTATGAGCATGTTTGCATTTTCTATCTATTCCGTCATTGGCTCTGGGTTAAATATGTTACTTCAAAAAAAAAAAAAAAAAGTCCCTGGAGGGTCCTGACTTTGGGCCCCTTCCATCCAAGTTAATAAGAGAATGAGGGGAATATCGTTTTAGATTTCAGGACCATATGGAGAACATTCACAGTTTTTCAGAGAACTCAGCGGAACAAAATAAAAGAAGGAAAAGAAGAAAGAGAAGAGAGAGCTGGAGAGTGTCAGAGTACAGGCCTTTTGGAGACAATTATCGTATTTGTCTGGGCCCTTCGTAGGTTCAGAAGGCCGAGCTTTGGTGTGGAAATGGATACCCTCGGAGAGCCATTACAGGTTGAGAAATATCTAAAAGCCAGAGGTGATGAGGAGGCGGCTGGTGAGACATGAAATACCAGCGGGGGAGACAGAGGGGAGACATGGATGTGGGAGGCCGTCTGCCAGACTTGTGACCATGACAAGAGGAAAAGAGAGAAAGAGGGAAGAAAAAACAAGACAATGGGAAAGAGGACGGAAAATGAGAGGAAGTGACATAGAGGTATGTGTAAAGTCTGATCTAGACTATGCAGGTCTGGATGATTTAACACGCGACGGAGCATTAACAGATGAGTGACCATAATGTGAGGATGAGAACTTAAAGATAATTATCACTCATCGTATTGTAGGAGAAAAAATACAAAAATAAACTAAAATAGATCGATTATTACTCCTACTGTTACCATTGCAGTTAAAACAGTGGGATTTACTGTTCCTCTGAATAAACCACATATCAAAACACTATTGCAAGCGGATTTCTAAGGAGCTTTATGAGGGAGGATATGATGCTCCCAGCAGTAATCATACTAAGCTTTACTTTGCTGACAGAACTGTGTACCCAGGCCCAAAAGGGAAAGGTTTCCGTGACACATTTAATTTATACGCCATGTGGGCAAATCAAACATCACAGACTAATTACCCATTTATGAAAAATTGCCAGTAACGCATGAGATTTTACACTGTAAATTAAAGGGAGGATGAAGTAAAAGCCACAAGGAATAGCCTGTGGTATTTTTCCTTTGGTTCAACACTTTTCCAAATAGCACTTCCACATGCTGGTTGTTTTTATAAGCACTGCATGTGTAAGATTTGGTGGTGTATGTAGGCCCAGTAGCCACCAGAGGCAGCACACAGTACATGAAATAGACTAGAAACAGTGCACTTTGTGTCGTGTTGAGGCCCGGACAAAACGAAACAAGCAACGAACACTGACTGTCCCATCACCTCACTGGATCACAAACACAGCACCTGAACACACCAGAAAGACTAAAGCGAAGACCAAGTAGCACACACATTCTGGCTGAGGGGATAGAACTCTCCATACCAGCAGGTCACAGGAGTCTGTATTCGTCGTTCTGCATTTCTGCACGAATCAGTATACGCTGCAAAGAGCTGGCCTCTCCTGTGTCATGCTGAACAGCTGCTCTTCATCTTAATCATTCTAGATGATGAAGTAATTGGGAAAATACTCAGGTAAATGTCCAGATGAAATCAAGATTCATCTTTGTGCCCTCTTGACTTTTAGTTAACTTCTAGTACTTCAGTTTCTCCTCCTGTGCCGACCAACCATCGCCTTGGTGTGTCACCGCCTTTACAAACCTTAACTTAAATAAATAAAAAAGTATAAAAGTACAAAAATAATATAGTACATTCTTGTGTTGCCTGTGAAGTTGATACAATTTATCCATTGGTACACTGTGCATTGAATAGCTATAAGTATATTTGAGGCACAAAATTAAAATGACTGAAGGAGAAGTCAATAACATTCACCATCTTGTTACAATTCAGTATTCTGTCACTTAGATATGTACCACCCACAGGCATCAGCAGCAGGCATCCCCAGCAGGATGCAGCCTGAGACACACACACACACACACACACACACACAGTTTGGGATCAACTGAAAAAACATGAAGAACAGCACAAGGTGTTGACCTGGCCTCCAAATTCACCCACAGGACCCAAAGACCCCCCACTAACAGCATTCTGTTACCAGACACCACAGGACACCCTCTGGAGGCACAAGGGAGATCTACACAATATTAAGAAGGTGGTGTTAATGTTATGCTTGATCAGTGTATAATGTGAATCAGCTGCAGGCGCTCTACTGTACTGTACTGTACTGTACTGTACAGTACCTGGCCCTGACCTTTGACCTCGTTCCACTAAAAATAACAATAATATGTACTGGAAAACATATATTTTTTTAAAAAAGAGTTTTGTTTCCTACATTTAAAAGCAAATATGGTGAAGAACACAAGGCTGAACGTGCCACTAATGACGATTACAACGTGTCATTAAAGTACAGCATGGCTGTTCAGCCCACAGTAACAGACTAAATGATTTGTTTGCTGGACAAACAACAATAAACAGCACGCGTCACCTGCAGTGAGAAGGACCCGGGGGGAGAAGCTGCCAGCGGACTCTCTCATTCGTCTCCGGTCCTTTCCTGATTTCACTCTTTTGAATCCGGTGGCGTCCAATCACAGCGGTGGATGGAGCGGCTCTCTCTCTGTCGGCTATGCAGGCAGCGCGCATGCTGCGGACATGTATTGCGTCGGAGAGCACAGCGGAAACACTGGCTCACTATATGGCAGGAAGTGAAGTCTCGTTCACTGAAACGGACGAATCACTTTTTGGCAAATCCCTTGCCTGAGACGCAGCACACGTGATTCGGGCAGCTTGTCGTGTTTATATTATTCATGTTTGTCCTGATTCAGTCAGAAGGTGGATATAAGAGAACGTGTCCACTCTTCAGAGATAAAATCCAGCTAATAAGAAATACATGAACCAATAGACATGTTTTATAAGGCTTATGGCTTGAACTTCTGTACATTACACACACACACTGTAAGCAGATACATTAATCAATGTTCAGTGTGCCTTTTGTTGGTTCATCTAAATAAGCAAGTGTTTATTATTCCTTTTGTAGGTCATTTTTGGTCTGCTATGTGTAATGTTAAGGTTGACATATTTCTGAACCTTTAAGATAAGATAAGAAAGGCTAATCCTTTATTTGTATTCCACAGAGAGTTGCACCATTATACAGTTCAGGTATGTATATTGCATATGAGAATAAAGATGTAAACATAAGACATTACACCAATTTTAAAGAACTTGCGGTTTGTGTTATGGCTGTCCAGCGTGTGGTCTGCTGGGAGCAGGTTCGGTTGTACAGCCTTTCAGAAGCAGCAGGAATGAAGGATCTGTGTTAACGCTTCTTTTACACGGTGCAGGTGAAACAGTCGGCTGCTGAAGGTGCTGCTCTGTGGCCATGGAATGTATGGGACTGGTTTTCCATCAGGGATGACAGCCATGCTATTATCCTTCAAACAATCACCCGCCACCTCTACAGGCTCCAGAGGGCAGCCCAGAATAGAGCTTCTTCATCAGTCTGTTCAGTCTCGGGCTGTCACTCCACCACTCCATAGTAGATGGCTGATGCCACCAGAGCGTCTTAGAAGGACCTCAGGAGTGCACTCAGAAAGACATAGGTGTCTTTAGAATAGAGTAGAATAGAACGCCCCTTATTGTCATTATACAGTGTATAATAAGAACTTCTCCTTATCACTGCAGACACAAAGTAAAAAGTATATACAACATTGTGCAAAAGGTGCTATTTATAGAGAATGAGAATCAGAAATATAAACTATAAAAAAAGAAATGTAAAAATATATTTGACAGGTTGTAGAAAAATTAGGGTAAAACAACAGATAGCAGCATCAGTGTCACTAAAAGTCTATATTGCGCATCATGCTTAAGTTGAGTGTTGTATGTGAGAGTTCAGGGTGGTGATGATGGCTCTCAGTAGAGTAGTAGTAGACAGATTCTGCTATGGCCTTTCTTATAACGCATATGAAGTGAATCAAGTGTTGAAGTGATATTGTGATGTTCCTTGCCATAATGACTTCTACAAAACAGAATCTCTAAAGTTCAGCCTTGTTCCAGCCTTTTCACGCGCATCAAATGGATGATGTGGATGCAACACTGACTCCATCTAGTGGTCACAAAGGTACACACGCACGAGAAGATTCAGGAGACTTTCTCTTCATTCAGAACCATACAAACAGCCTCCGGATGTCAGTTGGAGGCAAAACAATCCACAGCAATACCTTAGCTAATCCTGACTAGCAAGAAATTCACCATTCCTCAACATACGTTTTCTCTCTACATGAACAGATTGCAATATTAAAACATTTCCAAACCATCACACCCATCGTCCTCATTGCCAGCTCAGAGGCATCTATCAAGAAACCCACAACCAAAAACCACAGGATATATTCAGTTGCCAAAAAAGAAATATTAATGTGAATATTAATGCGATGTAAAAATCGGCCCAAGTAATGAAGTGGTTCCTTGATTACAACTATTCATACGCTGAAATAAGTAACAGTCTGATAGCAGGTTAGCACTCACACAGTTACAATGACCACTGACCTCAGGGTATTTTGTCACTGTAAAGTATCTCCAAGTAGTCTTAATAAAACCATTACTCCTGCTACGCTTCAAGTCCCTGCACTGGTGTAAAACTGCAAAGGCAGTGTCCCATATCTGCCAGGGGGTGACAGTATACACACATTCAGCAACTTGATCCAGCCAGTCAACCGGAGCCAACATTGTTTTTCACAAAAATCCAATGGTTAGTAGGTTATTATAGAATATCAACGATGACATGTTTTTAAACTAACTGAATTACATTACATCTTTTGTTTTGTTACTTTTTAAATGGTTAATTTAGGTTTTGTCCGTTTTCCTAATAAAGTTTTAAAACATTTTATTGGTTTTGCATACATATTTTATATAACCTTCTGTCCATTCCACAATAGGTTTTTTTTTTTAATGTAATGAAAATTACCTTACATTTTCTAAATATGGACTTTGTGACCGTGACTGTGAACATCACACATAAACATACAGCATGTCAGCATGCTCTGTACAGCCCCAGGTTGAGGGTCAGGTTACTTTATTTATATTTTACAGGTAGATTTGCTTTGCTGACATCCTTTTACATTGATAAATCACAGACATGCAATGTGAAACTTGAAAACAAACTTGATTTAATAAATAGATTAAAAAAAGGGGGGGGGGCATGTGCAAAATATTTCTACAGCTTGGTCAACTGTGTGACAACAACAGAGACAAAGCTGACCTGCTTCCTGTACAGGAATATTGGACCTGGACTTCCTCCATTTTAAGGATGTCACAATCAAAACGTGACACTGAAAGAAAGGATAACATGGATTCAATAAAAACACAATAAAACATGGTTCGGTCAAGGTGAAAATGTGTCAACTTCCTCAGACAGGTAGGAAACAATAGTTCCGAGAAATTTTTATGATTGATGTAGACACAATTTTGCACCTTATTTCTCTGTTTTTAACACACTATCCACTCAAGACTAATCCTTCTGAATTTTTTCATTAGTGTTCACATTACCACCAAAAATCTGTTCATAATAATAATTACTGTATGTTGGTCTCTCAGAAGGAAAATCATTTTCACACAAGTGTGTATACTCAGAGTAGTGGGTTAGGTGCTTGCTCGAGGCCATGGACATGGGCAGGATGTGAACCTGTGAGCCTACTGTCTCAAAGCTGCTTCTCTAACCAGCTCTCCCTAAAAATTACTGTTGAATTACTTTAAAATAGATTTAATTTGAGAAACAATGTATTTAAGATATGAAAAATCACAAAAAAAGCTCCAAACTGAAACTTCCGGACAGGTGTGCCAGGTGGAGAAAAGAAACTAGTTCAGAGGAGTTATTGATTGATTGTAACAGATTAGTTTACAGTCAAAGTAGCATCAGTTTTCATCCAACTCGTGTTGCATTCTTCATCCCGTAAGAGGAATTTATTTCCTTATGGAAGAGACTTGTTTATTATTAGGGCCCCGTGACCTGTCACAGTACACTGTACAGTGACTGCAGACGATGGTGACTGGTGTTAGAATGTGTAATTAGGTCAAGTTGTTTGGCTAAATTCAATATTTGATGATGAGCGACAAATGTTTTTTTTTCTGGGTAAGGTCAAGTTCGTAGAACTGAGAACACATTTGCTTTGTTTCCTCTCAATTATTTATTTGCTTGAGGCTTAACAGTATCAAGTATTTCGTGGAAGCGTAAATATAGACACTTGCATTGTGGTGACCCACTACAGTGAGGTTCATAGATGTTTGGACATTGTTGTAATTGTAGCTATTTTATGTAATTATTAAAGTGCAGACCACATTCCAGGGGCCTGTAACCCTGGCCATCATCACAGAATGTGTTTCCTCCTTTGTGATGCTTTGCCAGTTTCCTGCAGCAGTTGTCATTTGTTTGTGGGTCTCTCTGCCTTTAAGTTGGCCGTCAGTCAGTGAGGTGCAGCTCGATCAAGAAGGGATCAGTTGTCTGACTGGGCCTTTGGAGAATGTTCCAACTCCGTACCTTCAAACACTTGCTTTCCCGGTGCCATTTGAAGTCATGCGTGCTCATGCCATGTTGTGTGTTTCGGATCATGAGCCATCCCAACCCCTCTCCATTCATTTTTTCTTCTTGGCATTCAGTTACCAATTACTCTGATTTTGGCCAGATAATTCTCAGATCTTTTTTTTTTGTCGTTGTTCTGGCAGTGTTTCTAGACCTCTATTCTTGAGGCTCGTGAATGGTGTGTACCTTGTGGTGAACCCTCTGCATTTGCTCTCTTTCAGCTCTCTCTCTGCCTGTGGCCATCAACCTTTACAACTCCTCACTCAGTGTGCTTAACCTATTAACATATTTCCTTGTATACTATTGGACTCTGGACTCACGTGCAATAACCCATATTTATACTGATATTGTGCAATGAAATCACAGTCACTTGATTTTTATATACTTGTATATATTCCCTCATGGACTCTGGAGTCACCACGTCCGGTAATTTCTGTGCAATAACTTCCTGCTGTGCAATACCCCACATTCAGTGTTATTATAGAGCAACAACAACAATATCGTTGTATATATTTCTCATATTTTTTACATTGATGTGTGTATTCTTACTGTAATTGCCTACTTAATCGTGTTTATTCTTATTGCCTACATTGCTCTTTGTTCTTAACACTGGAACACTTTGAGTAGGAGCTGCTGTAATGAAAAGTAATTTCTCCCTGGGATCATTCTGATTGTCTTAGGGATACATCTACCTCATGGTTAGCCTTCTTCACTTCAGTGGATATTGTGAAGGAGACAGCATGGGTGTTTTTTTCCACTGTCTATTTCTGGTTTTGCCTTTTTTATGTTCCTAAACTAACTAGTGTGTTCTTCTTTTCCTCAGAATGTGTCAAACTCGCACTGAGATCTCCTTGGAACACATCTTGTCCATTCACAGCAGCAGTTTTTATTATGTAAATTACACAGTTAAAATCAACTCCAGATGTTTAACTTGCTTGATCAATGAAGAAAGAATGAAGGAATGCACATCATCTGTCCATTAAACAGCCTCTGAATCAGTTGTCCAACCAATGAGTATTGAAATGGTTTTAAATCCTACACCTTTCCTCCTAATTGTAAGTAAACAACATTTAATTAATGTCAAATCTCAAGTGTAACTTTTTGATAAACAGCAAAAATATCGAAAAAGACAGATGTATTAGACAGCTGGAAATTGAACACTTTATGCCACTGCTACACGTTAGTGTATAAATCATCCCCAGAACATTCATGGCCAGCCCTTGTCAGTACAGTGAGTCATTCATTGAGGAAAATAGCATTCATGGTAATCATCTTAGACCACACAGCAGTCAGTCTGCTCACAAAAAACACAAGTATGCTTTTCTCATAAAATATAATGAGGCCAACGTCTTCCACTACCCGTTCTGCAGGAAGATCCAAAGCCTCCAATGAAAAAACATTTGAACTTGTTTTACTGGCAAGAAAAACAAAAGAAAGAGACACAGCTCCTGCCATTTGCTGTCACTCATCACAATGAAGAAGCATGAGACAGCATTTTCCATATTAAAGTTGGTGTCACTGCATTTTTCACAAGCAAAACGAGCAGGAAGTCAAAATGGAAAAGATAATTGGAGTGATATGCATGGCGGAAAAAAGACAGAGGCGGAATAACAATGCACGCCAAGAGGAACATTTATTTGTGTCTTATTGATACACCCACTATTATTGTCATGTGATGTCCACTGCCAGAGTCTCTGGGAAAGTGACATGCAACGGTCAAGGAAATAAATACCATCAGCACTGATGCTCTAACAATACCTTGTGACAATAAGTGCTGTCAAAAATCACTGTCTTAAATCACTTTAAGGGTTGAAAGTCTTCTAGAGTCTACATATGCATGATTCTACCTGAACAGAATTACATATACAGTATGATATTAATAACAGAACCACAATGAAGCTGGTGGTGATTTTCAGACACATCGTGAGGCTGTAACATGCATTAAGTCTGTGGTTACAGATCTTTTTGACTCTGTGTAAGTGATCTCCTAATCTAACAAAAGATGTGAGACAAAAGATAAAGTGATAACAGCATCGTACACATTTGTTTTCCATTTGTCATTGCCTTCCTGTATTATCTCTACAGCTTTCTCAGAAATCCACAGAAATCTCTGAAGATTTCTCTCAGTCGCTGGGACTGAACAAATGCTGTGAGAACAATTAACACATGGATGCAACAGTATTATCAATGCTAAATGGTCTACATAACACTTGGGGGTGTGTTTTAACGCTAACTCTGTTATTATATTTTATTTATTTTTTAACTTTTGGATATCTTTATTATATTTTAAGGAAGTGTAATGATTAGCACTGACACCTCACAGCAAGAAGGTCCTGGGATCAAACCCACCAGCCAGCTGGGGCCTTTCTGTGTGGAGTTTGCAGGTGCTGGACCATTAATATAGTCAGCATAATAACCTATAAATAATGAAAACTTTGCCTGACAATGTTTATATTTAGTGAACTGTCATTTTACAAAACATGTTATAAACAATCTGACATTTTTTAAGAAAAATAAATCAAATTTTTGTGCATTGCTGCTATCTACAGTTTAGTTTTGAGGTATGTTTGAAACTCTTACTAAAACAGTTTGATCCAAGACAAAATAGTTACTTTTATTTAAAATAAAAGGTCTTCAAATGTGGTCCACATTTGAACCTTTGGCTGGCCGTGTTTGGTGCTCGGGCCATATGTCAGACACCCCTGCTCTGGAGGATAAGCAGCAACGGCTAATGAATGAATGTATTAATTTTTTCACATTTTAAAATTCCGATTGCAGGAATTGTAAGTAACAAGATGAGTACTCCACTGGTCTCTCTACTTCTCTACTGGATGTCCTATAGGCTTAATGCCTAACCCTAACCTCCTTACCCTAACCCTAACATACAGAGACTGTTAGAATTCTAAATTTTCTCTTCAATCTAGATCAGATTTAAAATCTTCAAGCATACTTTTAGCGCATTGTTTTTGCATTTTTCTTTCTTTATTTTATTTCTTTATTTTTCTATCTGTAACCTATATGTCCTAACTCCAACTGCTAATAGTTTTACTTGTTATATTATTTAGTGACTGTGCTTATATGTCACACTTTGTAATGGTTATTTAGATTAAGTTTATTGTATTTGTCATTATACATGGGAAAAAGAAACTAACCAACTCTGGTGATAAAGCATGGTGACATGAACCATTTTACACTCCCATCATCTATTATAATATCTTTGACAAACATGCTTGACAACTTTGAAGTTTCCTCATATTTCCAAGTCGTGAGTGAAGGCTATTGTTTGACACTTACTTTCGGTATGATATGAACAAGTGATAGTAATAACACGTTTCTTCAGAATCGTCGGAGCACTTCACGGAATATTATATTTCCTTGCGCAATGACTAGATGACTAGAAATAGGTGACTGTCGTATGCAGTGCTATATGCTATAGCCATTAGTGACTCCTTTTCAGGGGTCAGAAGGCTTAACCTTCTTATTGTGTAATCTCTAGAAATTGTTTCAAATGTTTTCTGTTTGAAATTTTGGGCATAAGAAACCATATAGCTATAGTTCATCCCAACCTCTTCCAGTACGGAAATACAGGAATAGAAAGAACATTATATTACATTGTTTTTGTTATCTTGTTTAATTGCTTTTGATTTTTTTTTAAATAGTTTCATGCCTTCATGTGTGCGTGTGCAAATGGCAAACCTGTGTGTACGTGAAAGAGCACGGACACGATCACATCGTGATTCTTGCTGCAATCAGTGATCTAAACAAGCCAAGTCAAGGACCTGGGCCACTTCACACACCCTCCACTACGTGTAAATAGCTGCAGACCACAACTGGCTCACAATGATGGGCCATCGGGCTGCTATTCTTAGGACAGGATACTATTTTCTCCCATTCTCTTTCCCCCCTCAACCTGTCACAAGGACAGCTGAGGCATATTCTGTATGACGAAAGAGAAAGAGGTAGAATATGGGGCTTAAAAGAGGAATAGAATAAGTTGATGGTGCAACCCTAATCAGAATGAAACTATGGCCAACCAAGCAATTATGGGCACATTTATCACTTTATTCTTATTGACTGTTATCTTATATGATTTAAATGTCATTGTACTGTCATGCTCTTGATTCTTGTTCTTGTTCTGTTCTAATCTGTACATAACAACATTAGCAGGATTTTAAAACACTGTAGGGAACAGTGACGAGTTTAGACCCTTCTATTACAGACTTCTGCAGAAATGTGGCGATCTTATGTTACACAGTGCAAGGAGGATTAATTTTTAGCTTAATTTTAAAATCAGCAAAGCAAATGAACACAGCAAGCATCAAGTATTTTTCTGTGCGGGAAGGGGAAGGGCCACCTCCACGGGTCTGCCAAATATTCACTTTCCCTCCCCTGCAGAGGCTGAAACAGTGTTGCCCTGCTGGCCAATCACAAGCTGACACAGTCATTGAAGGAGGGCTGCACACTTTTAAATTCAGTCCCACATGACATGATCTTAGATAGAACACACAGACCAGCAGTCATCCACAGCTTGGCTGTCATTGAACTTCAGCAACTGGGTATTTCTTGCCTACACTTTAGTCAGGACTTACAACACTGCAGTGAAGTATAGATTACAGATATATTGTTTCCTTTTTGTTGTGTATCTTGCACACATCTGCCAAGATGCGGCTCCTCACGGCTGCCCTGCTGTTCTTTTTACTTGGTGAGTATTCTTTCAGTCTTTAAGTTTTGCAGTCCAGCTGCATGGATGTTGTGGATCACTTATGCACCGAGCAGTCCAGTGTTTATGTCAGGGGTTGAAAACCATATGCAGATGTTCTTCCTTCAGATGATAAATTCATCATTTTATTTATGTGTTTGTTAGGCAACAAGAAAACCTGCAGACTCTAGTAACTCAATGGGGAAAACGACTTTTGCTTTAAGACCGTTCTTCGTTCTTTACAATGTGTAAATTCTTTTGAGAGCAATCACGCAGTACAGTAGCCTCTAGATTTCAGTGATGAAAGCTTAGTAGGTTTGTGTGAATGTGTCCATGTTTTGAAAAGACTTTGATATTATAGATAATTCACTTCAATTCTAATTACTGAGTAGTATACCAGCGATCCTTATCATATGTTTTACAGTATTTTGCATAAGCAATCAAAGATTCTCAGTTTATCCATGGTATGCCTCAGGACGCTAATGAAATGAATTGATATCCTGCAAGCTGAGTGCATTAAATTTAAAATGAGGGGCTAATCTAGGACTTTTTCTGTCAAGAGATTGGGCCCAGTCTGTCACAATACAGGCCATGAAACTAGCTGGTTGAAGTGTAACGGCGCAACTAACAAATCAGGCATCGTTCATTTTACAAATATTTTTTCTCTGTAGTTCCACCTGACAATGTTTCAGTTACATAAGGGGGCGCTGTGAACTGGTGGTTAGAGAAGCATCTTTGGGACTGTGAGGTCACTGGACAGACGCCCATTTGTCCGTGATTGAGGTGCCTTGAGCAAGCACCCAAAGCCCCTAAAATTGCTCCCAGGGCATCTTGCCCCATTGTGCTCACTAGGATGGTTAAATGCAGAAAACATATTCTTTTTATGTGTGTGTGTACATGTACATTTGCATTTACAGGTGACTAAAGCTGATCTAGTTTGATATAATATACTGGAGCCACATGAGTCACATTGTAAAATTGGGTTATGTGAAGTTGACACAGTATAGCCTCACTCTAACCATAATATTGTGATCCATAATATTTACACTGTAATAGTCAGCACTTATATCAGCAAGACTTGATCTCAAATTCAAATGGTAATAAAAATTGTGCCACTGGCAACTTTACACCAGGACTTTAGACGTATTGTGAAATAGCATTTCTACAAGTAACTCTCACTTCAAATGTCATAGAGGCCAAATGTAATAGTAAAGAAATGAAAGTTGATGCTACACATGACATTTTATTGGAAATAGAATACAAAGGATGCAAACAAACTATTAAATAGCATTTGCACAATATGAATGCAATTACGAAGTAGTCCTATTGACATTTTCATCCTGATATACTTACGGATCCTTTTTACTGTGTCCAATGCTGCCACTGCATAGCTTGACAGGGCCTTGCATACTGTTGAAGCGTCCCTTATATGTATGCAATAACTACTGGTGACCAAAGACATAAATATACCAGTGACAATCTCTGTTATGGCATTCTTAATTTAACATTTAGATGTGTATAAATACACCCTGATAATAAGCTTAAGACACCCGTGTCTCTGCATCTAAGTGAAGTTAGACATTCTTGTGACAGTTTGTATGCTGACAGTCAGGTCAACAGTTCAGTTGAAAGTGAAAACTATTGACAGGAAAAAAATCTAGAAAAACAAGTAGAAGAATTACCTATGGCCACGATAACACTATAAAGTCTAGCGTAGTCGAGGAATTAAACTGTGGACACTATAAATCTATAAAACATGACTCAAGGCAATCCAAAAATTAAGATTCCCTTGAGTCACGTTTTATAGATTTATGGATAGTGCTGATGATTTAAAGTGATAGAAATTTCCCAAACATCATCTCAGCTGTTGTTATAATGTAATACTTGCTATTGTGGGAGATATTATTATTGTTATTTTTATTTTTTTAAATGACCATTGAAGCTTCAAATCAGTATTAGTAGATCCTTGTGTCGGTTGTATGATTGTTAAGGTGATTGTGTGTTTCTGAGCAGTAGTAACCCAGATTACTACATTATCTTCCTTTGCAGATTCCACTTCCAGTGTTCAGTATAAGGCGCTGGTGAATATGGGAGGAGTACAAGGCTATGTGAAGTTTAACTCCACCTCCCAGATGGTCACTGTCAATGTGACTGGAGTGGGATCTTGTGATTCAATTAACATATCCGTCAGCCAGTATCCTGTCATGTATGGCCAGTTTGATGATCCCTGTTCTGAACAAAACATCGGCCCCAGCATCTTCACCTTCGCTGCAAATCCTGTCTCTGTCTCCAGGCTCAATGTGACACAAGGCATAAACCTGGCTGACTACTCCATATCTTTACAGACATGCAGTGGCGCTAAAGTGTGCGCAGTTGTGACTCAAGATCAGACGATTTTGACTGCTCAGGCCAGATTCAACGGGCCCATCGCGGGTAATGTCTATTTGCGTTCTGATTCCCAATCACTCTGGTTCCTTGTAGATCTCGTGAGAACCGGTCAAGTCAATGCCACACAAACCACTTTGCCCCTGTATGCCTCTTTAAGTAATGCTGCAAACTGTAGCGCTTTACTCGAAAACTTAAATCCGGCAGATTTGAGCTTTCTGGGTAATGTAAATGTTGGAACCCCTTCACAACTTCAGAAATCTCGTCTGGATTTCTCCGCCGTCGGAATCCCAAGTCTTCCTTCTGGCTTTCTTCTCCACCCAATGGAGACAGGTTTCAGGTGTGCTCAGGGTTACACTGTACCGGTGAAACAGATCAGAGCTGATCTGAATATGGAAGGCATCAAAGGATACTTAAGCTTTCGTCAGGCTTCCCCATTTGATCTGACAACTGTGCGAGTAAATCTGACTAACTTAGGCGGGAGAGTTGCCACTTACCACGTCCACCTATTTCCTGTCCCTGCACTCGGCACAAGTACATCAAGCCAGTGTTCGAATGATAATGTGGGGGGCCACTGGAACCCATTTAGAGTCAACACGAGTGCCCCAACATACCCGAACGGGCCTGGATCAACACATGACATGTATGAAGCGGGTGACCTCAGCTCCAAGCATATGTCCCTTGCAGGGCTAAATGAGTTGGATGCAGAATTCTCAGACTTTAATCTCCCTCTTTTTGGACGGAACAGCATTGTAGGACGCTCAGTTGTAATTCACGTAACCGATGGTTCTAGGATTGCTTGTGCCAGCATCAGCTATCCCGGTGAAGTGATTGTAGGCAGAGCCATATTTCGCAGCCCTGTGGTTGGTGAGATCGTGTTCACCCAGGTGGCGGACAACCCTCTGTCTGATGTATCCATCTTTGCAGATTTGTCATATGGAAATCCCTCAATGACAGCAACCATAAACCACAACTGGCACGTTCACGTCTACCCAATTAGCTCAGAGAGGGACAACGATCAAAATAGTTGTAGCACAACAGGAGGTCACTGGAACCCCTTTAATGCCAACACTTCGGATAGCAGCTATACCATGTACTGTAGCCCAACTGGTCCCTTTTCATGTGAAGTGGGAGACCTCACTGGAAAACACAGCACCTTTAATCTCGGTCCCAGAGTAGGAGTTCTTGCAGCAAAATACTTCTTCACTGATGTCACTTCCTGGTTGTCTGAGTCAGGCATTATTGGTCGCTCGGTGGTCATCCATCAAGCAAACGGAGGAGGGCCAAGGATTGCCTGTGCCAATGTCACAATGGTGCGGGTCCCCAGAGCTAGGTTAGGTGCGTGGTTTGGCTCTGAGACATCAGGTGGCGAAATGCAGTTCTCTCAGGCTGTTCCAAATGGCCCAACGACCATATCCGTGGACCTGACAAACCTAAATAACCAAGCTGGAGGTTACCATGTTCACATATTACCCCTCATACCGGGCACCATAGATCCCTGCTCAGATGCAAACATCCTGGGCCACTACAACCCACTAAACGTCAACATAACTTTGTCCCCCCCACCTGGAGTTGGCACTGTGGACCAGTATGAGATTGGAGACATAAGTGGGAAGTTTGGGACATTGGCTGGCCGAAACAGCCTAAATGATTCATACATGGACCCTGACATGCCACTGACTGGACCCTACAGCATAGTAGGACGATCTGTGGTGGTTCACTTCACCAATGGATCAAGGTAAGTCCTTGTATATATTGACCTTTTTTGTTTTTGTCAAAAAGAAACTAAAGGGTGTAAGAGGAGAAAGCCACAGACCGCCCAAAAAATATTTTACATACAGGATGACCACAGATATAAAGAAAAAATGGCTAGTATTGTAACTACTCTGCTATAACCGCTAGTTCTTTCCTTCCACAGCAGTGGTTGGTATTTGCTGCAATATATAAAATACAGAAGTAGTGTAGAGCGGTTGAAACTCTCGTTAATGAAACACTTCAGTAATCGCTGTACTTCAGCTGGACAAGCAGAAATCCTAGTTTCACCACAGTGGATGGTGGCATCTGGCACAGATTCAGGTTTTACAGGTTAACTGTGGCCAGCCAGGCGTGTGACTTTGTCATAGACATAGAATCACCCTTCTCATGTTTTGTGTAATAATAGACAAATATCTTCCTCATTCATGGAGAATGACTCAACAAAACATTGAGGACAAGCTTGAGTGTCTTTTTCACAGCTGGATTGCATTTTTTAATCTTTATGTCCTGTGTTTTCTTTACAGACTTAGGTGTAGTAACATCTCAGCCGAGAGAAATGCAAATGGAGAATTTGCTTTGGCTAAGGCTGTTTTCAGTGGTAATGTGAATGGGACGGTCAAACTGGTGAGGACACCTTTAGTCAAATTCTTCATTTATTAAACATTTATATTGAACAAATTCAAATATATTACTGTTTTTTTTAGATGGTTATTAAGTTAAAGTAACCCAGTTAAGTCAATGACAGGACTTAAATAACAAAACAATATGACAGTTACAAATATTAAGAATCCAGTGTTTTCTCTGATAGCAAGAGAGGACACAAATTGTTATTTCCTTGTTAACTTATCTGCAGCCAAACTGCCACAAAAACATGACAGGGTATTTCTGCTGCGCAGCACAGACAGTGAATTCATTATGCCTCTGATGCCCTGAAACAGAGAACTATGGGAAGAAGGGGCAAAATCGGTAGCTTAGCTTAGCATCCATCTGCAGGCTAATGGAACATACACTCTCAATGAACTAGGAAGCCCACAGAGGGAACAGCTGTCTTTGTCAGCTCCCCTCCAAAGGCCCCATACTGAGCACTGCACCATGTCTATGGATAAGAGCTTGTAATATGACTAAGGAGTCTATATTATAGATGAGGAAAAGATAGTGTGGGTGATAAATGTTCAACGCAATATATTAGTTTTGCTCGTTTTACAATTACATATATGTAATATACCCAAATCTCTACTGATGCCTATTTCGCTTTTATATTTCTGCATAGCAAGCATTTAGCTCTGGTTGAAGTATTTTCACATCCAGTTCAGTCATTCCAGTTGTCTTAAATTAAAAACCTTGTTGTTGTCACTCCCAGCGCCAGCAAATGTTTACTGATGGGAGTTTTGGGGACCTTACGCTGGAGGTGAACCTTAAATCATCTGACAATGTAAGTACACCTTCTCTTACTATACAGACGTGGACACAAGTGTTATTTATCCTGCTGACTGGGAACAAAAGTTTAACCTTAACACTAAATAAAAGCATCACCTTGTGGCACATCAGTCTTACAACATTTCCACAGAAATTAACCAGTTTCTCAGGCATGTTCATGTTTCTGTGTGATGCAAAAAAAAAAAAAATTCACGTTCACATTTGTGTCTGCCTGCAGACAACTATGGCTTCCTTGTACATCACAACCAACCGTGTGGATGCCAACGACCGTCAGTGCGCTAATGTGGGAAACACTTTCAATCCCTTCAACATGACATCAATGGTGAGACTGGCACTTTTTGGGTGCTTTAATATTTTTATTTAATACATTTATTGAGAGATTCAGCGATACAAATTCTCCATCTCTAAAGGATGTCACACAACCAGATGAAACAGAAATAAACCACAGAAACAAGGAGAAGCAGGGCCAAAAGATAAAACTTTGCGGAATTAAGGAAGTTAGAAAAGGTTACAATTTCACAAAACTGTTGCCACAGTAATGTACAGTTCATTTCACTTCAGGCTTTCATTTCCAGTTTTCCCCAATTAGTTTGTCCTTTTTACTGATACAACACTCATCAAGCAACAAATCTGATTTTAAATGTCAGAGGGGATCTAGAAATTATGCATCCTCTCTCTTCCAGGTTCATATAGGACCACTTTGAAAAGAGCACTAGCACAGTGCTAGCGCAATAGCTGGTAACACACCATGCTGGTAGTCCAAGTCCAGTAGTATACATCTGTATGTCTACTCCACCTTTTTTATAAAACTCCAAAGCAGTTCCTGGAAACCTCAAAATACCACCAAATGCCAGATGGCACACATCATCAACCCCAAATATAGTGTGGGAATAGGGCTAAATATGTAATGGGCTTCCTTTTTTCACTTCTCCCTCAGAGCTCCACCTGTTCACTGGAAACCCCTCTGAGCTGTGTGGTGGGGGAGATATCTGCAAGGCAAGGCAATGTCAGCCTGACTCAGAGACAGGTCTTCACTGACAGCATCACCCAGCTCACTGGAGACAACACAGGTAAGATGAGGGAAAATGTACATCAAGCAGAGATAAATAGCCAAGATTTAACTAGCACTGCTAGGTTCTGACTCCCAAAGACATGTGAATGTGAAAAGAAAAGGTGTATTTTAATTTTTCTTGTGGGATTTTAGTGGTCCATAGATCTCTAGTGCTGAAGAGAGGAGACAGCATCATTGGCTGTGGTGAGATCCTCCCAGAATCTCCATCAGCAGACCAGACCTTTCCCAGGGTGGCTAACTTCAGTCGGTGAGTGTAATAAAAATGCAGATTGACACCCTTTCCTCCCAATCTAATCTTTAATCTCCCAGCAAACGTTGCCCTATTTGCCCTAAGCTTGTGTTGGAAAGGCATTGCGGGATCATGAATTATGGCACAGATAGCGGTGTGCAGTGGACACGATGACATTCTAAATGCCACAAAGCATCATTGTCAGGGTGAATGTATTAAAACACACGAGACAAACACAAAATAAAAAAGGGAAGTACGTTTAGGCCAGGAAGCTATTGTTTAACTACTGCAAAAGAACTTCTTCATTTCTTATTTTCATTTTTATTATTGTTCTAAACTGAATGAGAAGAAGAAACAGATACTCCAGCATCGGTTTTTAGTGAATTAAAACATTTGTCATCATTGTCTATGAAGGTTCTCAGTCGTCCAAAATATGTGAAATAAAGTCAACTAGACTTGTAGAATTTCTTGAAGATGTTTCTCAACTCATCCGAGTAGCTTCTCCAGTTCTGGAACTGGAACATCATTGTTATTTTCTAGAGCAACACACCTTCACGAAATATCTAAAGCATTAAGGAAATAGATTTAGAACCAAAACATTTTATGAACACAACTGGAAAACACACAAGACCAGTTGTATGAGAAAACCGCCTTCTAGCTCTACCCACAGAAAATATTCTGCAGTATTGTGATCTAATACCTTTGCAGATTTTTTTTTTCTTTGCACCTGCTGCTTCCCACTTATACCAATGATGCATATTCTTTGATATCATCTGTGGTGTTCTATGCCACGGTGTCACAAAACATAAGGCATGCGAGGTACCTTTGAAGTTACAATTACTTCTCTCTGGCTGATGAAATACACTTCTCTGAAAAGCCATTTCCTATGTCACTGGATCCTTAGATGAGATGAGACTAAAATTATGTTTTCTTTCTTTATGTCCAGATTTGACTTCCGTAACAGGGTTGCAAACGTCCTGCAGTTGAATATGGCAAGAGTCACTATCTTGCCAATGTCTCCACTGCCTGCAGCTGGTGGAACATGCCAACAAGTCAACTTCATGGTGTCTGGTAAGGCAGAAAATGAAAGCTGATCCCCTGATAACACAGCACTGTATCTGTATTACCCAACCAAGTAAAAGAGAAATCTGAGGAAGTGAGAAGGACAAGCATTTCCTTATTTTCTATTTAGACTGAATGAAGCACTTTATATTGAATGAAACAATCCGAGAATCTTATCTGACTCAAAATAACAGGTCAAAAAGAGGAGGCTGCATCCAGCCTAATGTCTCAGCAATTTCAGGTTTCTAGGACCTCGCTGGACAAGCTGCGTGTCAGGACACTGGGACAATGAACAATTATAGTCATTGAAAAATCTTTAGAAAGCCTGAAAAATCGCTCAGTAACCCGATGCTGGAGTTGAGTGTCTGTGCGTCTCGTTTTCTGTCCCTTCCTCTGTCCCAGCGGGGCAACAGAGGAGTATCTGTAAAGAGGTTTCACACACTATGGCACAGGAAAGGAATTTATACCTTCAGTAGTCTCCCACAGGGTGAAGAGTTTACTATTGCCGCCCAAAAGGGCACCTTTACAATAATTATGTTTCATCAGAAGCCAGAATTAGCCTCACTTATCCATTGTCTGAGTGAAACCAAAATGCTGGAAACACCTAATCATCAAAGACTTAGTCGAGAAACACAGCTTTCTGTGCAGTCCATATTCACTGCAGTGTTTGTGGTGAATAGTGTCATCGCATGACCTCAGAACCACCTACAGTAATTATCAAGCATAACAAATCAGCAGTTGCAACTCGTTTTCTCTTATGTGTAATTAAGCATTGCTACATTGTCTGTTTCTTATAGGGGATGTCAGCAGTAATCTGCTGAACTCCGTCAAAAATAGTCCACAGATGGGCCCGTTCAGAGAGTCTGACCGATGCAGTAAGTACACCACAATCTACTTATGTTTGTAATGTAGTCACAGCTTTGCCTGGTTGTTCATCTGTCTGAAGAAGCTAAGTGTGTTGGGTTATTTGAATTGAATGAATTATTTTATTTAATTGGCTGTGGTAGAGTAAAACTCTAGTTTAACAATTACCACATTTTTTGCCACAAAACCTAAAAGAGCTATTTAAATGACTGAACAGCTTCAGCATATTCATTATAGAGCTTCACTCCTACCTTGAATAATCTTTTGGATACCCTTGTGATTTGACACTTTCAGGAAGTGCAGGTGTGCCGCTGGCCCCAGGAAGTTTTCTGCTTGCCTTGATGTTTGCTGCTGGATTCCTTCTGCCAAATTACCTGTAATTCAGACAGTCAACCACATCATGCACCATTACAGGGGACACATGGATCCTCATATTGTAAAACTGTGAATATGTTTATGAAATGTAACACACCAAATGTTACGATGGTCATCAGGCAAATCAGATTGTGTCTCTTTGCATAACCTCTGTCTGCCAAGAAAGATCTTCCTATTTGACATTTTCCTTCTCATAATTATCGGTTTAGGGAATAGCTGTCCAGTGTGGCCTTGTTAGAAACTTTCTCTTTTACACAACACAGATATTGCTGTTTATATATATATATACTGTATATTGGACTCTTAACTGCCTGGGTGAAGTTAATGCTGTGCGTTACCAATTGTACCTCCAGACTTGTTTCTTTTTGTATGCATATATCCAGGTGAAATGTTATGTAAATATTTGAAAATTGTGAATAAAATCAGAAAATGTAACGTTTGTGTGCACTGTGCTGCTATTCAATTAGAGTTTTGACTCTAAATTAAACCCTAAACAGGTCAGCGGAAGAATAAATGTTTTTGCATAGTTTATATAGACAGTTATTCTGTCTCATAAGAGAAAAGCATCACACTTGAAATATTTGGTAGCACTCCTAAACATGAAACTTTTAGTACTGGGGGTTAGGTATAGGTTTAGTAGATTAGGTTTAGGAATATTTCTGCTCTTGGTCGCCTCAGGTTAGCTTTGTAGTTCATCTCAGTCTGACTCAAAATAAGAAATAAGAGAAGTTAGATATGTGTCCTTGTTTCAAACCCTACATGAATGTGCACCAATAATCCACAACACTACAACCCCTAAGATGTGAAGATAATATCAGTGAGAATGTCATTATGGTGTTGTGTTCTTCTGGAAACCTGGGTCCTGGCATTTATGTGGATGTTAATATGTTATACCACCACCACCTGAAGATTGCTGCACACCAAACACAGTCCTGTGGTAAAGGCACCCTTACCATGGCCTCATTTGTTCCCCAGCTAAGTGACCCACACACACCTGACCATCCACGTGATGTACAAGAAAATGTAACACAAGGGCACCTTCTTCTGTTGCTCCATGCTTCAGTTCTGGTGATCACATTCCCACTGGAGGCTCTTTTGGCAGTGGAGAGGGGTCAGCAAGGGCTCCCTACACAGCACAGTATACAACAAACTGCAATGCACTGTGTGATCTTACATATTTCTCCCGCAACCAGCATTGACCTTTTCGTCAGTCTAAACTAGCTTGTCTGGTGGAATGGACCACATGGCCCATTTATTTTATATTATATATATTATTATTATTATTATTATATTATATTTATTTTTAAATCAAATGATGGCTTTGTGACACAGTAGTCTGGCATTAAAACTCCCCTAAAGCTCTGAGCCTAGAATCGCCCCTGGTGTAGGCTGCCCATGACTTTTCCTTCCCTGGATCTTTTGATAGATACTGATCACAGAAGGGCGCCCCACACAGCTGTCATCTAGCCAAAAAAAAAAAAACTCTTTCAAGCCACTCAACTCCTTCCATGTTTTTCCTTTTGTTGTTTTTTTGCTTCTAGGCAACTTGTTGGATTTGGCAAATTGTGTGATATACACAATTATGTCTAATATATCCCAACCAGTTGAAGTGCTAACTATTATTATTATCATTATTATTATGGTTTTATATTATTTTGCATGCGGAGTACAAATTATTCAAAGAGGAAGAGGCGAGTCTTGATCCCTCCACGTCTACTGGAGGAAACTGCGATCACGTGATCAGAGACGTCATCAACGAAATGGCAGCCTCCTGTTTTGTAAATTAACACAAGGGTCCAAGCTGGAAAAAAAAAAACCCAAAACAAAACAAAACCAAAAACGCTCCAATTTTTAAGCCGAGACTCACAATTCCGAGGCGAAACCACCGGGTGTGTATTCAGCATTTCACTGGCTGCATGTGGGGGGGCTTTAGCATTAGCTAGCGGCCGTTTGTGGAGCTAGTCTAACGGCCGCACAACGCGAGCACGGAGGAGTGTTGACTGTTTTCAAATGAGGTAAACGGTCTCTTCGTCCCAGCGCCAGGGTCTGTAGCGAGTGTTAAAGCGAGATTACAGCTGGAGGAAAAGCGCCTACTTCGAGTTAATGACGGCTTATTTAACTAGCAATTATAGAGATATCCCACCGACGGTCTCCCACCACACCCATTACTAAATTCAACAGCGACACACTGAATTATTGTGTGTTATGGCCTGTTGCTAAAAGCGATGTCTGCGTTTTAAAAAAACAAAAACAACAAAAAAAAACATCCCGTCCACTAAGACAGAAGTGGTTTTGTTTTTTTAAGAATAATACATACTATCATTGAACTGTATTGTGGTTTATTAGCTAGCTGCTGGGTCAGATAGCTAAATTGAACTGAATCGTTTAATATCAACTTGTAAACAACAATCGCATGGAGAGATTTCAGCCAATAGGAGGGCTCATCGATGTAGAGTACTGCAACGTGATTGGACGGTTGTGTAAGTCATTATACACTACCGTACAGTAGATAGTGATGGTGACTAATGCTGCACGGTTTCTCTTGGCCTTTATTTTAGAGGTTTATTGCTCTAGAAATAGATCATCTTAAGATTTAGACTAGTCTTTTAATGTTTAACCCTGGCATATGCTTGGAGAAGGTTAAAGATCCAGATGTGGACTATGATCCCCTAGGTAATACCGGAAAGCTACAGTCAGGAAAGCTACAGTCAGTCACTGTCGAGCTCCATTCATCTGAAGTCAGCATGGCCTCCCACGAGTCAGGTCATCAATTGATGATTAGCAAATTTTTAAATACCAATGGGTGACTGCGTGACTGTTTCTTGTTTAGGCTTTCAGAGTTTTTTTTGTTTTATTGCATAAGGGTGGCTTTGTGCCAGGGAAGAAGTGTGTTAGTCAGTATTGTCGGTCTGTTTTATTTTAGTTTTCTCTTTAAATTATGTCATATGTATTTTTCTTTTTTCACACAGACATGTCTCCAAAGATCACTGGAGAGCTGCTTAGGCAGCTTCGCCACGCAATGAGGAATTGCAAATACTTCTCTGAGCCCATACAGGCCTACATCGTGCCATCTGGAGATGCACACCAGGTAGGTCACAAACGCGCAATACATATTTAACATGTGTACATGACTAAAACCTCAACTAAACCTTAAAAGTGTCTGCTCACTTGTGCTTTAAATTGCACCATTGAATGCACAATTGCACAACAGTGAGTTTTACTACGGGTGTGTCTCAATACACTTCTAATTGTAGGCCAGTCACAATTATTACATAATCACATGATTGTAATCATTTGAGCTGACTGCAGTGATTTTGAACAGTTGTTAAATCCTTTCCATTTACCTGTTAACAGAAATAACAAGAAATATCATTCTTTTCCTAAATGTTTTTGGCACTATTTAGAGTTTGCATAAAATCCATGCATATCATGGATTTAGCTGCCAAGATAAACACCACAGCACCACTGTGGGCGCAGTTTTGTTTTAAGCCAAATGAAAAAGGGGAATGCGATAATTTGTCAGATTTGCAACAAACTTGTGGCGGCTCAAGGCATTAAAACTACTAATTTAAAAAAGCAGCCACGGCTCGACCAGCCCGCCAAATTTGTCTGATGCAGAACCTTTTAGGCAAGTGTTTAAATGAAAAATTCATACTGGATGGCACACATTAACAGATGACATAATACCAAAGAAATGCAGCCATTCAGTATACCTGAAAATCATTTAAAAAAAAAAAAAAGAAGCAGAAGTTTGACAGAGACAAAACATTCGTTATTTCTATGACCATCAGCTAAAATGTAACAAAACTGACGACCATACTAATGGTCTCATTTGATCTTTGCAATTAACTGTAGCTCTTTTCCCGCTGCTCGTCCCACAAGCACAAGACATGACGTGAGAAGAGGAGCAAGGGTGGCATTTAACCTGTCTGATGGGTTGATGGCTCCTTCAAAGTGTTTGTTAATGAAGCTGATCATTCTCTATGTCATTGTGCCTTTCAGAGTGAGTATATTGCAAAGTGTGACCGCAGACGCGAATTTATCTGTGGATTCAATGGCTCTGCAGGTATGTTTTCTTTGTATACAACTTGAAACCTAGATGTAATTTCCAGTGTGAAAAATACGGGACAATCATATAATGTATATGCTGCTTACTGTATACACACTACTAACACATGAGACAGGCAGTAATAGATTGTTCTATGCTCCCCTGATCTTCAGGTACAGCAATTGTCACAGAGCAGCATGCTGCAATGTGGACTGACGGCCGATACTTCCTCCAGGCCAGCCAGCAGATGGACAACAACTGGATCCTTATGAAGATGGGTAATGTCCTACATGGTGTTACACTTGTACATGATGAAAATAACAACTGCCCCAATGTCCTTTCATGTAAGCAACAAATTCTGTTTCTCCATTTGAAAGTTCTATATTTAGTTACATGTTTTATATTATCGGATTTACCCCACATATTTTATAATGTAGTCACCATATTTTGACGAAATTACCCTTAACATCTGACCTTGTCAAAACACTGACGATAAGACTACTAGGGAGCTGATCAGACATTATTTATGTCAATACTGGGTAAAGATCAACATATATGTTTGTGCGGTATGTTCTACTGTGATTTGAGTAGGACTTAGAGCACAGCTGTATGTCTTAAACCTTTTATAGACACTTCTTTTGATGATGCTTAGGGCTGAAGGAAACACCTTCACAGGAGGACTGGCTGATCAGCGTCCTGCCAGAGAACTCTAGAGTGGGAGTGGATCCTTGGATCATTGCTGCTGGTAGGTTATGGCACAATTTTCCTGTCAGTAGGAGCAGAGAATCAACATTGCTTGGTTTGCTTTATCAAATTTTCATGGAATATGTACAACCTGGAGACCTGTATGAATGAGTAATAATTTCAGACTTCATCTGTGGTCATACGAATCAGTCATTATTTGGACGTAGGTAAAATATACTCAGCAAATTACCTACCATACCTGCGATAATACTGCTCCTGTGCGTCTATGCACCCCTGTGATTGTGGATTGTGTGGGTGGGTTTTTAGTGTTTTCAAAGATTTTTGTTTGCTTTTTTTCTGTTGGTGTTTTTAATTTTTAAATGAGAGTTTGTACAGAACGTTTACCACAAACACAGGAGGCCGTCGATACTCGGCACAGAAACACATTGCCAGAAAAAGCAAGCTCAAAGCAGTCAAAAAGGCAAAACCTCAAAACGTGATGAGATGATTGACAAACATGGCAGCGCATCTTTGTGAACAAGTCTTCTAATGTTTTGCTTCAGATCAGTGGAAGAACATGTCCAAGGCGCTCACCAGTGCAGGCCACTCGCTGGTGGCGGTGCCGGATAACCTGATCGATGCGGTCTGGACCGACCGTCCTGAGAGACCCAGCACACAGCTCCTCACCTTGGGGTTAGAATATACTGGTCGGTGCCTTTCTGAGACAACAGCATTTATTAAATCCTTAAACCACACACATTGACACCATTATATTTGGAGGAGCAATTATTATTGTTTTTTTTTTTGTAAGTACCTTCCTGTTCTCTTTTTGTTTTACCCTTACCACCTTTGTCATGTGGATAAAGATGTCAGTTTATTGTAACTTGATGAACAGGAAGATGTTGTCAGTTGTCTTTTCATGTTAATCTAACCTGTCTGTAGGTATTTCCTGGCAAGAAAAGATCACTGTGCTGCGAGCCAAGATGACGGAGAGGAAAGTCACCTGGTTTGTTGCCACAGCATTGGATGAGATTGCATGTATGATCCATTTGTTTTTGTTTTTCTTGTAGGTTTTAGCAGTTTTAATGTTTAAGATGGAAAACAGAAACATACCCTTGGCTACATCCAAGGACCAACGGATGCACGGGTGTCCCTCTAGATGCCTTTTAGAGTGCCTCGTTCAGGCTGCCTAATGAGTTATTTTTTGCCAATCAATGGCCTGAGAGTTTGTGTTAATTAGAGTCATGCTGATTTTGATTATAATCAGGTAGCATTTGGCTGAGGTGGCACCAATAGACAGATTATAATTGAAGATGATATGCTCCAGGGATGAGTGACAGTTTAATAAGAACACTGACATTTAACACCAACCAATTTGTACTGAGGCTTTAGGTGACACTATTTGACATGAATTTTATGCTGTTATGGTTCCAGGTGCAAGGGCTTTCTCCCACAATTGAAAACATTCATGTTAGGCTAATTGGTGATTCTAAACTGAGGCCTGCATGTGAGTGTAAATGATACTAATGGTAAAGCATTATGTATGAGATAGAATAATAATAAAGAATGAAGGAACAGAACCAAATATGTAATGAAAATATTTTTTCCTAATATGTATTAGAAGTAATATTAAATATAATGTTATGTTGTCGTTGTTTTTGTCAGGGCTTTTCAACCTCCGTGGCGCAGACATCGAGTACAACCCAGTTTTCTTTGCGTATGCCATTGTGGGAAGGAACACAATAAGGTAAGGATTTCATCATGCAGCAGCATAGATCGTAGATACTTCTGGTTCATAAGAGCATAAGAATGGTGACCAAAGGTGGTTGAAGTGGCTTTAAGCATGGCATTGATGTTAGGGGTTACAGAGAAAGACCTGAAAAAGAGATAACACTCAATACGCATGGTTCTCTGGGACAAAATGCCTTGTTGATGCCAGAGGTCAGAGGAGGGACGCCAGACTGTTTTCAACTGATAGAAAGGCAACAGTAACTCAGTTAACCACTTGTTATAAACAACATATGCAGAAGAACATCTCTGAAAGCACATGCTGAACTTTGACATAGAAAGTCTACAGCAGCAGAAAACCACACTGAGCCGCGCTCCTGTCAGCTAAGAACAGGAAACTAAGGCTAAACTTCGAAAGAGCTCAGTGTAAACCACATTAAAGCATAGATCCATCCTCCCTCATATTAATCATACAGGGAGTGGTGGTGTAATGGTGTGTGGAGTATTTTAATTCTTGACACACTTTGGATCCCTTAGCAGAGTATTTTTTAAATAACAAACCATAATTAAATATTGTTGTTAACTATGCATTTCCTTTTGTGAGCACAGCGCACCCATGCCCTGATAGAAGCTCTCTAGCAACTGATATATCTACAGCATCAATGTGATCCTATCGTGTTGGTATGGATCAAAGCCTCTAAAGAATGTCATTGTGCCTTGCTGAATCTAGGCCATCAAGAGTTAAGGCAGATCTCAGAACAAAACTGGTTCCACATCTGATAAAAGCAAGGTCTACCTAAAAGATGGCCAGTGAGTGTATGTAGGGTGATTATATTTTGTCGGCCAAAGGTCACAGTGACTGCACAGAACAGTGAACCTTTCAAACCCTTTTGTTATACTAAGGCTCACATAACTTTGCAAACTACAGACCAACAGAATCAGAGTGTTTTCTCCTGAGTTTACTCTTGGAGTTACTTGGAGTTATTACCACAACCCTTTCCTCTTTGCAGGCTTTTTGTAGACCTCAAGCGTCTTTCTGACCCTGCATTAAGAGACCATCTGCAGCTAGATTCCCCCAGCAAACCTGAGTTGAGCATCCAGACTTTCCCATACGAGTCGGTCTACACTGAGCTCCAGGCTATCTGTGCTGGGCTCGGCCCCAAGGACAAAGTGTGGATCTGTGACAAGGCCAGTTGTGCTCTCACACAAGTCATCCCCAAGGTGAGAGAACACATCCACACCCACAAATAGTTCATACTTAAAAGATGTGTCTGGTTGACAGTTCCTGATCTGGCGATCTTTCCTGCACCCTGCTAATGACGCATATTAAGAAATTGCTGCAGTTGTTGACATTACAACCTGTGTTTCAGGTTGGTACTTCTCAGAAACACAGACACACAAATCCACAGTATCTGGGTTATCTCTGGTCAGCCTTAAAATAGTATGGAATCCCTTTGTTCTTACCCACATAATCTAGTAAAACTACAAAAGTACATACTATTTTTAAACAAAACTATATAAACCATGTCATGGCGGCATGCTGCTACTGTAACAGTAAATCAACAGCTGATTCGCGAAATCATTCCTCAGTGCGATCAGTCTGTACTGTGATGAGCATTAGAAGAAAATTACAGACATGTAACATTTATTTGAATGAAACCATCTGTCATCGCATAATCTGAAAATGTTCCTTTTGTGCTTCTTTATCAGGCCCACAGGACTCCGATTCCTTACACTCCTCTCTGCCTCGCAAAGGCTGTGAAGAATGGCACTGAGATTCAAGGCATGAAAATGGCCCATGTAAGCATATTATTATTATTATTATTATTATGATTATGATTAGAGTCTATGACCATCTCTAATGTTCATTTTCTGTGTTTTTACCAACAGATCAAAGATGCAGTTGCTCTTTGTGAACTCTTTGCTTGGTTGGAAAAGGAGGTATTTTTTCTCTTTTTTTCCCCCTGATCCCAAACTTCTTTAGTTTTTTAAGAAACTATTTTTTATTAGTCTGATAGAGCTCCTACCATAACTCAATGCAGGAACATGAACATATTTTTAAATCTTATATTCCTGTGTAAGTGTCAGAACTGTGATGCAACCTGTGATTTGGCAGTGTTCAGGTGACGCTTGAGCGGTACACTGTGTCACCTGACTTAATGCTTCGCTTATTGTTTTGTAGATACCAAAAGGCACAGTGACAGAAATCTCGGCCGCTGACAAGGCGGAAGAATTGCGCAGGTCGGTTTTCTCATGCATGTTTCTAAAACCACATTGGATTTTCTTGTTTGAGTGAGAAGCTCGTCTAGTCTAGCTTGTCATGGCAGCTTTCAGTCATAAAAGATGATGTGTGTAGTCTAACCATTGTCATTATTTTGTGACTACAGACACGGAAGGGATTTAAAGATGAGCCTAAATGAATGAATGTGTTGATCGGTTACAGAATATTTAAGTTACTCGCTTATACACTGCTAGGCCACTAGAAAGAATTTTATTGTGCTGTACGCTTTTGCATACATTGTTTTACTTTCTCTATCTTTGAACTATCCATATTCTAAGTAATTTTTAAATGAGGACATCAAACTATTAAATGACGAATAAAGTCTCCTCCAAATAGTTGATTTTGAGATACAGTGTCTTTGTTACTTGAATTCTAGGAACTAATAATTTAGGTTGAGCAATTTTTGCTATAAAAAATAAATTGCTACAGTAATCAGACTGAAACATTTTCTTATGAGCCTTCCTTATGGAGCTTGTTAAGATATTAGCTTTGTGCACTCTTTTTTTCTCTGTACATAATTATCTTTGTGTTATTTGCTAAGCTTTCAATTATGCTATCTAGACAAAAAGGAGATCGTAAAACATTTGATTAGCTATAATCTCAACTGGCATCTTTTTGTGAATGAGCCTCTTTGTTTGTGTCATATCGTGTCTTTTCAGTCAACAGAAAGGCTTTGTTGGCCTCAGTTTCCCCACCATCTCCAGCGTTGGCCCAAATGGAGCGATCATACATTACAGGTCAGTTAACGGATAAAACACACATGACTGTATCGTATTTTTTAATCTTATATTTAATGTAGCCTTGTATCTATGTACCTGTGACTTTCTTCCTTCTTCTTGTAGACCTCTGCCTGAAACCAACAGGACTCTCACCGTGAATGAAGTTTACCTGATTGACTCTGGAGCTCAGTACATGTAAAGAACTTTTTACAGCTTCAGTTAACCGGCCATGACAGCCCATACGATGATCGTTTGCGTTGTTTTAATTCGTACCTGTTAGAGCCAGTGACACAGACAACATAGGACCAGTTGATGAATTTTCTTCTTTACACACATTTGTCTGTTTCCATGTTTTGTCCCTGGCAGTGATGGAACCACAGACGTCACACGCACCATGCACTTTGGGACACCATCTGCTTTTGAGAAGGTAAATATGCATGTCAGGTTAGGGTTTATTTGCTTTCTTATTTTTAACATTCACTTAGAATCAGTATGTTCAAATGTATTGTAAACCCAACTTTGTATATTTATGTTCGTGTCATGTTCTCTGTTTGTCTGTAGGAATGCTATACTTACGTACTGAAGGGACACATAGCTGTCAGCGCTGCCATTTTCCCCAATGGAACAAAAGGTGCTGACTCTACTCTGTCATGAGTTTTAACCTCAAGTTATATACAATTAAGTATTAAATGTTACATTTTCACATCTAAATGACTCCGTCAGTCATAGCTATACAGTTTTTCCTAGTAGTTCTGTCTTTTCTGGAATGCAAATTTCTACTAAAATGTTCACGCCTCAGAGAACTTTCATCATAGCATTCCCACGAGGCCAGTCAATTCTGAAAACACTGGAAGCACAAGATTATATCAAGCATGTCACATCATCATCAGTAAAGTCTTCAATGAATTTCCTTAGTATTGACTTATCTCAAGCATACATAAGATATGTGGCACAATGCAAACACAAACAGAATCATTCAGTTCACAATGAGTAGACGGTGACACATAAAATTTCTTTTACATCTGCTCCTTTCCAGGCCACCTCTTGGATTCGTTTGCCCGTGCAGCCCTGTGGGAGTCAGGACTGGACTATCTTCACGGCACAGGTCACGGTGTGGGCTGCTTCCTCAACGTCCACGAGGGGCCCTGTGGCATCAGTTACAAAACCTTCGCTGATGAACCTCTGGAGGCTGGCATGATCGTCAGTGATGGTATGCCAGGAGGAGACGAGGGGACTGTTACTGTAGCGTGTTATTGTTCTTTAGGATTCTCAGAGACATTCTTCACATTCTGTCATTTGGAAGAGTAGGTCTACTTCCTTATACCACTCCCACTGCCAGTAAAAGCAAATTATAATAGAGCCAGTCAACTGAATATTACAGGCACACTGGAAATGAGCTATCGAGTTCATATATTTCTTGGTACTATCAATTTGGTACTACTAAAAGGTGGTAAATGAAATGAGCCTGAATTAAGTAAACCTAGCAAAAGGTAGAAAACGCAGCTGGGCTTGGTAATAAATGTTTCATCACCCTTTCAATGTTGCTAGATTTCTTTTAAGTTAATTTAATTTGAAAATATATATATATATTCATATTAATATTTAATTATACACGCCCATATTTATATATGTTTGTGTGTGTGTGTGTTTATATGTGTATATATATGTGTGTGTGTGTGTGTGCGTGTGTATATGTATGTATATGTGTGTGTGTGTGTGTATATACATACACACACACACACACACACACACACACACACACACACACACCGCCTTGACTTTGACCTGTGCCGTAGGGTGACAGCTTCGACCAAAAGCTGATTGGCTTGTGAAATTTTTCCAATGCAAGTCATTGCATTTAGTCTATATCCTTAAAAAACAAATGTCCCCACTCTTCTGGCAACAGATTTGGAATATTTATGATAGGTGTGATGCCAAGCCAGCGTCACACTTATACAGCTACATGAGCGTGCCATAGTTGCAGTCATCCCAAGATGCACTGGTAATTGAAGTCCTGTTGTCTTGACTAAGGTACATGTCATCTTCAAGAGGAACCTTGTAGTCTGTGCAGATATATAAAACTACGTAAAACAAGCGTACAGGTCCATTTTATGTAACCTCTCTGTGTCTTTTTTGTTCTAGAACCTGGGTACTATGAAGACGGTTCGTTCGGCGTTCGTCTTGAAAATGTGGTGCTTGTTGTACCAGTAAAGCCCAAAGTAAGTCTTAAAACTGAAAACCAACCCAAATGGACATTGAGAACATACAGTTGACAGAACATTTTACTAGTTTTTACTATTTTACTTTGTTAGGTGTTATTGAAGTTTTCTATAAGAAAATTGATGACATGTTTTGTTCGTTTGTTTGTGTGCAGTACAACTACAGAAACCGGGGTAGTCTGACATTTGAGCCTCTCACTCTGGTTCCCATCCAAGTCAAAATGATGAACACAGACATGCTTACTCAGAAGGAGGTAAGAGACATCCAACACTCAAAGACAAATTCACCTCATCTCAAGTTATTTTTATTATCGATGTGATAAAAACTTTGAACAGCACATAAAATCTACTCTAACTTGTCTTGGAACAATCTTAGCAAACCATACTAAAATACTGCATTTCAGCACATTGCTTTAAAGAGTTTCTTCAGGATTTGACTCTTTCTTCTCTGTCTTGCAGCGGGATTGGGTGAACGAATACCACAGGAAGTGTCGGGAGGTGGTTGGTGCTGAGCTGGAGAGGCAGGGCAAGAAGGAGGGCTTGGAGTGGCTGATCAGAGAGACCCAGCCAATCGCCTGAAGACCGACTCTCGTGCCAGTCAGTCATTTTTCCCAGGAGTACAGGAGTGTTTAGTCCTCTGCAGAGATAATCCTTTGTATTTTTATCATCTCTCTCTGTGTCTCATCCTCAGCTTCTTTTATAAAGCACATCATGTCAGCAGTTTTATTAAAGATCATTAAAAAATAATGAATCACTTTCATAGATTTACTGTTTTGTGTCTCAAAAAAATGGATTTTAATACAGCATCACGTTGTGTGCGGGGCATCTACATCTAAGTTCTTTACATGCAGTGAAAAAGAATGAAAAGTAAGAATTAGACTTGCTCTCCCTTATGTATGGATAGGAAGTTTCTGGGCCTCTTAATAATTGATATAACTGATAGCATTTATTCTATACATGATTTTGACATCGGTCTTGCACCCTCCTCTACTGGTAGGATTTTGCACTTACACTGTTCTGTTGAGAAACCATACCATGCTGCAAGCTTCACAGGTACCTTTTCCTTAATCAAATGCAGCTGCATGTTCCATTATCACATTCTCATATTTTCTTTATAATCAGAAACAATGAAACAGGCTGCAGGAGTCTTATGGTTAAAAAATTTACATCTACTTCATATAGCTAATGTAAATACAGCTATGAGGTTCAAAGGACGTATGTAAACAGTAAAACTTAAAAAAAAAAATGATCAGACCGTTTGATATCTGTAGTCTTAGCCTGTTTATAATGCACACGTGGTGATACAGACTATTGCAGGGGTCAAACATCAGACTTCTCAGAGCATCTCTAACTAACCTGCTCCCCACAAACTCTTAAAGCTGCATGTAAAATATTGGAGGATCCAGGGTGACGCCGCTGTCAGGGTCGTTGGCGTACTCTTTAAATGACAGGGGGGGCGTCAGAGCGCTTTGCTCCTCTGGTTCCCATCTGGTTTTACTGCCCCTCTCCTCATCCTCGTTCTCCCTCTCTCCTACAGGAAGCGGGTTACTGTAGATGTAGTAGATCTTGGAGTTGTCCTTTGCTGCCTCTGGTTTCCTGAAGAAGGTGAGGGGGTTGAGGAAGCTGGTCGACCTCTTCACCGCTTTGACCGCCACAGGGTCCAGAGACTCATCTCCAGTCACTGCACTCTCGTAGATGTGGGCTCTCTTTGACTGCCTGGCGAAGGAAGCAGCAGTTAAGGCACCAATGGCATTTAATGCAATCTCTAAAGTTAAGAAGACGTGATTTACTTGTTTATTTGTCTCAAATGAACAAGGAAAAGTGACGTGTGCTCCTCACCTGGTGCGGTTGTAGCAGACAGTGATGCAGTACAGGCCAGTGATAGTAAGGATACACAATGCCAGGGCAATGATGACAATGTTAGACACTCTGAATTCTGGATAGACGAAAACAAAGAATGAATATAACATCAAAAATGTGTGGCGAAAGTGTTGTAAAAGAAAGAGAAAAGCATTACCCACCAAACAGAGCTGTGTTCATCTCCTCGTCCTGCAGCCCCAAAGCTGCGCTCCCATTCAGACGGAGGCCGTTTGCTGCCAGCGCTCGGTCCTGTTGGTCTGCACTCATGTTGCTGCCATTGGTGTCCAAAACATGGACTAGAGCCCGAGCTCCAAACCTCTTCTCACTGTTTTCGAGAGAAACCCGGGTCATGTGACTCAAACAGCTTGACTCAGTCGCCATGGAGACGCCCCTCCATCTTTTGTGTACCCTCAGTTCAAGTTGGACACCCCCTCTCCTGCCTCTCTGCAACTCCCCTTGTTTACTGCTCATTATTCTGTTCAGATCTTTGGGGGGACTGAGCGGAGGCCTTTCATACTGTAAGAAGAGTGGTGACCCAAAACCAGTGCACGCTTCCAGTTCCACCACTGAAACTGTGTGAGAGGACATGAATATAAATTTAACTTATGGTGAATATGATGAAGTGTGAATGTAAATCCTTTAATCCCAGATGCATCCTTGAATGAAAGATGAATAGCTGCTGTGTGCACAAATGTTTTTTTACATCATGTTCCCTTTTAACTTTAATGAAAATGCAGATCTAGACCATTTTATTATCACATTAGATGAGACTTTTTAATTATTAAGTTCAAAGAAAGTCAAAGAAATAGCGAAAAGACAACATCAAAAAGGGCTGATGATCCATTTTTACTTTCAAAAGTTAAAGTTATATTTAGATTAACAAAAGGAGAAAAATAGTGATATTTGACAAGTTGGAGTTTGACTTTATATTTACTTTATATTTAATTCATTGCTGCTTTACTGAGCATGTTTTGGGGACAGGTGTGCGGCACACCAACCAAATCACGACCATTTTTCCACAAACTATCCCAGTCCATGGACCAGTGGTTCCATAGAGCTGCCAGAGCCAAAGCCGGCAAAAAGGCAACAAAGACAGCATTCTCCTTTCTCCTTATGCTTCACTTCACCACGCAGCACCACGGGAGATATTATGCAATTAGTCGAGAATCTGAGGGGTTTTGTTTCTCTCTTTAACAAGATGAGTGGCCACACAGAGTGAACTTGGAGAGAACTTTACTTCTTTGACTAACTTAGTGTAGTAAAGCAGCCTCCTTCATATAAATATAGTGGCATGTGACATGTGATGTGCTGTATGGCAGTATAAGTACACGAAAGTATTTTAACATTGGTTTTGTGCATTTGTGTTTTTCTGGCACATGAAACTAATGGTGATATTTTATACCAGCTAGGTGATATTATATGTTATTGGAAGTGAGTATTTAGATATACACATTCTAAACATTGCTGGGTTGTTTTGCGTTGGGTCAAAGGGGTTGAAAGGAATTTATTTACAGTTGAACACCTGGTTGGGTTAATTTGACCAAACTCCTGGTTGATTCATTTTCCCCCTCATTTATTGTTGAAACTCAGTTTTGTCTGGATCCGAGTAACAAGTTACAGAAGGAGAGTGAAGAGCACCTCAGACACAAGGTTTTTCTAGTAGGATAAATTGAATACTTTAGCAAAATTTTAATAGCTTATAACTCTATATAATTCATAGAGCAGGTTTAATGTTTTGATATTCTTTGACATTTATTAACATTTATTAAGTTAAGTTCACAACTGTTTTACTCACCAAATTAAGCTAATGTTCTCTAGCTAACTATAGCAATAGCTTTTTGAATTAAACGTGTGGTGGTTCAGGGTGTAGTCAACATTTTGCTTTACTATTCCATTGCACAAAATCACATACTTATCTTTAAACTTTAATGTAGTGTAAACAATGGTGAACTGACGATGCAGTTCACGTTAGCTAGTGCTAGCTATCATATTACATTTGTCATATTATTTCATCAGAAACTATGGATAAGTGATGACAAGTAAAAGCACTGGAATGGAGGAGGGAGAGCAAGGAAGAGAAGAAGGAGGCCTCTCGGGTCTAGAGAGAGTTTAAATGTTGTTTTCATCTACACTTGTGTAGATATATTTGTGTTCTGTGTGTTTATATTTGTTTATTCTATATCATAGGCCCTTAATAGGCTGCCCCTGGTCACATCCAGACATGTGTTTTGGTTGGGTCAGCACATGTCCATGCCAAAACGTTTTAACTTTCACTTTTGGAGCAGTTTGCTTATTGACACTCTGCCAGTGGCAGAAAGGGATGGGCGATATGGGCTAAAAAAATGATCGCGCTAAATTTTACCATTCAGACAACAACGATAAAAATCATGATAAAATATTTTTCCAATCCATGTTTTGACTAAATCTATGACTACATTCAGTCTTGAGACCCCACAACACTGCTATAAGATGATACTTACCAGTTATGTTAGTTTTGAAATTCCTGATTCACCTTTGAATAGAAATGGTGTGGTTCTTTGAGTTTATCTATTTAAAAAAGTTCTTAAACTTCCCTCCTGATACGTATTTTTTTTCGGATTCACAGCTGGGGTCTTGTTTTGTTTCATCCAAATATTTTTTTGAATTTATGTCAAAATGGAAATTGCATTTTATTTTAGTATGTAGTTTTGTTGTTGTTTTGAATGAAAAGGACATTTTCTTTTGAATATTATACAATAGTATGGCATGTGGCTTGGCCAACCTCAAAAAATGGACCTTTGACCTTTGAGAATGAATTAATTCTTTGTGGCCCTTTAAGATTTGCCGTTCTACATATTATTTACATTTTTTCTTTGTTTCTGAATGTGATTTAACACTGTTTATTTCCAAATTGTCATTAAAAGTGCCATTAAATGAAAGGCCTATATTTTAGTTACACATTTTTATGTTATATTATATTATATTATATTATATTATATTATATTATATTATATTATATTATATTATATTATATTATATTATATTATATTATAACAAGTGATGTAATTTAGATTTTTAAATATAAAAGTAGCAATGCAATGAGATCCTGGGTTAAATGGGTTAACCCGGAATTAGGTCAAAATAACCCACGTGTATGCTGGGTTATTTTGACCTAATTCCGGGATATTCCCATTGTTGACCTGTCCCTGGTTTATTGTTTGGGTTATTATTTGACCCAGCAGTTTTAGAGACAAATATTTTGCAGGTGAATTACAGTTGTGTAATGTCATCTTTTCATATCCTGATTGCTCTTTTTATATTACAATCTCAGTACGCACGAGAGCATTGTGTATGAGTCAGAGTCCTTGTTTGTGTCTGAATACTTGACCTGATTCTGATGTTTAATGTGAATAGACTACTTTCAGTTTGTCAGGACTGAGGAGTGAGTCAAAGGAGGAGGTTTAACATTTCCCTAGTTAACTGCAGAAGTGGAAAACAAAGCTGAAACCACCTCAACTGGCCTTGTTTGTTTCTTGAAGAACTCTCCCTGAAACAGACATTAAACCTGGTCTGATTTGGATGATTTCCTTCTATCCACCTGGCTTTATTTGAATGTGAGTTCACTCTTCATCCAACATCGTTAAAACATGCGCACACACACACACACACACACACACACACACACACACACACACACACACACACACACACACATCAAAAACGATAGTTTTAATGAACTTTTATGTTTATGCTTCTATTCTATGCAGAAAAACATCAGACATGTCTACAGTGGTGTCGTGTCTCACAACAAGAAGATTCTAGGTTCTAATCCATCAGGCGATCCAGTTCTCTCTGGGTACTCCAGCTTCCTGCCACCATCCAAAGACAAACTCAGTAGGTTAAATGGTGTTTCTAAATTGGCAGTAGGTGGGAGTGTGGTTGTCTGTCTCTCTCTAGTGTTAGCCCAGCGCCCAATAACAGCTGGGATAGGTTCCACCCACCGTCCCCCTTATGTTGTTATGTCAAGTTCCTCCACTAGGTGTCAGACCTCACCTGCATGTCTTTACCTCAGTCTCCACTCAACATAACTGAGTTGAGGGCAGTTCTTTGGTATTTGTCAGTGGGCAAGTTTGCGGTTGAGTGACAGCTGTGGCATTTTTATTTCAATCTGGTGCACAGTAAAGAAAAACAAAGCCAGAGGTAGTCTGAATGATTAGGGAATCAGCCGTGACACAGAGGCTGAAATATCTGTTTATTAGCCCCCTGAACGGCTTTTAAGTCTGTTTGATTTTCACATCCGTCCTGGTCCTCTGCAGACTTAAGCTGTTTTGATTCAAGGGACATGTGGGTGGCATTACGTTGGTATGGGACTATTCCAGACAAGCGCTTCAGTCAGAACTAAAATATTGTATGGGAAAGGTTCTAACTACAATAATCACTTTTACTCATTTAGATGCTGTCTTTTACTTCTGCTGAGGTTTTGTGTGCTTTCCAGGAATAGTTTGAATCATTTTACAGTATTTATTCTGACAAACCGTTTTCTAACTAATACTTATATTTAGGTTTCATAAAGTGACCTACAGAAAACCTTCTTTTTGGATGTGCACAGTGGTCAGCAGAAATAGATGAGAGTCATCTGGTTTTGTTTTGTGCACTTTATTAAATAAATCTCCAATTAAAATAGTCCGGTTTGAACTCTTGCCCTTTTGTACTTTCAGACGCTTGAGCAAAAAGCAGAAGTGACCTCCTTCCTAAAATGTTACTCTGTAGTCTTTACATGTTAAATATGCTTGTCTTTACTAGATTTTATGTTTGTATGTCATGTTATATGTACGTAACTTTATTTAATCGGGGAAGTAGTGCTCAGTAAATACAGAACAGATCAGTAATCAGTCAGAGGGATAAAAGCAATAAATATGCCACATATGCATATCTCACAAGATTTGAACAAATACTCTGAACTGCATTTTAGAAAAACATACTATATCACATGTGTTAATATGCCAATCAGCCACAACATTGAAACCACTGACTGGGAAACATGTGATTGTGTTCCCCCCCATAGCATTGACACTCCTTGATGGCAGCAGCCATCCCCAGCAGAATGTAGGCCTCCGAATTCACTAGACCCCAAACTGATCAAGTATCTGTGTGATGATCCACAGAGGCCCCTCCCCTCAACTCAGAGGACCAAAGTAATAACTCTGTTTCAGACGCCACAGGACACCCTCAGAAGACCCGTGTCCGTTCTCTGATGAGTCACAACTGTTTTGGAGGCACAAGGGAGACCTACACAATATTAGGAAGGTGGTCATAATGTGATGCCTAATTACTGGATTAGTGTAAAGACTGTCTTACCCACTCATTGCCAAGTCTTACAGATGTGCATCTTTTACAGAGGAAAGAGAAGGGTGTCGGTATGAGGAAACACACTGGATAAAATACTTAATGTCAGTGTTACTGCTCATTCTCACACTCTATCCACTACCATCACCTCACTTATCAGCACACAGTTCATTTAGTGACTCATCATTTATACTGGCCCCATACACACTAAAGGTTTCTCTTATCAGCCAACATCTACATTTTGAAAACTGGATCAGACAGAAGACAGAATATGAGAGTTTAATGTCTGGCCTGGTCTCCACTGATAAGTCACCCTTTCCACCACTCATTTCCTCAGCCTCTTCCTCTTTAATTTTTCTTCCTCCCAGTCTTGTTTTTTTGCTCTACATATTGCTGAGATATCTGTTGAAAATGTTGATAGAGCAAAAAATGAAATCAAAGTTTGACTTCATGCGGTGGAACCATAGGGTCCATGTTCACCATATGAATAATTTGCAGATTCACTGAGAATAAAGTTTTACATGGAGGAACTTTTTTCCCAACATTTTTCTCGACTTATAAAACAGTAAAGTCAATCAATCATCTCTCCTATAATCTTCCACAAACCTCCCCACTCTTTCTCTGACTGGCTGGTGAATTCTTGACCATCCCTCATCGCCCTGCCTTCCTCACCCAGTGGTCCTCTCCGCTCCCCTGCCTCCCTCTCTCTGTGTTTATACAGAGGCTGGTGGGGAATTAGCGTTCTGGCGTGATCCATTTGTTCTGATGTGGTTCAGTGGGAAGGTCCTGGCTTGATTTATTACACTTGTCAGTTAAACTTCTGGAGGTACACGTTAATACACAAAGGCCTGGGTAACGTGTGTTGGCTGTGACTTTCATCATTTTTTTTTTTTTTTATCAGTGCCACTGAGCGGGTGATTTCTGAACATGGTGAAAGATCCACTGTTGATGGAGGTTTAATACATACGGCGTATAGAAGATATGAGAAACATATATATACATTGGAGAATAATGCTGAATTGTTACTACAAGGTCCCACCTTGTGCGTACGAGAAAAAAAGTTCTCATGTAGTTTTGTCTGAGGGGAATAATTTTAAATAAAAATCCCAGCTATGAAAGGACGTGTTTAAAAAGTGTGGAGTCAAACTGACTAGTAAACGTTGCTGTGTTTTGTGTTTGTGGGCCAAGTGTAGTGTGGGCCAACCAGATCCTGACCAGTTATACACAAACACTTCTAATTGGAGCTGAATCTCTAACCTAAACAATTCATCAGTGATTTCAAAGTTTTTTTTAAATAAAAACTATTGATTTGTTTCAGCTCCTAGGTAGTAAAGAATTTATTATGTGTTGTTTCAGACCAGTTATGAGATTTCGACCAGTCGGATCAGTTGATCAGTCATCGATCAGTTGGACAAAACATACAAATTAAACACCCAGAACTTTAGTAATTACACTTTTCTTTTCGCAATACATTCTTTTTTTTCCCAAATATTTATCAAATATTTAAGAAAAGAATTATAAGCTGCACTATTTCTGGGAAAATAGTGGGAAATCATTTTTTAAGTTATTGTCATAGATCATAATATCATAATGTTTATGCATTACAGTCTTGGAACAATGCACATTTAAAACCTCACATACGTAGGCTACATGATGCAAATGATGGGGTTTCTACAGAGCATTACATTGGCAGATATGTTGTTTAGTTCAAGCCAGTGTTTCAGTCTGCATCAGTGGTTATTATTTCCATCCATTCATTAGTACAGTTGGTCAGTATCAGCGCTCACACTGAAACAATTAAAACAATCTGTTGTCTCTGACACCGAAACCCGTTTTGGACCGCTGCTGAAACACAAACACTGGCAGATGTTTTAAAACGTTTAGTGTTTTAAAGGCTGAATTTAAGACCCAATGTCTTGGTGTGACAGATGTTAAAATCATCCATTCTCTTGGCAGCATGATGCTAAACTGTATTCTGGCAGTGGGGAAAACAAAGAACGGCCTATGCG
This sequence comes from Mugil cephalus, assembly GCF_022458985.1. Taxonomy (NCBI): domain Eukaryota; kingdom Metazoa; phylum Chordata; class Actinopteri; order Mugiliformes; family Mugilidae; genus Mugil; species Mugil cephalus. The sequence goes on from NC_061771.1 coordinate 5,531,557, forward strand.
GGATATCACAAGCTGTGGACACTGAGGAGCAGTGAAGTCATGCACTGCATTCATACGTTCCATACAATGACTCCCTCTGCTGTCGGCGCTGTTCTGTCTAATCAGAACTGAATATAGGATGTTGTGGCCCTGAGAGTACGCCTGTGAAACTGATATCAAGCGGTATCAGAAAGTGTCTGCCACCTGGCGCATGACCCATAAAACATGCTAATGCGCTACTTCCTTGACCTTGTCTGACCTTGGACCTCTTACAGTATTACACAGGAGATGCACTCGGAGTCAGATCAAGTTTAACATATTTATAAATGGCTTACAATCACAGTACTGGATGGCGCAACAAGGAGGATGGGGGCTTGTGAATTCTGAGAAAATCGTGTAACTGGGCCAGACTGTAGCTGAAAGTATTAGTGCAGTCTGTTTGAGCTTTACGGCCTCCCAGCACTGACAGGAAGATTTACAACAGAGATTTTCTCTCCATTATTTATTTGGCTTTTTTTATAAAAACTGAAAACTATGAAAAACTAGATTGAGTCTTAAAATAGAATGTAATCTCGAAACATCTTGTCTTCATTTGCTGCTCCCCGGTCTGTATGGCTCCTGGTGCGGTCAAAGGTTCTCTGCAATCACACAGTAACTCAACTTGTGCCAGTCTGAGTAGGGGAATGAGCACAGACTGGTCAGATGTGAAATGATATGGTTCTCCTTGTGTTTTTTCTTCAAACAATTGTGGATGCTTCAACACTGTTGTACACAGATTTCTATATTCTTCCATCACCAGGTTTTGTATGTGTTCAATCACCTGTATTTTTGCTGTGAAGTTATGATCAGAGAGGTTCTTTCGGTTATCCAGGCTAATTAGAAATTGGGTGGGAGGAGCTATGCTGCTTCTAGCTATGACACGACACTCAGCACACCAAGGGAAGATACACAGTGATGATAAATGTGAAGGACTTGTTAACATTGATGACATCTGTTACATTCAATCCTTTGCCACAAACTTTCACACAATTTCGATTAATCTAAGCTCATTACTGCACCATTAGCAATGCGTTTTATGTCGACCAGGAATAAACGTTTGCTAGAGCTGAAGAGGTAAGGAACCATACACAGTAGGAGTAGACACACAAGTGACACGAGTCACTTCTAAAGGCTCATTAAGGTACTGAGGGACATAAACGCTGTAACTTATGCATGTAAGTCAGTCTGACTCTTTTTAAACTAAAACCCAATGCTAGTCAGCGAAGAGTCTTTTTTGCCGGTTGGGTATATTTTTGTTTTCATTTACTGCTACAGTTTCAATAGCAGCGACTGAACTCTTACCGAAATATAAAACTCATAAATGATTGCACCTCCAAACCTTCTCAGTTAATCTGTCCATGATTGTGTTCCATCTTTATTGTTCAAAACAATCAAATTGAAAATTGTGGAGACGGAGAAGGAGACAGTTAGTTATAGAGAGTTATGGAAGCAGAAAGACACTTGTATTGGAGCTTTTGATTTGCTAATTTGTAATTTTTCATTTATCCTGAGACTTTTCTTTTTCGTTTTGGGACTTGCATGAGTGTCGCAGTTCCTGTCGCCATGGTGTAAAGTGCACAGAGAAACTCAACCCTGCACCAGTGTGTTATTGGCATAAATACAAAATGATGGTGACACATAAGTGCTCATGTATAAACACTTTAACCGGTGCAGCCCTCTAGGCTCTTTGTAGACTTGTTCCAGGAGTATGAAGCAGGCTTTAAAGTTTATACATCTGCGAAGGATCTAGTTAGAGACTATGAAACACCCTAGTTACATTCCTCAGAATCATTTGTTAAGCTTGGATGCACTTCATAAAAAACATATTTCCCAACATGTAGTTGTCCTGAACTTCAAGTAAGAAAATGCTGGAGAAAAAACAAATAAACAGAACCTAATTGGGTGCTGGCTTAATATGAAAGCCCCTCTGTGTGGTCATCTGCATTTTATGTTTTTTTTTTTTAAATCTTATAATCCCATGGGAGTGCCCTGAAGCTACCATCCGCATATCAAGTGTATGACTCAAATCATGAAGCATCACTCAGTAGTACTGAGCAGGGTGCCGGTTCCCCCATGCCTCCCAGTTCAGTCTCATCCCAGCTCTGTGCAGCGCTGGCTGGACACCAATAGCCTTCTTCGTCCTTGAGGATATCCAGGCCTAATCTTTTGCTTGCCAGAGGTAAATACAGTTTGGGAAATCGGCCTCGGACTCTTAGTGTGGGAACTGCAACATACTTGTTGGTTTTTCAAAATCTCTGTTCAGATTCTGTGTTCACTTAGGACTGGGATTGTCATCTGCGAGTGATTGTTGAAAGAGGCAGAATTTCTGAGTAAAGGGGGGCTGGATTTGTGAACATGACAGGAGATTTGTTCCAATTTAGTTTTTAGAGTGAATGAATTTTAGTGTTTGTCATGAAGGGGAAAGAAAGGTCAGCTTATGTTTGTAAAAGTTTGTTTTTGGGGAGATATGGCAACAGCAGCTGAGGAACTGTGTGAACGCTGAGATGGGTGGAAACTAAAAGTGGCAGGTGCAAAATATCCAAGACTGTAATTCCAAATGGATGACAGCTGGTGTGAGCGAGTGCATACTAAAAACATATTCAGCCCTAAAAAAAGACACCGACACTGTGTCACTTATAATTATAGTGCTGGAAGTAGCTGCTCCGTTCTCTGATAATGGATTTTTAACAGTATATTTTGGATTAAACTGACATAACAGCAATAGCAGTTTAGCAGTTCAGCAGTGCAGTAACCTAGATTTACTTTGCAGGCTTTATACTAGTACTACTACTAATATTATGATATCATTCTTGTTGTTTTTCTAATGAACTCCCATAAAATGTTTCTCCATGCTTTCTCTGTCAGCTAGAATAAACATTTAAAAACATTTGAATTTCTCCATCTGAGAATCTGTGAGGAGATTTGCTTTTATCTGTACCTTTACAATTAATTATTAAAAGAGTACAAGGACAAACAGGTGGCATTAAACCTGGTGAGTATTTATTCCAAATACAGAATAACTGACATGGTGCAATGACCCTCATGATAATACAATAGATATCTTCTAATTAGCTTACAGAGTGCTTTAATTTTAAATAGCACGAATGGAACTGTGTGCATATGTCTGCTTTCTGTAGTCAGTATCTGCATCAGTATGTACTGTGCATGGAAAAGAAGAACCCTACAGGTCACTACTAAATTACGCAAATTTCTGAATTTATGTAACATAAGACTCAAATTCAGAGCTGCTTCTCCCCATAAAAAAGTCAACTGTGAAGCACCACTTCACCTTATGGTGAAGTAAAGGGAAAGCCTACCAGACCTTGTATGGTCTTCACTAAGAGCAGGGTAGAGTTATACATGTAGTATCTTTTATTTAATTGCATTTAAATAAGATAGATAAAGTTCCCATGAGCTCAGACCACCTGCTACCTCTCTCTGCCTCTCTGCTACTCAGTGGGAAAGAAAGGGCTTCACCATCGCTTCACTTCAGCCACAAGAACAACATTACAAGACAAATATCGTGTCAGTTGAACAGACTGAGGTTAAAGGTGACGAGGTGACAGATGATCGTACTGTAATTATCAGGAGGACGTTTGGTCATTTGCTAAATTCTGGCAGAGTGGTTGATGACAAGACAGGTTAAAGATTTCAGGAACAAAGTAAAAGTTTAGGTTAGTTAAAAGACATTTTTAAAAAAGCATATCATAGTGAACAATGTATTTTGAATTACAGTTAATTATTAAATATACTGAAAGTTCAGAAACTGGGAGAAATATACATTAGTCACATAAGGATGAACAAAAAGAGGTGACAGCCTGAGGACATTAACTGGTATAAACAAAAGTATTTTATGGGGTCTGTTTCAGTTCTCCAAAGCAACACACACACACACAGACACACACACACACACACACACACACACACACACACACACACACATTTGTATGGCTTTGTGAGGACACTCATTGACATAATGCATTACCTAGCCCCTAAGCCTAACCCTAACCCTAACACTAACCCTAACCATAATGTAATTGTAACATTTACCCTAAAACTGAGCTTTAACTCTCAAACAGCCTAGTAAACAAGTGAGATACCAGCCAAAATGTCCTCACTTTGCACAAACGTCCTCAATCTGATGGTGTAAAACTTAAACTGGTCCTCGGAAAGATAGCTGTACAAGTACACACACACACACACACATATGTCTGCACCCACTAACTCGTGCGTAGACTCTGCAGGGTCCCAGCGAGTCAATACTGTTATCTGAACAAAGCCCATCAGACGTCTATTTATCTTGGTATGTGTGACAAAGCAGAAATGGGAGTGTAGTTAAACAGTTTCTTCAAAACAAACTCCCTCTGCCAGTGATGCTGTTGGCCCGAAGCAGACTGAACTGGAGTGTCTGCAGAGGGGAACTGAGGCCAAGGAGGCATTCTCTGGAGAGGAGACGAGTAACGAGACAGCAGTGGACAAATATTTAACTACTGTAGACATGCTCATATTACCAGTGCATGTGTGGCAAAGGAGGCAGATATGTCCTTCTTTTACTTCTTCATAACTTTTCCCTTTACCTTTATCTCTGCACTTCAATTTATCTTCTCCTCTTCAAAATTCGACAGCAGCAGATTTGTCAAGTGTGCCCAAGCAGAGGCTGTCTGTTCCTCCATCATCTACCTCCACTATCGGTGTATTAACCTCAGGACATGATAACACAGCGTCTATCTGCAGTCCATCAAATCAAGCTATCCACTCTGAATGGCCCCCAGATGAGATAAGAACCTTTTGGAAAGGCAGAACTGCAGAATGAACTCGGTGAAGTAACAATCTAAATAACGTTATATTTGTATTAACGAACCATTTATCATGAATCTGAAGAAAGATGAATGGGTGGTGAACTTTGAGAGATAATATGTGGTCAGCTGAATTTCACAACTGACATTTCAGCAACATGTTTAATGTAAGAAAGAAAAATTGGCGTGGTGAAGTTCAATTAAATGTCTCCCAGTGGATTGAGAAAAATGAGAAATGAGTGTGTTTATCGTCTGTTCATGACAATCTTTGTTAGTCTGAATAATGCCATTGTTGACTTTCACAGATATCTCTATGGATCATAGATATTTTGCCTAAATGTCATTTATATGCTTACATAAATAGACGTCACACATCATCTTCCAATGAGTAGATTTAGTTTACAACAATTTGAGTTATAGGATTATGTAATTGCATGGAGGGTTTTTTTCTTCTTCATCCAATTAAATGTGTTTGTTTCATCAGTTATCTATGATCCAGTGACTTCAGGTCCAACGCCAACGAGCACTTGAACCTCAGTGGCTACTCTCACAATGTAGCTGGGTGTTTTGTCTCTTTTGCTGCTCGTAATGTGAATGCAGAATACAATATGCAAGTGATGAAATTACTGCTTGCGTACATGTTTTTGACCTTTTTTCATTGAGTTGTACACGGCTGATTATTATCCTAAAACATATCATGCGGTTTTCATAGAGTTCAGACTCACACACCAGCAGCACATTAGGGAAACACTTATCCTTGCCCTCTTACCTCAGTGTGATGGATTGGTACATTTTCAAACTGCTTGGTGGCAAAGTGACAGGGCTGCAGATCAGACCGCCTCAGTTCACTCTGGCACTGACAGAAAATTCATTACACCATTAAGGTTTTTATGACTTTTTTTTTCAGGTTTACATTTTCCATAACGTCTCTTGACAGTCAAGAGAAAGCGACTTTATTTGCTATTTTTAATGTTAATAGCATGCACTGAAATGTGGTTAGATGGTAATGTTCCAATTACTTTAATGGTGCTAAACCCTGACTATACCAAGGCCTTTGGAAACCCCCCGATTTCCCAGCAGGAATAGGAAACCCATCAGTGTTGATACTTGGTGAAGACTGACAGGTCTGCACATTTTCAGCACTCAGCAGAGGTCAGTGCCACTTGACCCACCTAAGTTCCATTCAGGTTCCAACCTATTGTCCAAATGTGTATTTTGTGGCTTCAATTACTGACAAAAAACGGTGGTAAATGATAAACCCAGGAAACCTAGTGTTTGCAAGAATAAAAGAAGCACTAAGCTTTTATATTCACTGGCTGCTTTGTTTGGCTGGATTGTCATGGTAAAGAACACCACAATCCATGCATAAGTACCCAAAAATGCAAGGTAGTGAAATTTTTAAATGGTGATAGGATGGGGACATTATCACCGCAACATATACATGTGTGCAAAGATGCATCATGTGGGAAGTCGATCACTGGACAAATATAACAGCTCATGGCCTCTTTCAGCTTTCTTCTGGTGTGATTGATAGAATCAATATCCTTGTTCCTCCTCCTGCTCAAAGAAGGCAAAGAGGGGTCAGACATGCCGGGCTCCATGTACAGTCAACCACAACAGACAGAACTGATTTACGGAAAGAAGCCTCCGTAAAATGATCTACTGAAGTGTCTGTGAAGCTTCTCAGTCAACCAAGGTCATGATATGTCCAAAAAACAAATGAAATGTATCTTTAGTAGGAGGACACACTTCCTACTCTTATCAGCCACTTCAGAGAGAAATAGCTTTCTTGACTCATTACAGTTAAAATGCACGTATAAATGATCAGAATGCAAATAATGAAAAAGGATTTCTGTTTTGGTTTTGGATGAAAAGGTCATATCCAGCTCCTAACTGTTAACGCTGATAAATGAGTGGCCATGAATCACGCAGGTTGAGCCCATATTTCAGTCACATGACTCAGTCTGTGTTCTGGACAATGCAGCCATTGTTCTTCCCTGTACAATATCTTACTCCTCTGAAAACTATTTCAATGTATAGAATCAATCATTACTGCAGGGAACTACCTGCCACTGAATTATAACAACTTCCAGAAGGTTAACTTTTAAGGCTAACGATCAGTCAAAAAAAGTCAGTTACTTTGAATTTAGCTAGGTATACACTGATCAGGCATAACATTAAGACCACCCTACAAATTCTGCGTTAATCCGCACGTAGATCGGATTTATTTTTCCAACACTTCCCACGGATGCTCGATTGGACTGAGATCGGGGGAATTTAGAGGTCAGGTCAATGCCTCAAACTCATGGTTGAGCTCCTCAAACCATTTCTGAATCATGTTTGCTTCCAAGAAAGGGTGTAGATGGTCTTTAACAATGCTTAGGTAGTTTGTACATGTCAAAGTCTTGTCTCCTTCCCATAGTGCATCCTGGTGCCATAGGTTCCCCATGTAAGTGACACACACTCAACTGGGCCATTCATGTAATGTGAAAGAAAACTTCTTCAGGAATTTGAGATACAGTAGCTTGTGTGTTGGATTGGACCACACAGGCCAGGCTTTGCTCCCCACATGCATTAGTGAACCTTGGCTGCCACCCATAACCCTGTCCTTGGTTCACCATTTTTCTTTCCTTGGGTCAATTTTGATAGATACTGACTCGGGGAAAACATCATAAGAGGTGCAGTTTTGGAGATGCTCTGACCCACATGTCTAGCCATAACCACTTGGCCTTTGTCACTTAAATCCTTCCACTTTCTCATATTTCCCGCATCAAACATACCAACTTTGAGGACAAAATGTTCACATAGAGCCTAATATAGCCCACCCACTAACAGGTGATGTGATGAAGAGATAATCCCTGTTATTCATTTCACCTATCAGTGATCATAGTTATGCCTCATCAGTATATTATCAGTATATAATCTAATTCTAAACAAATAAACCAGCCTATGACTTATTCCTGATGTAAGCTGAGAGAACATTTTATTGAGATTTTTCTTTTAAGAATTTTCCAGTGACCATGAAAACCATAAAAATGTTCCATGTAAAAGCATTAAAACCCTTTCTCCGGAGGTGGATTGATGCCTAAACTTTTTTTTGTGCATTGCCAACTACATGTCAGTTCCTTTTTAGGTTTATGGAAAGGATTTTCTTTCAAGCGTTTGCCTTTGGGTCCCTTTGACTGTGGACCAAATTCAATATCCGTGAGTTTGGCTGAAAAACTATTGCTGACAGGTTCAGATGCAACCAAGTTATGAATGATGCATAGATAGATCAGTTAACTAAGCTCCAGAAAACATGTTGAATCTGTCATGGCCATTAACCTGAAGCAACTGTGTTTGGTCAGACTCTGTTCAAAGGCTCTGTTACATGTACATCTATTACATGTACATCTGTGAACGAAGGAGTACAAGTATGTTTTTAAGTGCTGTTAAAATGGATTGGTGTCTCTCCTATCTCCCCAAAAAATGTTCTGGCAGCAAAGATACATGAACTATGAACCATGGATTTTCTCAGGGTTGCAGCAAGCTTCACCACATCTTACATTTTAACTGCATTGTATACAGTTGGCTCTGAACCAAAAGCAAGCTAAATGTAAGCACTGCATATTTTATTTTTATCAGTTTTGTATTCGTAATGGTGTGAAATACTCCTTAACACTACATCAGATTCAACTTAAAGTGACCTCTTAGTTTTTACTTATAGTCCAGACTGAGGCAGCTCAGGATTATATCAACTGTATATATGACCCTAGTATGACAGTGGTGCTGTGGTGCTTCTGGTACACAAAACTGTTGGTGGTCAACAGGTAACATTGAGTCATGTGAACAGAGTGCCAAGGAAACTGTGGCCATTTAAGCCCCCCAGAGTAAGGGCAGTGACAGAGATCATCTGATTTCCTGTTCATCTTGCAGTACCAAACCAGTGACAACAAGCTGCTGAAACAAGGAACTGGTTGAGGAGGACTCAAACACATAAACCAAGACACAGGTGGTGGATTGAAAGTCGTTACTTAAAAAAATAGACAAAGACAAAGTCCAGAAATCATAAGGAACAGATCAAGTACTAAGGAACAGGCTGGTACATTTCTATCATTTTGTACAAAGACGAACAGCCAATGAAGCCAAAGCAACTAGAGCTGCCCCTGGTGGCTGTCTGTGGTATAGGTCATAAGTTCCACCTCATCCATGTTAGTAGACGTAAAGAGTTACTTCATTTCGCACAGGAGCAGAATGAATGGCTGCTGGCTGTAGTCTTTGTGGTGTATTGAAGTGAAACTTTTTGATCCAGATGGAGGCCACGTGAAGCAACACCACTGTCAGTCTTTCTTACTGTTAGTTATTTGATAGCAGTTAGTTGTATTTTAAGTTAATATTTTAACTTCCCATCCACTTCTGCCATTTCTCAAAACATCAACTCACGTCTTATCAAAAGATGTCCAGTGGTGTTCTTATAAACACAGTAAACGTGAAGGCAGTATTAAATAGGTACACCACTCTCACTAGATTAGTGTGTTAGCACTAACAGTTGCTTTGTAGTGCAGCTGACTTATCTCCTACTCCAGATATATTCCATTCACAACGTTGTGAAATCCTAGGATTGTATTGAAGCGTAAATGACACCCATGTGACAGTTGGGGCTGAGGACAGGAGTATGAGGTCCTTCATCGAGGGGAACATGACGTGAAATAACACACCAAAACCACAAAATGTGTACGGGCAACATGACTGTATGCATTAGTGATATGCAATCTGATGATACCACTTTGTTCACCACTATTATACTCGGTAGGCTGCTGATGTATAATGCCAATTTACACAACAGGCAGGCAAAAAAACATGCAACTTTTTTCCAACTGTTACTTATCATCTGTTGACACCGCTGATGCTTCTGTAATGAGCTGCAGCAGAGGACATAGCTACTAGGTCTGACACAGTTTGTCATTGTGTTTGGAAAAGAACACAAAATTTTATTAGAGAAGATCCAGACCTTATTCTGGGAAACCTTCCACCAACAACCTCTGGAGAGGATGCACAGTGACCGACCATCTGACGAACATCAAATGAAAATGATTCGATATGACATGTTTATTTTGAACCACAGTGGAAATCTAAAATGAGCCAAGAATTCATGTTTATTACATTAAATGTGCTTTCTCTACAACAAAAGACTTAAGTGTGGTTTAGTAATTATTCTTTTATTATATTTTGAGTAAGTATCTGCTACATCTGGCTATGAGATGCTAAATCCCACAGATATATGTGTTGGCGCAAAAAAGTAATATGTCTGTTGGTTTTCTCACCAGACCTTAGCAAACCTTTTCTCTGGGAACCACATACTTGATCTTGGAGTGCCTACATGACAAATAAAGATGACCCAGGACACATGTATACAGGGATTGCTGGGAAAAGATGTCACCAGACACTCCAGGGGGAATCGTGCATGTGTGGGATGCAGGAGCTGTGTCCAAAAATAGATACAGACCGCTTGTATGAAGATCGTCAGAGGAATGCTGCTCTCCCAATCACCCTGTGTTCACAGGATTTACACGGGAAAGAGGCATAGATCCCGCTGAAACACCAACCACATTCAGACTCATCATTCATACAATGTTTTTCATATTTGGGAATTTTCCTTAGCCCTCGTCCTTGGAGAATCAAAGTGCCTCAGCTTCTGGCAGTCAGCAATTCACCACGTTTCCCAAAACGCATTCTTAGTCTGTGGAGAGGGCACAATAAAACCTCTTTACAAGTAAGCTTTAAATGTAGAATAAAATGTCTAAATAAATAAAAGAAGATGTAATTTCATATTACAGGTTTCCATAAACCAACAGTCCAAATATTTGACAACAGACCTGCCCTGAGGGCTTAAGAAAAGCCATGTACTAGCTCAGTCATTATAAATCACGTGTATTTTACGCAATGATCAAATATTTCCCACAATCTGACAGCGTTTGTTTATTATTACTTTTCTTAATAGGAACAATTATGTGGTAATGTACTCAGTATGAGCGTGGACGATCTATAGAAACCTCAGATATTTGTCTGCAGAACACTGGATGTAAAGAGAAGGGTTTGTGCATTGCAAGCTAGCATTCATAGTGTGGAAAACAAACAAACAAAAAAATCT